>NC_140582.1:668836818-669456460 GCF_964204655.1 Triturus cristatus | reverse complement strand
AGGGAAAACAACCGATTGAAGATTGTTTAGACTTGGAAATTGAGGGCCCTCAACTAATGAAAGCATTTGGCCATCTAACCAATTTGGTAGATGGGTTACTGTCAACAAATGTGCCAAAAAAAAAGGGGTAATCAGCCAAGATGGTTTAATACTGAGTGCTCACGAGCCCTTAGAGACCTCAAAGGCAGTCTGAAACTCAAGCCGAGGGACTCCGAGAAAATAAGGCAGTGTAGATTGGCATATAAGAATGAGGTCCAAAAGAGGAAACTCGCCCTGCAGGATGTAGCATGGGCAGACCTAAGGGAGGCGGCTGAAAAAAAGGATATCACTAAGTTTTGGAGTTTAATAAATAACCCATGCTTTCAAGATAATGCCCCTGAGATTGGCCCAAATATTTTGCCTGAACAGTGGCTGGCACACTTTCAGGGCCTTTATAATCACTGCTAGGACCCCATTATAGAGGAAGAGATGGTGACCCCAGATATACAGATAGTGGATTTCACCTTAGCTGAAATCAGGGTGGGCATTGAGGGCCTGACTAAAAACAAAGCTCCGGGCCCAGATGGGATCCCCCTGGATCTATTCTTGAGTAATGTAGACCTATGGGCCCCAATTATTACAAGGGTTATAAACGCAGCAGTCACATGCGGTTTACCCCGGTCCTGGTCCACAGCAGCTATAGTCCCCATTTTTAAAAAGGGTAATAGGGATAACCCCCAATGTTATCGGCCAATTTCGTTGATCGATGTAACAGCTAAAATTTTAGGAAGGGCCATTTTGAACCGACTTATTGAATGGTCTGAAGAAAATAATATTGTTTCAGACGCACAATATGGTTTTAGATCTGGTAGATCTACCAGTGATCAATGTCTTAACCTGTACCTGTTGGCCGCAAAGTATACCAAAACGAGCAATGAAACTATTCATCTAGGGTTCATGGATCTGGCGGCAGCCTTTGACCATGTGAACAGGAGTAAACTCTGGACGATGTTGAGTAAGTGGGGAATAGACCCAGGGCTGATTAACATACTGAGAGAATTACACCGAGATACTACAGCCAGGGTACGTTACAACACTGAGGGGGGGCTAACAGAAGCCTTCGCATGTACTAGTGGAGTAAGGCAGGGGTGTATCCTTGCCCCTTTTTTATTCACCCTCTATATCAACAACCTAGAGCAGTGTTTAATTAACCTAAACACTGACTGCCCAAAAGTAGGATCGTGTCATATTCCGGTCCTGTTATATGCCGATGACGCGGTGCTGCTAGCTCGCACCCCAAAAGGTCTACAGACACTGATTGACGGCTTTGTTAAGTTTATGAAAGCCTTAGACCTGTCGGCCAATCTTGGTAAATCTTATGTGATGTCTGTAGGCAATAAATCTCGCCCCAATTTTGTGTATAGGATTGGGGGCAATATTTTAGAAAAAGTGAAGTCCTTCACCTATTTGGGGCTACGATTTGACGAGTTATTAAAATTCTCCCCTTTAGTGGAGGAGCGATGCAGGAAATTAATTGCTTCAAATGGAGCCATAGCGAGTTATGGGAGGAGATTGGGCAGATGGTCCCCGGAACAAACCATGAATCTTTACAGTTCTATCTGCTGCTCAAAAGCCATGTATGGTGCGGAAGTGTGGGGATATGTAAATACGGATCAGCTGCAGCGCGAGGAAAATACATTTTTCAGGTCAGTCTTAAAATTACCCCAGAGTATTCCAGCTGTTATCGCGCATAGAGAATTGGGAAGGCCCTATATTGAAGACCTGGTCAAGTTTAGACCCATTTTAACTTGGCTTCAAATCTGGACAAACCCAGAAGCCGCGCTGAGCAGGCTCATTTTAAAAGACTGCCTGACAAGAGATAAAAGTATGAACATCCCCTGGCTAAAATATGTTGAGTCTAACCTGGATAGACTGGGCAGCAAAGACTTGTTCACAAACCCTGAAGCAATCACTACTCAAGATAAAATGACACTAAAGAGATCCTTCATGGCCCAAAGAGACACAAGAAGAACACTAGAGGAAGGGTCCAAAGGTGTGGTGATTGCTCATAACATGGTTAAGACTACTGAGGGGATGGAACCCTACCTCTATCTCATGCATAACGCCCAAGAGAGGTTTTTAATGTGTCGTTTTAGGCTCAATCTTTTATCACATTTACTGGCAGACCCGCCAGGTTTTACTGTGTCAATTGAGCAGAAGGGTGCCTGCGGCTGCGACAATAGGTCTCCGCAGGACACCCTTCATTTTGTACTTTTTTGTCCTTTTTATTTAATGCCACGGCGGAAGTTTTTAAAAGAAATTTTAAAAAGGGCTAAGATGACACAAGCTAAATCTGCTTTGCTCTTTTTACAAAAAGCTCATGAGCCGCTGACATTATGCTGTATGATGAATTTTATGAAAGTTGCGCTGAGACTAAGAAAAACTAGAGGGGAGGTTTCAACGTGATCATTATGGTTATATGTGATCTGCTTTTTCCTGTGGCCCTAATGCAATATAATTATAGTTAATGGACTGAGGGTGAGTTAATTGTGTTTCCCCTTGATGATCTGTTATTTCAGTCAGGGTTCTTAAGATGATTTAATTGTGTTTTTAAGGATGAATTACATTGTGTGTATTTATATGACTTTTATGGTGTTTTTTAATCACCGAATAAAGAACTACTGACTGACTGACTGACTTGAGAAACAGCTATTACATGCCAAGTGAAGCTGGCAGTGAAAGTGCACAGGCAGGCTCAGCACAGAGATTGTGCTACTACTTGCCTACATATCTGAGTAACTGTAGGAGTCTACCTAGATTAGAGTGATGAGATGTTAAAGTAAATGTGCTGGTATTTGACTGTCTGTTTTAGTACCTGTATGAATCTCTAAATGTGTATGTAAGTGGCTGAACAAATATGTCAGTGCCTGTGTTAATGAACAGAAGGGTATGTATGAATGTCTGCAAGTGACTTTGATACTACTGGATACATAAGTAGTTTCTGAGTATGTGACTGATTGTATAAGTCCATCTCTAGATGTCTGACTTGGTGAGAGAGATGGTCTATGCTTTTGTGAACATGCATGTCAGTTGTTTCAAAGATGACATTCTCTATGTAGTATTTGGCATAGGGGCCTGCAAGTGCATCATTAACTTATTAAACTCAAAAGGACATCTCTTATCTTTTAAGCACACAGCACCGTGCTTTATGGGATATCTACAGCATATCTCAGAGGTAAGTTATGTGTACTAAAACGTGGATTGAAGACTTGACAAATGGCTATTACATGCCAGGTGAAGCTGGTAGAGAGAGTGCATAAACAGGGTCTGCACTAGTAGGTCTGACTCCTGTTTAAAAGTCTACTTCTCTGGATGTATGATGAGGTTTTGTCCCTACTTGCCTATATATCTGAGTGAGTGCAGGATCCACCTATAGAAGTGCCATGACACTACTGCATACAGAAGTTGTTTCTGAGTATGCGTCTGACTGTATAACTCCTTCTCCAGCTGTGTGAACTGGGTGAGAGAGAGGGTCTATGCTTTTGTGATCATGTATGTCAGTTGCTTTAAGGGAGGCATACTCTACGTAGTACTTGGCATAGGGGCCTTCAAGTAGACTAGTAAATTATTGAACTTAAAAGGACATCTCTTATCTTTTAAGGACAAGGCCAAACTTGACAAAGGCATTTCACAGGTCACGTCAAGTGGGCAGTGAGAGTACACAGGCTGTGCATGAGTGGTCCTCACCCATGTTCAAAGGACTTTTTGTCTGGATGGATGGCGTGTTTGTGTCAGTACTTGCCTAGATATCTGAGTGAACGTAGGAGCCCACCAATAGCAGTGCCATGAGATGTAGTCACGAATACGCAAAACATAAGCAGACATTCAGTATACACCAGCACATTCAAAATTCATAACTATAAATAAGGAATTCTGTGCATCACACTAGGTACATCACTATCTAAATAACTCTATAAAACATGTATAAGTCTCTGAGTGTCTGAAAGTGCGTGTATGAGAGTTTGAGTGGGTCTGTGAGTGGGTGCATAACTGTCTCAGAAGCTCTGTCAGAGGGTGTGTGAGAGTTTGACTAGGTCTAAGAGAGCGTGCGTCAGTGAGTGAGTGCATGAGTCTCTAGGTGGGTTTGTGAGGGGATACATGAGTGTCTGAGTGGGTCTGTGAATGGGTACACAGGCCTCTGAGTGGGTCTGTGAGTGGGTGCAAGAGTCTCTGAGTGGGTCAGTGTATGAGTGCGTGATTTTCTGAGTGGGTCTGGGAGTGGGTGTGTGAGTCTCTGAGTGGGTGTGTGAATGGGTGGCTGAGTAGGCCTCTGAGTGGGTGTATGAGTGTCTGAGTTGGTCTGTGAGTGGGTGCATGAGTCTCTGAGTCAGACTGTGTCTGAATATATCAGTCTCTGAGTGGGTCTTTGAGTAGGTGTGTGACTGTCTGAGTGGGTCTGTGAGTGGGTGCATGAGTCTATGTCTGGGTTTGTGAGTGAGTGCATGAGTCTCTGAGTAGGTCTGTGAGTGGTTGCATGAGTATCAGAGTGGGTCTGTGAGTGGGTGCATGGGTGACTGAGTGGGTCTGTGAATGGGTGCATGAGTCTCTAAGTGCATCTGTGAGCAGGTGCTTAAGTATCTGAATAGGTCTGTGAGTGGATAGGTCTCTTATTGGGACTGTGAGTGGTTGTATCTGTCTCTGAGAGGGGCTGTGAGTGGGTGCATAAGTCTCAAAGTGGGACTGTGAGTGGGTGCACAGGTGACTGAGTTGGTTTGTGTCTGTGAGCAGGTACATGAGTCTGAGTGGGTCTGTGAGTGGGTGCATCATTGTCTGAGTGGGTCTGTGAATGGGTGCATGAGTATCTGAGTAGGTCTGTGAGTGAGTGGCTGAGTCTCAGAGTGGGTCTGTGATTGAGTGCAAGAGTATCTGAGTGGGTCTGTGAGTGGGTGCACCATTGTCTGAGTGTGTCTGTGAATGGATGCATGAGTCTTTGAGTAGACCTGTGTGTGGGTGTGCCATTGTCTGAGTGGGTCTGTGAATAGGTACGTGAGTGTCAGAGTGGGTCTCTGAATGCGTGCATGGATCTCTGAGTGTATCTGTGAGTGGGTGTATGAGTCTCTATGTGACTCTGTGAGTGAGTGTGTGAGTCTCTCAGTAGATCTGTGGGCTGATGCATGGGTCTCTGGTAGTTGCATAAGTCTCTGAGTAGGTCTATGAGTGGGCGCATGAAACTCTGATTGGGTTCAGTAAGTGGCATCATCAGTCTCAGAGTAGGTCTATGAGTGACTGAATGAGTCTCTGAGTGGCTGCATGGGTATCTGAGTTGGTCTATGAGTAGGTGCATGGGTGACTGAGTGGGTCTGTGAATGGGTAAATGCATCTGTGAGTGGGTGCATAAGTATCTGAATAGGTCTGTGAGTGGATAGGTCTCTTAGTGGGACTTGAGTGGGTGTATCAGTCTCTGAGAGGGATTGTGAGAGGGTGTATAAGTATCTGGGTTGGTCCTTGAGTAGGTGCATGAGTCTCTGAGTGGGTCTATGAGTAGGTGCATCATTGTCTGAGTGGGTCTGTGAATGGGTGCATGAGTATCTGAGTAGGTCTGTGAGTGAGTGGTTGAGTCTCAGAGTGGGTCGGTGAGAGAATGCAAGAGTATCTGAGTAGGTCTGTGAGTGAATGGTTGAGTCTCAGAGTGGGTCTATGAGTGAGTGCAAGAGTATCTGAGTGGGCTGTGAGTAGGTGCATCATTGTCTGAGTGTGTCTGTGAATGGGTGCATGGGTCTTTGAGTAGACCTGTGAGTGGGTGTGCCATTGTCTGAGTGGGTCTGTGAATAGGTACGTGAGTGTCTGAGTGGGTCTCTGAATGGGTGCATGGATCTCTGAGTGTGTCTGTGAGTGGGAGTATGAGTCTCTATGTGATTATGTGAGTGAGTGTGTGAGTCTCTCAGTAGATCTGTGAATGGGTGCAGGAGTGTCTGAGTAGATCTGTGAGTTGATGCATGGGTCTCTGGTGGGTGCATAAGTCTCTGAGTAGGTCTGTGAGTGGGTACATGAAACTCTGACTGGGTTCAGTACGTGGCATCATGAGTATCAGAGTAGGTCTATGAGTGACTGAATGAGTCTCTGAGTAGGTTTGTGAGTGGCTGCATGGGTATCTGAGTTGGTCTGTGAGTAGGTGCATCATTGTCTGAGTGGGTCTGTGAATGGGTAAATGAGACTCTAAGTGCATCTGTGAGTGGGTGCATAAGTATCTGAATAGGTCTGTGAGTGGATAGGTCTCTTAGTGGGACTTGAGTGGGTGTATCAGTCTCTGAGAAGGATTGTGAGTTGGTCTGTGAGTTGGTGCATGAGTCTCTGTGTGGGTTTATGAGTAGGTGCATCATTGTCTGAGTGGGTCTGTGAATAGGTGCATGAGTATCTGAGTGGGTCTGTGAGTGAGTAGTTGAGTCTGTGATTGGGTTTGTGAGTGAGTGTGAGAGCACCTGAGTAGGTCTGTGAGTAGGTGCATGGGTGACTGAGTGGGTCTCTGAGTGAGTGCATGACTCAATGAGTGGGTCTGTGAGTAGGTGCACCATTGTCTGAGTGTCTGTGAATGGGTGCATGAGTCTTTGAATGGACCTGTGAGTAAATGCATCATTGTCTGAGTGGGTCTTTGAATGGGTGCATGAGTGTCTGAGTGGATCTCTGAATGGGTGCATGGATCTCTGAGTGTGCCTTTGAGTGGGTGTATGAGTCTCTGAGTGGGTCTGTGAGTGAGTGTGTAAGCCTCTCAGTGGATCTATGAATGGGTGCATGAGTGTCTGAGTAGATCTGTGAGTTGATGCATATGTCTATGAGTGAGTCTATGAGTGGATGCATGACACTCTGACTGGGTTCAGTAAGTGTCATTATGAGTGTCAGAGTAGGTCTATGCGTGATTGAATGAGTCTCTGAGTAGGTCTGTGACTGGGTGCATTAGTCTTTGAAAGGGACTGTGAGTGGGTGCCTAAGTCTCTGAGTGGTTCTATGAGTGGGTGCACAGGTGACTGAGTTGTCTTTGATTAGTTGCATGAGCCTCTGAGTGGGTCAGTGAGTGAGTACATGAGTATCTGAGTGGATCTGTGAGTTGGTGCATGGGTCTCTCGTGGGTGCATAAGTCTCTGAGTGGGTCTGTGAGTAGGATCACAGGTGACTGAGTTGGTCTCTGAGTGGGTGCATGAGTCTCTGAGTGGGTCTGTGACTGGGTGCATTATTGTCTAAGTTGGTCTTTGAATGGGTGCATGAGTATCTGAGTGGGTCTGTGAGTGAGTGGTTGAGTCTCTGAGTGGGTCTGTGAGTGAGTGCAGGAGTATCTGAGTCGATGCATGGGTAACTGAGTGTGTCTCTGAGTGGGTGCATGACTCTCTGAGTAGGTCTGTGAGTGGGTGCATCATTGTCTGAGTTTGTCTGTGAATGGGTGTATGAGTCTTTGAGTAGACCTGTGAGTGGGTGCATCATTGTCTGAGTGGGTCTGTGAATGGGTGCATGGATCTCTGAGTGTGTCTATAAGTGGGTGTATGAGTCTCTGAGTGGGTCTGTGAGTAAGTGTCTGAGTATCTCAGTGGATCTGTGAATGAGTATCTGAGTAGATCTGTGAGTTGGTGCATGGGTCTCTGGTGGGTACATAAGTCTCTGAGTGGGTCTGTGAGTGGGTTTGTCAGTCTATGAGTAAGCCTGTGAGTAAATGCATGAGTATCTGAGTAGGTCTGACTGGGTGCATTAGTCTCTGAGATGGACTCTGAGTGGGTGCATAAGTCTGTGAGTGGGTCTGTGAGTGGGTGCATGAGTCTCTGAGGGGGTCTGTGAATGGGGCAACATTGTCTGAGTCAGTCTGTGAATGGGTGCATGAGTATCTGAGTGGGTCTGTGAGTGTGTGCATCATTGTCTAAGTGTGTCTGTGAATGTGTGCATGAGTCTTTGAGTAGACCTGCGAGTGGGTGCGTCATTGTCTGAGTAGGACTGAAAATGGGTCGGTGAGTGTCTGAGTAGGTTTCTCAATGGGTTCATGGATCTCTGAGCATGTCTGTGAGTGGGAGTATGACTCTCTCAGTGGGTCTGTGAGTGAGTGTGTGAGTCTCTCAGTGGATCTATGAATGGGTGCATGAGTGTCTGAGTGGATCTGCAAGTTGGTGCATGGTTCTCTGGTGGGTGCATAAGTCTCTGAGTGGGTATATGAGTGAGTGCATGAGACTCTGACTGGGTTCATATAATTGCCATCATGAATCTCAGAGTGGGTCTATGATTGATTGAATGAGTCTCCGAGTAGGTCTGTGACTGGATGTATTATTCGCTGAGTGGGTCTGTGAGTAGGAGCATCAGTACCTAAATTGGTCTGTAAGTGGGTGGATGAGTCTCTGACTGGGTCTGTGAGTGGGTGTGTCAGTCTATGAGTGAGTCTGTGAGTGGGTGAATGAGTCTCTGAGTAGATCTGTGAGTGGGTGCTTGAGTGTCTGAGTGGGTGTGTGAGTAGGTACATGCGACTGTGAGTGAGTATGTGAGTGGGTACATGAGTCTCTAAGAGGGACTGTAAATAGGTGTATGACTCCTTGAGAGAGTCTGTGGCTGGGTGTATGAGTATCTGAGTAGGATTGTGAGTGGTTGTGTGAGTGTCTAAATAGTTCTGTAAGTGGATGTGTGACTCTCTGAGTGGGTGTGAGAATAGGTACATGAGTCTCTGACAAGGTCTGTGACTGAGTGCATGACTCTTTGAGTGGGTCTGTGAGTGAGTACATGAGTCACAGATTGGGTCTTTGAGTGCTTGTATGAGTCTGAGTGGCACTAAGAGTAGGTGTGTGAGTCTCTGAGTGGGACCATGAGTGAGCGTATGAGTTTCTGAATGGTTTGTCACTGGATGTGTGAGTCTCTGTGAGTGGGTGTATGAGTGTCTAAGTGAAACTGAGTGTGGCGGTGTGAATATATAAATATTTTAAAAAATGGTTTGCCACTACTCATGAATTTGTCGCTACGATACACAGGGGCCGTGTTGATGGTTGTGACGAATTTGCAAATATCCCGCAAGGCAAAAAAACCTGTTTCTCTACATAATTAACACATCACAGGTCCTTCAAACACCCCCATATGCCAAACATTGCATCAGGGTACCTCTATCCTGACCCTTTATACCACTTTTGATTTTAATTTCCAGCCCCAAGGACGGTTTTCCATTACCTAAAATGAAGGCTGCAACTTTCTGCTCAGGTTACAGCCAGCCAATCAAAGAATTGCTGTTGGCACACGCATTCGTGAATTAGCCACGATAATCACAAATTAGTTGATGAAAGATCTGTGGCCCTACATATACAAATTAGAATTTCTTTAAATTCCTCAACAATTACTGGACAAATTTACAACAAAATCTAGCTTTATTCCAAATCCGGTGTAATTCCGTCCAGCGGTTTGGGCTGTAGTCATGTTCAAAATTTCTATGGGAATTAATATGGGAAATGGTCTTTTTTTACTCCCTTTTTTCTCGGTCCCCACTTAATGGATCACCCCAAAACGTTCCATGCGCAACAAGAATCACAGCACACTTTTTGGAAAATTTCAGGAAGACTCGTCAAACGACGTCAATGATATAGGTAAGTAAAAAAACGCTTTTCCTATGGAAACATGATCCTAACTATAACTACCTACTGGCGACCGCCAGTAGTTAATATGTATATATTTGTAATTGACTGTACTTGTTCACATTTTTGTAACCGCCACAACCCTCTTTTTTCAGTTTCCACACACCGGATATAACGCTCTTGACCTCACCACTGATATGATGGATGCAATTACAAATGTCGTAAATAATTTTTCAGATGACATTATATATTATATTGTCCTCAACACTATGAAAGAGTCAACTTTAAATGTAGAATTATTTATTAGTTTGCATGTGTATGTTTTGCTTTTAGGAATTGTTACTTATTGGGATAAATGGTGTGAGGTCGTAAGTATTGCATTGGTGTGTGAGTTACAGTTTGCATGCCTGCTGTGTGAGTTATCGATTGTGGTCCAAAACATAACTTGTACATTTCTTTTTTCTTTTTTATTTTAATATGCAACCATAATTTTAGTTTAACTGTGTTTTTATTCAGTAAATTTCTAAGAGATTTTTTAAGCATATGTTTAGGCGTTATAAACAAAGCTTCCCATAGTGTCACTTTAACTTAGGTTTTTCAAAGAATTTTTAAAGCTTTTGATCATATACCATGTAGTTTCCTGTTCCCAAGTAACTATGGGCAATGAGCTTTTGGCATGCACAGTTGGAGTTGGCCAAAGGACCTGGCTTGGGACCAGGCCCTGTGCCCATCCATCCATTGACATTTCAAACCAGATGTGCACCTTTAGCTATCTTCACTGGAGTTCGCCGCAAAGCATGGCCTTTGGTAAGACAGCACACAATCCTCCACTAGAGGGAAACACCCACTGCAAATAAATTTCAACTGTGCACAGAGGGTTTGACTGCAGGCAGCCAGGCCATACACCCAAACTGCAAGGCACGGCCAACCGCCTCTGGCTACGCACAGTAGCAGTGACTGCAGGATCAGATTCCGGCACAATCCCACTGCACATGGGCTTTGGCTGGGTGTAACAGAGGTTAGGAGCAGGGCAGGAATTAGACTGCGGCCAGGCCCTTTCTCTCTACACACCATGTGTGGCCAACCTCCATATATAGTCATTGGCCAAGCACAACCGTAGGGAACTAAACACTTTTTTCATTTTCTTTCAGGCTTCGTGAGTCCTGTGCAAAATTTGTGAATCTTGTGGACCCAGAAAGGATTCACAAATCTGATATGGAATTTGCAAATCCTGAAATAAAAATCATAATTATTAAATTCCCAGTTGTCCCTTTGGGTTATGCTCTTTTTCGTTTCTGTTTTCCCAACACAGTGCTCGGTGCACTGCGTTTGGTAATTGTATCAGCAACAGAAACGTTTCTGTGATGGCCAGTCAATCAGAGCACAGCAGATTCATGATTCTGAAATGCACAACGGCATAAAAAGTTCTTCAGTCCAATGGCTATGCCTTTATTTTTTTAATTGCTTCCAGAAAACCACGGAGGATCCTCAAACTAACAATAAACATACCCTAAAATGTAAACACTTCATGCCCTGACAGAGCATTTATTTTAAACAAATTATTTAAAAACCAATGAACAGAATAACATAAAACCAAGATCAAGCATTTACTTTAATAAAGTTCAGTTCACAGGCCAAGTCTGGCATGATTATCTATCTATCTATCTATCTATCTATCTATCTATCTATCTATCTATCTATCTATCTATCTATCTATCTATCTATCTATCTATCTATCTATCTATCTATCTATCTATCTATCTATCTATCTATCTATCTATCTATCTATCTATCTATCTATCTATCTATCTATCTATCTATCTATCTATCTATCTATCGGTGTGTGTGTGTATAGGAAGCTGGCTTTCTATATAGTGCACTATAATGAAGTACACTGTGCGAAGACACACTACCTTAGCTCTGATTGGAGGTTTTCTCACCATGTCAAGATGGTGAAATTTCAGGAGAGGGCTTCACCTTGCCTACCCTGCCCTAGGAATAGTGCAGGCTGAGGGGGACCCTCCTCCTCATCTAACTAATTTTCCTGCTTTTCCTCCCGCCAAAAGTGGGAAAGAGGTCGTGGCCTCCCCCACTATGTGGAGGTTCCAGGGTTGGATTTCAAACACAGCATTTGCCTATTTGTCTTTTAAGATCCATCCCTGGAAGACCATCCTGTCAGGCAGAGGTGTGAAACACCCCCGTCCAGAGCAGGTATTGTGTCTGTCCTATGAGAGCGCTGGCTCTCACCCCATGAGGTCTGAAACATGTCTGGTAAAAACTGGCCAGAGCCCCTACTATTGTTTGGTTAGGTTTCAGGGACCCTCGGGAAAGGGTCTCCTGTGTGGTTTTATTAATACATCCAACACTGGCATGAGGTACTAAACATCTTAGAAATCAGTAAAGCCATCATAGAGCTTGGCAACAAGTATCCAGCCCATGTGCTTTTTATGGCTTCCCTGTTCATTTGCAACATCATAGAATGAACTGGACATTATAGGGGCATATCTGCTCATGCTGATATGCCCACACATAGGATATAGTGCACTATGCCTTAGGGCCGCAAGCCGGCAGTACGGATGACTTACCTATATCTTATGCAGTGCATGGGGAGGCATGGCACACAGGGCTGTGTGCCATGTCAACTCTTCGGATTTTCCCGCACCAAGACACGCAGCCTGCAATGACAGAGTGCATAGCCTTGGCGAGGGAGCCCCGGGGTAACACAACCAGTGCTGCAGCCCCAGAGTACCCATGCCCTAGGTAACAGGGGTACCACTTACTGGGGACTCACAGGGGTAGCTGAAGTTGTGCTAATGGTGGTAGAGTATTTTTGAGAAAGAGATCTGGCAATGGGAACCCGATTAGCAGGGACTCAGTGCACTTACAGTTTGAAATCACCTCAGGCATCTGGCAAAAAGTGGGTGATAACCATGCAAAAAGAAGCACTTTCCTACAGTATGTGTGTGTGTGAGAGAATACATTATAGACACTCTATACTTGACACTATTAGTGTATCACTCTGGAAGACTGTGTGTATATTTGAGAATGTATTTGAGTGTAAAAATTGCTCATGGATACAACTTTTGAGACTTTCTGCCTATAAGAGTTCCACTGTATGTATATGTTGTGGACTTTCTAAATGTTGACACAATCATGACTGTGGCTGAAAGGCTCTCCTGCATTTTCAATGGTACTACCTGTTTTAGGATATCAGCCTACGTGTTCTCTGTGTGTACATGATTGTGTGAAGCATTGGGAAACTCAATACCTAAGTAAGATTCTACATGTGTGTGAATATTTTTGTCAGCGGGTATGCATTTTAGATTTTCTGGGAGTCTCTGCTTGTTTCAGACTATCTGCCTCTGAGGTTTATTTGGTCTGTCAAATACACTGTCAGTGTGAGACTCTTTGTGTCTGTGTATATTCTCTAACACCCATGAGTCTCTGCAAGAATTGTGTATGTGTGTCTATGCATGCACATGTTTAAAGGAAAGCTACTATGTGGAAAGAGATGAACTGCACTATTAATGAAGTAAGCTGTTAGAATACGCTGTTGCATTGATTAAGTGCTGTATATTGTGCATAAAGGTTTCTTTCCTCACCAAGCATACATTACAAAGCTTACAGTTCTACATACCACAACCATAATGTATACCAATAAAGAAGTAAACTGAAATAAAAGATTATGGCTAAAGTCATACCAAAAGTGGATAATCATGCAACCCACTGTCTCACAGCCGGCTGACTGTACAGTTTCTAAAAAGTGAAAACAAAATGGATGTACGACTGCAGATGGTGTACAGCACACTGGGCCTGATGTATATACTGACAGGTAGTACTTAGTGGATGCAATTGCATACCAACTTTTTGATATTTTGTGAAGCAAGCTACGCACTAATAGATGGTGTAGTGTCTTGTTAATATGAATAGCAGGACCCTTCTTGTCCCTGATGAACTCATCGGAAAATCATGTAATCGTTTGGGTGTGTCTGGGTGTGGTTCTTAAAGATTTACGCAGAGCTTGCAGTTAACGGTTGTACTCTGACGAATAAAGATGTGCACTACAGAGCTCCACGTGAAGCGTGGTCATGTGCATGCTGCTGGGATTAGGAGGATGCGACAGCTGGCGACGAGTAGGGGTTACGTGCCCCGAAGAATAAAGACTGCTCTCCCTGAGAGTATGCTGAGGAACAGCAAACTATTTGTGTGTGCCACGTGCACCTCAGTCAAAGTGAAGCAGTCTACAGATGGCTTATGTGGAGTCAAAGTGCCACTTCAGCCAGTGCAAGATTTTCGATGAAGGCGAAGGCCTACGGTCAAGCCTATTCACAGTCTGCCAGGAACCTGCTGGTGAGGCTGAAAAAAGAGGTACTGCGCCACAACATACCACATAGCCATCATATGTACAGAATGATAGTGCTCAAGGCAGCATAACCAGGTACAGAGAAGCACTGAAGGCAGTGACAACCATGTGCAAATGTGTGCCAAAAGCAGAAGCATTCAGGGGCAAAGTAACGCTAAAGGCACTAACAAACAGGTGTGAAAAACACAACTGTACTCACCGGTAAGAACGAAGAAAGAATCGTCCAACATTGAGTCAAGCCCTGGTCGAAGACTAGTGCGTGCAAAGTGGCAAGTAGCATCCACAACGATCCAAGTAAATTTTTCCCAGCAAGAGTGTAATTACTCTAATGCACAGGAATTAACCTACTGGAATTACGGTGGGGCCAAAGTCCTCCTCATTCGACTAGCCAATGCAAGTGCAGAATGCACTCCAACTCGTTCACAAGTGCAGTCCGGTCCTCTCTTATGACAAATAAAAGAATATAGATCAGCGGTCCAGATGATGCCCCAGATTACATAAAGTGCAAATAAGATTACATAACAGATACCCAGAGCCAATACAAGAGGGGAAAAATGGAATCAATATTCAAAAAAGGACAAAACTTTAAGTGAACTCCTCAGGCAGATAAAGATCTTCAGATAGTTCGCAATGGGTGATGGATCCACTTTCCTCTACCCATGAAAAAAACAGGGGCTGTTGAGGTTAAAAATAGATACACATTAGATATATGGACCCAGCCAGGACGTTTAACAAACTGAGATGGGGGAACGGGCAGGGACAGTGTACAATAAGCAACAAAATGTGAGGCCAGATCACCTAGGACCTGGCAGAAACTCGGATAGATGCTTGCCGAGACTACAAATAACAAGTCGTAGAAGCATGTGGAATACGACTGAAAGGGACAGGCAATAGTCTGTAGGGAGGCCCGGGCTAGAAAATAAAATAGGAGAACATTTATAATGTGGCCCCATCCCTATCCAGGTGTCAGCCGGACTAAATAGATGTGGGAAGAAGGTACAAGTTAAAATAACGTGGGAGGCCAGGTGTCCAGGGGGAGCCTGGAGCTAAAGCTAGGGCTCGCAAGGATAGCAAACTGCTGGTCGGATCAGCATAGTGAGCTGAAAGGCATATGGAGAAACAACTGAAAGTATGGGCAGTAATCCAGCGTGCACTGAAAACATTCTCCACCATGTCAAGGAGAAGCCTTGTCGCGTTGGAGATCTGCTTGGCAGAGCATTTGTGCGGGTTCCTCTGTAGAGTAGTAATCTGTGTGTGGGCGGGGTCCACTGGGTCAAGCCACGATCAATAAAATAAGGAGTCCTGAGGTGTTCCCCCAAGTGGGTCTGCAGATGAGTGGAAATCAGTTGTCTCCAGTAGGTTCACTATATATGTGAAACAGGCTTCTGTGAGGCACAAGTATAGTGGAAGGCCACTGGTCAGTAGCAGTCGGAGATTCAAATAAAGGCCACTGGAACTAGAGTTGCTGCATGGATGGTGTATCCTAGCAGCACATAACGTTAAGATTAAAGTGGTTGGTAATGAAGGAGTGTTACCCCATCATCTGTGTTTGGTAGATTTTGTGACACACTGTTTGGTACCAGAATTGTAATCCTGCAACAGTTGTCTACAGAGTGCAATGGGACCGTGTAAAGGGTATATCAGTCCCAAACGTAGTCCATCAAACAACGTGTAAGCAGCGGAGACTGTGGTAAGCTCCTTGTGAACCCAGTGTGTTTGAGCAGAGCGGTGTCTGAAGTAAATTAACTGGGTGTGTGGATTGGTTTGCGTATAAGTATTACCAGAGGAGACCTTGTTAAGCTCCTGTAAGTCTGAGTAAAGCGGAGTCTGAAGTGAAGGACGTCACTTTGAATGCCGATCCCTCATGAGCAGCCACTATACTTGTGCCTTACAGACGCCTGTTTATAGTGAGCCAATTGGGCACAATTTATTTCCACTCTTTGGACAATCGACTTGGGGGAACATCTCAGAACTCCTTCTTTTATTGAAGGTGGCTTGACTCATTGGACCCCATCCACACACAGATTTCTACTCTACAGTGGGCCCCTGCACAAAAATTCTAACAAGTCAGACTCCAACAACGCCATGGACTTCTCCTTGGACTTTTAATGCTCCCAGCAGTTATCTCCGGCATGAACTTTCTTTGGCTATTTCAGCCTTAAAACGTCACTACTGTGACAAAACACATGTCAGCTGTTGTGATCACGTATACACTGGGGATTACAGTACTTTCCACGTTCCAATAAAATCATCTACTTGGATCTACCTCACACAAATCCTTATTTTGTGGACTTTGACTTCTTTGGACTTCTACTTGAGTGCTGTGGTATCTTCCTTTGATGGTCAATATATGCAGTGGATACTATGGTCCAGTGTTGTTTGCATCCTGGGTAGTAGAGTGTTGGATTCCGAAAAAGTACCAGCCAAAAAGCTTGCCGATCACTGTACTATACCCATGCTTACTTCTGTCTATAGGAGGTGCGATTTGTAAACCACTACTACTTCATACTCAAATTGAACTAGAAGAAAACTGCAGGTACATTACTACCTTTTTGACCCATGTAGATTTGCTCAGATATAAAAGACTAAGGGGCATATTTAATAAGAAGTGACAGTGCGCGGCGTTAGCTTTCCTGGCTAAACGCCGCCCTCCGCCTCTTCTGAAATGCAGGGCTGCACCATATTTACAACAATATGGTGCAGCCCTGCATTTCCCCTTGTGCTGGCGCAAAATTTAGCAGCCTAGCGCCAACGCGGACACCCTTGCACCATAGTGCAAGGGTGTCTGTGTTGAGGGGAAGATTGTTTATGTGCAGGAAGGTGTCCCTTTCTGCACATAAACAATCTTTAAATGGTGTTTTGTAACTTCTATGTGTTCTGCTTAATACAGCACACATAGAAATTGCAAATGTCATTTTTTTAAATGATTGTTTGTGTGCAGGAAGGGACACCCTCCTGCACATAAACAATCAATAGTGTTTTACTGTTTCTATGTGTGCTGCACAACACTGCACACATGGAAACAGCAAAAACGAGAAGAAGTTAAACATTTCTCCTCATTTCGCCAGGGTAAGACCAGGGTGCATATTTACTAAGAAGTGACACAGTGTGTCTTCCTGGCTTAACGCTGCACTCCACCACTTCAGAAAAGCAGGGCTGCACCATATTTACAACAATGTGGTGCAGTCCTGCATTTCCCTTTGCTCTGGCGCTAAATTTAGCAGCCTAGCGCCAACGCAGCCACCCTTGCACCATAGTACAAGGGTGTCTGCGTTGAGGGGAAGATTGTGTATGTGCAGAAAGGTCTCCATTCCTGCACATAAACAATCTTTAAATGGCGTTTGTTACTTCTATGTGTGCTGCTTAATGCAGCACACATAGAAATTGCAGAACGGCAGTTTTTTTAAATGTTTGTTTATGTGGAGGAAGAGACAGCATCCTGCACATAAACAATCAATGGCGTTTTGCTGTTTGCCCAATGCAGCATACATGGAAAAAGCAAAAACGAAGAGAAATTAAACATTTCTCCTTGTTTCACCAGGATAAGACCAGGTTTTCCCTTGTCTTAATTTTGGCGCTGCCTCCTATTTGCGCCTCCCTACTAAATAGGGGGTAGCGTAAAAATAAATGGGTGTTGCGGTGGAACGTCCACCGCAATACCCATTGCCCACCCCTTTCACTCTAAGTGTAGCGTGAAAGGGGGCCTTATTTACAAGGCAGCGTTAGGCACGTTAAGTAGCCTAATGCTGCCTTGTAAATAAGACAAATCCGTTATCTCCACTACAAGGTCCTGAAAAGTGACGCTGTGGTGGCAATTGGGGCTTGTAAATATGACCCTTCATGTTGGGATGTGGTCAGCTGCAGAACTTTTTCAGGATGTAATTCACTGCATAATACAGACTGTCACACATGCGTTTAATTACAGTGATGAGATACTGGAATTTAGGGCCACTCGAAAGGAACATGACAAAGCTCTTACACTAGTATGCCTTTTATTTGTTGACGCAAGTCTCAATTTGAATGCACAAAAGTGTGAGTTTCACAAAACCAAACTCACATTTTTCTGACATATTTTCTCAGAGAAGGGGAAGACAGCAAATCCTGCTAAAGTGCAAGCCTTATCATCCACTTGTCCCCCACAGGTTGTGACCATGCTGCAATCTTTCTCCGGAATGGCCAGTTACTGTTCCAGGAGCATTCGTGACTTTGCTACAGTCAGTGCCCCATTGAGAGATTTTACAAAACACAACTCTCTGTTCAAGTGGTGACATGAATGTGATCAGAGCTTTAAGAAAATCTTACATGCAATTGAGAACGTGACTGAAATGGCCTATTTTGATCCAAAATTACATACTGAAATTGTGGTAGATGCAACCCCGGTGGGGCTAGGAGCGATCCTTGCTCAGCACAATGGACACAATAATGCTCAGTGACACACTGTGACCTATGTGAGCAGGAGTCTGTTGCAGACTGAACAGGCTTATTCCCAACTTGAGAAAGAAAGCAGAGCTGTAGTGTGAACTTGTGAACCCTTCCATGTGTTTCTATATGGAAACCACTTCACCCTTGTCACTGATCACCAGGCATTGCACACTATTTTCAGAAATCCGAAAGCCAAGATGCCCCCTCGTATTGAAAGGTGGGGGTTGCAACTGCAAGATTATGGCTAAACTATTGTGCTTAGCCCAGGGCAAGATCAAAATCCTGCTGACTATTTTTCATGAGTACCATTTCAGTTTCACAGTACAAAATATAAAGCTGCTGAGGCATATATTAAATTCATAGTCAAGTCAAGCACGCCTACTGCTGAATCTGTGGAACAAATTTCTGCTGCTACGAACACCGACTGAGATATGCTTGCCCTCAAAGATATTATTGCACAACAATCCTGAGGAAACATACTCGACCTCTTACAGATGACTTTAAATATCAAAAGTTCAAAAAAGTGAGAGGAACTTTCTGTTACTCAAGAAGGCATTTTATTACGAGTTGCAAGAATTGTCCTTCCCAAGAGTCTGACACAAGGAGTCATTGAACTAGCACACGAGGGTCATCATGGCAGTTTCGTCATTAATCCGAGACAGAGTTTGGTTTATTAGCCTTGATGAAAGATTTGAAAGAGAACTAAAGGCCTCTCATTTGTGCAACTGCTTATCTCCCAAAAAACACAGCATTCACTAGTTATGTATCTTCTGAACCCCTCAACAATGGACATCATCGCGTGGTAGTCATTGATGAGTACTCACGATTTCCCCTTGTGGAAGACCTATCTTCAACCACACATAACAAAGCAATAGGGACATTAAATGACATTTTTGCAACATGGGGTGTTCCCTCCATTCTTAAGTCTGACAATGACCTACCTTTCATTAGCTGAGTTTAAGGCAGTGCCGTAATGAAACTTGAGGGGGCCACCCAGCAAAGTACCCGAAGGGGTTCCCCCACGTTCCGGACCCAGTAAGAAGCTCTCATGCTAGGGGCCCGCTGCCTGTGCACAGGGCCGGAGGGGACCCCCTGGAGCTAGAGGCTATTGTTTTGCCACTGGTTTATGGACTTTCTAACTAATATGAATGTTAAACATCAGAAAAGTACACCTCTCTGGCCACAGGCAAATGGTGTTGTTGAACAATTCATTGGCACCCTAAAGAGAGTAGTTCAGCATGCTGCGCTACAAGGAAGTGACCTCAAATCAGCTTTATGTTCATACCTTAGTGCTTACAGTTCAACTCCCCATTCCACGACAGGTGAAAGCCCCAACACCTTGATGTTTGGGAGAGCCATGGGAAGAATATTGCCACAACTGACCACTAACAGGACAACAGATGCTGATGAGATCCGTACAACGGATTCCTGTCACAAGTGCAAAATGAAGGTCTATTCTGACAAATACCGATGTACTCTGGACACAGTTTTCAAGAAAGGAGACTGGGTCCTGGTCAAACAAAAATGGAAAAGCAAGTCTGATGCTCCATTTGATGCTGACCCACTGAAGGTTGTGATAAGCAAAGGACATATGGTGACTGCTCACCATTCTGTAAAGTCCATCACAGGAGACTTGTCACATTTCAAGCACCTGAATCAATGTTCATTGGCTCCAGATGTTAGAAGTGAGACATGTCCACATGAGAGTCCGGAGAGTCCAATTCATAAACCTGCCTCTGCATCACCTGTACCTGAGGTAGGCCTCTCTCCTATGCCTCATCAATCTCACACAATGAGATCTGGAAGATTGGTTCAATCACTTCGATGACTCATTGAGGAACTATAATGTATTTATGTAATATTTGTACTTTTTATTTAACAAAGGGGGAGATGAAGAGTCTCCATAGGAGAATGACTTAATATTTTGGGGGTGTGGTTAATAAAGTTTATGATGCAGTACTTGCAGTTAACGGTTGCACTCTGAAGAACAAAGACGTGCACTACAGAGCTCCATGTGTGGCTTTATCTTCTGCATGCTACCAAGCCGGGGAGTATGCGACAGATGGTATCATAAAATGCCTACAAGGAGAGGCATATTGCTGCCCAAAATGTCCATTGTTTGTAAAACAAACTGCCTAATGAATTTTAATAAGGTCACTATTTGCAATACCCTGTAACTGGCTACGAACACAGAGATGGTGGCCTGCAGAATACAACACAACTCCATCCTTGTGTTGACATTCTCAAGTGGGTAACATTAAATTTATTTAAAGCATCCTCTATCCCTTCTGAGCCTGCCCAACACAAATCCCAGAGTATCTGCTGTGAGACAGTTTTCCTTGTGCAAATCAGATACTAACCCCAACTCAGGTATTTGATCAATGATTTGCAACTGCCACTGTGTCATAAACTATTTATACATGTTATTGCACATTGCAAATAGGAAGGCATTTCACACTGTTTCTTAATTGCGATTCAAAGTGAGTTGCAGAAACTCTTTTGCAAGTTGGGAAATCTTTTCCGTCACCTTTCCATCACAATAAGTATTTTTTTGCAGTCACAAACCCTGAAGTTTGGCGCCAATTGTAAGCTTGAGAACCTCCTTTAGCATCTGAGGCTCACTATTTGGAATACATCTTCAGCAATAAAGCAAACTATCAGTAAGGAAAAAAATCTCCTTTTAAATGGAGTAGCTTACCATGTTGTCACCGTCATACATTTCCTTGCTAGTAATTCAAGTGCATAATATGTTGCTTGTGATGCACTCTCTCCTATGACTGTTCCCACACAGACTGCCAACTCAAGTTCATTCCCACGAATCAGGTTGGCCATGGCGAGCTGCAGAAATAGTAAAATCATAGCTTCAGTTACACTGGTACTGCCCAGGAAATGCATGTGACATTTTGTGTTAAAACAAAATGATAACTCTCCAACAAGGGATGTCATTTAGGGATCACAAGGGATTAGAATTGCGATCCCTGGCATGCCCCTTGCAAGCCCAGTGGCTTGCACCTTGCAACCGTTGACCTCACAAGATGGAAAGTGAGATTGATAGAGAATAAAGAGCGAGTGTGTGAGAAACTGTAAGTAAGTCAGAGTAAGAGTGAGTGAATGTGAACAAGTGAGTGTTAGTGCAAGAGAGTGAGAATGCATGAGTGTAAGTGAGAATGAATGAGTGAAAATGATTGTGAGTGAGTGAATTTAAGTGAGCATGAGTGAGAATGGGGTGCTAGGCTTGCATGTCTGCCATTGGCCCTAGGATACTATGTAATTATTGTCTTACAGAGGCACCCATGACAAAAACCTAGAGCTGGCATACTGGATGCAATTTTAAGTATGACAGGTACCTGTGACAAAATTCTGATAATGGCATACCAGTGATAGTAGAGGTAATTCTTGACAAATGGGGGAGTTGTGGAACAATGAGGGCAAAGGCCCATTGGAGGTAATTCTTGGCATAAAGGAGGACACTCGTGGCCTTTTGGAGGGGCGCAACCATGAAAAAATGATTGCCCTGACATAGTAGAGGTTAATTTTGACATACATGTACAGAATTATTGGCAAACCTATTGTATGAACTTTTTGGCGCAAGGAGTCACTCATGGCAAATGGGGGGAATCCATGAAAAAATGATGTGCCTGGCAGAATGGGGGGCGCACACATAGCATGTTTTGAATAACATGAGGTAAACTTCTGTAGAGCCTCAGATCTTATTGGCTTGGCTCACCATGAAAGGATTTGAATATTTATTAAGTACCCTTTCAGAGTCCACGGCTTTTTAGCTAATTTATGTGAAAATTGTGCTTTAAAATACACTATTATTGACCATGCTTTATAAAAAAGTCTGATGGGAAGGAACCACCAGAACCATCCCAGAAGAAGTCTGGCTCGCTCGCTTTACTAACATGTTACAATTAAGGGTTGTATTAAGCTCCCCCACTTTGAAAGATCATATCAGCAAACTAATGTAGAGACTATCTCAAATTGAGGTTTGTCTGTGTTGTGTTGTGATAGTAATAATGTACTTATGGAACTTCAGAGGTGTCAGTTATTGTCTATTCAACAGGGTAAATGTGATGAGAAATCACTGCCTGAGAAGATTCAGGGTCAAAGGTCATAAAATGTCTTTGTGAGATGTCATTAAGGTCAATGGGTATGTGATGTCACTACCGTCTCCTCTGGCTGTAAGTCATGTTCTCCTTAGGGTGGTCTTCCCACTAATGTTTTGCCTACTTACCTCCTCTTTTTGCTGTATCTTTTTGTTGGCCTTAGGACTCTGAGCACTTTTACCAGTTCTGACCAGTGCTAAAGTGCAAGTGCGTCTCCCCTAAACAAAGTAAGATTGGTGTATATACAATTGGCATATTTTGTTTACTTATAAGTCCCTTGTAAAGTGGTATACCATATACCCAGGGTCTGTGATATAACTTATACTAGTGGCCTGCAGCACCAGTTATACCACCCACACAAGTAGTCTTCCAAACCTGTCTCAGGCCAGCCATTGCAAGGCCTGTGTGTGCAGTTTACTATCACTTTGACTTGACATTTAAAATCCCTTGCCAAGCATTAAACTCCCCTTTTACTGCACATTAGTGACCCCCTAAGGTAGGCTTTAGGTAGCCCTAAGGGCAGGGTACTTTGTAACTAAAAGGTAGGACATGTACTTTTAAGTTGTACATGTCCTGGTATTGCCAAAAACTAAAATTCATGTTTCAATACTGTGAGGCCTACTCCGCTCATAGGCTTGCATTGGGAATTTCTTAGTACATTTTGTGGGCTGTAATTCCTGAATAGAAAAGAGTAGCTGGATCATGTTTCATGTATTTAGAATGATAATTATAAATCCTTTTTACTGGTAAAGTTGCATTTAACATTACTGTTTTAGAAATACCGCTTTTAGAAAGTGGACATTTCTCTGCTCTTACTGCTCTGTGTGCTGCAGCCTGTCTCCAATACACATATGGGGTGGGTGACTGCTACACTTTGTGCGTTCCCTCGAGACAGCCACAAACACAGGAAGGGTGGTTGTGACAGAGAACTCATTTGCATTCTGATAGGTCTTCCTGGGCAGGGAGGGGGAGTTAACATACCTGAATAGGCAGTGTCCTTTTTCCCACACAAAGGGTTGGTTATCTCATACTGATAGTCTGGAGCCAGGGATGGGAAGAAAGGGAGACCTGTGCACTTCAAGGGCTTGCTTCTAAATCACTTCCACTTCAAAGTCACATCTGGGTATAAGTATTGTGGCTCTGACCCTATCAACAGAGTACACTACAGAACCTGTGAGCAGCTCTGCCACGAGTAAAGACTGCTGTGCTACAAGGATTGCCCCTCTCCTTGACTGCTGCTCTGGAAAAACTGCTTTCTGGCTTTGTTGTGGTACTCTGCTGCCTGCAGATCTCTACCCTGCTGAGGACAAGGACTGAACCCATCTCACCTGTACCCACAGTGAACAAACAATTAACCAAATACATTGAAAACAGTAACCTCCTGAATTCTACCCAATTCGGATTTAGATACGGACAAAGTACCAAGACAGCTCTCATTAAAGCCACAGAGGAGGTAAGAATCTCTGTAGATCAAAGAGGAAGAACATTACTCCTCCTACTCGACTTATCAGCTGCTTTCAAAACGGTTAACCATAGGTTGTTGCTCAGTTGTCTTTCCTAGCTAGTGGATCTGCTCATCTCCTTTCTCACCGGCCATGAACAATCTGTAGCCCTAGGTGATTTTGTCTCACCTTCCATCTCTTTTCAATGAGGGGTCCCTCAAAGATCATCGCTGAGTACAACTCTGTTTAATATCTATGTCACATACCTCACCAATTTTATAAGGTCCTTTGGATTTTCCCTCACATCTTATGCCGAAGATACTCAAATTATCATCTCCCTGGCCAGCAATGACACTAAAACAGGACCGAGATTCCACGACTGCATGTTAGAAGTCAGTGGTTGCATGAGCAAAAACTGTCAGAAACTGAACTCAGGGAAGATGCAGCTTCTTCTATTTGGTAATCAAACCTCCTTTTGGTCCCTGAACTGGTGGCCACAAGACCTGGGTCCACTCCCGGCCCCAGCCAAGAAAGCCCGCAACTTAGGGGTTATATTAGACAGCAAACTGTCCTATATTGACCATGTAAACTCTGTGATTTGCTCTGCATTTTCTGTCCTAAAAACCATTTAAAAAGGTATCCTCTAGATTTTAGCTGACCATCAGAAAACAGTTGTTACTTTGCTTGTTCTTGCAAAACTTGACTAGTGTAACAGTCTATACCTTAATATGCAACAACGATTATTAAATAAATAACAAACGGTACAGAACTCAGCTGCTCGACTGCTCCCAAAATCCCCAAATTTCAGTCAGCATCCAAGGCACTCAAGAAACTGCACTGGCTCTCAGTCAAACAGAGAATCGTCTTTCAAGCACTATGCATCACCAAAAAGTGTTGAACAATCTGAGTTCAGATAAGAGTTGTCTTAACTGGCATATCCCAAGAAGGACCATACGATCAGCTCTATCCAAAAGTTTGGTTATCCCCGGTTTTAACAAAACCTCCTGGGGTGGCAGAAGTTTGAGTTCAGAGCCACCAAAGCCTGGAAGTCCCTGCCTCTCAATTTATATTCTTCACCAAATCTTGTAACTTTTCAAAAAGCCTTAAAAACCTGGCTATTCGATCTGTTGAGTGTCCTCCATCTCAATGGACAGCAGAGCGAGTGCCAAGACACCGATGGGTATTCAAATGCTCTTTAAGCATCCGTAACATTAACATTTACATTAACGCCAAGAGCTTTCTGGCTTGCCCCCTGTTCTGAAGTCTCAGGCCCATCAAAGACTCACTTCAACTCTGCAATAGCACCTGGACTGCATCTGTGAGTCCTGCCCTGCCAAGTGGTGCCAATCGAGTCCTGAGCCCTTGAAAAGTGATTTCTGCTGTCCAGAACCATCAAAAATGACTTTGCACTGATCAGAGCAGCTGCATTGCCCTTCGATGCCGACGCCAATCCATAACTTTGCCTCAATGATGATGGACAGTGAGATCGAAGACAACACAGTTTCTGCATCATAAAGGAGTTCATCTATGAAGCCTTCATTTCCCTTTCGTGAATCGGAACTGATGCATTAAGGAGCATATTTGCTAGAAAATGTTGTAGCACAGAGCAGTGGTAAATTTGGCAGCGCTGTGCTCTGACATTTTCAAAACGCAGGGATGCGCTGTGTTTCCTACAATATGGCGCACACGTGTTTTCACTATCACTGGCACTGAAATTAGCTGCCTGGCGCCAACGTAGGCACCATAGTGCAAGGGTGCCTTTGTTTCAGGGAATGATTGTTTATGTGCAGGAAGTTGTTATTTGCATTCTGCAGCACACTTAGAAATAGCAAGTCGTCATTGTTTAAGGATTGTTTATGCATTGTGATTGGCATTGGGGAGCCTGTGTGCTTTACTGCTTCCTGCTTCTGTTCGGGCCGCAGAGAGACAACAGAGGGAAGATGCGGTGGTAAGGTAAGTTCATTTTTATTTTTATTTTTCTAACGTCCCCTCGCCACCTCAGATCTGTGTCAGCTGCCACTGGTGAGTTGCGTTAATCACATTTAAATATGTCATTAAATGTGTTTCGATGAAGGTTTAAAATAAATTCACCCAAAGTCACTAGTTTTGATCCATGGAAAAAGAAATCATAGATAAAAGCGGTGATAAGAAGACCACAAGATGGCTACAAAGGAGAGAGGTCCCAGAGGGTGTAAAAAATCTGCTCAAAAAATAAAAAATAAACATTTCAATGATGAAAAACTACCAAATTGCAAAAAGAATCTAGAACATGTGACCACGGATTTAGATTCGGAAATAAGCATCCTTTTCTTGAGTGCACAAGAATCAATTAATTCATAAACTTCATGTGCACAAAACAAAAGTGAATACTCATAGAAACAACTGTTGTAGAAAAGAAGAAGTTACTTAGCATCAATAATGCTCTTTCTGGTAGATATTCTATCTAACAGCGGATTCCTCAACATTAGAACTTTCCCATGTGCCACATTTATTTTCAGAGATCGTCAAAGAAAAGCTCCTGCTTTTTTGCTGCCAGACGTGCCACATGGTTTCGAGACAACCTTATATCATCCCGGAAGTGACTGAGCAGAGCTGTATGAAGCCGCCACACCTGCATACTGACAACAATTTCTGCATTGTTCTGTATCTGTACCTTTAGATACAGATCCGCTGTGACTAACTGTAGGTGACACAGCACATGAAAATGCTCGTAGGCCAACACTGCAGCCAGACTCTCCTTCTCTAGCTGAGAATAAGTAAATTCTGTGCCAGACAGGCTTCCACGAGCATAGGTCAAAATGTGTCTCTGAGCATTCCAATGACCATTATGTTGAGCAAGGATAGCGCCCAGCTCCACCGGTCTTGCATCTTGCATCCATAGTGATTTCCATATGCAACTTGGGGTCAAAATAGGCCAACTCGGTTAAATTTTCAATCGTATGTTTTATTCTGTTGAAGCTTTGATCACATTCAGCAGACCATTGGAAAGGGACGTCTTGTTTACTCAAGTTTCTCAATGGGGCACTGTGGAAATATGGATTTTTCTGATCAGTTATGTCCCCTATCTTGGACCCCAACGGTTTCATGTATGAATCACAAGTACATGTATGCTCCCTCCAGTTCCAGTTATGAAGACGCAAACCCATGTGCGTCCACCGTCAACATGTCCTCTTTCAGATCCGCCATGAATAGGCCGGATATTCCATTCCTAAGTATGAAAGGCCACCGGCTTTATATGGTTCACTTATGCCATTTTACAGTCCAGGCAAGTAGGCCCTGATTCTGTCATCGAACTCTTCTTGCCTTCTGCCTCTGAAAGCTCCAGTCTGAGCCTGCATCTGCGACCATGAACTTTGTCTCATTCTCTGCGCGGCTCACGAAGCCTGACATCAGCCTGCTGTCTGCCAAAAACTGTATTTCACCTTCGAAATTATCTGCTCCGTTCCCTGCCCGATGCATTCCTGTCTAGTAGTTTAAGTAAACATTCTTCCAGCTACCGAGCAAAGGCCCGGCCTCTCTGTCTTCATGCAAGTAATTCATAGCCCTGTTACTATGGAAGATTCCTGCCCTCGCATCTAGTGTAGACACTTAGACGCTTGTACACGCACTAACAGTCAGTATAGTCAGTATAGAATAAGATTCTACTCTAAGAGACCTCTCTTTTGGATAACATAGTTCTTTAAACATAGGATGTTAGATATGATTTGGGATTAGGTTGACTTGACCCTCCAGACTTCTGTCGCCACATGTAGAGCTAAATGTCAAGTCCCCTTCACCCCCTAGTCGCACGACAATCACACGTCATACTGCTGCGCGCGCATCTCTGCCAAGTATTTCTGCTGACATTGCGAAATTATTTCATGTAACCACCCTCTTATGACATCACATCTGATGACGTTCTTTAAATCACTCCCAGTTACGCCTATTTTTGCTACGTACGAATATATTATCACCACTATCAATTGTTACGCCTCTTGTATTTGCTTCACTGTAATGCCTATTGTATAAAAGTAATTGATTGTCAATAATGTATGTACTTCACTTCCTGAACCTTCGTGGTGATGGAACCTGGAGCAACCGATTATAATCGACCATTGGAATAAAGCCCATTCCGAACCTCTAATACCACGGATTCTGCCTCTTATTTACTGAGCTATTTTATTATGTTTCTGTATCAAATTAAGTCCCGGTAATTAAATTATTTACCACATGAATGGCGCCCGAACAGGGACACTTTCTCATCTCACGCGCCGGCGGTGCGTTGCAGGCCCGGTCTCCTGCCACAGCTGGACGGACAATAACGCGTACCAGCAGGATTTCCTGTATCTCCCTCCGGTCAAGCGGGGGCGACTGAGGCTGCGATCAACACCCAGACGAGGCGGTGAGAAGTGCGAAGTATCCCGACCAGAGCCTAGCTGAGAGAGCAAGATCCGAGGTATACAGAGGCCCACCAGTTTCCGAAGTCCCGAGTCGAGTCCAGTTTCCGAAGTGTTCGAGTCGAGTCCAGTCCGGTTCAAGTTCAGTTCAGTTTCCGAGGCCTTCCGTTCCGAGCTACCCGGTGAGTACCATTACTGGGGAGGCGTTCTGGCGTGCACATAAGTTGTGCCGGTCCAGACGGGTTTGGGTACACAAATCCGGTCTGCACTGTTTCAGCAGTGTATCTGTACTGTTTAGCAGTATATCCAGTATATCAAGTATATAAATTCAGAATAATTCAGTTCAAGTCGAGTATTATGTTTAGTGATTAAGTTTTCCTTAGATCGTCATCATCATTGTTGCTCAGTTAAATGTTAAATGTTAAATGTTTTTAGTACGTTCTGCATATTGTGGTATGAATGACTGTTCATTATTGTGATTACTGTATTAAGTTTGTTCAAGATCAAGTATCAGATCAGTTCTCAATATGCCGCTCTTTTCGAAATTAAGACAGATCACAACTAGAAAAGGGGTACTCGAAGAAGCTGTTCCTATTCCTCCTAGGGACACTCCAGGGTACTTCATGTATCATAAACACGGCTTAGACGCTATATTATTTCTTGATTTATGGGTAGACTACACTAAGGAATTACCAGAAAGTCAGAGGTGGCCCGCGGCTGGGACCTGGGATGCAGAGTGCATCGTGAAAGTAGAGGAAGAATTATGGAAAAAGAAAGCTAGACAATCACAGAAAGACGCCATTGAATTATGGCGTAAAGAATCGTATAGACGTACAGAAAAAGCACGTAGACAGGAAGAGAAGAGTAAAGAGAATTCAAATGAAGTCCGAGAAAATCTATTAATTGAAGAAGGTGCACGAGTGAAATCAGAACAAGTAGACAGACAAAGACATGCCCTTATGAAGGGTATGTATCCCCTTCTGGCCGAAGGATTACCTAAGGCTACTCCGGGGATACCAAAAGACTTGCCACCCCCATTATTTCCAATAAAGATACATCCCAAGGGGCATCCTAGAACCGCAGAAGATGTTTTTCTTTCCTCATATTTAGATGACGCAGCTCCCGAGTATGCTAATCCCGCCCCACATAGACCGTTGGCCGGGGAGGTTCAACGCCAAGATCCTGTATCTGTATCTCTACAGCACCAAATCCTGACACAAGTTCCGGCAAGCACATCTGTTTCCACATCTGTTCCTACAGCTACTTCCATAGCTGTGTCCACACCTATAGTTGCTGTATCGCGTTCAACGAATCCTTTCACGCCCGATACCCCAGATGGGGCTACGGGAGGTGCTACCAACATTTTTTCTACGCCACCCAGAATAAATAAACTTACTTTTCAAGAATCTGCACATTCACGTACCCCCAAACTCATAAATGCCCGTACGCTTAAGGAACTTCTTATAGATTGTAGATATGACCCTGTGCCCGGAAAAGAGGACGAAATGACCCTGGCATCATTACGTATCAGACGAGCCGCGGTGTATTTAGGGAAGTTACCAGGAATGACTATGCATCTAGATAATATATACCATTTTGTCCAAACAGGGCGAGATTCTGAATGTATTAACAGAGCTATGGAATACCAGAAAGTGGAAATACAGGGGGAACTGTTACGTTTCCTCATAAATTGTGTGATCAGAAATCAAGACCGACCGGGGGTAGACCCGGAAGCAATGCAAATTCTTAACAGATGGAGCCAGAATATATCAGAAGGGAGACATGATAAGCAAAACTGTATAATAGCCATGTGCCGAAAGATCCGTAAAGAAATAGAACGCCTACACGAAGAAAGATAAGTGGTACCCAGTCATGTCAAAGACCCAGCGGGTTTCCACCGAGAAATTAAAGACATGTTACTCATGGGAGAGTATACCTATCCCGACATTATGACCATATTAAAGGTATTGATGCCTGCTGGCATTTATGAAAAACTCAATGAAAAAGAGTGGGAGGTGGGAGACCAAAAGATAGACTGGACAGCATTAGAAAATGAAGAAAAGGCCCGAGGTCCAGGTTCGGGGCTTGGGGACAAAACTAAAGCACTACCAGGTTTACTAGTACAGGTACTGCCACGTTTATTAACCACGAAAAAGGAAGACTGGGGTGCAATTTCAGCCTGTAAACAAAAGCAAGATGAAGACACTAGTGATTTCTATGCACGATTTGAAAAATGTTTTGGTATAAATAGTGGCATAAAAGCAAGTAGCGAATCATACCCACATCTGTTTGTGACAAAATTAGTTGAAAATTCCTTGCCCCAAGTAAAGAATAGAGTATTAAAATTCGAGAGTACCTGGCAAGGTAACACCCCATCACAAATGTTACAAATGTTACAGTATCATCACAATAGAATTAGAGAGGAACAAGATCATGAACAAAGACGCATGAAAGACACGAAAATGAAAATGCTAGTCTCCCAGACAGTTCCAGCTGAAGGACATAAAAAGGGTACGACACATTCCGGTGATTCAGCAGGACCTGTAAAAGGGACATGCAACTATTGTAAACAACCAGGTCATTATGTACACGATTGTCCAGTCCTGAAGCGTAATATCGCCACAGGTATTACAAAAGAAAGACCACGGCCACTTAGACAGGATCAGAATGAACAAGGAGCCTTGCAGCATGCACAGTCCATGCCAGCTCCACAACAGTCTATACAGTTTGTGCCAGCTGCACCTGCGCTGCCTGTTGCTGCCACGCAAACCACGACACGACAGCTGTACCAGACAGCACAGTATGACTATCCTGATTACCAACGATATGCATGAAACAGCCTAGAGAAGGAAGTTGACTTACCCCTTATCGAGGTCCCTGTAGACCAAGAAGGACCTTATGTACATAGTGAATTATTAGGTCAAGATAGAAAATTTTTACTTGATACAGGGGCAAGTCGAACAACCATAAAACGTAGTGAAGTTCCAGGGGCACCCCTCTCAGGCTCACAGAATATTTCCCTTGGTTTTTCAGGAAAACCTATTGTTAATGAAGTGTCACAACCTCTTCCACTTACGATAGGACCTTTGACCCGAACTACAGATTTATTGCTTACTAAATCATGTCCAGAAAACCTGTTAGGAATATAAACACTGAAAGCTCTAGGAGCTATAATATGTTGTTCTCCGGAAGGAGTAAGATTGTTTTTACGTGATTTTAAAGGTCATTATGTGTCTAGAAACATGGATCCCCGACTGCAGACTTTACCTACACATCTATGGGCACAAGGCCCTACTGATGTTGGTTGCATGAATATTACACCATATCAAGTTACACTAAAGGCAGGAGTGGTACTACCACGAATGCGACAATACAAGTTACCACCAGATGCTGTAGTGGCTTTACTACAAATCATTGACGAGCTCATTGCCCAAGGAGTGGTTGTAGAAACAGACTCCAATGTATGTAATTCACCGATAATTCCGATTCTTAAACGAACTGATCCGAAGGCCTCGCCAGTATATCGATTGGTTATTGATTTGCGCGAATTGAACAAATGCATTGTGCCACAATTCCCTGTGGTCCCAGATATCTCGTCATTACTGACAGCTATTGATTCCGAAGCAACATTCTTTACTGTAATTGATCTCAAAAATGCCTTTTTCAGCGTCCCAATAGATCCGGAAAGCCAATATTTGTTCGGATTTAGTTTAAATGGACGTAGCTTCAAATTCTCACGCGCACCTCAAGGATTTACAGAAAGCCCCAGCATCTATAGCCAAGCACTGAAACGAGAACTCGACAGTATCCACATGCCAGTTAACACTGCCTTGCTTCAGTATGTCGATGATCTGCTGATCACCGCTAGAAGCGAACCCGAATGTGAGAAAGCATCACTGACAGTTTTACGATTTCTAGCCGAAAAGGGGCACAAGGTGTCCCCTTCTAAGCTGCAATTCTGTGTCCAGCGAGTTGTTTATCTTGGACACTCGCTGTCCAAGGAGGGAAGGCAGCTTACACCCGACCGCATTCAGTTAATAGCTAACATGCCAATACCCAAGACACAAAAGGAGGTGCGGGCTTTCATAGGCCTCACTTCATATTGTAGACAGTGGATCCCTCAGTATGCATTTCTAGCAAAACCACTCATTCAGTTGACAACACAGGAGGCAGCCACATCGACTGTTCTCCCTTGGACTCAGGAACATACACAAGCTTTTGAAAGCTTAAAGACAGCCTTATGTCAAGCACCGGTTTTAGCAACACCATGTTACAGTAAACAGTTTACACTCTTTGTTACAGAACGCGAAGGTACTGCCTTGTCAGTACTCACACAGGAACAAGCAGGAGCACACAAACCATGTGCTTATTTTTCTAGTACATTAGATCCCGTAGCTCAGGCTTTGCCTGCGTGTCTGAAATCAGTGGCAGCGACAGCTTTAGCAATCAGACAAAGCGATGCCATAGTGTTAGGACATCCATTGACAGTACAAGTACCACATGCAGTGGAGGTTCTTGTGAATCGAACGCAAACACAACATTTGACTATAGCAAGACTTACAGGGTACGAACTAACACTGTTTCAGCCACATATAGAAATCAGACGTTGTAACACATTGAATCCTGCCACACTTTTACCTGTAAATGGAACAGACCCACTAGCTCATGACTGTATTGATGTTATTACAATCACGACGAAACCCAGACAAGACTTGACAGATGTCCCATTGTCAGACCCAGACCTGACGTTGTATGTAGATGGTTCATGTATGAGAAAAGGTACAGGAGAACTAGTGGCCGCTTACGCAGTCACAACAGACACTGAAATCATTGAAACAAATTGCATAAATACCTTGTCCGCTCAAGCAGCAGAGCTCGTCGCTCTGACACAAGCCTGTATTCAAGCCACAAATAAAAAAGTCAACATATACACTGATTCACGTTATGCATTCGGAGTTGTACATGACTTCGGCGTGCTGTGGCGAGAGAGAGGTTATTTAACTTCTCACGGTGCCCGCATTCAGCACGGACCCCTCATTCATGCTTTATTAGATGCAATACATCTACCCACTGCAATATCAATTATGAAATGTAAAGCTCATACGAAAGTTACTGATATCATTTCTCAAGGCAATGATTTAGCTGACAGAACAGCTAAACAGACTGCTCAAACTCAAACATCCGACATGACAAAGACAATAGTCCCGACGCCAACACATTGTATGACGGTTAAAGATCCTACTCTTGACGTAATTGATATACAGACACATGCTACACCAGAAGAAATAAAGAAATGGACTGAATTAGGAGGGATCCAAACGGATCAAGGATGGTTGATGAAGGAAAAGTCTGTGTGGTTCCTTCCTGATTCAATGGTCCAGGTTGTAATTAACACTGTACATAGTCCAGCACATCTAGGAGAAAAAGCTATGCTAGACAGCATTCAACACATTTGGTTCAATAAACATTTACGAGCTGCAGCCAAACAAAAAGTTCGTACCTGTATGATCTGTTGTCAGTTCAACCCAGGAAAAAGCGTTCCCGTAGAACAGGGTGGATTTCATCCTCCTGATCATCCTTTTGAAGTCCTCCAGATGGATTATATCCAGATGGAACGATGTAGAGGATTCAAATATGTTCTCGTAGTTGTTTGCGCTCTTTCCCGTTGGACGGAGGCATACCCGGTTTCAGATTACACTGCCCCGACTACTGCCAAACAGTTGGTTCGAGAATTCTTCCCACGATACGGTTTACCACGTGTTGTTCACTCAGATAACGGCCAGCCGTTCTCGTCCGAATTAATGAAACACGTTTCGCTCTTGTTAGGCTATCAGTGGAAATTCCACTGTGTCCGACACCCCGAGGCAGCAGGTCTCGTAGAAAGACATAATCAGATCCTGAAAATAAGATTGTCCAAAATATGCAGAGAGAAAGGTGTCGACTGGGTAGTAGCATTACCAGTTGCACTCTTTTACATGAGAATGGTAGCACACTCTCGAACAGGGCTATCCCCGTATGAAGTGATCTTCGGCAGACCACCAAATATGTGGGGGACGCCCATACCACGCAAAATAACTGATATTGACTGTAATATGCTGACAGATTACTTGGCTTCCTTGATGTCTGCACTACAATCTTGTCGTTCACAGGTAGCTGCAGCTTTTCCTGACAACACTGAGGTGAAACCCCATGACGTAGTTCCGGGAGACTTGGTCCTCGTGAGGAACTTTGATCGAAAGACTCAGCTGGAACCTAGGTGGAAGTTGCCTCAGCTGGTGTTGCTCACCACAAGGACAGCCGTGAAGATCGAGGGCAGAAAAGGCTGGATTCATTCAAGTCATATCAAGAAATTTCATGGACTACCAGCAGATGTGAATACCACACCTCGTGTGTCTTCACCCATTGACTCAAAACTCCCTCTTGTTGAAAGGAGTAATTCTGAACATTATAAACTGAAACTCAGGTCCAATCAGTCGAGCAATTTGATTGTTTAAGTCCTCTCCAAGGTGAAGCGGTTGAATTGTCTCTGACATGTATCCCTTGGACCTGAATAGAGAAAACACCCGAAAAATGTTGAAACGACAGGCGTACTGTAAATCACTGCGTAGTCATTGCATAGTGACATTAATAATTTTGTTTTTCTTAAGTCTTTTAATAATTACTGCAAGTATATTGTTGCACATATATTATCCTATTTCTAGACATGTTTACAATGTTACTGCCGAACATTCTTTTAGTGAATTACCTCCGCTTGAGTTGTCTTATAGATTTGCGCTGCGCAATAACACGTTTATTAATATGTTACATCATTCCCATCAGGTTAGCAATGCTACAAATTGTTGGATATGTGGCCGACTCCCTCCCTATCAGAATTATAAAGGAATTCTACCTCTCTTTCCATACCCGTTCACACACAACGGCTCCTGTGGAGCATGGTTTAGCTTAATCAATTCCCTAGATTCGAATTCTGCAGTTTATCAAGATAACTGGGTATGGGGAAATTTGAATTTAGTTTTACTTAAGGTCTGCTATCCTAACAAGGAGGGATTTCCCCAGAGAACAGGAACTGATCTCGAAAATGAAGTGTATGGATTAGGTAATTTTACGCTTAATCTTATGATCCTAAATGTCGAATCCGAAGCTACTCCAATTTTGCCCGCTATGTCAATATTTCCAGTAAAAGGTGAATTATGTGTAAGAAAGAATGGTTCCATACATATGGGCCATAGTAGATGCACCACTGTAGTAGAATTTAGTGATCAAGGCAAGTCTACATTTAGAGCTTCCCGCCATTCCTATTTCATATGTGGTCAGACGGCATATGTACGTTTGCCTCTAGATTGGGATGGTACCTGCTACATTGGATTTCTTTTGCCGCCTGTTTTTCTAGCTCCTCCTGATTATCACAGAAATACTCATTTAGTATATACTAGAGTAAGGAGAGATCTCCCGATAGTCGATTACACTGAAACAGCATGGGAAAAATACACAGATTTCAATAAAGGTCTCTTTCCCTATATAGGTACAGTTACTAATAGTAAGCTGATACGTAGATTAACCAGAACCCTTGAAGCAGTAGTGAACGAAACTATTTCCGCCTTAGGCAATTTAACAGAAGAACAGTCTGCTATGCGGATTGTTGTGCTTCAAAATCGTCTTGTCCTTGACGTCATCCTGGCCGATAGGGGCGGAGCTTGTAGGGTCATCGGATCAAGTTGTTGCATTTTCATACCAGAAAATTCGCCATCTGTATATAAAGCCATAACTCGCCTTCATAAGATTGTAAGCCAGATACACCAGAATCCAGGCACCTGGACTTGGTCCGGTTGGTTTTGGAATGTATTATGTACCTTTGGATGGAAGGTCCTATCCTTCCTAGGTATTGGCTTTCTCATACTATTCAGTTGCTGTCTATGCCTACAATGTGGACCAGCGATTTGTGGTCTGTGTGCCACATCGTGTGTCCCATCACCAAGATTTCATTCGTCCCAGAAGAAAAAAGAAGAACAAATGATGCTATATGAACAGATCAACGGATTGATGAAGATTGATATCTCTTGACGGGCAAGTAGGGGACAAGGAGGGAATGTGGAAATATGGATTTTTCTGATCAGTTATGTCCCCTATCTTGGACCCCAACGGTTTCATGTATGAATCACAAGTACATGTATGCTCCCTCCAGTTCCAGTTATGAAGACGCAAACCCATGTGCGTCCACCGTCAACATGTCCTCTTTCAGATCCGCCATGAATAGGCCGGATATTCCATTCCTAAGTATGAAAGGCCACCGGCTTTATATGGTTCACTTATGCCATTTTACAGTCCAGGCAAGTAGGCCCTGATTCTGTCATCGAACTCTTCTTGCCTTCTGCCTCTGAAAGCTCCAGTCTGAGCCTGCATCTGCGACCATGAACTTTGTCTCATTCTCCGCGCGGCTCACGAAGCCTGACATCAGCCTGCTGTCTGCCAAAAACTGTATTTCACCTTCGAAATTATCTGCTCCGTTCCCTGCCCGATGCATTCCTGTCTAGTAGTTTAAGTAAACATTCTTCCAGCTACCGAGCAAAGGCCCGGCCTCTCTGTCTTCATGCAAGTAATTCATAGCCCTGTTACTATGGAAGATTCCTGCCCTCGCATCTAGTGTAGACACTTAGACGCTTGTACACGCACTAACAGTCAGTATAGTCAGTATAGAATAAGATTCTACTCTAAGAGACCTCTCTTTTGGATAACATAGTTCTTTAAACATAGGATGTTAGATATGATTTGGGATTAGGTTGACTTGACCCTCCAGACTTCTGTCGCCACATGTAGAGCTAAATGTCAAGTCCCCTTCACCCCCTAGTCGCACGACAATCACACGTCATACTGCTGCGCGCGCATCTCTGCCAAGTATTTCTGCTGACATTGCGAAATTATTTCATGTAACCACCCTCTTATGACATCACATCTGATGACGTTCTTTAAATCACTCCCAGTTACGCCTATTTTTGCTACGTACGAATATATTATCACCACTATCAATTGTTACGCCTCTTGTATTTGCTTCACTGTAATGCCTATTGTATAAAAGTAATTGATTGTCAATAATGTATGTACTTCACTTCCTGAACCTTCGTGGTGATGGAACCTGGAGCAACCGATTATAATCGACCATTGGAATAAAGCCCATTCCGAACCTCTAATACCACGGATTCTGCCTCTTATTTACTGAGCTATTTTATTATGTTTCTGTATCAAATTAAGTCCCGGTAATTAAATTATTTACCACAGCACTTACAGTAGCAAAGTCATGAATTTAACTTGAGCAATAACTGGTCATGCCTACGAAGGATCACAGCATGGTGGAATCTTGTGGGTGTAAGGTAGCTGACAGTGCTCACACGTTATCTGGGGCAGAAGTCATTCCCCCATCAGAAAACTTGTGCCCAAAGAATTTGAGTTTGGTTTTGTGAAACTCATACTTTCCTGCATCAGCAAGTAAATGGCACACTTGCGTAAGAGCCTTGTCAAGCTCCTTTTATGTTGTCTCAAACACCAGCATGTCATCACTGTAGTTAAAAGTATGTGTGACAGGTTGAATTATACGACGTATAACATCCTGAAATACTTTTGCAGCTGACAACACTTCAAGCTCAACATTTTGTATCTGAACAAACCAACATGAGTTGAAAAAGTAGTGATGTACCTGGAGTTTTCTTCCAACTCGAGTTGATGGTATCCTTTTTTCAGGTCAAGATGGGAAAAGACTTTGTCACTGTTCAGTTGCATGATCATGTCTGCTATGTGTGGACCAGGATGTCGTTCTATCTCAATTGCTATGTTGGCCTGGCGCACATCAACACAGATGCCCACTGCACCTCCACTGACCTTTCTTGACACCACCACTATGGGCGAAACCCATGGCATAGGACTGGTGGAGTGCTTAATGATGTCATGCTTCAACAGCGTTTCTAGGGGGAAAACAAACGAAGGGTCAACCCAGAGTCCCTAGGCACTCGGGTAAGTGTTTGTTAAGAAAAACAATAGTTCCCTTGGGGAAGCTTGAGCCTGTGATACCTTGGTAAAAGAGGTACTTGTGGCCATACGGTTGATTTGAAATAGGCTATCAATTTAAAGGATACCCATATATCCTGCTCTGCATGATCCTGTGCAGATTTTGGATATATACAATGTATATAACACAGTTACTCAAATGCTTGACAAAACATTCCGAATCATAAGATGTAGATGTTCTTAGAGCTTTGTGAAGAATTTTAGGATTGTGCAGAGCAGGATACATGGGTATCCATTAAATTGACGGTCTATTTCAAATCAATCTTATGACCATGAGTACCTCTTTTACCTAGGAAGCACAGGCTCAAGCTTACCCAAGAGGAATCATTGCTTTTGTTAACATCAAGAGCATTTCTAGAACTTTCTCAACAGCTTCTTACAAGTGGAAAGCTACTGTGGTAATGCTAGGCAACAGGACAAATGTCTTCATTGATGTGAAGACGCATTTGAGTCTGCCCAGGCCATGAAATAATGACGGAAACTGACTCACAACTTGAGTGTGGAAGTTGTAATTGAGAGATATCAGTCCCATGTCACCAGTGGTGGCAAAACTGAGTAGGCATGCACTGGACGAGGCTCCTTGAACATGAATTGATGATTACACTAATACAGTTGTGTGTCTCATTGTCACCATAAATGATCCATGACTCTGCCACGGTTTAGAAACAGCCCACATATATACTTTAGTGTTTGACGGGTTGATGCATGGCACAGGCTGTTGAACCTTTCGACTGGCATGATGTTAATGGATGCACCACTGTCCATGATAAAGGTAATGGGGCAACCGTTGACCTTTATTGTAAGCTTTGGGTGTTAGAAATGGGCGTTTGTAGTTGGCAGAGGTAGGCACCTTTGCCAAGTAGGGACCCTTCCTTCTAGTCAGGGTAAGAGGATTACACACTTCAGATAATCCCTGCTCATCCCCTTGGTAGATTGGCACAAGCAGGCAGGCTTATCCCGAAGGCAATGTGTAAAGTATTTGTACTCCAAACACACAATAACACAGTGAAGATTCCACAAATTAACAGCACCCCAGTTTAGAAAAATAAAGTATCTTTATCTAAACCACACAAGACCAAAACGACGAAATTCCAACATATATGTACCAAGATATCACTTTTAAAATGGTTACTTAAAAAATAGGACTGTAGAAACAAAATAGCTCCACCTGGGGCTATTACGATGTTGTGACAGGCACAAATGAAAAATATGGCACCAACCATGTAGTGGGCAAGTCAGGCATGGGGTCCAACTGACCCTCCCAAACAACAGTGCCTTGGAAACGAAGTCAACAGGCTATGCACAGCGTTGTGGAGGTAAGGCATGGGAGCCAAGAGAAGTAGGTTCCCTTCTGCCATTGTAGAGGCAAGGTGTCGAGTTTGTGAGGAGGCGAAGTGTCTAATCCAGGACAGGGGAAGTTAGGTGGCATCAGCGATGAGGCATCAATTTTGGTGAGGCGGTGCAACATCGAAGAGCTCCTGAAGTCTCCCCAGTTGGTTATCGGCTCCGCGGTCACGTGACGCTGGCGGTAATGGTGTCGGTGCAAGTGCTGATGTCAGGATGGGCGATAACTGCAGGCGTCTGAGCTGCGATGTAGGTGAGGTGGTGCATTGTGCACTTCACGAGAGGTGCCCCGGCCTCAGTGCAGGTCGCAGCATCACTGGCGGCAGTGCTGAAGGCGTCGAAGTTGTTCTTCTTTCTTTGCAGCACCAACCACACAATTCTCACAGACCAGGAACTGGAATTGGCACCCTTTTGAATACATGCAGGAGTGCAAATGGGAGTCCAGGTGCTGGTAAGTGGGTTGCTGGTGAAGTTTTTGTGGCTGTGGGACTTCAAAACAGAAAAGGCAAGCACACACAAGCCCTTGGAAATTCTTCTTCAAGCAGGTTCACAGCAAGGTTCCAGTCTTTGTCCTCTCCTTGGCAGAAGCAGCAAACTGCAGGCCAACCAAGCAAAGCACACACAACAAAGGGGCAGTACTCCTCCTTACAGCTCTCTAGCTCTTCTCCTTGGCAGAGGTTCCTCTTGAATCCAGAAATGATCTTATTATCTGGGGTTTAGGCTCCAATACTCATACCCCGTTTTCTTTTTGTTCTTTTTGTGGCAAGCGTCTCTGAGCCAAGTCCCAACCAGTTCTGTCCTATCTGGCCCAGCCTCACTATAGGAGGTGGAGACAGCATTGTGCAAAGGAGACACGGCCTATTCAGGTGCTAGTGAAACTCCTCCGACTACTCTAAATGCAGACCAGATCTATACAGCCCAACTGTGAGCCACCCAGGAAAAGCAGGGCACACCTCAACCCCACCTTGGGACTGTCTAGAGTGAATGCACATCCCCAGCTACTGTCACTCCAAAACCAGAAGATGAAAACACAAACAGACAGAGGCACACAGAATGGTTGAAGAAGAAAATGGCTATTTTCTAAAAGTGGCATTTTCAAACACACAATTCAAAACCCACCTTTACTAAAATATGTGTTAGTAAATTCTGAGTTCCTAAATTCAATTTCTCTATCTTTTCCCAATGGGTAGTTACACTTGAAAGATGTTACAGTGCAGCTCCCATGTTAACCTATGGGACAGACAGCCTTTCAATAGTAAAAACGAAGTACACAGCGTTTCACTATCAGGACATGTAAAACATACCAGTAAATGTCCTACCTTTAACATAAACTACACTCTGCCCATGGAGGTAACTTGGGCCTACCTGAGGGGTGCCTTACATGGAAGAAAAGGGAAGGGTTACGGCCTGGCAAGTGGGTGTACCTGCCAGTTCACATGGAAGTTTAAAACTGCGCGCACAGACACTACAGTGGTAGGTCTGAAACACATTTACAGGGCTACTCATGTGGGTGGCACAATGAGTGATGCAGGCCAACTAGTAGTATTTGACTTATGAGCCCTGGCACACTCAGTGCGCTTTTCTAGGCACTTACCAGTAAACTTTACTATTTTATTTTATTTATTTTATTTTAGTGTTTTATAGAGCACAAACTTGACCTGTTAGGGTATCAGAGCGCTTTACAGGAACAAAACAGTATACAATAGGTTAGAAGTCACAAAAGTACACAATAGTATACGAAGGGGTGAGGTGCTGGGTACATAAGGGATAGAGGGTACGTATGTACATTTTACTTTATACATATTACTCGTGGCAAAGGTCTCAAAAATGTACAATAGAGTAGGAGGTGACGGGGTGCTGGGTACATAAGGGATAGAGGATAAGTATGTACATTTTGCATTATACATTTACTCGTAGCGATCGTCTCAGATGTCTCTGGGGGGTTGAGGCGAAATTTAAGCGAGGAATTTGCCCATAAGGAAGGTTTTGGCATCCTTTTTGAAGCGTGTCAGTGAGGGGATTCTTCTGATGGCGGGTGGGACAGAGTTCCATACTCTTGGTGCGGCCCCTGAGAAGGCCCAATTGTAGTTTTTTTTTTCCCTCAAGCACGCAGGTTGGAGCAAGAGGTCTCTGGTGGACCTGGAGTTTCTGGTTCCTCCAGATACTACGAGTTTCTGTGCAAGATAAACAGGGGAGTTTGAGTATAGTGCCTAGTGCGTGATGCATGCCAGTTTGAGTTGAATTCTGGCCTTGAGAGGAAGCCAATTCAGAGCTTCCAGATGAGGTGAAATGTAGTAGAATTTCCTTATGCCAGTAGGTAGTCTGGCGGCCGTGTTGAGGCAGGCTTTTAAAGGTGCCAGGGAGATCTTGGGTAGTCCAGAGAGGGTAGAACAGCCATATTCCAGTCTAGAGATGACTAGTGCCTGGACTGTCATTTTTAGGTCGGGAGCGTCGAGGAAGGGATTCAGTTTCCAGAGGTAGCTCAGGTGGAATCTGGCTGATTTAGCCATCGAGTTGATGTGGTCTTGCATGTTCAAGTTGCAGTCAAGGGTTATGCCCAAAGAATTGGCCGAGTCCACAATGGTCAGTGGGCAGTTTAGGGCTGTGATAGCCTTAATCTATATCTGAATTCAGGGTTAGTTTTTGGTGGGGAAATTAGGAGAAATTATGTTTTCTTTGCATTGAGTTTGAGTTGATTGGAGGCGAGCCATTGGACAGTTGTTTTCAAGGCCTTATTCAGGGATAGAATCTCCTCGAGGGATGAGGTTTTGATGTACATCTGGGTGTCGCCAGCATACATTTGGTAAGAGATGTTCGCGGAGCGTAGTACTTCGGCAAGCGATTCCAGGAAAAGGTTGAAGAGGGTGGGTAACAGGGTTGAACCTTGAGGGACTCCAACCGTGACCGGGGAGGGGGCAGTCAGGTTACCGTTAATTAGGAATCTCTGTGATCGATTTTGGAGGAAGGACCTAAACCAGTCTAGAACAGAACCATCCAATCTCATTCTACATTTGAGGCGTTCGAGTAATTTTCCATGGTTGACCGTGTTGAAGGCCGAGGATAGATCCAGGAGGATTAGGAGACAAGTTTTGCCTTGGTCGAGGGCTTGGAGGGCATCGTCTACGATGTGGAGCATGGTAGTTTCAGTCCTGTGCCCAGGTCTGAATCCTGATTGGAAGTCGTTAAGTAGATGAAAGTTGTTGATGTGATGGCTTAGCTGCTGTTGCACACACTTCTCCAACACTTTGTCTAAGGGAGGGATATTGGAGATAGGTCTGAAGTTGTCAGGGGAAGCTGGATCCAGAGACGGCTTTTTCAAGATGGGGAGAACTTGGCCGGCTTTCAGAGAGTCAGGTATCGATCCCTGCCTGAGAGAGGCATTGATTATTGCAGTCCAGCTAGGAATGATGGATTGGGCGGTGGCAGTTAAGCAGTTGGAGGGGAGCGAGTCATTAAAGTGGTTGTTCGGGTTTAAGGTAGATAGGATTTTTGAGACAGAGTCTTCATCATAGAGCTTGAAGTTAGACCAGCGTGCTTGGTTTTTGGGTGAAGCTTGTGGGGGCAACGCGGAAGGAGGGGGCAGATCCGGAGAGGGTTGAGAATTTGTGGCGGAGCTGAGTTAGTTTCCTAAGGCTGTGATTTTGTCAGAGAAAAAGGAGGAGAAATCCTCAGATGATATTAGCAACTTGGGGGTTTCTTTTGATGTTTTGGCCAGTTTATTAGATTGGTGTTTGACCAGTTCGAAGAGCTTGCATGGTCTGTTCTTGGCGTTCTCCAGCTCCGATATGAAGAATTCTTTTTTTGCATTGAGGATGTGCCTGTTGTAGGCATTTCTGGCCTGACGGAGAAGTTTTAAATGTACTGCTGAGGGGTGCTGTCTCCAGGTTCTTTCAGATTGTCGGAGGGATCTCCTCTCTTTGCTGAGGGAGCCAGAGAACCAAGGCTTCCTGTCTTTGATTTGGGTTCTTTTTAGTTTTAGCGGGGCTAGGTCATCTAGAATGTTAGATATAGTTGCAGAGTAGTGGTCATTGAGTTCTCTGGCCTTTGTGATATGCGAGGGGGGAGTCAGAATTGCAGCGAGCCTTCAGTTCCCTGAGGTCCAGCTTTTTGGTGTCTCTGACCCAGCATTTTGGAATCACCGGTTGCGGTGCCCTTGTTTTGTGGGTGCCAGGTAATTGGAAGGAGATAGTATGGTGGTCCGACCAGTCGCATGAGTCTATAGAGATAAGTTTAACTGTTGACTCCTTGGAGATGATCCAGTCAAGGGTGGCCCCTTTCGACTGTGTAGGGCGTGTGCAGGCTTGGGTCAGGGCTTGATCGGCCAGGAGGTCTTTGATGGCATTGACATGAGGATTCCTAGGCTCTTTCCAGTGCAGGTTGAAATCACCAAGGAAAATGTCATTAGAGTTGAAGGAAACCTTGGCTGTGATGATTTCCATGAAGTGGTCAGTGAAGGTGTCGTTCATGCCTGGGGGGTGGTAAAAGATGTGCAGATTGCACAGTTGGGTGGAGTTGCTGCAAATGGAAAGGGCGAGGTAGTCGCAGGAGTCTAAGGTGTCCGCTAGAAGTTCCGTGATAATGAGGGTAGAGCGGTAGATGCAGGTGATGCCTCCTATTTTTTGCTGGATTGCCTATCCAGCCTAGCAATGTTGTAGTTGGGAGGGACTAAGAGGTCCAGGCAAGGAGATGAGGATTCGTTGAGCCACGATTCGGTCACGATTGCTAAGTCAAGGTTTTTGTTCAGGATGAGATCAGCGATATCAGCAGCATGCCTGACAGCCGATCAGCAGAGGGGGGTCAGTGGGAGAGATGGGAGTCGGGCGGACAGGGGTACGGGTGCTAGATTGCTATTAACCACGCTTCTGTTACAGAGGGTAGCTGATCTGCTGGGGTTGATGGCGACCGTGCAGATGGCATGGTCGGCACTCACGTCCAGTGGACAGGGGGAAACTGGGGCAGGGTTGTAGTCAAGGGGGATGGCTAGACTTTCTTCTTCTGTGAGGTCTGGTGGGCATGGGGTGGCCAGGGTAGTAGTATTGTAGGAGAGGAGGAGAGCTAGGATTTCCTCCTCCGAGAGGGGGCATGGTTGCTTGCGGGGCGAAGGTGTCTCAGGGGTAGCAGTTGTGGGTGATTGGTGGTATGGGGGGAGGAGTCCCACGGGGGCTTGAGCTTAGGGAGGGAGAGTTCAGCAAGGTGAAGGAGGTTCTTTAGGTCCAGAATGGAGTTATGGATGCTCTGCGTTAATTTGGTTGCTCTGGAGTGCAGAGTTTCGATATCCAAATAGGAGGGAAGTGCTTGAGGGCAGGGGGCAGTGATTCAGGGGCAGTTCTATCGGCATGTGTAGGAGCAGGGGTAGAGGGGCTAGCTCGATCTGTGTCATAGGTCCTTGGAGGAGTATCAGTCTCAAGGACAGAGTGGGGAACTAGCGGGGAGGAGACCGGAGGACTAGCGGCGATTCTACTGGCAAGCCCGGGCGGCGTCCTAGAGGGGTTGGGATGATCTGTGTTGGGAGACTGTGGAGGGGTGGTTTGAAGGTGGCTAGGCACATTAGACTGGCAGGTTGGAGGGTCGTTCGGGCCGGTGTTGGTTACCATGCGAGAGTCATGCACGTGGTTTCTGAGGAGGGTAAAGAGGTCCGCAAATTTATTAAGGTTTTTAGTTGTAGCTTGGATCAGGACAATGCCGTTTTTATAGAGGGTGATGGTGAGGTCAGGTTGCAGGAATGTGGAGGACGCTATAGTGAGCCATATGGAATGTTCCTGGTTGCACGTACATAGAGGAGGTACGCAAAGGTTTTGCGCCAAGAGGAGGTTCTTCTGGAGTAGAAGATGAGGTCATTAATGATTGTGCCATTGTCCGTACTGTATCGCAGGTCAGAGATCAATGACTCAGGGTGCCTTTGTAGGGTGGCATGCTTGAAGGATTTTGCAGCGGTTTTAGAGAGGTTAGGGGGGTAAACCAGAGTATACGAGCTTTCCCCAGTAGCGGCTAGGCCAGGACATGCCATGCTGGCTAAGGTGAGGCACTACTAGTTCACAGAAGCGATGTGGAGAAGCAGGAGTTGATCCAGATGTATCCAATGGTGAGATTTCTTGAGGGAGCAGGATTGTCAGAGCATTAGGGCAGGGGCCCGAGCATACTGGCAATGGTCGGACGTGGGCATCTACGGGGATAAGCTGCCACAGAGACTAGGAAGCCGGACCACCCACCACGCCACTAGTTCTGGGTGATAAGGCAGCTCCTCAATCATCCAGGTAGAGCGGCGACTCGGGTGCGCATCGACGATTCAGCTACAGGGCAGTGATGAGTCTCCAATGAGCCTAGTGCTATCCACCAGGTCTTTTGGTTAGCAAAAAACAGGATTTATGTGCCACTCATCAATCCACAGGAAGGGCAGCATCTAGGGTACACACCAAAGTTACAGTCATTAAAACAGTAAACAGGGTTTATGTGCCACTCATCCATCCACAGAAAGAGCAGCCTCTAGGGCACACGCCAAAGTTTCGGTTATAAGAACAGTAAAGGTGTCTCTATGGAGCTGAGAGATTTCACCCATTTTTTTTTTGTTAGGTTAGCAGAAACAGGCTTTTTGTGCTCTCTTCAGTCAACAAAGTGGAGCAGCAACTCGGGCAAAACTCATGAAGAGCTTAGGAGTTTCAGCTGAGGCACAGGGGAACCAGTAGAAATTAGCCCAAATATGCCAATCATAATTACAATTTACACACGGAGCACTTGCACTTGGACACTGATCAGCAGTGGCAAAGTGCTCAAAGCATCTTAGCCAGCAAAAACGAAATCTATCACACAGCCCATAATACAGGAAGTGGAGGTAAAATGTGGGGGGAAACCACGCCAAGGATGCCAAGGCTAACATTAGGCAATGTATAAATGAATTCCGTTGATTCATGTGGTGGGTCACCTTTATCTTTTGTTCTTCATTACAAGCAGACAAACCTACCTGTTGTTCTTTGGTCATTATCATTATCACACATCCCTCTTCTTCAATGGCGCTCAATATTGAGGTTGACAAGCCTTTGTAGGGTGAACTTGATTATGATTGACCTTGTCTGGTTTCTACTTGTCACAACTGATGTTGTTTTTTGGGCCTGTGGGCGTGGTGAGAATGTTTCTGGAACCTTCTGGCATCAATTTTCTCTTCTTGCTGTGATGTAGTTAGTTTCTTTCTCGCCCTGCAAACTGTTACGAAGTGGTTTTCTTTACCGCAACCTTTGAACGTTTGTCCCATGGCTGGATATTTGTCTTCATGAGGAAATGAAAACCCACATCAGAAACACCGCTTTTTCTTTGGAGGAGGTGTCCACTTGCATGCATCTACCTTGTACTTGTGTTGCTTTTCATGGCCAACACTGATTCATTTTTCAATGTTTCAGCTTCCATATCAGCGGCATGTTGATCTGCTCTTTCCTCGGCTCTTGCAGCCATTAGTACTTTCTCTAACCTGAGCGTTTGTCTCAATATGCGTCTTTTGAAACAGTCTGAAAGACAGCCATTAATGACTCGGAGACATATGGCTTCTTTATCATTAAATTAAAAAAACTTGCAGTGTTTGATAAGCATATCAAGTCTCTCAACAAACTCATTCATCGTCTCACCAGTTTGCTGTCTTGCTTGATAGAAAATGTACCTTTTATAGTCGACATTCTGACCATCAGATTGAACTTGACTTTAACACTTCCATGGTTTGACGGTATGATACTGCATAAGCTTGTGATTTTTCCTTTATGACTTCTTTAACTCCTTCATCTGCAAGGTTCTTTAAATATTTAACGATTTTCTTATCCTCTACTTCTTCTAGGGCATCTATGAAGTCATTGAACTTCTCGATCCATGCAGTCTGCCTGGCGCCAATATTCGGCTACTTAGCGGTGTCGAATGGTGGTGGTGGTTTCAGAAACACAGCTGCATCATACTTTGAGTTTTTTCCACTGATGTCGAAAGCATATGCTTCTCCGATGACGGCAGCTGTTCTTCTGGGCCAGTACCTTCTGCAAGCACTGGTCATGTGCTTGTACATGGGTCATCACGCCCAATCGGAGGTTGTAAAGCGCCATCTTTTTTCTTGATGGTAAGTAATGATTTCACCTCCTGTGCTTGTTCATCACTGCTTTTAGCTTTCTGCAACGTACTTGATTGTGGCAGCCTTTAGCATTTTGCTTTCTCTCAATGATGACTCTGTGTTAGGCTGTGGAGCATCTCTTCTTTTGACCTTACCAGGGTTTTTCTGGCAGGCTTTTCGAATGCGCTCCTTCACAGGGCCTTCAACTTCTTCGAGGGCCGTATATGGGCTGCAGCAGGGCTTCAACTCCACACACGCTAATGTAAAACTGCTTCTCATCGACTTGGGCGCCTGGGTTGAGTCCGTCCAGAACCGCAAAGGTCCGAGTGCACATAGTCTCACAAAACTATAACCACTTTCTGTTCACCTCAGCACCCTTAGCTGGCAACATGGAACCTCTGAGACCAGGCCGAGGCCCATTAAGCATTTATCTTTAAACAACCTAACAAAAGTTATAGCGCTTACTTTGGAGTTTTGTGATGAAATATCTCCTTGCTCTTTATTTATCCTGTTACTGTCTTGGCTACAATGTCATGAAAAAATGTTTTAATGAGCAAAGTCAAAAGTAATGTACCACGTACTTTCTCCCCCAAATGTCTGGACTCTGTTCCTGTATAGTCACAAAATAAACTCTCCCTTTTTTCTGACACGCAAGGACTGCTCATGTCTGTAAAGTTAATGGATGACAGCACACCGAGTGCTTAGTTGGGATTTGGGCTATTCCTTTTGCAATTTTTTATACAGCCTGAACTCAACCCAAACTTATTGGAGCTTTTTACCTAAGCACCAGTTACATTACACAAGGTCACATTATTAGTATTTATTTTTGCTACGCACAAGGAGATTACTCGATTTGCCTAGAATCACAGGATTTTGAGCAGACACAGGGACTCAAACTGTTTCCCCAGTTACAAAGTCAGCAGCCCCGGCCATAGAGCCATATCCTAGCCTCATGGGTCAGCGCCTGAGAATAATCCTTTTCTCTGCAGTTTTCAGCATCTGAAATGTCAATTGCTGCTGTCTATGTGATGGCAGATTTTGCGGAATTTCTGATGTTCAGGCTGGGTTTCTTGAAGTGAGAGGTCTCAAGGTTACATATACTTTGCTAAACTGCAGCCAACACTCGGGCACACATGCATGTTCCTGCATTTGTCTGAAAATAAAAAGGACCAAGGGAGCTCCATTCATGATAAAACAACACGCAGTCTGGCTGCATGTTGGAAAGATTGCCAATTTTCTTTTTTTAATCAAAGTTTGTGCACGCGAGAGCAAAGAAAAAATAACGGCGCGGCTCAGGAGCATTTAGAAGCTACTGGGCCTATCAAAAGAACAAAAAAAAACAATCTTTGTCAGTTTCAAGAGGAGAAAGGAGCAAGCAGGGGCTGTATGATGGTTGCTACCAGTCACTCGTAGTTGTAAGTGTACACAGTTGCAAATGGAAAAGCGAATCCATGGTTGTACTGGATCCAGGCCTGGAGGAGTCTTTTTCCAAAACGACCACTTACAGGCAATTTTCTATCCAGGTGAATCACATCTGCGCCCTCCTGTGATTTGGATTTTTTAACACTGCACACCAAACACAGTGTGACGCAGATGTGTTTCTTCACACATTTGTATAGTCCTGAGGAAGACCCGCTGTGATGTTTAACAATTAGCACATACACACAGAGTCGAAAATTTGATATTAATTTGAGCTGTTGACAATTGAAAAACGGACATTCTTCCACTGCATATTTTTGTTGTATACTACGTTTATGTCATTCATGATTTCTTGTTTTTAGACGCATGTGTCCACCTTGTCACCAAGTCACGCTTCTATGTAGTTTTTTATATTGTTTGTGTAACAGCCACATAACACTTCATTTCTTAAATAGGTGTGCAACTTGGATGTGTGATTGAGAATATACCAAGTAATCACATTCTTTGGTGTATTGCGTTTAATCATTAATAGATTCTGAGCATGCCCGATGTTGATTAACATGAGCCCAGTCCTGTAAATCTTTTTGACCTTTTGTTGGTCTCTATATATAGGTGCATTAATCAATCACCGATTTCACACAAAGAAATTGTGTCTCCCAACAGAACTCACTGTAGTTCTAAAAAAGTGTTTACCCAGGTTCTGAGGGACACAGGGCAACCCTGTTATAATTAATTGTACCTGGAGAATAGACAGCCTCCAGAAAATCTCAGCCTGATCTTTCTGATCCTCCTACCTTGTTTTATCCATCTAACACTGGAAAGTCTCATACTCCTGACTTCACTGTAAATCCAATGTATAGTGAATTTAACAAAGTTGGGTGTGTTAGGGAAGAAAGTATGTGCATCAGATCTGGGCCTCAGATCATCCAATACCACCATACTCCTTCCCATCTATTCCCCACACTACACCACCTTTATCGAGGAAGAACTTAAGAAAATATTGACCTGCTCCATCTGATCATCCTTATTTGTCTAGCCATCCAACACATGGAAAAAATCTCATGGATAGGCAATCAAACATGTTGGATGCTTTACAAAGGAAACTGCTTCAGGAAGTCCGTCCCTCTACTGAAAAAACCTTCAGTGGACCCCACCTACCTCAAGAACTTCAGACCGATCTCCTTACTCCCGAACCCGGCGAAAGTCATTGAAAAAGCCGTCAACAGTCAACTCGCCTCCTTCATATATGAAAATAACATCCTCAACTCCTCCCAATCAGGTTTCAGGAAGAACCACAGCACTGAAACTGCCCGTATTGCCATGACAGATGCCATCCACTCCCTCCTCGACAGAGGGAAGACTGTAGCCCTCATCCTCCTGGACCTCTCCGCAGCCTTCGACACAGTCTTACACTGCACCCTAGCTCGCAGACTCTACAATGCAGGAATCTGGAACAAAGCCCTCGACTGGATCCGCTCATTCCTCTCCGGCAAAATGCAGCGAGTCAGACTCCCTCTCTTCCTCTCGGATCCCAAAGCAACCAACTGCTGAGTCCCCCAAGGATCCTCCATCATGCCCACCCTGTTCAACATCTACATGGCCCCGCTCTCATCCATCGTCAGATCACACAAACTCAACATTGTATCGTTTGCAGACGACACCCAACAGATCCTCTTCCTATCCAACGAGGCCCAACATCTCCAAACAACAACTTTCAAGACGGTATGGAAGCAGTCGCCAGGTGGATGAAAAACAGCTGCCTACAACTAAACGCAGACAAATCCGAAGTACTCATCATGGACCCACAACCTGACGCCTGGAACAACGCCTCCTGCCCTCGAGAACCCTCCCTCCTCCACTGACTATGCAGGCAACCTCGGAATCATCCAGGACTCCGAACTCAAAATGGACCACCAAATCAGCGCTGTCACCTCCTCCTATTTCCGCACCCTCCGTCTGCCAAGCCAAGTCGTCCCTGACCGGAGACAAGCATCCTGTGACCGGTTTCGGGGTAACACCCCTCTTCAGCCAGGCTAGCTTGAATTCAGTGGCAAAGTGAGCAAGGGACCCATGTCTGGGAATACCCTGCCAACTTAGGGCGAACAAAGCAAACACAAGGAGGTGATGGACAGAGTGCTGAAAGTTTTCAGGCACTCACCCCCAATCAGAGATCTGGATTGAATCCATCATCGTTCTGTAGCTCACTTCGCCACCCCAGTTCACTCTCAGCTATATGCAAATCAGTCTTGGCCCTGTGCCTCATGGGAACAGTCAAGCCCGAACTGCCAAGCCAAGTCTTCCCTGGACCGGAAACAAGCATCCTGGGACCGGTTTCAGGGTAACACCCCTCTTCAGCCAGGCTATATGGAATCCAGTGGCAAAGTGAGCAAGGGACCCACGTCTGGGCATAGCCTGCCTAGTTAGGGCGAACAAAGCAGACACAAGGAGATGATGGACGGAGCGCTGGAACTTTTCAGACACTCACCCCCAGTCAGAGATCTGGGCTGAATCCATCATCGTTCTTTAGCTCACTTCGCCACCCCAGTTCAGACTCAGTTATATGCAACTCAGTCTTGACTCTATGCCTCATGGGAACAGTCCAGCCCGAACTGCCAAGCCAAGTCTTCCCTGGACCGGAAACAAACATCCTGGGACCGGTTTCGGGGTAACACCCCTCTTCAGCCAGGCTAGCTTGAATCCAGTGGCAAAGTGAGCAAGGGATCCATCTCTGGGCATACACTGCCAACATAGGGCGAACAAAGCAAACACAAGGAGATGATGGACGGAGCACTGAAACTTTTCAGACATTCACCACCAGTCAGCGATCTGGGTTGAATCCATCATCATTCTTTAGCTCACTTTTCCACCCCAGTTGAGACTCAGCTATATGCAAATCAGTCTTGACCCTGTGCCTCATGGAAACAGTCCAGCCCGAACTGCCAAGCCAAGTCTACCATGGCCCGGAAACAAGCATCCTGGGACCGGCTTTGGGGTAACACCCCTCTTCAGCCAGGCTAGCTTGAATCCAGTGGCAAAGTGAGCAAGGGACCCACATCTGGGCATACCCTGCCAACTTAGGGCGAATCAAGCAAACACAAGGAGAGGATGGACGGAGCGCTGAAATGTTTCAGACACTCACCCCCAGTCAGAGATCAGGGTTGAATCCATCTTCGTTCTTTAGCTCACTTCGCCAAACCCCTGGCTGATGAGGGGTGAAACCCCAAAACCGGTCCTAGGATGCTTGTTACCAGTCCAGGGAGGACCTAGCCTGGCAGTACGGGCTGGACTTTTCCCATTGGGCACAGGGTCAAGACTGATTTGCATATGGCTGGGTTCAAACTGGAATGACATGGTGAGCAAAAAAACGAGGGATTTAGGCCCAGATCTCTGTACTGGGGTGAATGTATGACATTGTTCTACATTCTGTCCATCATTTGTTCTTTTTGCGTTTGTCACCCCGAGTGGGACGGGTGCGCCCAGTCGTGGGTCCCGTGCTCTCCATGCCACTGGAGTCAAGCTATCCTGGCTGATGAGGGGTGAAACCACGAAACTGGTCCTAGGATGCTTGTTTCCAGTCCATGGAGGACCTAGCCTGGCAGTTCGCAGTGGACTGCTCCCATCGGGCTGGACTTTTCCCATTGGGCACAGGGTCAAGACTCATTTGCATATGGCTGGGTTCAAACTGGAATGACATGGTGAGCAAAAAAACGAGAGATTTAGGCCCAGATCTCTGTACTGGGGTGAATGTATGACATTATTCTGCATTCTGTCCATCAATTGTTCTTTTTGCGTTTGTCACCCCGAGTGGGACGGGTATGCCTAGACGTGGGTACCGTGCTCTCCCTGCCACTGGAGTCAAGCTAGCCTGGCTGATGAGGGGGGAAACTCCGAAACCAGTCCTAGTATGTTTGTTTCCAGTCCAGGGAGGACCTAGCCTGGCAGTTCAGGCTGGATTGTTGCCATTGGGCACAGGGTCAAGAATGATTTGCATATGGCTGGGTTCAAACTGGAATGACATGGTGAGCAAAAAAACAATGGATTTAGGCCCAGATCGCTGGGGTGAATGTATGACATTGTTCTGCATTCTGTACAGCAATTGTTCTTTTTGTGTCCTCTGAAAGACCTTTAACTAGATTCCCCTCGAACGCAGGAAAACCGTCACCCACGCCCTCATCAGCAGCAGACTGGAATACGACAGTGCACTCTACGTCGGGATCAACAAGAAACTCACCCACAAAACTCCAGAACGTGCAGAACGCCTCCGCCAAACTAATCCTCTACCTACTGCACCACTGCCACATCACCCAACATCAACAACACCTGCTGACACTACACTAGTTCCCCGTCGAGAAGAGAATCACCTTCAAACTTCTCACCCACAACCACAAAGCCATCCACAATGCCTGACCCACCTACATGAACCACTACCTCTCATTCCACGTACCCCAAAGATCCCTCCACTCTGCCCTTGCAACGGTACTGCGCATCAAGAACACCAGAACAGGAGGTCACTCCTTCTCCTTACTGGTCTGAAAACAATGGATGTAGTTGCTTGTTCTATGGAGACTTCATTTTTCAAATATGTGTACAAGTTGAATGTATGATTGAGTATATACCAAGTAATTACAGTCTTTGGTGTGTTGTGTTTAACCATTTATAGATTCTGAGCATGCCCGATGTTGATTGCCACAAACCAAGACTTGTAAATCTTTTTACCCCTTTTGTTGGTCCCTATATATAGGTGTATTAGTCAAGCACCAATATCATGCAAAGAAATTGCGTCTCCCAGCAGAACTCACTGTAGCTCTATAAAAAAATCTTCCACTGGTACAGCACACTGGAGTTTAAACCACAATTCCTTTTTTTGATCTTTCAATGCTTCTTTAAAGAGAAGGATGTCACCCAATACCTGCTTCCCTAAAGAAATCCCCGTGAACAGAAAAGAGTTCTGCTGCTGCTTGTATGATCAACGCTCAATGTCTCCATTTCAAAAGCTGCAAAATAAGCATATTCAGCCACAACTGACACCACAGGTTTAGGTACCTCTATCTTGGTGATATATACAACCCAATAGCATTAAAAGATCAATGATCAGATGGGTGTTAGCGACTGACGGGGGCAAAGAACATCCATCTTCATCAGTCCTTAGTGGGCTGGTTAAGCACATTAACAAAATCAACTCATCGGATTCAGACCCCAGACATACCAATTTATCCTTGTAAAACATGTTTCCCTTAACATTTATGAAATCCTGAGAAGGTGATATCTCAATTTCTTTTACTTGCATTTCACAAACTGCAGATTCTACTCTCCCAGAAGGGTACTTTGGCCGAAGTCTACAACAGCAGCAAGGACTCTTCTACGGAAGTCAATACCAAAGCAAGTTTTGAAACCAGCAATGGAACAGGCTGGTTAAAGACTTCAAACCCGTCAAGATGGGGACGCTGAAGAGCCAAGGTGAAGTTGTCACACGGCTGAAACAGCTGGAGTTGTCATTGCAAGAGGAGTGGTGCTTACTTTTACGTTTTTAACATCTTTGCCCAGGAGGCAGGAGGGAGATTAACAGCCAGATCTAGAGTCTGGTGGACAGTACTCCTGCCCACCAGGGTTGAAGGATATTATGTCTGTCACTCTGCAGACTACCATCTACAAAATGAAGAAATCACCCCTGGCCCAGTGGCGATCTTTGTACTGTGACAGGAGCTTCCATTATGGCAGTTTCTGTCAATGTACAAACCTTCGGTGGTGACAGCTATTTGGTATTTCATAGGTAAACAAAAAACAAAAAAGAAATGACCTCCCCCTTACCAACTAAATTTTTTCCCGAGTGTGGGGTTCTTTATTTTTTTTCTGTCGTACTGTCATGTTTCATCTGGCTGTGAGAGACAGAAAAAAAAGATATTAGCGCATCCTCCCTAATTAGGGCAGGTGGAGCAAAGCCCTTCTTCCTATGGCTCATATTCCATCAGGCCCTTGAAGGAAACTAACAGCCCTCTAGCCCATAAATAGGGTGGGCAGATTGTCAGTTTGATCGATACGGTACTCTGTCGTGTTTGCAACAGAACATCCAGTCTGTCAAACTTGAAATCATCCCCAAGCCTGATACATAGTTCTAGTTTTATATGGAGGAGAGTTTGATTTTAAATGCATGAAGGCCCTGTTGAGTTTGGTCTCTCTACCCTTTAGTGCCTTAGGATCAATCTGTTGGCAAAGATCACGGGATGCAAAGTTGTGACCATTACCATGGCAATCATAAAGAAACATTTCCACTGCTGCACATGGCACTATGGGCCATATATATTAAGGGTGGGCGTAGTCCGCGAAGTAGCACTTCGCGAAGCTACGCAAAGTGAAGTTCGCACTACGCGAGCTACGCGTAGCACTTCGCGAACTGCGTAGTAACATGTTCGCACTGTGCAAGATGTTGTTTTCAATGATTGCACAGTGCGGACAAGCAACCGGCACTGTGCAATCATTGAAAATGGCATCTTGCACAGTGCGAGCTGTAGTTTTCTGCTGCTCGAGTTGATTTTTACTCGAGCGGCAGCTTTCTCAACGTGAACTGGTAGTTTTTCATCGCGAGCGGTCGTGAGCATACGCGACCCCTCGCAATGAGAAACCTGACCTCCTCGCGTTGGGAATCTCGCCGGGAGGTTTATTTTCCATGCTCGCGATCGCCAAGGAAAAAGTCTCGCTGGGATGTCATTTTGCTTGCTCGCAGTCGCCAACTTGACGTTGAGGACCGCGAGCAAGCAAAAAATGACCGCAGCACTACGCAACACTACGCTACGCGTGTTCGCACTGTGCTACGTGCAGTTCGCGTAGTGCGAAGTAGCGCAAACTTCGCAAACTACGCGAGCGTAGCGTAGTGCTTCGCCCAGGCTTAATATATATATCAAGCCTTTTTCCCGTTTGCAAACAGTCAGATTCTCAGAATAGGCCCGTTTGTGAATAGGAAAAGGCTTTTTGGGATGTATCATCCCAAAAGGCCATCGCAAAATAGAGAATTGCAAAATTTGCGATTCTCTATTTTGCGAATGCAATTAAGGAATTGCACATTGCGATTCCCTAAATGCAATTCTGGAAGCACCAGAAATTTGCTATTTGGCCTTAAGGAATTGCAAATAACCACCAACTTCAAGTTGTGATTTTCTTTAAAAAAGCACCTTTTTGATTATTTTAAAGTGCCACATGTCGCACATACATGTATGTGTGCAAAATGTGCACACATGCATATTTCAGGGGTGCAACAGGGTGTCCTTTTGGCACTCTTGCAACCTTGAAATTGCATTCTCAATTTGCGATTCTCTAATTGGTAATCACAAATTGAGACGGTCTTCCCATTCATTCCTATGGGCCCCCTAGCCCGTAGGAATGAATGGGAAGGTATTCCTTATTTGCGAATCTCAAATTGCAATTTGCAAATGAGGAATATGTAGGATTCGCAAAATTTTTAGCACATCCTGCATACATTGCATTTTGCTATTCTCTAATTGAGATTTGCTAAAAATCACAATTTGAGAATAGCAAAACTCTTTTTTGATACATTTGCCCCATATATGGCAGTCAATATGCCATTTGCATTGGAACCACTAGATGCCACCAATGATTCATAGAATTTCTACCTAAAGCCGGTCATGAGGAATAGTTAATAAGAACATTCCAAGACCCTGTATGGTTCCTTGAAAGGGGTTCAAGTAAGGAATCTGCTGGAGTCATTATCACTAAGAAAGTAAAGACTAAGAGAGCATATCTGTAGTCACTGCTCTTGTCATTGTCTATTTAGAATGGCAATAACAATAACAGAGGCTCCATTCTGAAACTAGACACAGAAAATACAAAATCAAGTCAAATAATCTAGCATATGATATTGGAAAATTAATTTGCTTATATGAAAATGACAGATAAATGAGCAAAAATATTTTAGGCATAAGGCTGCTTCCCACGGTGTAAAAGTAAATCTATATGGAGTTGTATTTCATTGTACCTCAATATTATCCACAGCCAAGTGACAGCATGCTGCAAGTACTGCTCGACTGTCCTGAAAGTACCACTCTGCTAGTCCTTTACTGACCCGGTGGAGGAGTCTGGAAAAGATCAAAGTAACACGGAAACATTCAAGTAACTTTGCAGGCACATGGTGGTCACTATTCTAGTCAGTTCATATTAGAAAGGCTTGGGGCAGATGATATTAAACTAAAAAAGAAAAACCACTATAAGACTGGAAGAGTTGGAGTTCAAAACATTCAAGACACTTTCCCAATTATTTTCCAGATCAGCAATATTAACATGGAGCTCTTCACAAATTTTAATATGGCCCTAACCTTTTTTTACTGGATTTCAAAAACAATTCTAGACTAAGGGCCATATTATGAGTTTGGTGGTGCAAGAGCGGGACCGCCCAACTTCCGCACCGCCAAACCCATGTACAAACCGTCCGCCAGATTAGGAGTTTTCTCCTGTCTGGTGGGCGGTTCTTTGGCGTTCTTAAGGTAGTGCTTATGAAATAGGCACCGCAATGGGAATGAAAAGGCAGTACCTGCGCGGCATGGCCTGCTGCAGTCCATGCCATGCAGGTACTGGTGTGCATGCTAGTGGGTTAATATCTGGATACCGGATCACCAGCTGAAAGCCTGTCACCTCTCTTTCCTGACAAGGAAATTATCCACATCCTCTTGTTCCTATCTGTCTTCTTGGCAAGCTGCCATTTCCTTGGCCCTGACCATCAGCTATAGTGGATAAGTTTGTGTGTAGATTTTGAAATAAGAACTCTATGAGTGCCCATTTGACCTTTGTAAAGTAATCTACTGGCAGTTTGCATGACAAGGTTTTTTAATAAAAAAAAGAAATAAACTAATCCATGAGGCACATAGAGACACTTAAATGGCTGAAATACGGACCCATAATAGTATTTTAACCCTTCTATGCCGAGGATGTAACCACGGCTACGGTGCTGCTGTGCCAAGGACTTAACCATTATGTCCTCGGAACAGCAGTAAGAAATACCTCTGCTGTGAACAGGAGAGGGACTTCTTGTTTTTTCTTTCAGCCTGGGGAGCTGGGGAAGAACTTCCAAAGCTACCCGAGGCTTTCTTTTTTCAGTGTAGTGACGATCGGTGCGCATGGCGTGCCTACGTCATTACACTGGAAGTGAAAGTGAAATAAGCTCATTTCACTTTCACTACCTATGTCCTCATGGGTTTATCTCAGCCCCCTGAGCACATAGGCAAATGGAAGGGGTAATGCTGGAAAGGGGAGCATCTCCCATTTTCAATAGTACCCTTCCCTAGTGAATCCTTGCGTGCCACAAGAGGGGGATCACCAAGTATCCACCCACTAGACACCAGGGAGGGGGAACAGCCCCTTGGAAAAGGGTGTTTGCTCCCCCATATAACTTTGGGCGTGGGTGTGCCAATACCCCACCTCCTTAAACAAAAGGGGCACTCATTCTGCCCCTCGGAAGGCAGATGGGGGTTATTACCCCCGATCTGTCCCAAGGGGGGCAAAAGCCACTAGACACCAGGGATTCTTTTCTTGTGAAAACTTAGGGGTGGGGCTGCCCTAAATGGACATTATAATGCACCCACCCCTCCAAAAGCGTAGATGGGGCAATAGCCCACTATCTGCCCCCCGGGGGGGAAGTAGAAAGCCCACTAGGCATCAGGGATGTTTTTTTTAATAAAAGGGACAGTCTTTTTGCCCCCGGGAGGCAGATGGGGGTTATTACCCTCGATCTGCCGCCTAGCCTGGGACCAAAAACGCAGGTGCCCCCTTGCAAAGCAAGCTTGTTTTGTTATACATAATTTTGATGGCTTCACAATATGTTTTGGGCCCTTCCCTGTTGTGGGTACTTGGCCCACCCACACAAGTGAGGTACCATTTATATCGGAAGACCTGGGGTAATGCTGGGTGGTAGGAAATATATGTAGGCCCGGCGATCCCACAACTTTACCACACAGAAATGTGAGGAAAATGTGATTTTTAAGCTAAATATGAGGTTTGCTGAGGATTCTGGGTAAACAATCATTGGGGGATTTGCACAAGCTATACCTCCCTGGACTCCCCCAGGTTTCTAGTTTTCAGAAATGTTTGGGTTTGGAACATTTTCCCTAGATGGCCGTCGAGCCCGGGACCAAAAACGTGTATGTCTCCACAATAGGTTTTAGACCATTTCCTGTTGCAGGCACTAGGCCTACCCACACAAGTAAGGTACCATTTTTATTGGCTGACTTGGAGGAATGCTGAGTGGGTGAAAGTTTTTGGCGCCCCGCAGATTCCAGAACTTTCCATCATAGAAAGTTTAGGAATTTTTTTTACATTTTTTTTTTTACAAAGTTTTAGGTTTGCAAGGGATTCTGGGTAACAGAACCTGGTGAGAGCCACACAAGTTACCCCATGCTGGATTTCCCTGGGTGTCTAGCTTTAATTTTTTTTTACAGGTTTGCTAGGTTTTCCTAGGTGCCGACTGAGCTAGGGCACAATATCCACAGCTAGGCACACTGCAGAAAAGTGTCTGTTTTCTCTGGAAAATTGTGATGTGTCCATATTGCGCTTTGTGCAGTTTCGTGTTGCGGCCACTAGGCCTACCTACACAAGTAAGGTACCATTTATATTGACAGACTTGGGGGAATGCTGGGTGGGTGGAAGTTTGTGGCTCCCCACAGATTACAGAACTTTCCATCACGGAAATGTGAGGAAAATGTTTTTATTTACAAAGTTTGAGGTTTGCAGGGGATTCTGGGTAACAGAACCTGGGAAGAGCCACACAAGTCACCCCATCCTGGATTCCCCTGGATGTCTAGTTTTACAACATTTACAGGTTTGCTAGGTTTCCCTAGGTGCCAGGCGAGTTAGGGCCCAAAATCCACAGCTAGGCACATTGCGAAAACTGGGTCAGTTTTCATTTGAAAAATGTGATGTGTCCACGTTGTGTTTTGGGCAGCTTCCTGTTGCAGACACTAGGCCTACCCACACAAGTGAGGTACCATTTTTATCGGGAGACTCAGAGAAATACGGAATAGTAGAACAAGTGTTATTACCATTTGTCTTTCTATGCAATTCTGCCTTCCAAATGTAAGACAGTGTGCAAAAAAGAAATCATTTTGAACAATACCCTCTAATTCACATGCTAATATGGGTACCCACAAATTCAGAGATGCACAAATATCCACTGCTTCTAAACTCCACATCTTGTTCCAATTTCAGAAATACATAGGATTCCCTAATACCGATTTTTTGCACTTTATATTTTACCAAATGATTACTGTATACCTGGTACACAATGAAAAACCATTGCAAGGTGCAACTCATTTATTGGCCCTGGGTACCTCGGGTTCTTGGTGAACCTACAAGCCTCATATAACCCCGCAACCAGAAGGGTCCCGTGGACATAACAGTATATAGCTTTCAAAAATCTACCATAGTTAGAAGAAGTTATAGGTGATAATGTAGGCACAAATGACTGTTTTACACAACTAAATTTCAATATTATTTTATTTGAACTGTTACTTTCCATAAGAAAACCTTGAAGGATCTACACAAATGACCCCTTGCTGAATTCAGAATGTTGCCTACTTTTCGGAAATGTATAGCTTTCCATTATTGGTTTCACACCCATTTCTACCACTAACTGGAAGGAGGTTGAAAGCACAAAAAATAAGGAAAAATAGGCTATGTCCCAGTAAAAGCTAAAACTGTGTAGAAAATGTTGGTTTTCTGACAGAGGTCTGCCTGGTCCTGAAAGCTGGGAAGAAGGGGATTTTAGCACCACAACCCCTTCATTGATAACACTATTTGCAGAGAAGAAACCATATGCTTTTTTCGGCAGCACTTTTATCCCATTTTAACCCCCCCGAAAAACACATTTAGCTGTATTTTGCCAAATTTCTCAGTGCCCTCCAGGGGAATCCACAAACCCCTGGTACCTTTAGAATCCTCTGGATGTTAGAAGAAAAGGATGCAAATGTGGCGTGGATACCTTATATGGACAAAAGGTTACGGGGGCCTAAGCGTGAACTACCCCAAATAGTCAAAAAATGGCAAGGGTGGAGAGGCCTGGCAGCGAAAGGGTTAATGTAAGACTAGTTTTAACCCTGCATTTCCCTAGTGCACCAATCTCTTATGGTTGGCCCATCTTTTAATATTAATATTGTATATTTGTTTTGTGGATTATGCTACAAAGTTGCCTTGTGGTGTTTTAGAGAAATATTAATTATTTTTTATCATCTTCTTTAATGATACTGTGTTTACCAATTTCAGAAGGATGATATTGCTGTAAAAGAAATTCAAAACGTTGCTTGCACGTTGCATGAAGATGTCCGCAGTAATCCTTTAACTATATCATCATTAAAGTTTATATCAAGTTATTGAGCCGTACAATTCATGACAGTCACTTATCACAAAGGATCGAACCAAAATAATTTCAAAGGATCAATTACTACGAAAATGAACATCACCAGAAGGATATCAAATCTCAAAAACTATAAATATTACCTCTAATAAAGAAAAGGGGAACAAAGACTGAGGGAGAGGCAGAAAAGTGAAAAATCACATTTCGCAGTTATCCGACTTCACATGACGCTACAATTCCCAACCAAACTGTGATCCTTCAGATTTCTAGCAACAGCCTGTACATCAGATATTAGAATGCCAAGTTTCATCATCATCAGATTAGGACACCTGAAAATTATTTAGTTAGTCTTGGTCAGGATGCATCAATGTAAACACTTTGGGCCCGATTCACAGAACTAATTTAAGACAAAATCCTAAACTTACTACCATTTTTGTATTCACAGAAGGCACTTACTCATTTTGGTATTCACAGAAGACAGTTACTCACTTCGGTATTCACAGAAGTTAGGAGTCCTAACTTTAGGACTCCTAAATGCCTTCTGTGAATACAGAAAGTCTTAAAATTAGGATTTTTCTCAGTTTAGGAGTCCTAAAGTTTGGACTCCTAACTTTACTACTACTAAACTGAGAAAAATACTAATTTTAAGGCTTTCGGTATTCACAGAAGGCATTTAGGAGTCCTAAAGTTAGGAGTCCTAACTTTACTACTACTAAATTAAGAAAAATCCTTATTTTAAGACTTTCGGTATTCACAGAAGGCATTTAGGAGTCCTAAAGTTAGGAGTCCTAACTATACTACTACTAAACTGAGAAAAATCCTAATTTTAACGCTTTCGGTATTCACAGAAGGCATTTAGGAGTCCTAAAGTTAGGAGTCCTAACTTTACTACTACTAAATTGAGAAAAATCCTAATTTTAAGACTTTCGGTACTCACAGAAGGCATTTAGGAGTCCTAAAGTTAGGAGTCCTAACTATACTACTACTAAACTGAGAAAAATCCTAATTTTAAGACTTTCGGTATTCACAGAAGGCATTTAGGAGTCCTAAAGTTAGGACTCCAAACTTCTGTGAATACTGAAATGAGTAAGTGCCTTCTGTGAATACCAAAATGGAGTAAGTGCCTTCTGTGAATACCAAAATGGTAGTAAGTTTAGGATTTTGTCTTAAGTTAGTTTGTGAATCGGGCTCATAGGTTATTCCCACCCTTACCTTTCCAAGTTGATCTGGGAATCAGAGTGAGAACTCATAGTTAATGGCAAGGAGTTATCATGTTCTCGAACGACTTCCTCTGCCCTTAAGCCGACACTCCTCAAATCAGGTACGCTTAATATCTTGCAATATGTACATCTTAGTCTCAGAAGCTCAGTCGCACAACTATGTCAGGTTGCAGTGGACTGACAAATCAATCCACCACCAGGGGGTTCTATTATCAGGGTTTTACCTTGAATAATGCATTTCTCAAAGAGGATGATTTTCACTACTGATCTGATTTGATTTGAAGTTTTGTAAAGCGCTTGATGGCCCGAGGCATCTTGGCGCTGCTGCCCAGCAAATGCCAGATTGCTACGAATGATAGAAGTATTGTTTACTTAGTTGATAAATGAGGAAACTCGATTTTCGATCTCGATCGTATCGAGCCGCCATTTTGTGTTCCGCCGCCATTTTGTGTTGCCCTCACTCAGGCAGCACGGGGAACGAGGTCTTTTCTGCTTTTCCTGCGGCATCGTGTCAAAATAGCCTTCTGCCTCTGTTTACGAACTGGTGTCAGGGACTGGCAGAGCCCACTAATCCCTGTCTCAACTATTTGTTGGTTCGCACCATTCTTTCCTGACCTTATCTTATCTTCTGGCCTTCGCCGTTCTCTGCTCGTATTCTCTCGTTTCACAACTGTCCTCCAAAACACACAAATGTAACTTGCCACCTGCAAGTCATTTGCGGACACGTTAATGAATTAACCTGTGGGGAGGGGTGACAAACACAGTTGGAGGAGAGGCTTCTTCGAGTTACTCGATACCTTATTTCTCAAGTTCTTTTCATTGGTAAAACTTTGTTTCCGAGCTCTTCTTATTGGCTCTTTATGTATGTATTGGGAGTGTTCTTGGTTAATCTGTATGTCATCCATGACTATAAAAGATTGTGCGCCACGGAATGAAGTGGCAGTCTCCTGAGAACATACTTCTAGGACAACTGTACTTAGCTGCAGCTAATAAATCTGATCTTCTACGCCCAACAGAGTGTCCTGTGTCTCTGTTAGATAAAGCAAGTGAACCCAGGAGATTAAGGCGTACCCTGCGCCGCCAGACCCATAAGCTTTCTGGTTCTTCAACTGGCGCCCACGGTGGGGCGGCTTCAGAGGTAGTGGTTCTGCCTGAGGTCGTGAGGAGCCCCACAAGAAAATTCCGGAGGAATCGCGAGCCACGTCAAGCGACCCCTGTATGTCGAAGTGGTCCGAATATCTTTTTCAGCGTGGTTTCTCCTTCCTGACGGCTACTGACGACTGCTGCCCTGACTGCCGCCTTGCTTTGGCCCTTTTTTTGGTGATGTATGGTAAGGCGAGACGTTAGACGGGTCTCTGTTGGCGTAAGAAGACACTTAGTTAAGTATTGGTGGTGGGTAGCTCCCACTATTTTGTTTGGTCCTTTGGGTCTTTGATTCGGCTATTGCAAAAGCCGAAGCCGAGGGGTGAGTACATTTGTGCTGTGTTAATTGATTTAACCCCCTTGATGTTTGTGAACAGTCCAGTGCAATAACGATGCCTGGTCTGACTAAGTTTAGGAAACTTTGTTGTTTTGGTTGTGATAGGGACTCCCGGCTGTAGGACTCTTGTCCGATTCCTTCGGTTGGAACTCCCACTTATGAGCTCTATTCTAAACATGGTGTTGGCCCCATTGCCTTTAATGAGGCATGGATCCGATACACAAAGAACGATGTTGTTTTGCAGTGGCCACAGAATGGTAGCTTTGAGCCTGACATATTAGATAATTTGGAAGCAATTTTGTTTAAAAGAAAAGCCCGGCCGGCAATGTTTGACTCTTTCCGCCTTTGGCGTAAGGAAGCCAAACAGAGAGAAATTAGGCAGGCAAAACGAGATAAGAAAGCACAAGGTATAACGATTATACAGGCTGCCCAGCAGTTTAAAGATAATGAGATCGTTCATGAAATGGAAATTTCAGAGAGACAGCATCGTATGGCGATTGATAAATGCTATCCGGTGTTGCCTATTTCCCCTTCTGATAAAAGTAAGGAATTGGAGGAAGACCCTTTGATGTCTCACCTATTGAGATTGCCTCCTCCCTATGTACAAGGTGCTAATGCACCCCCATTATTACAACCTGTTCAGCCATTAGTTGTGCCTCCGCCTGCTCCGGTTCTTCCACATTTGCCCCTTCAAGCATTACCGCCCCCGCTTCCCTTGCCACCGGTGGCTTTACCTCCATCTCTTGAGCCACAATCTCCTTTGCCTTCGGCTCCTCTTATAACTGTCAGTTCTTCTCCTATTAGTTCGCCCAATACCTTGTCCCCTGTCCTTATGTCCAATTCTTCTACTGTCCGAAAACGGATCACAGATACTGTTTCTAGGTTTCTGTCTCCTTACTTTGAGACTCTTAATATGTCTCCGGCTTTTTCTCGAAGACAGTCTCGTAGTCAGCTTCCAGCCTTCGATGAACGGGTGGTATTGGACTCTCTCGCTCGCAAATGGATCGAGAAAGGTCCCTTATATAGTGTGAACGATATTTTGGCTACCTTTCATCAGTGGGAAGCGCCCACGCAGAGATATGTTTTTAATGTTATGTGCGACACTCTTGTTAAAGGATGGGTGGATATGGATTTGGGTTCAGTCCCTCAGGGTCTGTTGGATGTTCAGGCTAATTTCGACAAGGGACTCATTGTGGGTCCTAAGATTGAGGATGCCGTAAAGACACTTGTCTCTTTTAGATCCTTATTTTCCTCGCAGACTTTCCTTGACTCCGATCCTGCTGTTAGGCTGACATTGAGACATTATCCAATGAGAGAAGTTCCTCCAGTATGGAGAGAAGAGGTTCCAGCAGCAGGTGCTAATCAAGCTGTTCTCGCGCACTTCCAGCGCATATGGGTACATGTCCCCTGGAAAAGATCTGAAGTTTTGGCTCTTAAACAGTCTCTACAGGACCCCCGTAAAAACCCTGCTGGTTATTATAAAGAGTTGTCCCAGACTGTTGATGCCTGCATTATGAATTTAGCCGATATTGATATGTTAATGGGGAATGTAGTCCCACAAGCATTATGGGCTCGAATTCGGAGAGAGGATAATGCCCAAGCATTAGGTGGTGATTGGAATGCTATAATTGCCGCAGATGCAGCCCAAGTGGGGGGTGCTAAGCCAGATGCTTTGATTTCAGGACTGCCTGGTAGGATTATTACTTTAATGAAAACGATGATGCCTGCTTTGCGAGTTAATTGGGATAAACTAGCTGCGTGTAAACAGAAGAAAGATGATAGTGTCTCTGATTTCTTCACTCGTTTTGAGGAGACGTTTATTGATCACAGTGGTCAGGATATGACTACGGAGGGTGGACAGCGATTATTTGTAGATACATTTGTACTTAATTTGCTTCCTGAGCTGTCACATAAGTTGAAAGACTCTGAAAGTTCATGGGCTGTTTCTTCCTCTGCGCAGAAATTGGTTACTGCTCAATATTATGAGAACAGGGATAAAGAAGAGAAAGATAAGCAAGAGAAAAAGACTAAGTAATTAAAAACGAAGGTTCTTCTGCAACAGGCTTATCCTCCTCGTCTTGCTCAGCGCCACTTACCACAGTCTCCACAGTTCCAGAGGGTGTATCAAAAGCCTGAGCCTTTTATTCCGCGACCTTTATTAGGTCCTAACCAATGTGCGTATTGTAGAGAGGAAGGTCATTTTAAGAATAATTGCCCGGTTTTATTACAGCGTAATGAAGGACTATCTGCTCCACGAGGTCGAGGTATCTATCAGTTAGCGCCCAGGGGTAGAGGTCGAGGTGTGTTTACCCAAGAACAGCATTCTCTTCCCCCTCCAAATTCTATGAACTACTTTGATCAACAAAATACTCAGTCTACACAGTATTACAATGATGATTATCATGCTGAAGATGAAAATGAAAGCCTTCACGCTAACTAGGACAGCCATAGACAAAGTGAGGGAGTTGTATCGATTCCAGTAGATCAGAGTGGACCTTATGTTAATGTCACTACAATGGGTGTTTCAGAGCCATTTCTTTTAGATACTGGTGCGATGAGAAGTTCTATCATTCATTCTAAACTCCCTGGGGCACCTTTGTCTGGCTCAACGAATGTATCAGTAGGATTTTCTGGCGCCCCAGTTCGTAATCCGGTCTCTAGCCCTCTGCCTATTTCAATTGGCCCTTATGATTTGGAAGCTACTCTGCTTTTAACAACTGGTTGCGGCGAGAATCTGTTGGGTTTGGATCTATTGAAAAGATTGCATGCAACGATATATTGTTCTCCTTCTGGTGTACATCTTACTTTGGGGCAGAAATTGACTTCTCCAATGTATTTGTCTAAAGATCAATTCCCACCTGAATTGCACTCTCTTCCTGCAACGCTTTGGGCTACGGGTCCAAATGATGTTGGCTGTCTTAAGATTCCGCCTTATGTTGTTACTCTCAAACCCAATGTTAAATTGCCACGCATTCCTCAATACAGAATTTCCAATGAAGGTGAAAGAGCGCTTTTGGATATCATTTATGATTTGGGTCAGAAAGGTGTGATTGAGGAAACGAGGGGAAATTTATGTAATAGTCCTATTCTTCCTGTTCTTAAACGCACCGACCCTTCTAAGCCTCCTGTTTATCGTTTTGTGATTGATCTTTGGGAGGTTAATAAAATTGTTGTACCACAGTTTCCTGTTGTCCCAGATATTACTGCCCTGTTAACTATGATACCTGCCTCAGCGGCTTGGTGTTCTATTATTGATCTGAAAAATGCTTTCTTCAGCATTCCCATTGCCGAAGAGAGTACGGATATTTTTGGTTTCTCTCTAGGAGGCCGAAGTTTCCGGTTCAAGCGCGCACCCCAAGGCTATTGTGAAAGCCCCTCCATTTATAGTCAAGCTCTGAAATGTCAGCTTGATGCTTTCCCTTTGCCTCCAGGTGCTACTCTTATCCAATATATGGATGATTTGTTAATTGCTGCCGACTCAGAGGATGTCTGCAGGAATGTGACTGTTGCATTGTTGCGTCACTTGTCTGATCTTAATCATAAGGTTTCGCCTTCTAAACTACAATATGTCCGTCGAGAGGTTACCTATTTGGGTCATCTCCTTTCAAAAGAGGGAAGGCGATTAACCCCAGAACGAATTCAAGCAATTGCGCAAATGTCTGTGCCATCCACACAAAGAGAGGTGCGTGCCTTTCTGGGCACTACCTCGTATTGTAGGCAATGGATCCCGAACTTTTCTTTGTTGGCCAAACCTCTGTTAGCACTCACTTTGAAAGACACACCCCAACCCCTTCCTTGGACTGACCAATGTCAGAAGAGTTTTACTGATTTACGTGCTGCTCTGTGTTCTGCTCCTTTGTTGGGTACTCCGGATTACAGTAAGCCCTTCACGCTCTATGTCCATGAAAGAGAGGGTTGTGCTTTGTCAGTCTTAACACAACCATTTGGGGATAAACAACAGCCATGTGCCTATTTTTCAGCTACGTTAGATCCAGTAGCCAAGGCATTGCCTAGTTGTCTTAAAGCTACAGCAGCAGCAGCCATTTCTATTCGTCAGTCTGCTGGAGTGGTGCTAGATAATACTCTCATTGTTATGGTACCACATGCAGTGGATACCTTGCTAAATAGGACGAAAACGCAGCATCTTACGAGTGCTCGCTTGTCTGGATATGAGCTGACGCTCTTGGCTAGTCACGTGCACATGAAACGATGTAACGCTTTAAATCCAGCCACTTTGTTACCTCTTCCGGAAGGGAAAGGTATTAAAGAACAACATGATTGTTTTCTTCGTACTGAGGAGGAGACAAAAGGTAGAATTGATTTGAAAGATACGCCGCTAGCGGATCCAGATAGGATCCTATGGGTGGATGGGTCTTGTTTCAAACTCCAGAATGGTGAGACAACTTCAGCTTATGCTGTTACTACCTTACATACAATTGTGGAAACAGCACGCATCAGACATAATTCAGCTCAGGCGGCCGAACTGATAGCTCTGACCAGAGCGTGTGTGTTATCTAAAGGAAAGAGAGTGAATGTGTATACCGACAGCCAGTATGCGTTCGGTGTGGCGCATAGCTTCGGTCGTTTGTGGAAGGAAAGAGGATTCCTTACCTCCCACGGTACTAAAATACAGCATGGTCAATTGGTAGCTGACCTTCTTGAGTCACTTGCCCTGCCTACCCAGATAGCAATTGTAAAATGTAGTGCGCATAAGAAGATTACTGACGATGTTGGTCGCGGAAATGCTTTTGCGGACGAGGTAGCAAAAAGGACAGCCAGAGATGCTAAAAGTCGTATGTATGTTGCGGGCCCTGCGAATTGGGTCAGGGAAAAAGGGATGTGTGAGGACACAATAGAAAGTGTGAAATCGATTCAGGCCGATGCTACAGAGAAAGAGTTGAGAAAGTGGAAAGAGAGTACAGGAATGTTAGACGGAACGGGATGTTGGGTAGAGTTGTCAGAACACCAGCGTTGGCTGTTACCAGACGCCTATGTACTGCCTGTAGTTACTATGGCTCATGGTCCAGCCCACATCAGTGCGAAAGGAATATGTAAACTTCTGGCTCCAGTGTGGCTGAATGAAGGGATTCCAAAATGTGCAGATAATGTGGTAAAGCATTGTATCATTTGCTTGATGTACAATCCGGGAAAAGGAACCCCAACTCCGGCAGGTCATTTTGCTCCCCCGACATATCCTTTTGAGGTGCTGCAAATCGACTATATTCACATGGAGCGATGCAACAATCTCAAATATGTTCTAGTGGTGGTATGTGCCTTTTCCAGATGGATAGAGGCTTACCCTCTGAAAGAAAACACTGCTTTGTCCACTGCCAAGGTTCTTCTGAAAGAGTTCTTTCCAAGGTTTGGTTTGCCGCGCATTGTCTGGAGTGACAATGGGAGTGAATTCGTGGGCCAAATCATACAAAAAGTTTGTGCAGGTCTTGGTATAAAGCAGAAGTTCCATGCGGCAAACCATCCACAATCAGCGGGTTTGGTAGAATGTTATAATGGAACTCTCAAGCTAAAATGTGCAAAGATACAAGCTAGCACAGGTCTTGCCTGGCCCGATGCTTTACCTTTGGCTCTTCTGTCCACCAGAACAGCTGTGCATTCTCGTTTGGGACTCAGCCCATACGAAGTTGTTTTTGGATGCCCAGCTAATGTATGGGGAGTCCCTCGCCCTAAAAAGTATTCTGACATACCATACCCGATGCTGATTGATTATTTGCACGACCTTACAACTAAATTGCGTGTTCTCCATCAACAGGTTCAGAACGCTTTGCCAGAGGCCTCTACAGACCCAGGTCATTCCATCCAACCAGGTGACTGGGTTTGCGTGAAGAATTTCCAAAGGACAAAGAATCTGGAGCCTCGTTGGAGGAAACCTCGACAGGTCCTCCTGGCGACGCGAACAGCAATAAAGGTTAAAGGAAAGAAAAACTGGAAACACGGCGTGCACTGCAAAAAGGTGCCTTTGCCTTTGCCCTTTGATCAGTGGGTCCGTGAGGGTATACGCGACTCTGAAAGCGAAAAGGTTCCCCAGTTCATACCTTTTAGCGATGCACGCCTGAGTGGAACTAGGTCGGAGAAAGAAGACGACGATATTCTTCAAGAAGCTGTACCACCACATCTCCGCTTGAACACTACAAACCCACAAACATTGTTTTGAGACCAGACTGTACCTGATAAAGTCTGTTATAATCTCAGACCAAGACTAATTAAGAAAACTTGAGATTCTCTCTTCCATGTAGTTTCTATTCCGGTTGCAGGGTCACGGTAGGAGTCTTGATTGTGACCTGAGTAGTGGCAATAGGCCTGCAGGACGTGCAGTGTCATAGGACGGCAGATAATCATAACCGAGTGATTGAGGAAGATTGCCGTGAGCATCCACTTAGAAGATGGAGACTACATTAGGAGAAAGAGAGATGAAGAACAAAATGAGAGAAAAGTATTGTAAATTAATGTACAGTCGTTGTGGTGTAACGTTATGTGTTTTTATATTATTGTGTATCTTATTGGCGTGTATAGGTTGGATCGTTTATGCTATACAGCAAAAAGTTGTCCCTACTTCTATCTCTTTGCCTTCTTATTCTACTGTCTCTCCACATCTATTTCATAAACTTCCTCAGCATGAATTCATAAGAAGAACCGAATACTACAATAATTCATTTGTCCAGTTATTACACCAGCACCAATTAGTAATTAATACAACCGACTGTTGGGTGTGTGGACTTATGCCTCATACCACAGATAAAGGGATGCCATACTTAGTCCTTCCGTTCTCTTATGGAGGTTCCGCTTGGGCTTATTTAGTAATATTCTCTAATGCATATCAGAGCCGATTTAAACGACCTGTCAGTTCATATATTGGTGGACCAGATTTTAGTCATAGTTCATTGATAAAGGGAATGGTAGCTAAGGCTAAAATCATGTAGAATAGTAAAATTTCTGTTGATGAGAGAAAAGCATATACTAATTGGAACGTCACTCATTACATCACTAGCCTTAGTGATAAAGTTAAACAGGGAAATTCTCCACCAGTTTGGACTGTACCTCATCGAGGTAATTTCTGTTTGCAGATAAATGGTCAGACTGCTAACACTGGACAAGAAAAGAGCTTTTGTTCCCACACATACATTTACACGTCTCAGAATTCGCCGCCGTTAGTACCATCTCAGGGCACGTATTTTATCTGTCACGATAGAGCCTATACGTGGTTGCCGACTGATTTCTCCGGAACATGCTATATAGCTTTCCTTCTTCACCCTACATACACTGCCTCTTCAATTCACCATAGAAACAGATATGGCAGAGGAATTATTGATTCCAAAGACACAGCAGGACAGGAGGGAGGAGATTTCCTCAAAGGAATTCTTCCTTTTTGGGGTCCAATGGCCAACAGCAGAAACATGAGACAATTGGTTTGTGTTGTAGAGACTACTATAGACATCACTGTAGGAGCCTTAAGTAATATTACGGCTGAACTACAGGCGGATCGTCTTATGACATTACAGAACCGAGTTGCCTTAGATGTTATTCTTGCGGACCGTGGTGGAGTCTGTACATTGATCGGATCTAGTTGCTGTATTTATATACCTGACGATGCTCCGACGGTATACCAAGCCATCTCTAAATTACATGTAATCTCTGAGTCAATTCATCAGAACGAAGGAGATTGGTCGTTGTTGGGATGGTTTTGGGGACTACTGTCAAAATGGGGATGGAAGGTATTAACATTTCTTGGAATGGTTTTGGCCATCATTTTCTCCTGTTGTCTCTGTATTCACTGTGGCCCCGCCATCTGCGGCCTTTGTGCTTCTGTATGCATCCCAAGACCTAAGTCACAGAGAACAGAGAACATTAAAATGATGTTACAGCAACAGCTTGATGACCTCATGGCCATCAACATCGACTCAGATTAACGTGAGTTTGTGTATTTTGCCTGAGTTCTGGCAAGAGGAGGGTCTGAGGAAACTCGATTTTCGATCTCGATCGTATCGAGCCGCCATTTTGTGTTACGCCGCCATTTTGTGTTGCCCTCACTCAGGCAGCACGGCGAACGAGGTCTTTTCTGCTTTTCCTGCGGCATCGTGTCAAAATAGCCTTCTGCCTCTGTTTACGAACTGGTGTCAGGGACTGGCCGAGCCCACTAATCCCTGTCTCAACTATTTGTTGGTTTGCACCATTCTTTCCTGACCTTATCTTATCTTCTGGCCTTCGCCGTTCTCTGCTCGTATTCTCTCGTTTCACAACTGTCCTCCAAAACACACAAATGTATCTTGCCACCTGCAAGTCAGTTGCGGACACGTTAATGAATTAACCTGTGGGGAGGGGTGACAAACACAGTTGGAGGAGAGGCTTCTTCGAGTTACTCGATACCTTATTTCTCAAGATCTTTTCATTGGTAAAACTTTGTTTTCGAGCTCTTCTTATTGGCTCTTTATGTATGTATTGGGAGTGTTTCTTGGTTAATCTGTATGTCATCCATGTACTATAAACGATTGTGCGCCACGGAATGAAGTGGCAGTCTCCTGAGAACATACCGAGTGTACTTCTAGGACAACTGTACTTAGCTGCAGCTAATAAATCTGATCTTCTACGCCCAACAGAGTGTCCTGTGTCTCTGTTAGATAAAGCAAGTGAACCCAGGAGATTAAGGCGTACCCTGTGCCGCCAGACCCATAAGGTTTCTGGTTCTTCATAAAGAGCTGGGTTTTCAGGGATTTTCTAAAGGACCATATATTGGGGCTGTTCTTTATGTCTACAGGGAGGGTGCATCATATTTTGACTGTACCTAAAATAAAGCTCATTCTATTCCAGTGTGCTCTCTTGGTTCTGGGGATCAGTAGGAGTTTACTGGAGAAGGACCGTAAGTTTCTAGCAGGTGAGTACCAGATAGAACGGTTCTTCAAGTATTGTGGGCCGGAGCCATGCAGTGCCTTGTAGGCTAAACACCAGGATTTAAATTTAATCCTTTTATGGACTGAAAGCCAGTACAGTTTTTTCAGGCCATTGGACACCGACTGATATTTTGGGATATCCAGTAGCAAGCGCACTGATGCATTTTGAAGCTGCTGCCGCTTTTGCAGATATTTTTGGGGGATGTTTACACGTAGGGCATTCCATAGTCCAATTTATACGGGGCTAGTGCTGTCAAAAATGTCTTTTGTAGGACTAGCGATATAAAGGGGATAAAGATAAAGAAGACTGTAGAAGAAAGGGCGCTAATCTGATCTTTGAAGGCCAGTCTATCATCAAAGATGAAACCTAAGTGTTTCACCTTTTTCACAGGTGATGGGAGGTTGCCCAAAGCTTCGGCCACCATCTAGGTGACCAGAAGGAGGTGTCCGTTCGCCGGAGGAGAACCTCTGTTTCCCACCATTCAATTTTAAGCAGTTGGATCTCATCCATTGATTTACCTGAGTCATGTATTTATTGAAGTGTTCTTTTGTTTCTTTAAGGTTGCTCAATACTGAAATCACAAGCTGGGTATCATCAGCATAGGAGACAACTGAGAGGCCAGAGTCTCTAATGATTCTGGCCAGTGGGGTAACGTGGAGATTAAAGAGGGTACGGCTCAGCGAAACAGGGCTCTGAGGGGGTTTTAAGCCTGATAGACACAGTTTTTGCGGAGGCTAATGGATCAATGGCTGCTTTGATCCAAGATATGTACAGATGGGCCGCAGTGTTGACATCTGGGATGAGGTTGGGCTTGGAGCTAAGTAGGAGTGATTGCAATTTAAAAGGATCTATGGGTCATATTATCAAGCACGGCGTTAAAATTATCGCCGCTTTAGCGGCAGAACACTGCCGCTACAGCGGGGATAATGGGCTTGATAATATGCCGCAGAGAATTCCAATAGAAGCCCATGTTGACACCAGAACATGGACCTCTATGGGAATTCTCAAGGGCATATTATCAAGCCCATTATCGCCGCTTTAGCGGCAGTTTTCTGCCGCTAAAGCGGTGATAATTTTAACACCATTTCTTGATAATATGCCTCTATGTTTTTCCAATTACAGCCTTCTGTTGCTGTGAGGGGGTTGTGAGGTCTCGAAAAAGGTTGGGTGGTGCTTATTGTGAGCATTGTTACCTTGTGGTCTGACCAAAGAATAGGCAGTACTCCTTTGACCTCTAAGGTTGGGTTTGATGTAAAGATACCATCTAGAGTGTAACCCGTAACGTGGGTGGGGCGCTCAACCAGTTGCCTCATGTCAAAGTTAGCCATGGTATCTACCAAAAAGGCTGTATCAATGTCTTCTGATTTTTCTAGGTAAAGAATAAAAACCCCCAGTACTGAAAAGTTGGCCGAATCAATACATGATATAATAGAATGGCTTGTAGAGTTAACAAGGGCGTTTCTTGAGCCCGGTGGCCTGTATACCAAGAGGCCTCTAAAAGTATAGTTTTTACTCAGTTTGATTTGAAAAGATAGAACTTCACAGTCAGAGCCACTTCCAGCTGAGGAGCCAGAGACCAACAGGTTGTCTCTAGACACAATTTCCAATCCCCCTCCTCGCTTATCTACCCTATCGGCACTAAGGATTGAGTAGTCCGCTGGAATTGCTCGCACCAAATCCGGATCGGATGTTTGGTCGAGCCACGTCTCGGTAATGAATGCCAGATCCAGCTTATGTGTGCATAACATCTCTGTGAATTTTTGTTTGTGTTGTATTAGTGATCATGCATTAATGAGCATGCCATACAATCCGTTAAATGGTCCTGGTTGTGAAGGCTTAGTTATTTTCGCAGAGAAGCTGGCTTTTATCCTGTCAGATTTCAAACATAGATTTGAAAGAAGCACAGTGCATGAGCTTGCCCTGAGGGTCTAGTAAAGCATAATTAATATTCTTACCTGTCGTGTTCAATGCCATTAGTTCCTCCTTGGAGTATTACTTGATAAAGACTCAGGTTTTCAGGGATTTTCTACAGGACCATAAATCGAGGCTGTTCATAATGTCTACAGGGAGTGTGTTCCAAATTTTAGGCTGTTCCTAAAATAAAGCTCCTGGGGAAAAACAGCCAGGGGTTGTGGCACTGGGTGCGGTCCAGGCACGTATGGGTACAGACGGGCTTGGCTTTGGCATGTCTGCGGCGCGCGGACGTGCTGACATGCTTTTTAAATAGCCCGCTGAGTGATGGGGCGTGACTGAGCTCCGAGAATTCCCAGCACGGAAAACACAGGTGGTTCAAACAATAGTCAAACCCGGGTCCAGCAACGCCTTGATCCTTCGATAGGCTCCCCCGCTGAAAGGATCGTATTGGTAAAATAATGACAAGTTAAAATAAAGGTGGCAATGTGAAATACATAAAATCATTAAAAAAGGGTAGAAACCCTCTCAAGATGGCGCTGAACCTAGATGGAGCCAGGCTACTCAAAAAATGCCACAAGTGTCCCTACAAGGAACAGAAAGTGCGCTGGATGCTCCCGATCGTCAGAGTGAATCGGGCTTTGCTGTGAAGCTGTGTGGATCTGCTCACATGCTTTTTAAATAGACCACTGAGTGAAGGGGAAGGGCTGTGCGCCGTATATTCCCAGCAGGGAAAACAAAGGTGGGTCAAACAATAGTCAAACCGGGGTCCAGCAACCCCATGATCCTTCGGTAGGCTCCCCCGCTGACAGGATCGTATTGGTAAAATAATGACAAGTTAAAATACAGGTGGCAAAGTGAAACACATAAAATTATTAAAAATAGGATATAAACCCTCCCAAGATGCTGCCCAATCAGATGGAGCAAGACAACTCCAAAAACTGCACAAGTGTGCCTACAAGGAACAGAAAGTGGGCTGGACGCTCCCGATCGTCAGAGTGAATCGAGCTTTGCTGTGAAGCTGCGTGGATGCGCTGACATGCTTTTTAAAAAGCCCGCTGAGTGAAAGGGCAGGGCTGTGCTCCGAGAATTCCCAACAGGGAAAACACAGGTGGGTCAAACAATAGTCAAACCGGGGTCCAGCAACCCCTTGATCGTTCAACAGCCTCCCCCGCTGTAAGGATTGTCATACTGGTAAAATAATGACAAGTTAAAATAAAGGTGGCAAAGAGAAACACATAAAATCTTTAAAAATAGGGTATAAACCCTCTTAAGATGGTGTCCAACCGAGAGGGAGCCAGGCAACTCTAAAAAAGGCACAAGTGTGCCTACAAAGAACAGAAAGTGGGATGGACGCTCCCGATCATCAGAGCAAATCGGGCTTTGCTGTCTACTTACAAGGGAGTTTACTCCCTCCTCTGGTCTGTAGTGTCGTCAACATGAGGGAGAGACCACCTTTCCCAGTCACGTAGGGGGAGACTGGCTGGGACCGGGCTGATGTAGAAAAGACCACCGTGAGAGAAATGTAATACAGAGCCCGGGGCTCCAGGCGTGGTTTCAGTTGGTAGCTAGCCACTAATCTATACACTGTGTGCAGCTGATTATTGCGTGCGCCTGTGAGGCCTACATACCTCCAGTAAAACACTACACTGATGACGAGGTGAATACGCCCCACCACGTACCCTGTTATGCGCCTGGTGTCGTCAGAGAAACAGCTGGCTGCAGCCGTCGTCCCTGCTGCGCCGCGATCACCCAGCGGGAAGCCCCCGCACTGCGCCATCACCGCTACACCTCTGGCCACCAAGCAGGACAAGACATGGACACTCCATGGTGAGCGTCCCCACCTTCACGCCACCTCTACCAAAGTGTGCTCCATCCTTTGGCCCCGTACAGCAGCACCGCCGGTTCTCACTGCAGCGCCCCCTGCTGGAACTGCAGGTGTATCCCAGCGTGTAGCGGGAGGCCCAGCAGCAGCTTCTGTGCGGTGTACATGCCCCAGTGCCACATCCAGCCAGCAGCCTCCTGGGACACACCGAGTCTCCAAAAGCCATGGACACTCAGGCCTGTGCCCCTAGCACACTGCTGCAAGGTAAAGAACACTGCCCAGCCCTGGCACCTCACAGCATAAATAGTTGGCTGGCTCATAGAGCCCTGAACCCCTCAACCTGCTCTGCCAAGTGCCCCCAGGTGATTCCTACCCCTGAGCGCCCCGCCAGAGTCCTGCTGCAAGGTTGCGCAGGGTCACAGCCATCTCGCTGCTCAGGCACCACAGCACCATCACCTGTAAGTATGTCCAGAACTGCAACAGCTCAGCGCTACAACCAAGCACTCACCACCGCAACCCCCACTAATCACCATGACATCAGTCCCACTGCTGGAGCCGTTCACCATCACAGGCACCCCTGTCCCAAGCTGTGCGCTAGGAGGTGTGGGTGGAACACCAACAGACCTACTTTGATAGCGGCAGAAATCCCGGTTCCGCGCAGACGGCCTGTGCTCCTTCACTTGGGAGAGGCTGACATTCACAAGATCTCTAAGATGGTATGAGAGGCAGGCCCCCCGAGAAATTACGCCATCATGTGTGATGCCATCACAGCGCATTTTGAACCCTACGCTAACCCCAACTATGAACAATTCCTCCTTCGCCAAGCATGATAGCTGCCAGATGATTCGTAGACGTCTTCTACGGGCAGCTGAGAGAACTGGCGAGCCAAATCACATGAAGTACAGAGGGGTGAGAGGAAAAACCATCTTCGACATCCCGCTTGTTAACTGAATATCACAAAGAGAAGAGGGTTAAAGACAAAATTGCGTGAAGAACCATAAGTGTGGGGGAGATACACCAATTTTGTAAAACTGACCTCAAACACAGCAAGCTGTGTCATGCTTCATCATAGGGCTGCTACTACACCTCCGTGCCAGCCAAACGCTGGAGGTGGAGCAATAGTGGAGGGGAAGACAATACAACACACAATATAAGTGGAACCAAAGGTGAGTTGAAAGTGCAGAACCAGTGATAGTCAGTGATATAAAACCGATACCATGAAATCCTTATTTCAAATTTAATATAAGGTGCCCAGAACAGATTTAAAAACAAAAAAACGTGGGTGGTAGGTTGGAGAGCTTATAATGAGGTTCCAACCCCCCCACTCTGCATAAATGTCGACGTTTTTCAGCCAGCTCTAAATAATAACCCGGCTTTCCTCAGGACTTCTCACCTAGATGCCTTCTGTGAATACCGAAAGTCTTAAAGCTAGGATTTTTCTCAATTTAGGAGTAGTAAAGTTCGGACTCCTAACTTTAGGGCTCTTAAATGCATTCTGTGAATACCGAAAGTCTTAAAAATCCTAACTTTAAGACTTTCGGTATTTACAGAAGGCATTTAGGAGTCCTAAAGTTAGGACTTCTAACTTCTGTGAATACCGAAATGTGAGTAAGTGCCTTCTGTGAATACCAAATTGAGTAAGTGCCTTCTGTGAATACCAAAATGGTAGTATGTTTAGGATTTTGTCTTAAGTTAGTTCTGTGAATCGGGCCCGGACTCTTCAAAGAAATTTGTACTGTCAACGGCCCGCCATTTACCAGTGCGGAACTCATGGACTATCTAGTGTCCCACAATGTCAAACACCGCCGGATAACCCCATGGTTGCCCCAAGCCAATGGTGAAGCAGAACGCCTAATGAGAACCCTCAACAAGACAATTCAGATCGCCCTAGAAGAAAACCACAACCTGGAACATGCTTTGTACCAATTCTTACAAGAATACCGGCTTACCCCACACTGCACCACCGGCATCTCCCCAAGCAAGCTATGTTTTGGACGAACTGTGACTGACGCTATCCCACATCACCCTGTGTGGGAGGAAACACCCAACTCCCCAAATCAGTCAGATGCCAGAAGAGCCCAAAACAACAACAAAGTCTCACGGAAAAGACACGCTAGAGAATGCTCAAACCTAGTGGGGGACCGTGTATTGGTGCAAGACCGACACACAGGAGGGAAATTCCGATTACCGTTTGAACTTGATCCGTGGACAGTAGTCGAAGTCAAAGGACCAAAGTAACCGCTCAAAGAGGCCAAGAGAGTGTAACCCACAACATCTCTCAATTCAAGAAAGTCCCGGAAGACAATGCTGAGGTGTTTCCAGCGGCTAGTTCGCCACGAGATGATGTCACAACTGACCCCCCACGGAACTGTGGGGAAAAGGACGAATTCCCAAATGCAACAACAGAGGATGCAGATGCAATGCCCTCTCTTGGCACTTCTCAGGGCCCAGAGCCAGAAACCCCCGCTGTCAAAGGTAGATGTGCCAGAACCGGAAGGAGCAATGATCCACCAGCGTCTTCGCCAACACCTTCACTGCAAAGCAGCCAAGGTCGATATGACCTGCGGTCCCATCCGAAGCCTTCCCAGTGGTAGAAAGACTTTGCATCTTGCTGCCCGGAGATGATTGCCAGCCAGTTGCTGTGGGCGAGTGCCAGTGACCTGTAACCAAGTAAGAATATTCTATGTTTATTATGTTTAAAGGACATTATCCTGTGAACTCTGAATGGACCTAACGTTCAATATTGTTGTTTACAGTTTTGTTGGTTATTGTTTATTTCCTGGTAAAGGAGGAATGTAGTGTCATCAAAGTGAGGGAGAGACCACCTCTGTGTGTAGCTCTGTGTGCAGCTGATTTTTGCGTGCTCCTGTGAGGCCTACATACCTCCAGTGAAACACTACATGGTCCATGACTTCTGTGTCATTGGAAAATCATATTCTGTTTACTCAGTTTTTTTTATGTCTGAGCAGAGTGGAGCATAGATCACACTCTTTGCTGTTAATCTCCTGAGAAGAAACCCTCTTGCGAGATTTACAGTCATGTTGGATTGATATTTAATTCTATTTATGGATGTTTCAAAACACCTGGGGAATGCCTGGCGTTTGTTTACAGATGAGATCTTGGCTTCTGTTAACTTCAGTTCTGAACTCCTTTCTTCGTCATCAGGTCTGGATCAACAAATTTCTACTGTAATCTTCTGGCATTATCTCAGGGAACAGCAAAGCAATTCCTCGGATCTTCGGTTGGCAAATATCCAGGAAGGTATAGTGCAGCAACTTTACTTTTTATTGGGGCTGCACACTTCAGAATGAAATCCCTTAACTGGATGTGGTGACTGAAACCTTTTGTGAGAACTGTTTCTATTTTCCGTAGTTATATTTATTTATTTATTTATTTAACGATTTGTAGAGCGCCTGGTGACCCGAAGGCATCCCCGCGCTATATTGATTGTATTATCCAGAGGAGAGGGGAAGAAAGAGAAGGGACTTTATTTTGGGAATAAAAGCGTTTTCAGTTTTTTTCTGAAGATCAGATAACTGGGCTCCAGTCTAAGGGTGCGGGGGAGGGAGTTCCACCCGGCAGATGCCTTCACGGAGAAGCGTCGGCCTCCAGTCCGTGTCTTTCTGTATTTGGGGATGTTGGCCAGTCGCTCATACTCAGACCGAAGGGATCTGGGGGCCTTATAAGGACTCACCAGGTCGCTGAGGATCATAGGGCCAACTCCATTCATCAATTTGTGTGCAGTGCACATGGCCTTAAATTCCACCCTTTGGCGCACTGGCAGCCAGTGCAGGGCCCTGATTGCTGGTCTGGCTAATACTCTGGAGGGAAGGTTCATAAGTAGTCGGGCTGCTGCATTCTGTGTGCGTTGAAGTTTAGCCATGGTGGCCTCTGGGGCTCCCAGATAAACCATGTTGCTGTAGTCCAACCGTGCCAGTATTAAACCTTGGACTAGGAGTTTTCTAGATGTGGGAGGGAGTAAGGGGAGAATCTTGCGGGTGGTGCGCATAAGCCCGAAGCAGGTACCTGCTGTTTTGGACGCTTGCGTTTTCATTGAAAGCTCGGGTTCCAGCCAGACTCCAAGGGTCTTGATTTCTTGTTTCGGGGTGGGAATTTCCCCGAACACGTCTGGCCAGACCGATGGGGGGATAGTCGCCCATTGCTTTCCCATGAGCATAACTTCGGTCTTTGACCCGTTTAATTTAAGTGATGATTCACACATCCAACTGTGAATTTCCGTGAGGCAATTTGCCAGATTGTCCGGGTGGTCGTCCAGTTGGAATAGAGAGACGACCAGCTGTGTGTCATCAGCATAACTCACTATTTTGATGCCGAAGGGGGTCACCACATCTTCGAGAGGGGCCATATAGGCATTAAAAAGCGTGGGGCTTAAAGACGACCCCTGGGGAACCCCGCTCGTGAGGGGGAGGATGGTCGAGTGGTGATTGCCATCCCATACCTGGAACGAACGCCCAGCAAGGAGGGACTCTATCCACCTGAGCGCCGCCTCAGTGAGCCCTGCTGCCGCCAACCGATGGAGAAGGACACGATGGTTGACTGTGTCGAAGGCTGCACTAAGATCCAGGAGGATCACTGCCACTGACCCTCCTGAATCCAAAATGCGCCTTGCCTCCTCGATGACGGCAAGAAGGGCAGTGTCTGTGCCATGGCCAGGGCGAAACCCAGTTTGGGATTGCCGTAAGATGTTGTTTACCTCGAGAAAATGTGACAGTTGTCCATTGACCAGTTTCTCGGCTACTTTGCTAATGCAAGGAAGGAGTGAGATTGGCCGGTAGTTTGCCATATCTGCTGGGTCCAGCTGGGGTTTTTTTAGGAGTGCTTTAACTACTGCACTCTTCCAGCTAGCGGGTACAGAGCCTTGGGCGAGCGAACTGTTTATAAGCTCCGTGATCGTTGGTACGATGACTGGGGCTACGGTTTTGAGAAATCTAATAGGTGCGGGATCCAGAGGTGATCCGCTTTTCATTTTGGCCATGGTTACATCTACCTCGTTACTGGTTACTGCCCTAAACGTCGCTAGTTGGGGGCGCAAGCTGTTTCCTGTCTGACTGATGGGGGTTTCATTGCCCATGTGGCTTGATAGACAGGGAGGGGGAAGGGATGCTAAAATGCGGGCGATTTTGTCATTAAAGTAGGTAGCTAGTTCGTTGCTTCGGTCTACCGGGGGGATGTTAGAGGATGGAGGAGCTGGTATTTTCAGTAGCTCTTTTACGATAAGGAAGGATTCCCTTGTTGAGTTGGTGGAGTCTTTTATCCGTGTATCGTAATGGGAGGCTTTGGTGCGTTTAAGGGCAGATTTGTATATTCTCACTGATTTCTGGTAATCTTCCTTGCTAGCGTACTGCCAGTCGTTCCTCCATAGCCGCTCAGCTTTCTTGCAATTTTTGCGTAGCATACGAAGTTCCGGGGTGTACCATGGGGCGGATCCTGGTTTCCCGTTTTTATCCTCCCGGGTTCTAAGGGGGAGTATGGAGTCTAGGGGTGTGACAATCCACTCTCTGAAATTACTGTCAGCGATAACAGGGTCTTCAGAATGAGAAGGGGTAGTTGCCTTCAGGGTCCTGGCCCAGTCTTCTGTGGGGAGCTTGGACCATGCCCTGTCCCTGGTATAAGTGGGAGGTTTGTGAGGTTTACTGAAGGCTCCTGGTAGCTGGAAGGAGACTAAAAAATGGTCCGTCCAAGGGAGGGGGAGGGACTCACTAGCTTGCATGGTGGGGGTGCTCGTGAACACCGGGTCCAGCAAGTGACCTTTGTTATGTGTAGCTCCGGAGTTTAGGAGGTGGAGGTCGTAGGCCGCCAGGTCTGTGATCAGGTCGGCTGCCCCTGTATCTAGAGGGTCATCAAAATGAATATTCAGGTCTCCTAGTATCGTAAAGTTGGTGGTGGAGTGTGCCTGCGATGCTACCGTATCCAGGAGAGCATTGGAAAACGAGCCTGGATGACCGGGGGGGGCGATAGACTAAGAGGCCTGATAGTGAGTTTGTCGGGTCCAACTTGAAGGCTTTCAGAATCAAGGACGTGCGCATCGTTAGTTTTGCCGGGGAAATGATCCCGATGGATGATGGCAACACCACCACCCCTGCCGGAGGGACGAGGTAGGGACTGAATAAGAAAGCCCGGGGGAGTAGCTAGGACCATATCTGAGTCCGAGTGAGAGGAGAGCCACGTTTCTGTCAGGAACAGAACGTCGATCTCATGGTCTTCTATGAGATGGTTAATTAACAGCGCGTGTTTGGGGAGAGAGCGACAGTTCAGGGTGGCGAGTTTAAGGGTTGAGGGCCTATAAGGTCGGTTAAGGAGTTTGAGCTGGACTGGGTGGCAAAAGGTGCAGCTGGTGAATGGACCTTCAAGATCATGAATGTACTTACAAGAAGTAGCGATGGTGGGTCTGAGACTTAAGAGGTCCCGACGTGAGTAGCTTACCTTAAAGGTAGCTTTGTCCGACAGGGGTTCTGGCCCTAGGCCCGGCCGTGCGCGGACGGGCGCAGACGGGCTTGCCTTAGGCGCGCCTTCGGCGCGCAAACGGCGCTCCCGCTGCGCTCGTCCGCTGCGCTGGTATGGTCGACACATTTGTAGTGAGTGTTATGGGCGTGTCCTCGCAGTGGGCATGGCTCCGCCTTCGAACCGCGATGGCGGTATGGGCGTTTACCCTGTGTCAGCGCTGGATGTCGCTGTATCAGGGGGGGTCTAGGAGGGCTGCTTTAGCGCGTGTGAGCCGGCGCTTTCAATGCAGGTGAGGTCAATGCTTTTTTTTAAATCAAAAACAGTGAAGTACAAGTTTTAAAAGCAAGGAGCAAAATGCAGTCCTCCGGCTTTCCGCCTCAGAGGATAAACAAAACAATAGTGCGTCGCGCTTTCAGTCAGCGTTTTGTAGGTGTCCTGGTGGGCGTGTCCTCGCAGTGGGCGTGGCTCCGCCTTCGAACCGTGATGGCGGTATGGGCGTTTACCCTGTGTCAGCGCTGGATGTCGCTGTATCAGGGGGGGTCTAGGAGGGCTGCTTTAGCGCGTGTGAGCCGGCGCTTTCAATGCAGGTGAGGTCAATGCTTTTTTTAAATCAAAAACAGTGAAGTACAAGTTTTAAAAGCAAGGAGCAAAATGCAGTCCTCCGGCTTTCCGCCTCAGAGGATAAACAAAACAATAGTGCGTCGCGCTTTCAGTCAGCGTTTTGTAGGTGTCCTGGTGGGCGTGTCCTCGCAGTGGGTGTGGCTCCGCCTTCGAACCGCGATGGCGGTATGGGCATTTACCCTGTGTCAGCGCTGGATGTCGCTGTATCAGGGGGGGGTCTAGGAGGGCTGCTTTAGCGCGTGTGAGCCGGCGCTTTCAATGCAGGTGAGGTCAATGCTTTTTTAAAATCAAAAACAGTGAAGTACAAGTTTTAAAAGCAAGGAGCAAAATGCAGTCCTCCGGCTTTCCGCCTCAGAGGATAAACAAAACAATAGTGCGTCGCGCTTTCAGTCAGCGTTTTGTAGGTGTCCTGGTGGGCGTGTCCTCGCAGTGGGCGTGGCTCCGCCTTCGAACCGCGATGGCGGTATGGGCGTTTACCCTGTGTCAGCGCTGGATGTCGCTGTATCAGGGGGGGTCTAGGAGGGCTGCTTTAGCGCGTGTGAGCCGGCGCTTTCAATGCAGGTGAGGTCAATGCTTTTTTTTAAATCAAAAACAGTGAAGTACAAGTTTTAAAAGCAATGAGCAAAATGCAGTCCTCCGGCTTTCCGCCTCAGAGGATAAACAATATACATAAACTATTGCAATTTGTGGACCACGGCACGAATAATCTAGAATCTTTGAAAAATGTTGTTTTCTGCTTTGTTTCTGGTAAACAAAGAGGACCTAAAATTTTCAAATCAGGTTTTATGTTGGAACAGAATGATAGTAAATCCTATGCCAAATGAAGTAAATAAAAATAGTGATCATAACTTTTACATTGAATATTTAGAAATCTCATGAAGAATCACTTCGATCCGTATCTTTCTTTTTCTTTTGTTCTTTTTAGATCAGATCTTAACTTTCTTACCTTTTGAAGTGCAAGTCACTGGTTATATTGTGTCATCAATTCTATGACTGGATGCATAAGTGCGTATTAAGCAAATGAATTGAGATGGAGATAAGAAACATAAGTATAAATTCTAAATTGGGGCTTATTTTTCTCAGCCGACTGACAAGGCCCCGACTGAGAAATCAGTCAATAGTGAGGGAAGAGACAAAGACAAAATTCATATCATCCGCTCTTTCTCAATAATTCCATTCCCCTTCCCAATGCTTCCTTTGGACCAAACACAAACCGATAATCAGGTTAGTGTTCTTATTGTGACACTGATTCCAGCACTTCATGGTGGAGTGGAAGTTCTATCAATAAAGTGGCTTCTCTGCCCAGGCATATGACATTTCACTTGCCTGCACCTGTACATAAAATTACGGATGGCTTGATATCCGTAAAAGGGATGGTTTCCATCAAGAACTTTGGGAGCATATAAGACTGTACTTAAAATTGTCTAGCACATACCGAGAACCATACGTTAAAAACACCTATTTGCAGATGGTGAAGCTATGTTCATTGTATGTTGTGTATGTTTCTCTTCATTTCTTCTGTGCCTCCTTGCCCCTGTGCAGCAGCAGAACAGGGTTTCATGAGGGAATTACGGAAGCCTACTTCCTTGCCATACTCCCTGTTGTTTGTGCTTTTCTCTCACATCAATTTGAAGCAAACAGTGGTCCTCAATTTAAGGAATGAGGGGGATGAATATAGCACAGAATCGGAACTATATTTAGGAATGTCCAGCCGGACATCCAATTTAATTCTTCAATGAAAAAGATAACAATAATAAACAGCAAAACAAGGGTGGGACACAGTCCTGTATCCGTTGGGGGAAGAAAACAAATACAAAGCAGACAAACATTACAGGCAAGGCAAGCGAAGCTTAATTACGAAATCCAATGTTATAAGCTTTTTTTCTTTCTACAAACAGTGCACTTTTTTCCATAATAGACTAATGTGCATGCTGTCTAGATTGGGGTCGACGACGTTTCGATCCTATTACACGGATACAAGGATCATCATCAGGACGAGACAATGAACAAGCCTGGTGTTTAGAGAAATTGCCAGGGACTGTCGGCGTGGTCATGTGCCGGAATAAAAATCACGTCTGGAGGTGCCAAGAGGTCTAGAGATGCTGGCGTGTGCGGCTATGACCGCAACAATGGCTGTTAAATTATGTAGACGGGCAAAGGGGATTTCTAGCTCCGGTCCGTGGTCAAAGTGTTGACAATGAACTCGTTCATTGTCAACTGAGGACGCCACTTGATTACGTGTATTTCCACGGATTCCTCTTACCCGCAATTCTATTATGATTGCGTGTCTACCCTGGATTCGCAGATTGTTCACTTTGACCACGGACCGGAGCTAGAAATCCCCTTTGCCCGTCTACATAATTTAACAGCCATTGTTGCGGTCATAGCCGCACACGCCAGCATCTCTAGACCTCTTGGCACCTCCAGACGTGATTTTTATTCCGGCACATGACCACGCCGACAGTCCCTGGCAATTTCTCTAAACACCAGGCTTGTTCATTGTCTCGTCCTGATGATGATCCTTGTATCCGTGTAATAGGATCGAAACGTCGTCGACCCCAATCTAGACAGCATGCACATTAGTCTATTATGGAAAAAAGTGCACTGTTTGTAGAAAAAAAGCTTATAACATTGGATTTCGTAATTAAGCTTCGCTTGCCTTGCCTGTAATGTTTGTCTGCTTTGTATTTGTTTTCTTCCCCCAACGGATACAGGACTGTGTCCCACCCTTGTTTTGCTGTTTATTATTGTTATCTTTTTCATTGAAGAATTAAATTGGATGTCCGGCTGGACATTCCTAAATATAGTTCCGATTCTGTGCTATATTCATCCCCCTCATTCCTTAAATTGAGGACCACTGTTTGCTTCAAATTAACAATTACCCAAGGTCCTCAACTACCTATTGGGTTCCCTTGTTCTGTATAAATATTTCTCTCACATCAAGCAAAGAAAAATGCTTTATGTTCTACCACCCTCCCCAACTTCTCTTGTCATGCTCCACCACAGCTTAAAGGACTGGTGTCCTTAAAATATCCCCACTCAAAAATGAAACATGCCAGCTATGAAAAAAGTCATCAGTATCCTTGAAAGTTTATGAGGGGGAATGAGGCTCACTGCTCTGACACGATCTTGACAGCACACTAGTGCTCACACTTCCTCATTAAGGGCCATTGGGACTATGTTCTTGCAACACATAGGTGACTCAAAGGTGAAAAGGCGAACTACTGGACGCGTTGTGGTCTTGAATGGGCACACTAGGTTAATGCATTGAATTGGATATTTGTTTTTACTTTTGAGTGTAAGCGGAAGAGAGTTTGAGTAGGGAAAGGATGCAGAACTGTTAAGATATTTGGGGTCCACCTTACCAGTGATGTTGGGCTTTTGTACAACCTTCCTAATTGTGGGCTGTTTGTGTTGTTATATATTCGACTTTCTAGAAAAATCACAAAAAATATTTCTGACAAAAGGAACACAACACTCTCACTATAATTAATCGATATTCCTACCGCACTATAGGTAAGGGGATGCCCTGATATCTACATTCAAGCATCAGCAGTGTTACATTCGTGTCACACTGTTGCAGGGGCAAATGTGGTTCACATTTCAGTGATGCTGTTTCAATTGAAGCGATTTGGCGGGGAGTGAAGTCAATATTTTGTAGGTCCTGCCATACTTCGAGAGAGAACCACACTTCCTCTATCTGAAGCTAAGTGAGAGCTTTAACAGCACATCATTACTAGCACAGAATTCTGCCCCTGCATTTGTAGTGAGGTCCTGCATGGTACAGAGCTAATACTTAATTTATCATCTTTTTGGCGTGCCACCTCGATGTTAAAATTACCCCCTGTGCCTTGGCAGACCAGTATCTTGAATAATGAGGGCCTTAGACTGTAGCCTCTGGTATCAGACTCTGCAGATAGAGTTCAAATTAAGATCAATGCTATTTGGATGCTGCAATCATTCTCTGAACCAAAATATTGATGACCTGCATTAAAAGCATTGCAATGTTTGCTTGAGGCATTTCAATACCAGAACATAGTGATACATTATCACTGATGAGTTAGGTTTGTGATTTCAAGTCCATCTGTGGTGGGTACAGTCTCTTTAACTATGTTCAACGATGCACTACATTTCTTCTGTCAATCAAGATAATCTTTTGTAAAGGGGTTCGAGCTATAGCAAGAACCAAGATAAGTAATCACGTTCATGAAATATTTCTGTAGTACTGCAGTATACACATTACTTATTACAGTCTTACATTTTGATGTAACATTAACTACAAACCACTTACCAAAGGCCCCACTAAAGAGTGCATTGCAATAGGCTTACTCAAAATTATTGAAAATCTATACCAACAAACATAAGAACAGTAACAATTTAATTCGGCTTTGGCGCACACTCACTCGTTGTACTCTTCTGTGCTGTTTCCTTCCATGTTAGGAGATAAAGCTGGTGTTGAAAACTGTTGAGTTTGCATATTCCCTTCACAAGCTGCCTGAAAATGAAGCAAACGGTCATCAAGATATCCTCTTCCGTGCTAGTCAAACAAACAATTCACCAGCCCTAATATATATTTTTAGACCTGAAAATTATGAGATTGTGTAACTCTGTTAGCTTTGTGGGCAGCATTGTGCCGCATTTCACCCCTCACCATTACCAACAATCATCTCTCTAACATGCAAGATTTAAGGTGTTGCTAGGAATGGGAAATATCAGCATTATGTGGGCTACTTGCAACTGTTCAGATTACCTACCTCATCAATTTTCCCCACCACAGTCCTTATTAACTGAGCTACTCCGTGGCCCGTATTTGCCCATAACAAAATAAAAACAAACATTGGCAAAGCCAATAGGTCTCGCCTTTGCGAGAGGTTTTATTTTTGTTTTCTTTGTTCTACAGTAGTTGTGTGGTGATAAAGTGCATAGTGTTTATGATTGTGGTAATTTAATAGTTAATGTTTTGCCCATGATTTGATGTATGTTGTGAGTTTATAAATCAAATGTGTTTTTAAAAGGCTATTGTAATCAGATTAACTTTAGCATAGTGCTACTGATCAAAATGGAGGTGCATTCCTATAGTTGTGTTTGGGGGGGGGGACCTGGTCTTAGCACTAGACTAGCAGGAGTGCTGATGGTCAAGAATGGGGTGCATCGCTGAAGAGTGCCTCAACCCCATTACCGGAATATCCAATTTGTCCAAGGGTGCTTAAAGTAATGTGTGGCTTTCTTGGACAGAGAACATAGTTCTCAGTGTTGTAGTAGCAAATTCAGCTGAGTGCATATTTGCGAACACTTTGAAATACTTCACTTTCTGCCCAGTCTAAAATATAGGGGACTATGAGAAGATAAAGATCCGCTGACAAAGATATGTAATTATTATGGTGTAGGTCAAGGGACGATTACCTTGCAGGGCTGATTCAGGGGTCCAGTACATGTGTAATCGGATTGCTTAAGACAATAACATGTAATGTGAATGTCTGCAGGACTGTTGCATATAATAAGTGACATGCCTTAAAGGATGCGTGGTCCATAAACTAGAAACAAATGTGGCTGTAGGACAGCATTGAAGCATACTGAGTGAGTTTTGTGTGGTCCCTCAACCATGCTATAGAACAGGAATGATGTGCACTAACAGGGCTCTGAAGTCTCCGATCTAAAATGGTAGGGGTAATTTCAGGCCAAGATTGAGGTGCATTGGAATGGCTTGAGAGCTCTCTGAATTACAATCAATCAATCAATCCATATTTGTAGAGCGCACTTGTCACCCTTGGGGGTATCCAGATGCTGCATTAGGAGGATCTACTCAAACAGCCTGGTCTTTGGTCCACGCCTGAAATCAGTGAGTAAGGTAGAGGTTCGGAGGTGGATGGGGAGGTTGTTCCAGGCTTTGGCTGCGAGGTGAGAGAAGACGCGATCTCTGGCTTGGGTATGATGGAAGGAGTGGATGGTGGTGAGGGCCAGGGAGGCAGACCGCAGGTGTCTGGTGGACTGATGGAAGGTCAGACGTGAGTTCAGGTATATCAGGCCCGTGTCATGGAGGGCTTTGTCTAGGCATCTCTTCTTGACGGGGTGCCAGGGCAGGCTATGGAGGTGGGAGGTGATGTGAGAACATCTGGGTAGTTACAGGATGATTCAAGCTGCTGCGTTCTGGATTGTTTAAAGGCGCTTGATGATTGGGTGGTCGTTCCAGCATGTAGTTAAGTCGACTGTTGATGAGGGCATGAATGATCATTTTTCTGGTGTTGGTTGGGATCCATCCGAAGATTTTGCAGAGCATTCTGAGGGTATTGAAGCAGTTGGAGGCCACCAAGTTGACCTGACATCTTATGGAGAGCTTGCTGTCGAGGATGATTTAGTGGTAGAGGCACTCCTATGGTTTGAAACCACGTTATGACTTTTGACTACCATCATTGCTTTATTTCACCCTAGCCTGAATGTACGACATTTTACCCTGCAAGTGCCTTGTTTCCCTTGAAGATTTCTTTAGTATCTCTCATAGTTTTAAAGTGGGAGCTGTTACAGAGTAGAACAGCTTGCCAAGAACAGAACGTGTGGGATGTGCATTTGAAAGCATGAGAGAGAGAGGGGTGTGGAATGTACTTTCTGGTCTCAAAGTGCAGTGTTATGAGCAGTGGTGCTCAAATGTGCATTGTATTGTACATTGAGAGATGAAGTATGTGATGCTATAGGCAGCGGTGCACAAATGTGCATTGTATTGTACATTGTGAAGTATTATGAAGTTCTTACTATTGGCTTTGACATGCCCTCTTGTCATCTTGAATTCTGACTCTGTCTTGCTTGAGCTTTTTGCTAGCACAGGCAGGCCCCCAGATTACTCAAGTTGTTTAGGTTGCTTTGTTATTGTTGAGTGTACTGCCGGAGACTTTCGTAAGCTTCATCAAGATAAAGGCTGGGACACATGAAAATGCAGGAGGAACGTGAGAACTCCTTTGCCTTGGAAGGCTTGCATGGAAAGAGGCCAACTAGAGTATTTCCCTTGGTGCAAGAGAAATCCTCTTGGAACCTTCTAGTGTGTTTTGAGACTATTAAGCTGAGGCTTGCTGACTTAGAAATCAGGATTTCGAGCCTGAACGGTGGACGCATCGTCAGTGCAGGCATCTGGTTGCTGAGTCTCCTGACCCCGGCTGTGAATCTCCCAGTCTGGAGTGGGCCAGGATTTAGATTGCACCAGGTGGCGTGTTTGATTTTTGCCATTGTAATGTGTGACTGTTTGCGGGCACATTCAGTTCTCAGTGGCTATAATCATCTGAGGTGTTTTCTTTGAATATTGATTTTGTGATGTGTGATAGTCTGTGTGCACATCCAAGGTAATAATTTGATGTATTTAGTGCATATATCTTTCTGCATTTGCCAAGTGTGTTGTTATTGCTTGAATTTATATCTCTCTATGTACGTTTGAATGTTGTTCATTTGACATCTGGGAAATCCTTTCTGTATAAACCCCCAAGCCTTATTCGGAGAACAGTCTTTGATGTACTTCATTTTATAAAGTGAAATCCCTTTCCAGGGGGTGTTTTGTTGTGTGTATTGCTTCGTTGTGTTTGAGCCACTGTGTGGGAGAGTGGTATTCTGTATTATCTGGAAGTGCGAAGCAAGACAGATGATTCAGAGTTTGCGGGGGAAGAAAGTGGGTGCTGATCCAAGGGTGGAGGGCCGCCAGGAGTCGTCCCATGGTGAGGGGGCACTTTGATTTTGGCGGTGTTGAGTCTAAACCAGTCGAATCTCAACCAGTCGGCAACGGCAGTCATGGTGTTCTGGAAGTTTCCTCTGGTGGTGTCCGTTTCTTCGGTGAGGAAGAGTATGAGCTGGTTGTCATCGGCGTAGGAGATGATGTTGAGACCTTGGCTGCAAGCAATGGGTGCCAGAGGCATCATGTATATGTTGAACAATGTGGGGCTGAGTGAGGAGCCCTGGGGTAAGCCGCAGATGATGCTATTAGGGTCGGAGGTGTATGGCGGGAGACGGATTCTCTTTAGTGTGTCCAGTGAGGAATGAGGATAGCAGCTTGGGGGCATTGCCATAGATGGCAATGTGGTGAAGTCTTTGGATGAGGAGGTGGTGGGAGACTGTGTCAAAGGCCACTAACAGGTCAAGGAGGATCAGGGCTGCTGACTAACTGCTTTCAACGATGGCTCTGACGCTGTCCGTGGTGGCTAAAAGGGTGGTTTCTGTGCTGTGGTTTGACAGGAAACCAAATTGGGAGGGTTCGAGCAGGTGGTTGGATTATAGGTAGTCGGTTAGTTGATGGTTTACGGCTTTCTCCAGCACCTTGGCTGGGAAGAGGAGGAGAAAGATGGGGCGACAGTTTTTTAGGTCGGATGGGTGCGCTGTGGATTTGACTTCTGCATGCTTCCAGGTTTCACGGAAGGTGGAGGAACTGAACGCCAAGTTGATGATGCTGGTGAGCAGGGGTCAGATTTCTTTGGGTCTGAGGTTGAAGGCGTGGTGGGGCAGGGGTCAGTTGGAGCGCAGGAGTGGACTGAGGACATGATGGATGTTGTGAGTGTGGTGCAGAGAGGTGTCCTGTTGGTCAGGAAATTGGGTGGGAGGTTGGTGGGAGGAGAGAGGAGGTCCGGCTGCGCAGTTGGGGTTCAAAGTTTTTGAAGATGTTAGCAATCTTGGTGTGGAAGAAGTTGTCGAGTGAGTTGCAGAGGGACTGAGAGGGCTCGATCTAGGGGCATATTATCAAGCACAGCGTTACAATTATCGCCGCCTTAGCGGCAGAAAACTGCCGCTAAAGCAGCGATAATGGGCTTGATAATATGCCACAGAGAATTCCAATAGAAGCCCATGTTGACACCAGAACATGGGCTTCTATGGGAATTCTCCAGGGCATATTATCAAGCCCATTATCGCCGCTTTAGCGGCAGTTTTCTGCCGCTAAAGCGGCAATAATTTTATTGCCGTGTCTTGATAATATGCCCCTAAGTTTGCAATGGCATCGGGGGAGGAGAGTTTTCTGATGATGTGGAAAAGTTCCTTGGTGTGGTTGGTGGACTGAAGGCAGGTGGCAAATGCAACTTTTTTTGTTTCTCTGATGGCATGGTGGTAGGATTTAAGGGCTGTCTTGAAGGTTTTGTGGTCGAGAGGGTATCTGCTGGTGTGCCAGGGTCTCTCCAGAGGTTTGTATTTTCATTTTTTAGCTTCGAGTTCGGGGGTGAACCAGCTGGCGTGCTTGTTGGTTCTTTTGATGGGAGCGATGGTGTCAATGTTGTTGGTGATCCAATCAGAAAGGTGGGTGGCAGCTTGATTGACATTGTCTGGTGTGTGGAGCGTGGTGGTGTTGAGGGTGTTTGTCGATAGGGATTCGGTAAAGGTGTTCCAGTGTGGGAGGCGGGCTTACGGTTGCCTGTCGGGCAACAGCGATGGTGAAATGGATGATGTTGTGGTCAGTCCAGGTGAGCTCGGTTGTGTGGCTGAACTGGATCTTGTCGCTGGACATGAAAATAGGGTCAAGGGTGTGGCCGGCAATGTGCGTGGGGTCGTTGACTATCTGTTTGAGGCCCAGGTTGTCCTTGGAGTCAAGCAGGGTGGCTGAGTTTGGTACCTGGGGAGGTCTTTGAGCTGGAGGTTGAGGTCGCTGAGGAAGAGGTATTTTCTGGATTCCAAGGTGAGAGGGGTGATGATTTCAGAGATGGTTTTTCAGAATGAGGGTCGGGTCCTTGTTGTCTGTAGGCGAGGGTGCCTCTGACAGTTGAATTGGAGTTGGCATGCAAGTGGAAGTTGAGGTGTACTATGTTGGGAGAGTTGTGAGTCGCTGGAGGTGGTGAGCCTGATTGTGTCCTTGTGGATGATGGCGATTCCTCCTTCAGGTCTGCCTAGCCAGTCCTTGTGGGTCAATTTGTAGCCAGTTGCAGTGGCAGTGGCTATGTTGGGGGTTGAAGGGTCGTTGAACCAGGTCCCTAGGAGGAACACTATGTCTGAGCTGGTGGTGGTGATGGTGTCCCAGAGTTCGATGGCGTGCTTGGTCAGGGAGGGGACGTTGAGTATGAAGTTTGGGCTGCTGGTTGGTGGTCTTTGTAGGGGTTTGTGGTTCCATAAAGTCACAGGTGAAGTTGCAGTTGAGGCAGGTGCTTATGGGTAAGCAGATACGGCAGAGTGTGCTGTGGAATCTGGGTCCATTCATTGGTGGACAGTCTGTCGACTTGGGGTCCTGGTATTGAGTGCGGTCGGGGCACAGACAGGTGCAGACACGCTTGCCTTTGGTGTGCCGACACAGCGGCTGGCATTAAGTTTAGTGCTTTCAGATCGGGAGTGATGTGCTCGTTTCTCTTGTATCCAGTGATGAGCCTTGCAGCAGAGTTAAGGAATGATTTTAAAGGATCCGGCTTGGATCTTGGCATACCACATAGGGTAGCACTCCCACAGCTGCTTTGAGGTCGTCAAAGTGGAGGAAGGGTTTTACTTTTCTTAGAATGTTCATTTGAAGGTTGACTCCTTTGGTTGCTGAGCTGATGTGTTCGTGCAGGTTGAGATTCTTGTCAAGTGTTTTTCCGCGTGATCTTGTGGAATCTATCCATTGTGGAAGGCAATTGAAGGCTGTTAAATCTTTGATGTCGAGGGATCATTTTGTGGGGCAATTAAGAGGAATTCAGTTTTGAGCAAGTTGAGTTTAAGGTGCTTTCTGGTCAGCTAGTTTTTTTTTTTTTCCAAAGCTGTGTGGAGTAGACAATATCTTTAGGGGAGGAGATTTTTGGATACAGTTGGGTGTCATCTGTATACATGTGGTATTTAAGGTTGGAGAATTTCAGAATTTTGGTTAAAGGCTCCATGAACAGGTTGAAGAGTGTGGCTGATAGGGTGGATCCCTGTGGGACTCCTAATCAGTTTAGAATGACCAAAGATAAGTAGGTAAGTAAGTAAGTAAGACAAGCATGTCAAGTAGGCTGTCATGTTTGACTCTATCGAAGGCTGAGGAGAGGTCCAAGAGGATAAGGAGGCAAGATTCATTCTGATCTAGCATTTTATGCTAGTATGTGTGTCAGGACTGTTTCTGTGCTGTGACCCTGATGGAAGCCGGATTGGAATTGGTCAAGAACTGAGTTATGTGATTGCATAGTTGGGTATGTATGCATTTCTCCAGGAGCTTTGCCAGAGAAGGAATGATGAAGTTTGGACAGAAGTTCTTTGAGTTCGAGTGATCTACCGAGAGGATTTTTTGGATGGGGGTTACTTGCTCTGATTTTGGGCAGCCTGGTTTAGCCCCGTGAAGTAGTGAAGCATTCACTATCTTGGTCTAGAGTGGGAATAAAGACGTTTTAATCTCCTTGAAGAAGTTAGATGGTAGCGGGTCGCAGAAGTGGTTTGAAGGCTTAAGTGTTGTTAAGATATTAAGAATGGTATTTTTATCAAAGGTTTTGAATGAGTTCCACAACGCGTTGTTTTTGAGGATGAGTCTTGAGAGGTCTGTGGGTTGTGCGATCAGAGGCGGGCGGGGGCTATTTGGAGGTATCATTTGGAGGTGCTCTGTTGCTGTCTGAAGATCACTTTCAATCTTTTTTGGCTTTTCAAGGAAGAAGGAGGCAAATTCATTGCAGTTTGGCTGTGAATTTGAACCAATTGTGAAGGGGTTCATTGTTTTGAATGGATTGGTGTTTGACAATTTCGAACAGTTTTTTGGGGCAATTTCTGCCCTTGTCTAGTTGAACTCTAAAGAAATTTGCTTTTGAGTTTCTGGTGCGTTTGTTGTAGTTGCTCCTCAGTGATCTCAGGTGCTTAGGGTGTTCTAGGGACGGTGAGGATCTCCACACTCGTTCGCCCAGTCTCAGACTGAGTCTTTCTTTGTTTAGGCTCCCATTGTACCATGGTTTGGAGTCTTTGGTGGACAGTCTTTTTTTAGCTGTAAGGGCGCAATTGTGTCAAGAATGATGGTCATGTAGTTGTTCTAGTGGTTTGTAAGGTGATGAACATCTGTCATGACCACCGGAGGAGGGAAGATGTTATGCCAGATGCCAGATCATTGTGGTTTATGTCATCAGTGTTCCTTTTTCAGTGCCTGAGTTTTTTAAGTTGAGGTTTATGTGTCCTCACTGATTCAGTGATGAGGAAGGTGATGCTGTGATGGTCCTTCCATTCGCATGAGACGATAGATTCAAGTTGAATGGAGTTTGTCCTAACAGTGACTAGATCCAAGGTCGCACCCAGGTTGTACGTAGGGCTGTCGGAAATTTGGTTTAGGTTGTGGTTCACTAGGAAGGTTTTTAGGCTGTTAAATGAGGGGTCATTCGGGTCGTTCCAGTGTAGGTTGAAATCTCTGAGGAAGATATGGGTGCAGAGATGCCCTACTTTGGCAGTGATGATTTCCATAATTTGTTCAATGAATGATAGGTTGTCACCTGGTGGGTGGTATATCAGGTGCAGTTTGCATAGTGGTCTGTTGTTACTCGCAATGTTTAGGCATAGATATTCACAAGAGGATAGCTCTGCGGTTAGTAACTTATTCACTGCAAGGTTACTTCAGTGTATGCAGGCAATGCCTCCACCCGGTATGATTGGGCTATCTGCTCTTATAATGTCATAGCTAGGTGGGACTAGTATCTCAAGGATTGGTGTAGAGGAATCAAGTCTGCAAGTCTCAGTCATGCAGGTGGAGTGGAGGTCCAGTATTTAGTAGCCTGGGGGGCTGTGGGCGGGTATGAGGGGCGAGGCCTGCGAAGTGCTAGTGACATAGGCTAAATAAAATGGTGACCAGCCAGATGCCTAGCAGCTAGTTGTGCTGGGCAGGAAGCTGCACGACGATGGAGGCAGTAGCGCCGATCAGGAAGGAGACTTATCCAAGTCTGCAAGTCTCAATCACGCAGGACAGCAGGGTTGGGGCAACCCACAATAGTAGGGGTGCTGCAGTGTAGTATTGGGGAGCATTGGTTGTCCTTTGTGTGGTCCCCTGACTATGCTAGTGACACTAATGAAGATATGCTCAAGGTTCAGTTTTAAAGGAGATTCAGGCACACATAAGAGAGAACTTTTATTTTCCTGACTCAGGAGTCCAGCTCTAGGAGAATGACTTCTTCGGTCACTACAGAAGTAAGGAGCCAGAGTTGCTTCCTATCCATAAAGCCATTTGGGGTCTTCTTTATGAAAAATGGTCTGATGTGGAGCAATCAAGTTTTCCTCTGTTTCATTCTAAAAGCTATTTGCTTCAGAACTTTTCAGAGGAATTTCTATCTTCTGCGAAGGTCAATTCCCTGATGGCAGGCCTGGCGTCGAGCGGGACTATCATTTCAGAGGACGCCCTGCCACCCAACTAGGTTGATAAAAAGTTGGAGGGTTCCATCAAAAGAACCTACTGTGCATTATTTTTACATTCAGGGCAGGGGCCTACACAACCTATACAGTTTGATACATGACTTTTAGACTTTAGCGGAAGAGTTGCAACAAGGCAATAATGAAACTTCTGCGATCGCTGCAAGGCATTAAATTTGGATAAGGCAATGGAAAGCTGATTATTCACAGAAGCCCTTTTTGATTCACCTCCCCTTTAATGGGGGTGAAGCTGTTTGGTTCTCAACTTTAACACATGGTAAATAAATCTATTGGGGACTGCAAGCTACTTACTCCAGTTAAACCTCAATCCAGACCCAGAGGTTTTTACTCCCGGAGAGTTTCTGGTAATACAACTTCAGCGGAGGGGTCTGGCCAGCCATTTGGAAGCAGGGAACATGGACATGACACTCCTTCACTGATAAATACTAGTAACAACCTGCTCTCCCTCCTGCCCCACATCTCATGTCTGTGTCCCTTTGCTCCCAACTATTTCAGGACATAATAGATTGTTTCTGGACCCCGTGGCTTGACCTGTTTTTAACCTCCAAAATGTTTGTCTCCCCAACATTTGCATGCTTTTTCAATGTCAGGTGGTGTGGGCATTGGATGCAATGAGTTTCACAAGGCTGGCAGATCTTTGATGCTTTTCCCCCATTTTCTCTGATCAGCAAGGTCATAGCAAAGTTCCGGAGGGACAATTCTGAAGTTCTCTTGGTGACTCCCTTTTGGAAGAGACAGCCCTAGTTCCTGTGGTTGGTCCATCTGGCGGGACAGCCTGATTGGATATTCCTTCTAGTTCAGTCTCCCCTCAGATTTCCCTCTTCACCGGCTCTCTCAGGGGGCCTGGAAATTGAGAGGCGAAGGATGGAACCTCTGGGTTGTTCTGCAGAAAGTGCCATCTCCATCCAGAACTCGAGAAGTGCTAGTACTATTAAAATCTGCAAGAAGTATTGGGGGTAATTTCCCCAATGGTGTTCTACCAACTTATGCAAACCTCTTGTGAGGTAAACAGTGTTTTAGAGTTTCTATGGGATAGGTTTCTCTTGGGGTTGGCTGTTTCTAGTCAGCTTAGCCAGTGGGCTGCAATTAAAGCTGCCACAGGCCCATTTCTCATCTATTGCCCTCTCATGTATTGAAAAGGTTGCACCTGAGAAGGCCAGTGGCCCATTCTCCTGTTCCCCTGTGGGATCTGCCTTTGGTATTGAATTTCCTTCAGAATTTCATTTTTGCACCACTTTATTCAGTTTCCTTGAAATACTTAACATTGAAAGTATATTTTCTTGTGGCTACTTTAGGTTGGATTCTAGGAGAGATTAGAGCTCTCCTTTTTCATGAGCCATATTTAAAAAATGTCTATGATAAAGTAGTGCTTACACCAAAACCCTTCTTTCTTGCTGAGTGTCCTCTTCTTTTCATCCCTCTCAAGACCTGGTCCTTCCTGCCTTTTTACCTGCACAACCTTCTCATCAGGAAATCTTATGGCATAACTTTGATCTGGTTAGGGCTTTCATCATCGATTTGGAGAGAACAGCTTTGTTCACGAAAGTAGGCTATTTGTTACCTTTGCATTGGGCAACAGGGGCCAACATCTGACCGTTTCATGAGTCGTTGGGTTAAAATAGTGATCTCCTTAGCTCAGAAGGCTGAAGTTGTTCTGCCCTCTAATGTTCAGTGATACTCCATGAGAGGGGTTTCTTACTCTTGGGCAACACTTATGGCAGACTCCGTGAAACATGTTTTGACCAGTTGCAATTTGGTCTAGCCACAATACCTACATACCTCATTATAAATTACAAATGCATTATATTTTTTTGTCTTCTTTTGGTGCTGCTGTCCTTTCTGCTGTACAGTAATACATTTGGTTGTGGTTTCATTTGTGTAAATATAGTCATCTGGTATGGGATACCAAGGACGCACGGACATTCGGGCCTGAGCATCAGGAGAGGTGAGTGCTGGAGTGAGTACGCTCCTCCTCAGTCTAATACAACCATTAAGGTTCTTTTATCCGCAGTGACTCTGACAGTCTATTTGCTTATTTATTATTATTTTTTAGACTCCAACACGATTTAATCATTCTTGTGCGGACATGTTGGAATTGATTTCCACAATTAAGAAAGAATAGAAGGGTGAGTGAACCCATACTGCTGTGGCATCCCTCTGTTGTTCAACGCATGGAGGTTTACAGAGACTTTCTCCATATCCCTTCACTCACAGCCTGCTTTACCCAACCTTTCCATCCATGGATAATTCTATTTGACCTACCTAGCTGAATCTACTCCATCAGCCAGTCATGTAGAGGTAGGTTTACTTGCATGTCTGTTTAAATACGCCAGTGACTTTGGATGGTACTTTTGACTATTTGCACTCATTCTGTGATCTCAGATTGAATTGGTGAATGTTGTGGACAACAAGCAAGCGATTAAGAAAGAAGGGTGCATCGAGGTAAAACACCCTCCCCCGCCTATGGTGCAGCTGCACCAATTTAGGTTAGTGTTTTTTCTGCACATTTGGCGATGCAAGTGTTTGTATAAACGGGACCCAACTTATATTGATAAGTGTGTCTTTTTTAAGTTGACCTATCAAACCACTCCCCTTTTTTCCATCCTGATGAAGACCCACATGTTAGTGCTAAATCTACCTCATGCAGCTGTTGGGTCGAAACGTCGACAACTAAATCCTTCTTAGACAGGCTTTTGACTTTGGCTAATCTGAATTTTTCATAGCCATTGAGGTAAACTAGTAAATAATGTGGGAACCACTATTATTTATTTTCTCTTTCTGATCACTACGCACACGAGCACTTCTATAAACACTTCTCTTTGCACTCTCTTTGGCGCAACCATGATGAAAGAAACTCCATAAAAGAAGTATATGCTACAAATTATTTTGAAATATAAAATTTGTTTTACTATTTGAAAAAGCGTAAAGTGTGATCTCTTGAAAGTGCATTCTCGCTCGCCTGCATTGCAAATTTAATATTGCATTTCTTTTTGAGTATTTGCCAATAGGACCACATTGTTATATGTACTATATGCTACCCAGGTCCTATGGTCTTTTTGGGTTACCCCATTAGCTTTTCATAGATCAACCCATAAATAGCACTAAATGCGAATTATTTACTGCTCTGAAGCCCAATATACGTAGTAACAAAGGCTCTGGCAGCCACCTGCCTGTTAAATAGGACCTAAAATACAAAACAAACATTTTTCCCATAGCACTTGATGCAGAAATGCATTCTTAAAATACAAACCCTCAGCAAGACTGTCATAATGCATTAAATAAACCACACAGGTATTTGGGGCCTTATTAACAAAGGGAATCTACATTCAAGAAATACTGTGCAGATCTAGGACTTTCTCATACTCACAAAAACTCGGAAGTAATATGCCTGGATCAGTAGCAACATTCCATGTTTGCTACTGAGTGATTAATGTGATGTTTTTCAGTAGAGCCTACAGCGCCTGTGATGCAGGATGATCTGTGTATGCACTTTGTGGGTTCCGGAGTATTGCTGCAGGACTTGTCTTCTATTGCTTTTCTTACTTTCTGGTTAGGGACTTTTTTCTTCTTTTTAACAGCTGCTCTTCACATGTGCGAACGTTTGTTTTTAAATGTTGCCAGATGGAGTGATGTAGTAATGTAGAAGCTCAAATGCTGCACCAGTCACATTGTGTGCCATCTCTCCCCACACCCTCACCGCTTTCATTTTCACCTTTGCGTCTTGTTTCCTGCTCGCCCTATGCCGTCTCTTCCTACCCCTCGAGATCACTGCTTGTATTGTAAGTGATTTGCCCAAAATCACAGGACACCACTTTCATTTTCACCATTGAGTCTAGTGTGCCATCTCTCCCTAACCCTTCATCCGCCCCCACCACCCATCCCAGATCTCTGCTTTTATTTGAAGTGATTTGCCCAAAATCACAGGATGTTGAGCCGACGCCGACGCAGAGACTCTAACTCCTGAGTTGGCAGCTCTGACCGCACACCCTTCACAGCATGTTTGATGCCATTTCATTGCTGTTTTTTAAATGTTGCCAGATGGAGTCACTTACAAGCTCAAATGATGTTCCAGTCACATTGTGTGCCGTCTCTCCCACCCCTTCACCACTTTCATTCTCACCATCGCGTCATGTTTCCGGGTCGCCCTATGCTGTCTCTCTCTACCCCTTCACCCCACACCCACCACCCCTCTGAGATCATTGCTTGTATTTTAAGTGATTTGCCCAAAATCATAGGACACCGCTTGCTCATCAGTGACACGGCACCCTGATAGTTCCGGGGCCGCACAATATGCTGAATTTCTAAATCCTTAGAAGGTCCCAAATGCGAGACATATTGCACTGCAAATGATTGTTTTAAAGGCTGCTCTTTCCCCAGTGCACAATTGTACATAAAGCACAATTCCATACCATGGAAAGGGAAACCAAAGTGCAAAGACACATTTTCCCATAGAGAAACCTCTTGCCATACACAATTAAAAAGCCTTACAGTGTTCTGAATAACATCCCACACTGCAAGGGTAGTTACTCCAGGCAGCTGCGGCCCGTGCAGGTAACAGCGGTGGGCCGGTGGGGCCACGTGTGGGGGGATTTCGAGGGGTGATGCAGAGGGAAAATTAAATAAATTAATTAATTTTCCATCAACATCATCCCTCGAAATCCCCCCGCATGCGGCCTCACCTTCCCACTTCTGTTACCTGCACAGACCGTGGCTGACTCCAGGTATTTACTGGAGTCAATCTTCGACCATTTCCAGGGTGGAAAAGGGTCAGCGAGGGGTTTGTGAATGCCAAGAAACCCATGTTTCGTAAGCATTCTCAAACTTTTATAACAAATCACAGGTCTAACCTCCCACTAACCACCTCTTATATGGGATTTAGCAGTGCACAATTGTACGCAATTGTGGTGTACTATAACACAGTAGTCAAACCATTTACGCCTGCCAGAAATCCTTTTGTTTATAGCTGTCAACTGTAAATGGAGCCATTTCTAACTATAAATGTGGTTTACACATTAGAAACATTATAAATGAGAAAAATAAATAAGGAAATATGTTAGGCGAAGGAAATGATATTTAATACCTCAAAGGGATTGATCATATTGGTATTTAATTTGCTTAACAGTCACAATGTGACAAGGATGACATTGAAAACACATTAAATAACCACTTCCAAAGATCTGTCAGCTCTAGAAGGACTAACTGATATACATAAGTAACAAGTTTGATTTCCAACCTCCATTGAGTGCTTTCCCTCTTACTCCTACAGATCATCCTCCACCGCATCCACCTCAACATGTTAAATATAGAAAAATGGCAACCTGTCACCCAACCCCACTGCATTTAGAGCCAGATTTACAAATCTTTTGCACAAATGTGACACAAACCTGCGAAAACGTTTATTGTTAGATTTACTTTCCTGCGCAAAACTGGAGGCGTGTTACATGGGTGGTACATGAGCATTCCCAGGCTACCACCCATGCTTTTTGACACAAAACCCTATCTATTAACTATAGTAAAAGGAGTGCCAAAAGTAATGCCACTTTGAAACAGGTGTTAAAAAGAGAAATAATTGTATTTCTCCTTCAATTCCAACTTTGCATGTGTGCTGCACTGTACAACCCACATACAAAGTAGGAAACATTTTACAGTTTGTCTAGGCATAATATTTTCTACTGAAGTGGTACCCTTCCAGTAACAAAGCTATGATAGACTCACACAGACACCCATGCTCTATTGTGCAAAGGTGTGTGCATGGCGCTCGCATGGACACCCACGACCCTTGCTACCCATGGCACTGCCTTTGTGACACCTGACCTCAGAGTTGGCAAGATCAGTGCCTGGAACACAGGAGCAGCTCGTCCTTTTTAGACGTCGGTTGGAGCTCCATTTTCCAAGTTTTCTGTCAATTTTTTTCTTTATTACCTAAATAGTGAATAATATATTCAATATTAGAATAATAACAAATGGAGTATAATGAGCAGGAATATGACCCTACCTGACAGCTAAGATACGTAATAAATGGTTTAAAATGTATTTTGTATGCTTGCTTGCAGCTGAGTGTGTTTATCTGAGAGGGAGTGTGTGAATGTGTGTGTTTGTGTAAGCATGTGTGTGTGAGTCAAAGTAAAGGTCAAATGGTGTGTGACGTCCCTGCTGCTATTCCTGTCATTTTGGTGAATTGACCACATGGGCGGTTGGCGGCCTGATTGTGTGCCATCGCTAGGGACAGGGGAAGAGAGTGTCATATTTCTGTAAACATGGCGCTTCCCTCCTCTCTCCCTGTCACACAGAGCAGTGCAACAACTTTGAAAGGTGCACTGCGTTGTGTGACAGGGTCTTAAATCTGGCCCCAGATATCACCACCACCTTGTCAAACATATTCAAAAAGCTAAACATAACATTTTGCCATCCTCCCCCAACACCCTCAGCCACATCTTTAAAAAAAAATACCCAGCATATGTCCACTCTCGCTCATCACCGAAGTTAATCACTTTCCCACCCAAATATTTTGAAAAGTTGATATCTAGTTTGATTTCACCCTCTCTGACCACCCAAAGCAGTGCCTAGCCTACTCCAATTGTTATAAACAATATGCCTGCATCCTGCTGCCTTCCCCCGCTTTCAATGGCAATCCGCTCCCTCACCCTGTCTGAGTAACATTTTATTACTTCAGTACCTGGCATCCTGCTGCCCTCTTCACCAGCCTCTGAAGCCTATCTCCCCAGCCTTTTGCCATGCTTATCACTCTAGAAAGAAGACAGCAGGTTCAGTGCTAACAGCAGCTCAGAGTTAGCCATTACCTTTTATGTAAGTGATACATCTTTAGGTGAGAGAAATGTAAATTTATACCACTTGAGCTTAAATGTCAAACCTTCCTCCTTAATGGGGAGTGTTGGAGTTTATGCTACTGTCCAAAATAGGAGCTCTTCTGAGTTTTCCCTGTCAGCAATGGGTCCTGTGCAGAGTTGCGGCTGGCAGGAGATATAGCGGTTGGCAGTGTAAGAGCACCAACCGCGCGTCCCTGACCCTAGAGACGTGAGATGGGGCAGCCCATCATCTACCATTCTAACTTTTCATTTGGTATTTTGGACACTCAGGCAAGGGCACTTCTCTTGGTGACATCACAACAGTGAAAAGCATCATCATTGGTTTTCAGTGCTGTGAAAATAGCAGCAAACAACTGGTATTTATCCTGATGAGTACCTGTGGGCCACAATGTGTTCAATGGAGGTTCACTCTATTTAATACAAAACAGTGGGGCATATTTACAAGCCCCTATCGCCACCACAAAGTCACTTTCAGTGACGTTATGGTGGCGATAAGCCTTATTAACGTGGCTTTATGCTGCTTGTAAATAAGGCACTCTTTCACGCTGTACTTAGTGTGAAAGGGGAGGGCAATGGTTGTTCGCAGTGGGCGTGACACTGCAACACCCATTGATTTTGGCTCTGCCCCCTAGTTACAAGATTGGCGTAAATAGGAGGCAGCGCCAAAATTAATATCAGGGAAAACCTGGTCTTAAACAGGCGAAATGAGGAGAAATGCTTTATTTCTCCTCGTTTTTGCGGTTTCCATGTGTGCTTCGTTGTGCAGTACATTTAGAAACAGCAAATTTGCATTGAATGGTTATGGTCAGAAAGGTAAATCTTCCTGTAAATAAACAGTCATAAAAAATAAATGACATTTTTGCAACTTCGACGTGTGCTGCATTAAGCAGCACACATAAAGGTTACAAAATGTGTTTATGTGCAGGAAGGGAGACCTTCCTTCACATAAACAATCTTCCCCTCAATGTTTGATTTTTGGGGATTTTTGTAATAAAGCCCTTAAGCATTTTTCTGATCTAGAACTCAGTTATTGAGTGGTCCCAGTTACTTATTTGCGATACTCTGCTGAATTGATTTTGGGTGGGATGCTTTTTCGTGCATTTACTTCTAGTGGGAGAACCACATGAGGTTCAATTTCGAGGTTTCAAAGTTTGAGGTATAATAAAATATTTGGGTACGGTTATGCTCCCACAAATCTCAGGGGGAATATTATTCAACCATAGCTCATCATCATGCTCATTCTATTTAATGATCATCATGGAAGCCAAGAAGTAACTTAAGGAACTGAATACTGTGCTGTTAGACCTGGCATCTTTGGCGTGGTTACCCCTGACTTTTTGCCTCTACCTCCTGTATTTTTGATGCTGTGCTGGATTTCGTTTTTGCTGGTTTAGATGCTTTGGGCACTTTGCCACTGCTGATCAGTGTCAAAGTGCAAGTGCTCCCTTGGTAAATTGTTATATTGATTGGTTATCCATGATTGGTATATTTGTTTCACCTGTTAGCCCCTAGTAAAGTGCACTGAGTGTGCCAGGGCTGGTGATTCAAATGCTACTAGTGGGCTGCAGCACTGATTGTGCCACCCACAGGAGTAGCACTAAAATGATGTCTTAGGCCTGCTTGCAGTGCCTATGTGCAGTTCAGGACTGCCATGTCGACCTGGCCAGTGCACCCACTGACCAGGCCTTATCCTTCCCTTTCTGTACATGTCAGGCATCCCTATGGTGGCCCTAGGTACCCCCCTGGGCTGGGTGCAGTGTATCTGAAAGGTAGGGCATGTACTGAGGTGTGTAACATGCCCTGGTAGTGAATTACAGCCATTTTCGTTTTTCACTGCTGAGAGGCTATCTTGCCCATAGGATAGAATGGGGAAGGCTGTTTACATGCCTATCTTCCCATAAGGGCAAGATAGAAAATCCAAGTTTGGTATCTCTGTGTTCAGAATTTAATTATACATCTTTTTAGCAAGATGGTTTTTAAATTCACTGTGTGAGAATAGCACTTTTTAGAAAGTAGCTATTCTCCTGTTTAACCTTCCTGTGTGCCCGTGTGCTGGTTGGCTGACGGGTGTCATGTGATGGGCTAGGTGGCTCCAGGAGCCTGGATGAGTCAGCAGCAGGGTGAATAGGGAGATCTGCTTTAGATGGGTGGGAGGAGTAGTCCCTGGGTTTGAATAGGGCTGCCCCTGACAAACACAATGCTGGCTCCACCCCCTGCTGGCCAGGCTGAGGACTCTGCCTCTGCTGGCACAAAGAAGGCTCCACCTCCTGCTGAGCGTCTAACGACCCTGCCCCTCACTTTGAAAGGAAACAGGTGCTCCAGAGCAGAGCACACCCAGGAACCGGTTTGAGCAGGGGAATCCCCCCACTGGAACAAAGAGAGACAAAGACTTGGAGGGGTATAAGAAGAGGACCCCAGACATCTAAACTTTAGATCACTTTGGAACTAAGAAGAAACCTCTGCCAAGGAGAAAGCTGAAAAGAACTGAAGAGGAGGGACTGCCTGCTTGCTGTTTTGCTTTGCTGCCAAGGAGAGGGGAAGGACTTTGCTGTGTCCCCTTCTTTTGATTCTGATCTCCAAGGGCCTGAGAAGAGCTGGCTCCCTGTTAAGAAGTCCCAGGAACAAAAGGACTTCACCACCAGCTCCCCTGGAACTCTGCTGAGGGAGTTCTGACCTGCCTTGGAGTGCTTGCCCAGTCTTGGGGCCTCAGGAGGTCGTTTTGCTGTGTTTTGGGAGCTGGGAAGCAGAAGCGTGAAAAGAGTAACTGGTACCCAACGCATCATCCGATTGCGTGTCGCAAGAACGAGAGTGCGTGGAAAATTTCATCGCGGCACCATCGCAACACGCAGGGTCCCCGCATCGCTGAGTGCGTCGAGCATCGTCCCGAAGCGTGAAGATTCCTGACATTGCGAGGGTCGTCGCAGAACCAGTTTGCGAGCCGCACCACTGCCGGTGCGTGGAAGTCTCCAGTCATCGTGTGCGTCGACGCAGAGTCCCGTTCCGTGGCGCATCGAGAGTTGCGGCGCCGGAAGTCAACGCTGCGCCGCGCATCGTGCCACATCGAAGCGTGTCTCATCGAACCTGTGCGTGAAGCTTCCCCCTAAGAAACCTATGCAACGAAGGCCAAAGTCATCGCATCCTCCCCTTACAGATCGGAGCCGGCGCATCCACCTCTGCTGCGTGAAGCAGGGCTGCTGCAAAGCCTCCCCAGGATCTCAGGAGTATTGCATCGCCTTTGCCATCTTCCTTGTTATAGCTTTTGGGAACCTTATCGCAACTACAGGTACTGTTGGGCACGAAAGTGTCGCATTTTGTGCTTTGAGAGTCGCATTGTGCAAGACACTGACTTTTACATCCTGGAGTACTTTCTGCAAACTCTTGAACTATCTTTAAAGTAATCCTTTTGACTTATATGTTGGTTTGTCTGTAGTATTTGGTCTTGTGAAGTTTTTAGTAAAGATACCTTATTTTTCTAAAACTGGTGTGGAGTAAATCTGTGGTGTTTTCACTGTGTTACTGTGAGTGTTGGTACAAATACTTTACACATTGCCTTTGATAGCCTAGACTGCTCAGGCCAAGCTACCTAGAGGGTGAGCAGGGGTTATCTTAACAGTGTATCCCCCTTTCCCTGACTAGAAGCAAGGGTCCCTACTTGGACAGTGGTACCTACCCTGCCAACTAGAGACCCCCAGATCTAACATGTGCTAAAGAATATTGCTGCATAGTTGGACACTGACCCACAATCCAAATATCTTAGATGAGACGACAGCCTGTCCTAAGTCAGCTACAAGAGAGAAAAACCCTTACGAGCTGAAACTAGGCAAACTTTTTTGCCTTGGAAAAGCCAGCTTGACCTACACACTAAATAATCTACAAGTAGTGACCTAGTCTCTGAACATTTGAAGTAGACTGCATACAAATGGAATTACTTTTCTTTACTAATCTTTTTTAACCAACCACCCCCCCCCCCCAGGTCAGAACTTTGGTGGCCTTCTGAACTGAACCCTCCCCCGGTGCCGGCAACTTCAGCTAGAAATCTGGGATTTAAATTCGATGCCAACCTGTCAGGCAAATCCCAGATAGGCCAGGTCTCCTCCGCGTGCTTTTGGAAGCTAAAAGCCCTGAGAAGATTTTTGAAACTAATGCCGATTAACTGTAGAAAGTCAGTAGTCCATGCATTGATCATCTCTCAGCTCGACTATGCAAACAGTCTGTATTTTGGTCTGCCAGAGTATCTTATCAGAAAGTTGCAGGTCATACAAAATGCGGCAGCAAGACTTATTAGGAATGTCCCTTTTCGCCATCACATCACTCCGCATCTCCGGAGCCTACATTGGCTACCGGTAAAAAGGCGGATAGAGTTTAAGGCACTAACCCTGGCCTATAGAGCATCTCGAGGCTCGAGTCCAATATACCTTAAGAAAAGACTCCAGAAATACCACCAAACTAGGGCACTTCGTTCAATTCATCAGGAGTTACTGGTAATTCCACACTTTAAGAAATCTAGGATTGATGGCAGAGCCTTCTCAGTAAGAACTACCATGTTATGGAACTCCATACCTGAACATCTGCGGAAGTCCTCATCAAAACACGTTTTCAGGAAAACCCTGAAAACATGGCTGTTCGACCGGACTTAGCACTTTCCAGCACCCTAACTACACCTCTGCTCATGCTGCTAGCGCCGGGACACCTCCATTGGAGGTAGCTGCGCGCTCTACAAATTACAATAATAATAATAATAACTTGTCAAACTAAGCAACAGAGCACTTGGCAATAAGAACTTAAAAGCAACATCATTCGGTAAAAACTGGCGTACACATCATATCAGATGCAGGACTATGTTTATTATAACACTTACTGTCCCTGGCAACTAAACCTTCCAATTTTCTATGTCCTGTACATTGTTTTAAATACACTAATTCTTTTTCACTTTGATGAAAGAATATATAAGAGATGTTGGCCACAACCAAACTAGATAAGTGGGGAAAAATAAGGTGTATGTTTATTCTGCTTGAAGAGTGTCCATGATGTGCATTCTGATAGTAGCAAGCTATGTTGTGCATCTTGACCGTTAAATAAGAAAAGGTGCAGCAGAGGTAATTAGAATGTGTGGACAGAAGAGATGGAGATGCAAGAGCTATTAACTCCACATACAAGAGAGTGGTTGACCTATAGAGAGAACCATCCTACTATTTAGGAACTAAACAATGACAATCTGAACAGTTCTATTTATTGTTTTATATCTAAAACAAATTCTTAGATCAGCAGGGAAACAAATTACATGTTTTTTTTTAAAGGTGTCTTTGCTGTCTGTGTTATATCATTGTATGATCGCTGCACCTTAGAGGGAGAGCTACTCTACAAGGTTTATACATACAATATCCACTAATGTGAGCATTATTTGTGCTCTCTCAGATGTATGCTTATGATATATGTAAGTCTACATATATCACAATATGTCCTTCACAATACTTATTTTTAGTGATGTACAGGGGCGTAACACAGGCCCCCGCAGCCCCAGCGATGCGAGGGGCCCCCCCTCAGCACATTACTCAGACCCAATAGCTCCAGAATAAATCCCCTTCGTGTACATGGCAGGGGAGGCCCCCTCAACTTTCGTTACGCCACTGGTGATGTAGTTCACAATTTACCTTATTATCATGTTTGAGATTATGAAGTGAGAAGTGGAACCTTCAGTTACACAGATTCTCCACAGTAATTTGTCAGCATTTACTTTTGAGTGAGCATGTGGCTGGGGGCAAACCTAGCCCAGTGTGTCAGAGTTAGGGTTTTAGAACAACAAATGTAAGAAAGTCCTTAGAAAACATTACAAGTGCAGGAGTACATCCCAGCAACTATCTCCTGTCCCAGATGGCATGAGCTGTGAGTGTAGGCATGATTAAAACCCATGTCTGCAGATATAATAACCACCAAAGCTGCAGTAGCACAGAAGTGTGTCCAGAGAGAAGCGCCCAGAATTACTGGCATCCATTACAGAAAAGACTGGGAAATGTCACCAATACTTGTGCAAGGGATTGAAAGACCGAACAGAAGGATCAGATCTGAGATTGCAAAAACCTTTTGTGAAGCTGGACTCTATGGGTAGGATTGTTATGATATTAATGATTTATAGAGCACACTGCCACTAAAGATTGCTGGTGCTAATAGCAGCAACCCCTGTGTGACAGAAAAAAAGGAAAGTTATTCGTGGAAGAGCAAAGCTTTTATCAGCTTTCTAAAAATGGCATGGGAGAGTTGAGAATTAAAATAGTGAAGAAGTGTTTTCCAGGTGTAGACCAAATAAATAAACTTGGGTATCCGGGTACACAAAGAAAGGTTCAGACATGACATCTCCTAAGTCAGGGTGATGAGAAAGATGGGATCAGACCTTCTCAACACATCCTCCTCACTAGGGATTTTCCCCAAAACAATGGATAACCTCATTCACTTCCAGTGGCATGCTTCTTAGTCTGGTACCTCCTCGCTACATGTATTAGGTACTTATCAGGCTCCCTTCATACCTATTAGCCGAGTTGAGCATTTCATGAAGAATGTAGTTTTTACAATATCACAGTTATTTATTTACTCTGTTGGTGTGTAACAGGAAGAAAAACCTCTAATTAGAATTAGTTTAATTGTAGTAGGAGCCTTTTAAGGTAGAAATACAATTAATATGATCTATAGGTAATTGCTTTATTATTGGCCCCTTCCTCGGATGGATAAAAGCAATGTCCTAAAAAGTGTAGTCCACATGTTCCTGCCCTGCTTGAATCCACAGAAATGGTTAGAGTCATTTGTCTCTTTCCCTTCCACTGTCTATGTCCATCCTACATTGAGCAGTCTTATGAAATAACCAATCAAGGCACTGCAGGTGGAAAATAAGTGCACCTCAAAATATCAGTACAGTAATATGTTAAAAACAAAAGCACAAATTATTTCATAGTTCTCACGGAGGGACAATTACCCATCTTACCTCATGTATTCTCAATGTCCTCAAATGTGGACCATTCACTTATACTGATTCTCCCACATTTACTATTTTGGCATCTCATCTAATGGCCAAATAACCTATGCCAAAGGTACTGCTCAGATGTTAACAACCAGAGAGTAGTGTTTTGCCATCTAACAAGACAGTAACTAATACAGTGCTGTAATGGAGAGTATTGTCAAGTCAGCTACTATCTAGCCCACACAGTTCCCAGAAATAAAGGGTCCCTCCATAGTGTCTTATGTTCACTGTAATCCCTGCTTCATCAATCAGTCCCTTGTAATTGATCGCGGATCAGAGAGTCACTCTTTTAAGTCTATGATCTGTTCTCAGTTTTACAGTATCTATGCACAACTCCACGCATAAAGCCATGAAGTTATGCCAGACAACATTATGTCTCCTCTAATTAGAGTAGATGCATTATCTAAATGTTCTCTTGTGGTGTCCATCGGAAAACATTTAGGTTTATGGACCTAAATACCTTTAATAAAAGGGAAGATATTTTAAATTGTTAGTGTATACTATCACCTGTCAGTGTAACATTTAATCTATACTGGACTAATAATGATCATGGCAAGGGCATTCAAAATGGTTGGTGTGACATTTTAGGTATACTGAGCCCTGGGTCATTAATGAATAGTATGTCACTCATCTCAAAGTTAAGAAATATTACTTTTAGCCCCAATCAATGTCATAATTCAGGCAGATAATATGTATTGACAATCTGAAAACCCATCTCTGTTCTTTGCAAAGAAGGATCTGACTACCCTGCTCATTTGAATGACTTTTTTTAAGACTGTCTATGTATGATCAGAGTGGGTCAGACCTGTAGTTTTATAATGGGTCACCAATTTGCTTCGATATGTGGCTATGATGTTCATTGATTGTAATGCAAATCTTTCCTGTTGTTATCCCAACGAGATGAACATGTGAATGTACAGCAAAATCACTGTTATATTTAGTTTGTGTCAATTGTTTCCAGAGTGTGGCAAGGCCAGAATCTAATTCTCTAGGGGTTTTGGTGAATTTGCAAACCCCACAATTACCACATGGGTGATGTCCAACCACCCCTGGGAGTGATCACAGAATAGTTCAAAGCTTGGTAGTTTTGTCTCTGGAAATAGTTTTACATGAAGGAGGAATCTGTAAAGAAACTGACTTGTGGACCTTAGAAAGCAGTACGGGATATACCAGCTAAATCTGGAGGCCAGTCAGGACTAACTTCAGAGATTTGAAAACAATATGTTTCCTAAACCATTTGCCAATGAAGATGGTGTAAAGTAAAAGAGACATGGTCCTAGGCTTTTTCACCCTGTGACTGTGACCAATCTGGCAGCTCTTTCAGTTATATTGCAGACAGGAATGACATTTTTCAAAAGATCCCAAGTAGACAATGTTTCCATATTCTAGTTTGGACTGAATTAAAGCATTGACCATGTACATATGCAATATGAAATTAAGTGGATAACATACACAAAAAATTCAAATGATAGAAATAGGAGCTGGTTACTACAGCAGCTTAAGATTCTAAGGGAATCTTACCACTCAGAATGAAGTACAAGAGTACAACAGTTTGACATGGCAGGTCAAGGCCGGGGGGGGTATGGGTAGGACAGCAATTAATACAGGCCTGCTAATGGCATTCCAATTAGAAGAGGGGACACTCAGGAACATTTTGGCCTTGGATGGATTACATCTTAGAAAACTCACAGACATCCACCATCGAACTGCAGCTACACTGGAAGTGAGACGGGAGGAAGATTAATTCTTCTGTATCAGGTTAAACTGTAGCTGGATCATCAGCATACAGATAAAACCTGACACAGAGTGAAAGCAACAACGAGGCAAGAGTTGGTGCAAACCATGGTTGGCACTGCTTGGAAGATTACTGGAACACATTCGTGCAGCCTTGCTGCATCAGTCTTCACACACAGGAGAGAGCAAGGAGAACTAAAAGGGGTAATGATTAGGTTGCATTTACAGTGCAGAAAACTGAGGTTTTGAGCAGGCCTGTGGGTTTAAGTATGTTTGTGAGGAACATATTGGCAGTTTAGGGGGTTTGGATGAAAAAAGTTCTGGGTCAGAAAATAATCAATGCTAATCTAGTTATATGGAATGTAGCCAGAGAGCCTTTTCCTCTGCAAGGGGAAAATCATGGAAATCTTCTAACTCATAGAAACAAAGAGTTCAAAAACGTATGTTTAAAAGGACATTGAGATCAGTTATAATATAGACACCAGTGTTGGCCAAGCAGAATGGTACACAGTACAAGCGAAATATTTTGGGAGCTGCTGAAGAAGTTACACAGTCAGCGTGAGACACTTAAACACAAGATGGTTATGGATAGAACTGTTCAACATATATATTTAAGATCTGGGAAACTAGGAACCTTAATCCTATTTGTGGTTTGTTCTCAAAGGACACCAGTGGTGGAAATATTAAGGAAGATGTGAGCAAATCTAAGAAGAGGCTAAAGAAATGAACACCAAAATAGCTGTCGATAGGTGAGCTATGTGGAGTGCAGTAACAGGCAGTGACGGGTAAGGCACCCATCTACCTTTGCTTCACCCCCCACACGCTGGAAATGAGGAGTATTTTGCTCAACTGCAGAGATTAGAAAGGGGACCAGGAATCATTTGGAAATCATACAGATAGCAGTAGGCTTTTAAGTCACTGGGAAATCCATGGGTTAACCTTTAGACAAGAATTTTGGTCTGATTTACGGCATGTGCCCAGAATATAGAAAAATCGATGATGATGTCTCTAGAACAGAAAACCAGTCCATATTTATAAAATATTTTTTGAGTTTTGAAGTTAAAAAGCAAGCATGGTAATTAACTTCACACAAACCTTAGGGTGTTGTGATAAGACTACATAATAAATAAATGTCTTGCATGATTGGACATAGCCTTCTATGCATCTCCAAAGCAGCACCCCTGCCTTTGATGGCTACCATATTTATAGTATTCTTAAATCTGATGCCAATAAGAAAGCAACATTTCTGAAAACAGAACCAAAACAAAATAGGTATAATTACCTGGGACCGGCATTAACACAGTACTTTGTCACATCTATGTATTTGTTATAACAATTTACTGTTGTACTCATCATTGACTTTATTATTTCTATGCTCTGAAGCCCGAGTTTTCACAGATTAGGTCACTCCCCGGATTCTGCATGACTATTCTTTGTTGCCTCTTATCTTTCCCTTTAGATCACTATGCCATTGTCAGGCAGCAGTTTCTTGTTTTGCCATAAAACTATGAGAGTCCATACCTCTTGCAGGCAAGAGGTAAGTCCAAACAAGTTCTGTAAGTGTTCTTTATGATGGATATATTGACTCCCACATATTTTAGTATGAACCCTTTTCCCAGAAACCATAATGTATTGACAATATTTTCCAACCTATTATGAGACACCTGTGCCAGCTACATAACTAGTCATTAGCACAAGATAACGGGTCCATGTAAGATGCCACAGGTGCTGATAAACATTCTGCCCATTTTGTCTGCACCACAACAGAGCCTTTTTATTTATAAGTTATGTTTAACTGCACATCCCATATGGTAAACATGTTTTCTAAAAATTAGTAATAAGTATTGATGATAAATAATACTCATTATTATACATGCAGGTAAGAAAAAGAGATAAAAATACAAATTCCTAGGTTGTTTAATCAATTATCCATACTAAGCAAAATCAGATACATCAGGAACTGACCTCTAAAACTCTGATAGTACCTGTGCAACAAGAAGAGCCTCCTTAAGTTGACCTCGGGAAGTAAAAAATGCCACAAGCTTCTTTACATCACCAGTAGCTATACAGTATGGGATAACATCATCATTTTCTTCCTGAATTAATTGATCAGCTCTTCTAATTAAAAACAATAAAAATATATTTATTATTAACACACATTACCAAAGGTGTAACATTATAAAAAGATGCAAACATAAACATAACATGTGTGTGTGTATTTGTAAAGCGCACGTTCACCCAAGGGTATCTTGGCGCTGAATAACACATGTTTATTGTTACCCAACGGTACCCATTTTATCGACATCAGAAGGATAAAAGGCTGAGTGGAACCACCGGGATTTGAGCCTGTCACCATGAGGTCGATCACAGGTCCCTATAGTGGACGCCCTAGTCCACTAAGCCACCAGACCCGATTTAATGATTTTCAGTTTTGACATGTTTACTAATTTTGACTAGTTTACTAATGCACAAAGAGATGAGGTCTCTGATTCTCACAAAAGAAAGAAGTTTACTCCCATAGCTTTATTCAGACATTCGGAGAACATTTTCTTATTTTTAGAATTGACAGGTTAATCTAGGATCACAGTCATAGGAAGCTGAGACAGTTACAGTTTCCCAGGGGTAATTCCGAACTTCTTTTGTGAATTTCAAGTTTTTCCCATATAAAGACCTTGTTGTATGTGCAAATGAAACAGACATACTTTTAAGCTTGTGCAAATAGTTCACTATATTCATTTTTACATAAACCCTTTTTTCTTTTTGGGCGTGTTCACTCCCAATTCCAATCCTGGATACAGATGTACTCCTGCCTTTGAAAATAGTAAATCTCCAAATGTATCTAGGGTGGGAATGTACCATACAAACGTATGTTATTATGCACATATTAGTGGGTGTTCAACTACTTCACAGGACCTACACTTGAATTGAACGTCCACACTTTGCCATAGTGAGAAGATTTGCTCACATGTAATATTACATAATGATGGTGTAATATTATTATACGTAAATCACTTTTGAAGTGCAAATTCATGTTTTGTGAGTACAAATAGTTAATTTAAGCATATACAACATGCCATTTGCTTACCGAGTCCATTTTAGGAATGCAATTAGCTTTGTGAATCAGGTCCACAGTCATTATTCCTTAACATTTCTTTTTTATATGTGTATATTTAAAAACTCCAGGGCTAGGATGTGCATATTTATCATATCCATACAAGTGAAGGTATGAAACGTAATACATAGTATACATTACAGACATACAACACATTATATATTATATATGCAGTCAATGCCATACCCTTTTCACAATACTGGCCATTTCTGGTCGATTCTTTAACGCTGGAGCAGGTCTTTAATGGCCAATATAATCCGTTATGTCAGGCTACATGGCTATATTCGAACATTGAAATCTTGAGAGCTGAGGGCCTATATCAGTTTATATAGGCAGCTGCTGCTCCATTGTCTTCAGTGGAGCTTCCAACATTCCAGTGTTCTAATATAGCCCAATAGCCCGACGAAGCAGGCTATACCGCTCATTAAAGGCCTCCTCCAGCTTTAAAGACCCGAGTTGAAGGCAAGGGCCTTTAACAAGGGTGCAGGACTTTAATGCCGATATACAACAGCTGTAAAGGACAACATTGAAATGTTGGAGCTCTGGTCTTCTACCAGCCATTAGAAGCCAGTAGCACTCCATCATTTTCAATGGAGCTTTTTTATGCTGTAATAAGTCTTAAACCAACGCCCTGTTAAACAAGTGGGATTTATCCACACTTTTACATGATTTGTAAGTGGTCTTCTTCCAATGCTACAGCCGGGACACTTCAACCAATATATAATTTATGTACTGTAATGAGAACTACACAAGAAAGTTTTAGAAAGGAAAATGAAACCCACCAGATCGTACTGACAGAACTCATAAATCCAGCAATCGGCCCATTCTTCCCCCACTGTGGGCAATAAATGCCTGAATGCACCCGTGTTTATTGCTGTAGGGTCAGACTTTCCAACCTTCGGACACACAGAAAGAAATATCAAGTATCTATGTGGAACATCAGGGGATTAATGGAAAAATGAACGGCTGAGATGGCCCTGATAAAAATCAAACTCATGGCTTGCAGTGAGTGCTTAACTCGCTGTGCCAGTATAGAATAGGAATTCTGAGACTGGTGCAGGTGACAATACTTTTAGCATACAGGTTGCTAGTACTACTGACTATTTGACCAAGAAAAATGAAGAGTGACTATATATATGTGACTATAATGGATTTGTGCATCACAGATTAAAGAATTCAATAAACTGACATGTTGTGTTCATCTGACATGAAATTATAATCTTTAACGGGCCAACGTGGAGAGCACCCCACAAAACCCAGTGGGTCTTGCCCATTTCTGACTACCCACACATTTTGTCCAAACGTAATACTGATCACCAAGTAGAGTCGGGTGCTAACTTACAGAAGGACCGGAACCATGGAGAAGACATCTTTCTATGGGCAGACCTTAATGATTTTTTGTAACTATCTAAATTGAAGTGAAAGGAAAAGATCTGGGGAATGTGCAACCAAAGAAGGAGCAACAGGAAACCATATCCAACTCTTTTCTGAATCCAAATGTCTTCCCGCAGTTTGAAAAATATAATATTTGCAGCCTTGAGAAAGTCCATTATAACACTTATTATATGATGTATTGATAATGTTCATGTTGAAAATTCTGTTCAGTATAATGATCCAGGTCCTTACCTCTGTGTTAACTTCTTCCAGTATTTCATAGAGACACCTGGTGCCACCGATAAAGCTTTGTCCCACTAAAACAGAGACAAAGATTAAGTCCACATCTGATTTTACCGAATAAATGCCTTCATCATTAGAAACATTTATTAAGTCCACATTTGATTTTACCGAATAAATGCCTTCATCATTAGAAACATTTGCTTCTGATGCAACAATTATCTCCAGATATTAAAAGAGTAGTCTCTCTAGAAGTATATTAGGATTTATTTTAGAAATACTTCATTCCCACAATATGGCAGAGATTTCTAGAAGCCCACTATGTATCTATATTGCTGGTAATAATTGCATAGTTCTGTAGAAAGCTGCCATGTTTAGCAAAATGATGTGTAGTTTGATACCCACTTGTCTGTCATGTCTGATGTTGGGTCTCAAAACATAATTCTATCTGCTACCCCCCACACGTTCCACACCTCTTAATTTTGTTTTTGTTCATTTTATATTTTCATGAGTTTCAACTGTATTGTTTCCATCTTCGTTTTCAATATAAACATCATGTAAGAAAACAATGTTTTCTTGTATGATTCCGAGATCCCAAACCATTATTGTAATTGATGATTCCTGGCATTGGCCAATTTTATTTCTCTTTCAACAAGTATATTTCTACCAACAGTTCCATAATTTTATGTTGTCAGACTACAATTTCCAGGCAAGTCCCACATGTATCAATAGTTATCTCAAAAAGAAAAGTGGACAACTTCCAAGGTTAGATGTGCCATCTCCAAATACTACTACCCATGTCACCAGTCAGAGGCACGGAAAATCATGTGTTCAGCAAAGTAACGTAGTTGCTGGAACGTTTATGACAGTACTGAGTATATTCAGGTTGGGAAGGAGTTGTAATAAAGCATGCTAACATGGTCTTATTTATTTGATATGTGTATGCATTCAGGTTGCACTTATGCAGCCTGAATACCGCCACAGAGGGCGAAAGGTAATGAGGTAGAATCAGGGATAAAGTAGAATGCACTTCCGATTTCCTGATTTATTTATTTTTTGTCGAGTTTTATATAGCGCAAACTTGACCTGAATCCAATCAGGTATCAGAGCGCTTTACATAGCACCAGTTACGTTACATGAGGACACACATTCATTTTTTGTTAGGCACGGAGAGATTAAGTGATTCACAGGATGTTTTAGCGTCATTACCGAGACTCGAACCCAGTGCCCCCAGGTGCGAGGTCGAGCGCCCTAACCGTTAGGACAACTCATCTCCCCATACTTGAACCTTGAAAAAGCAGACGCCTATTTCTAAAATGATTGTGCTTAGGCTAGTGGACGACCTGAAGGTGTGTGACATTGATCCTCAGTATTTAATTGGTTTAGGGGCAGGCTGCATTATGGTGAGATATTGTGGCCAATGGCAGTGTAGAGCTTTATGGCTTAGATGATCCAGAAGTAAATTAATTGATTAGATGGCGGTCTGCATTTAGATTTTTCTTGTTCAAATATACTTATTGAATTTGAAAAATAGCCTAATAGACAGATACACTTGCCTACAACCAAATAACTGGCCAAGGTGCAATCAAGTAATTTCAAACTCCGCCCCTCAAACTCTTCTAATTTCTCCCCCTACAACACCAGTGCAGATTGAGTTAAGTAACATTATATTTAGCCTATTCTGATTCTGTTATAGACAGATTCCACATGGACTATACTCAGTACTCATAGATTTTTAGACATGTTAGTTCTCTCATTTCAGAGGATAGAACATGTAAAAGTGGTACCCAATATGTCTCATAAAGCTTAATTCTTATGAGGGAAATGGAGGTCCTCACCTTCCCTAAAATATGTCACAAGCGGAGTAACCAGTCTCTCGTCTGGTGTCTTGTCCTTTCCCTATAAAGCAGTTATGGTTTGTTTAGCTTCACAAAGCATTGGTGCCATCCATTTCCATTTTTTAGAATGTAGTGGATAGGTTAGTGGATTAGTTACACCCAAAATAACATATGCTGGGAATCTGGAGAGTTGAACTGCAAAGATAACATCTACAGCATCTAGCATGTTTGTCCGGTAGACCTGCACTTTCGGACATTCCCAAAGATGATGAACTAAGGTGCCATCTGCGTTGCATCCTCTTCCATTACTTCTGGGGATTATGTTTGCCACATTCCCACTTTTATGGGGACTGAGGTACCAATATGAAGTTATTTTTTACAGCACTACCTGCTTGATAGCTGTCTCTGTTGTGCTACAGGTTTGGATTCAAACCTCAATCCATTCCTTCCCAGACAGTTTTCTGCCTAGTTCCTTTTCCCACCTCCTCTGTTTGTTTGTTTTCAGAGGAAATCCACAAAGTGATACCAATTTGTGGATGTCAGAACACATTGTTTAGTTAATTTGTTTTGAAAGCAGCTACTGTTCAAATTTAATGAGTAGTCTGCTAGCAAGAGACCTCATGGTGTCGTGGAATACCTAAAGTCAGCTATTGTTATAGGATCTCTTGTACAACTAGCTGTTTGCAATTAAATTTTCTTTCTTTCACTTGCATGATATATTCAACATTGCGTAAATCCTCTCATATTTTACAAAAACATATTGAAACATGGAGCTAGCTTCATCTTCTCGTTCCCAGCTAAGACAAATGTCTATACCTCAATTGACTGTACTAGACAATACAGTATCAGTTATTGGCCCTAGGGTGCCCAAACCCTGGGTAAGGAACTATCAATGTCATTAGCAGTACATGGCATTTGCTAGAAATGTATCTCTTTGAAAACACATAGTTTCTCTTTCCTCCATTTGTCATTAATTATGATCTGCTTCCAAAACTTTTCTATTTCAAATTAAACACCTGCAAATTTTTATAACGTAGTGGAACGCTGACCAATTTTTATTTTTGGGGAACATCAGTAATTTGCCTACAATTACATTTCTAATCACTAGAACTATGCCTGAGTTAGTCCTCCGATTGCAGAGACTGAGATGGCTGCCACGAGAAGATGAATAGACTTTTCCACTCTCTTTCAAAGGCTTGTTGGTTCAAAGGCTTGTTTGTTCACATCTTCCAGTTTTTGCTTGTTACCTTTCCAGATGAACACAATCTCCACCCTTTAGAATTAGAATACATTGTGTACATGTCTACCAAACCCAAACAATTCTGTTACCAAGATGGCCATCACCGACAGATGCATGGTAGCTTTCACCCTTTTCCTTCTTGTTTGACTTCTGGTAATGGTGTGGTAAATAATTTAATTACCGGAACTTAATTTGATGCGGAAAATCTATAACAATAGCTCAGTAAAATAAGAGGCAGAATCCGTGGTATTAGAGGTTCGGAACGGGCTTTATTCCATAATCAATTTAAATCGATGAGCTCCATATTCCATCACCACAAAGGTTCAGGAAGTGAAGACCATACTTTATTGATAAGTAATCATTTTTATACAATAGGCATTACAGTGAAGCAAATGCAGGGGGCGTAACAAATAGATAGTAAAGATAAAACATACATGCGTAGCAAAAGTGGGTGTAACTGGGTGTAACTAAGGAACGTCATCAGGTATGATGTCATAATAGGGTGGTTCCATGAAAGAATTTCGCAATGTCAGCAGAAATACTTGGCAGAAATGCGCGCGCAGCAGCATGACGTGTGATTGACGTGCAACTAGGGGGTGAAGGGGACTTGACATTTAGCTCTACATGTGGCGACAGAAGTCTAGAGGGTCAAGTCAACCTAATCCCAAATCATATCTAACATCCTATGTTTAAAGAACTATGTTATCCAAAAGAGAGGTCTCTTAGAGTAGAATCTTATTCTATACTGACTATATTGACTGTGAGTGCGTGTACAAGCGTCTAAGTGTCTACACAATATGCGGAGGCAGAAATCGTCCATAGTAACAGGGCTATGAATTACTTGCATAAAGACAGAGAAGCCGGGCCTTTTGCTCGGTAGCTGGCAGGATGTTTACTTAAACTACTAGACAGGAATGCATTGGGTAGGGAGCGGAGCAGATAATTTCGAAAGTGAAATACAGTTTTTGGCAGGCAACAGGCTGATGTCAGGCACCGTTAGCTGCGCAGAGAATGAGGACAAAGTTCATGGATACAGATGCGAGCTCAGACTGGAGCTTTCAGAGGCAGAAGGCAAGAAAAGCTTGATGGCAGAATCAGGGCCTACTCGCCTGGACTGTGAAATGGCATAAGTGAACCATATAAAGCTGGTGGCCTTTCATACTTAGGAATGGAATATCCGGCCCATTCATGGCGGATCTGAAAGAGGACATGTTGACGGTGGACGCACATGTATTTGCGTCTTCATAACTGGAACTGGAGGGAACATACATGTACTTGTGATTTATACATGAAACCGTTGGGGTCCAAGATAGGGGACATAACTGATCATAAAAATCCATATTTCCACATTCCCTCCTTGTCCCCTACTTGCCCGTCAAGAGATATCAATCTTCATCAATCCGTTGATCTGTTCATATAGCATCATTTGTTCTTCTTTTTTCTTCTGGGATGAACGAAATCTTGGTGGTGGAATACACGATGTGGCACACAGACCACAGATCGCTGGTCCACATTGTAGGCATAGACAGCAACTGAATAATATGAGGAAGCCAATACCTAGGAAGGATAGGACCTTCCATCCAAAGGTAGATAATATACTCCAAAACCAACCGGACCAAGTCCAGGTGCCTGGATTCTGGTGTATCTGGCTTACAATCTTATGAAGACGAGTTATAGCTTTATATACAGATGGCGAATTTTCTGGTATGAAAATGCAACAACTTGATCCGATGACCCTACAAGCTCCGCCCCTATCGGCCAGGATGACGTCAAGGACAAGACGATTTTGAAGCACAACAATCCGCATAGCAGACTGCTCTTCTGTTAAATTGCCTAAGGCGGAAATAGTTTCGTTCACTACTGCTTCAAGGGTTCTGGTTAATCTACGTATCAGCTTACTATTGGTAACTGTACCTATATAGGGAAAGAGACCTTTATTGAAATCTGTGTATTTTTCCCATGCGGTCTCAGTGTAATCGACTATTGGGAGATCTCTCCTTTCTCTATTGTGTACTAAATGAGTATTTCTATGATAATCAGGAGGAGCTAGGAAAACAGGTGGCAAAAGGAATCCGATGTAGCAGGTACCATCCCAATCTAGTGGCAAACGTATATATGCCGTCTGACCACATATGAAGTAGGAATGGCGGGAAGCTCTAAATGTAGACTTGCCTTGATCACTAAATTCTATTACAGCGGTGCATCTACTATGGCCCATATGTATGGAACCATTCTTTCTTACACATAATTCACCTTTTACTGGAAATACTGACATGGCGGGCAAAATTGGAGTAGCTTCGGATTCGACATTTAGGATCATAAGATTAAGCGTAAAATTACCTAATCCATATACTTCATTTTCTAGATCAGTTCCTGTTCCTTTGGGAAGTCCCTCCTTGTTAGGGTGACAGACTTTGAGTAAAACTAAGTTCAAATTTCCCCATACCCAGTTGTCTTGATAAACTGCAGAATTCGAATCTAGGGAATTAATTAAACTAAACCATGCTCCACAGGATCCATTGTGTGTGAATGGGTATGGAAAAAGAGGTAGAATTCCTTTATAGTTCTGATAGGGAGGGAGTCGACCACATATCCAACAATTTGTAGCATTGCTAACCTGATGGGAATGATGTAACATACTAATAAACGTGTTATTGCGCAGCGCAAATCTATAAGACAACTCATGCGGAGGTAATTCACTAAAAGAATGTTCAGCAGTAACATTATAAACATGTCTAGAAATAGGATAATATATGTGCAACAATATACTTGCAGTAATTATTAAAAGACTTAAGAAAAACAAAATTAATAACGTCACTGTGCAATGACTACGCAGTGATTTACAGTACGCATGTCGTTTCAGCTTTATCCTTTTGTTTCTTTCTCTACACAGGTCTAAGGAGTACATGTCAGAGACAAATTTGACCGATTCACCTTGGAGAGGACTTAAACAATCAAATTGCCTGACTTGTTAGACCTAAGTTTTAGTTTGTATTGTTCATGGCTATTCAGTTCAACCAAAGGAAGTTTTGAGTCAATCGGTGAAGACACGCAAGGTGTGTCGTTTACGTCTGACGGTAGTCCATGAAATTTCTTGATATGACTTGAATGTATCCAGCCTTTGCGACCTTCGATCTTCACGGCTGTCCTCGTCGTTAACAATACGAGTTGAGGCGACTTCCACCTAGGATCCAGCTGAGACTTCCGGTCAAAGATCCTCACTAAAACCAAATCCCCTGGAATTACGTCATGGGGTTTCACCTCGGTGTTGTCGGGAAAGGCTGCAGCTACCTGTGAACGACAAGATTGTAGTGCAGACATCAAGGAAGCCAAGTAATCTGTCAGCATATTACAGTCAATATCAGTTATTTTGCGTGGTATAGGCGTCCCCCACATATTTGGTGGTCTACCGAAGATCACCTCATAAGGGGATAGCCCTGTTCGAGAGTGTGCTACCATTCTCATGTAAAAGAGTGCAACGGGTAAGGCTACTACCCAGTCGACACCTTTCTCTCTACAAATTTTGGACAATCTAATTTTCAGGGTCTGATTATGTCTTTCCACGAGACCTGCTGCCTCGGGGTGTCGGACACAGTGAAATTTCCACTGATAGCCTAACAAAAGTGAAACGTGTTTCATTAATTCGGATGAGAACGGCTGGCCGTTATCTGAGTAGACAACACGTGGTAAACCGTATCGTGGGAAGAATTCTCGAACCAACTGTTTGGCGGTAGTCGGGGCAGTGTAATCTGAAACCGGGTATGCCTCTGTCCAACGGGAAAGAGCACAGACAACTACGAGAACATATTTGAATCCTCGACATCGTTCCATCTGGATATAATCCATCTGGAGGACTTCAAAAGGGTGATCAGGAGGCTGAAATCCACCCTGTTCTACGGGAATGCTTTTTCCTGGGTTAAACTGACAACAGATCATACAGGTACGAACTTTTTGTTTAGCTGCTGCTCGTAAATGTTTGTTGAACCAAATGTGTTGAATGCTGTCTAGCATAGCTTTTTCTCCTAGATGTGCTGGACTATGTACAGTATTAATTATAACTTGGACCATTGAATCAGGAAGGAACCACACAGATTTTTCCTTCGTCATCCATCCTTGATCCGTTTGGATCCCTCCTAACTCAGTCCATTTCTTTATTTCGTCTGGTGTAGCATGTGTCTGTATGTCGATTACGTCAAGAGCGGGATCCTTAACCATCATGCAATATGTTGGTGTCGGGACTATTGTCTTTGTCATGTCGAATGTTCGAGTTTGAGCAGTCTGTTTAGCTGTTCTGTCAGCTAGATCATTGCCTTGAGAAATGATATCAGTAACTTTCGTATGAGCTTTACATTTCATAATTGATATTGCAGTGGGTAAATGTATTGCATCTAATAAGGCATGAATGAGGGGTCCGTGCTGAATGTGGGCACCGTGAGAAGTTAAATAACCTCTCTCTCGCCACAGCACGCCGAAGTCATGTACAACTCCGAATGCATAACGTGAATCAGTGTATATATTGACTCTTTTATTTGTGGCTTGAATACAGGCTTGTGTCAGAGCGATGAGCTCTGCGGCTTGAGCGGACAAGGTATTTATGCAATTAGTTTCAACGATTTCAGTGTCTGTTGTGACTGCGTAAGCGGCCACTAGCTCTCCTGTACCTGTTCTCATACATGAACCATCTACATACAACGTCAGGTCTGGGTCTGACAATGGGACGTCTGTCAAATCTTGTCTGGGTTTCGTCGTGATAGTGATAACTTCAATACAATCATGTGCTAGTGGGTCTGTTCCATTTATAGGTAACAGTGTGGCAGGATTCAATGTACTACAACGTCTGATTTCTATATGTGGCTGAAACAATGTTAATTCGTAACCAGTGAGTCGTGCTATAGTCAAGTGTTGCGTTTGTGTGCGGTTCAAGAGAACCTCTACTGCATGTGGTACTTGTACTGTCAATGGATGTCCTAATACTATGGCATCGCTTTGTCTGATTGCTAAAGCTGTTGCTGCCACTGATTTCAGGCACGCAGGCAAAGCCTGAGCTACGGGATCTAATGTACTAGAAAAATAAGCACATGGTTTGTGTGATCCTGGTTGTTCCTGTGTGAGTACTGACAAGGCAGTACCTTCGCGTTCTGTAACGAAGAGTGTAAACTGTTTATTGTAGCATGGTGTTGCTAAAACAGGTGCTTGGCATAAGGCTTTCTTTAGGCTTTCAAAAGCTTGTGTATGTTCCTGAGTCCAAGGGAGAACAGTCGATGTGGCTGCCTCCTGTGTTGTCAATTGAATGAGTGGTTTTGCTAGAAATGCATACTGAGGGATCCACTGCCTACAATATGAAGTGAGGCCTATGAAAGCCCGCACCTCCTTTTGTGTCTTGGGTCTTGGCATATTAGCAATTAACTGGATGCGATCTGGTGTAAGCTGCCTTCCCTCCTTGGACAGCGAGTGACCAAGGTAAACAACTCGCTGGACACAGAATTGCAGCTTAGAAGGGGACACCTTGTGCCCCTTTTCGGCCAAAAATTGTAATACCGTCAGTGAGGCTTTTTCACATTCATGTTCGCTTCTAGCGGTGATCAGCAGATCATCGACATATTGAAGCAGGGCAGTGTTGACTGGCATGTGGATACTGTCGAGTTCTCGTTTCAATGCTTGGCTATAGATGCTGGGGCTTTCGGTAAATCCCTGAGGTGCGCGTGTGAATTTAAAGCTACGTCCATTTAAACTAAATCCGAACAAGTATTGGCTTTCCGGATCTATTGGGACGCTGAAAAAGGCATTTTTGAGATCAATTACAGTAAAGAATGTTGCTTCGGAATCAATGGCTGTCAGTAATGAAGAAATGTCTGGGACTACGGGGTATTGTGGTACTATGCATTTATTTAATTCGCGCAGATCAATAACCAATCGATATACTGGCGGGGCTGTTGGATCGGTTCGTTTAAGAATCGGAATTATCGGTGAATTACATACATTGGAGTCAGTTTCCACAACCACTCCTTGGGTAATAAGCTCGTCAATGATTTGTAGTAAAGCCACTACAGCATCTGGGGGTAACTTGTATTGTCGCATTCGTGGAAGTACCACTCCTGCCTTTAGTGTGACTCGATATGGTGTAATGTTCATGCAACCAACATCTGTAGGGCCTTGTGCCCATAAATGTGTCGGTAAAGTCTGTAGTCGGTGATCCATGTCTCGGGACACGTAGTGCCCTTTGTAATCACGTAAAAACAATCTTACTCCTTCCGGAGAACAACATATAATAGCTCCTAGAGCTTTCAGAGTTTTTATGCCTAACAAGTTTTCTGGACATGATTTAGTAAGTAATAAATATGTAGTTCGTGTCAAGGGACCGATCGTAAGTGGAAGAGGCTGTGTTACTTCGTTAATGATGGGTTTTCCTGAAAAGCCAAGGGAAATATTCTGTGTGCCTGAGAGGGGTGCCCCTGGAACTTCACTACGTTTTATTGTTGTTCGGCTTGCCCCTGTATCAAGTAAGAATTTTCTATCTTGACCTAATAGTTCACTGTGCACATAAGGTCCTTCTTGATCTACAGGGACCTCAATAAGGGGTAAGCCAACTTCCCTCTCTAGGCTGTTTCATGAGTATCGTTGATAATCAGGATAGTCATACTGTGCGGTCTGATACATCTGTCGGGTCGTTGTTTGTGTGGCAGCAATAGGCTGCGGTGGTGGAGCTGGCATAGACTGTTGCGGAGCTGGCATGGACTGTGCATGCTGCGGGGCTCCTTGTTGGTTCTGATCCTGTCTAATTGGTCGTGGTCTTTCTTTTGCGTTACCTATAGCAATATTATGTTTTAAAACTGGACAATCGTGTACATAATGACCTGGCTGTTTACAATAGTTGCACGTCCCTTTTACAGGACCTGTTGAAACACTGGACTGTGTTATACCCTTCTTATGACCGTCGGCTGGCACTGTCTGGGAAACTAGCATTTTCATTTTCGTGTCTTTCATGCGTCTATGTTCATGTTCATGTTCTTGTTCTTCTCTAATTCTATTGTGATGGTACTGTAGCATTTGTAACATTTGTGATGGAGTGTTACCTTGCCAGGTACTCTCGAACTTCAATATTCTATTCTTAACTTGGGGCAAGGCATTTTCAACTAACTTTGTCACAAACAGATGTGGATACGACTCGCTACTTGCTTTTATTCCACTATTTATACCAAAACATTTCTCAAATCGGGAATAGAAATCACTAGTGTCTTCATCTGATTTTTGTTTACAGGCTGATATTGCACCCCAGTCTTCCTTTTTCGTAGTTAATAAACGTGGCAATACCTGTACTAGTAAACCTGGTAGTGCTTTGGTCTTGTCCCCGAGCCCTGAACCTGGACCTCGAGCTTTTTCTTCGTTTTCTAATGCTGTCCAATCTATCTTCTGGTCTCCCACCTCCCAATCCTTTTCCTTGAGTTTTTCGTAAATGCCCGCAGGCATTAATACCTTCAATATTGTCATAATGTCGGGGTAGGTATATTCTCCCATGAGTAACATATCTTTAATTTCACGGTGGAAACCCGCTGGGTCTTTGTCATGACTGGGTACCACTTTCTTCATTTCTAATAGTTCTATTTTGGATATGGGTATGTATACAAACACACGTTTAAACTCATTGTCATCACCCTTTATCGGGTGCACTTCTCGTAAGGGATTTTGTCTATCCATGTAATACGTCGTTCTTTCCTTGATGGGCAGTGAGACATGTTCAGGACATACAAAAAGAATGTACTGCCTTCTGTATTCTAGTATTTCTCTAATTAACTTAGTACCGGAACCTCTCCATTTATTCGTGAGTAATTCAGTCAATATATCTGGTAAGGGGCCGGGATCGGAGTGTTGGCTTTTATATAATATAAGGAGTTGTTGAATCATATAGATACCAGCTAAACGCTGTTCATCTGGGGCGAGGTTCAAAAACGTATGCGCTAGTGTATCATCACCATATTTTCCAGGACTATCAACCCAGTGTACGGCTGACCTGGCTAATTCTTGTTCGTCCATAGAATCGAGTATATGATAACCCCTTCGTTCTCGGAGTAATTTGTCAGCGGCTTGGAATGAATGTTCGGGGGACCTTATATTTATTATAGGAGTTTGGAATTTTCTGTTATTATCTGGACGTATCGGACATATCGGATCAGTAAAGCATCTAGTATTATTGCAAGATCTTCCTCTACCTACATAGGCCATGGTTTCTAACTGTCCTGTGGGCAGTTCTAATTCTTCCTCGTCCTCGGTTTGTTCAGGTTCGTCTACTGCTAGTCTTTCCTCGTGGATTCGTTCTATTTCTTTGCGGATCTTTCGGCTCATAGCTACTATACATGATCGTTTATCGTGTCTCCCCTCTGATATATTCTTACCCCATGTGGTAAGAATTTGCATTTCTTCCGGACTTACCCCTGGTTGATCTTGATTTCTGATCACACAGTTTATGAGGAAACGTAACAGTTCCCCCTGTATTTCCACCTTTTGGTACTCCATGGCTCTGGTAATACTCTCAGGGTCTCGCCCTGACTGAACAAAGTGATATATATTTTCTAAATGTGCAGTCATTCCTGGTAGCTTCCCTAAGTATATTGCAGCTCGTCGGATACGTAATGATGCCAGCATCATTTCGTCCCCTTTTCCGGGCACAGGGTCATATCTACAATCTATTAGAAGTTCCTTGAGCGTGTTGGGAGTTACTAGTTTGGGTGTACGTTGGTGGGCTAATTCTTGAAAGGAAAGTTTACTTGTTCTGGGTGGCGTAGAAAAAATGCTTGATGTACCTCCGGTAGCACCACCTGGGGTGCTGGATGTGAAAGGATTCGTTGAACGTGATATAGCAACCATAGGTGTGGATGCAGATGTAGAAACAGATGTGCTTGCCGGAACTTGTGTCAGGGTTTGCTGTTGCAGAGGTACAGACGAAGGAGGGTCTTGGCGTTGAACCCCCTCGGCAGACGGTCTATGTGGCGCAGCATTAGCATACTCGGGAGCTGCGTCGTCTAAATAAGAGGAAAGAAAAACATCTTCTGCGGATCTGGGATGCCCTTTGGGATGTACTTTTATCGGAAACAATGGGGGTGGCAAGTCTTTTGGTATTTCCGGAGTAGCCTTAGGTAATCCTTCGGCCAGAAGAGGATACATACCATTCACAAGGGCATTTCTTTGTCTGTTTGTTTGTTCTGACTTTACTCGATTACCTTCTTCAATTAATACACTTTCTCGAACTTTATTTGAATTCTCCTTACTTTTCTCTTCCTGTCTGAGCGCTTTTTTCTGTGCGTCTATATGATTCTTTACGCCATAATTCAATGGCATCTTTCTGTGACTGTCTAGCTTTCTTCTTCCACAATTCTTCTTCTACTTTCACAATGCAATCTGCATCCCAGGTCCAACTGCGGGCCACCTCTGACTTTCTGGTAATTCCTTGGTGTAGTCTACCCATAGATCAAGAAATAATATGGCGTCTAGGCCATGTTTATGATACATGAAGTACCCTGGAGTGTCCCTAGGAGGAATGGGAACAGCTTCTTCGAGTACCCCTTTTCTAGTTGTGATCTGTCTTAATTTCGAAAAGAGCGGCATATTGAGAACTGATCTGATACCTAATTTAAAACACAATAATGAACAGTCATTCACACCACAATATACAGAACATATTTAAAACATTTAACATTTAAATGAAATAGACAATGATGGCCAATAAGGGAACTAGTCACTAGGCATAATACTCGATACTAACTAGGTAAATCTGAATTATATACTAGACATACTTGATATACTGCTAAACAGTACAGATACACTGCTGAAACAGTGCAGACCGGATTTGTGTACCCAAACCCGTCTTGACCGGCACAACCTATGTGCACGTCAGAACGCCTCCCCGATAATGGTACTCACCGGGTAGCTCGGAACGGAAGGCCTCGGAACTGAACTGAACTTGAACCAGACTGGACTCGACTCGGAACTTCGGAAACTTCGGAAACTGGTGGGCCTCTGTATACCTCGGATCTTGCTCTCTCAGCTAGGCTCTGGTCGGGATACTTCGCACTTCTCACCGCCTCGTCTGGGTGTTGATCGCAGCCTCAGTTACCCCCGCTCGGCAGGAGGGAGATACAGGAAATCCTGTGGGTACGCGTTGTTGTCCGTCCAGCTGTGACAGGAGACCGGGCCTGCAACGCACCGCAGGCGCGTGAGATGAGAAAGTGTCCCTGTTCGGGCGCCATTTATGTGGTAAATAATTTAATTACCGGAACTTAATTTGATGCGGAAAATCTATAACAATAGCTCAGTAAAATAAGAGGCAGAATCCGTGGTATTAGAGGTTCGGAACGGGCTTTATTCCATAATCAATTTAAATCGATGAGCTCCATATTCCATCACCACGAAGGTTCAGGAAGTGAAGACCATACTTTATTGATAAGTAATCATTTTTATACAATAGGCATTACAGTGAAGCAAATGCAGGGGGCGTAACAAATAGATAGTAAAGATAAAACATACATGCGTAGCAAAAGTGGGTGTAACTGGGTGTAACTAAGGAACGTCATCAGGTATGATGTCATAATAGGGTGGTTCCATGAAAGAATTTCGCAATGTCAGCAGAAATACTTGGCAGAAATGCGCGCGCAGCAGCATGACGTGTGATTGACGTGCAACTAGGGGGTGAAGGGGACTTGACATTTAGCTCTACATGTGGCGACAGAAGTCTAGAGGGTCAAGTCAACCTAATCCCAAATCATATCTAACATCCTATGTTTAAAGAACTATGTTATCCAAAAGAGAGGTCTCTTAGAGTAGAATCTTATTCTATACTGACTATATTGACTGTGAGTGCGTGTACAAGCGTCTAAGTGTCTACACAATATGCGGAGGCAGAAATCGTCCATAGTAACAGGGCTATGAATTACTTGCATAAAGACAGAGAAGCCGGGCCTTTTGCTCGGTAGCTGGCAGGATGTTTACTTAAACTACTAGACAGGAATGCATTGGGTAGGGAGCGGAGCAGATAATTTCGAAGGTGAAATACAGTTTTTGGCAGGCAACAGGCTGATGTCAGGCACCGTTAGCTGCGCAGAGAATGAGGACAAAGTTCATGGATACAGATGCGAGCTCAGACTGGAGCTTTCAGAGGCAGAAGGCAAGAAAAGCTTGATGGCAGAATCAGGGCCTACTCGCCTGGACTGTGAAATGGCATAAGTGAACCATATAAAGCTGGTGGCCTTTCATACTTAGGAATGGAATATCCGGCCCATTCATGGCGGATCTGAAAGAGGACATGTTGACGGTGGACGCACATGTATTTGCGTCTTCATAACTGGAACTGGAGGGAACATACATGTACTTGTGATTTATACATGAAACCGTTGGGGTCCAAGATAGGGGACATAACTGATCATAAAAATCCATATTTCCACAATGGGCACGGGATATTCCTCGTCACATTACCTTTGGAACAGTGTCCTTTTTTGGTAGTTCAAGTTATGCTAGAGGAGCATGGACACTGGACCATTATTTGCACCTCGGTCCCCCTCTCTCTTTTGTTGGTTTAGTTAAAGCACGGCGGTTCAGCCGAGGGACCTATATCTTTTCTATCCCTTCTCCTTTTTCTTTTCCTTTTTCCGTTTTCACACACAATATCACATCACCTTTAAATTAGGTGTTGGTCAAAGATCCTCCCTGGGTGCACATGTTATGGTTGATAATCCTACATCCCTAGTGGGGGATGTAGTTTTAGACCTTTCCCACTCTACCTGTGGCTCCCCCAATCACCTGTACACTATGCATGCTATACTGGTGCAGGAAGTACGTTTTTAATAATTGCTTTGTCCTTAACTTTGGACACGCCATGGTAACATTATGTTTAAAGTGAGTTGGGAACTGTAGGAGAGAATACTACACTGATATTTTAGGACTACTTCTTTTTGGCGCTACTCGCTTACCAGAGACCGGCTTCGCTCACGTAGATGGGCTACGGCAATCTCTCCCTCCGAGTGTAGACTGATGCGCATGCGCGAGTGAATAGTTCTCCCCGCTGACGCACATGCGCCTGTATCCACAGTGGACACTCTATGGATGCGCACGGTCGCTCAGGAGGTTTGAACGGCCGGAAGTAGGTGCCGCCTTAGCTCTCCTTTTCAGACTATTTAACCCCCGTCTGTCCCCGGTGACTTCTCTCCCTGGCGGACGCATGGACAGGGCAGGTACTCCGAAGCCCACTTCCAATATTCCCGTAAGTGTCATGAGGGCATTGTGGGAGAGACGGGCATTCCGAGCATTCTGTGCTCGGTTTGGGGACAGCCCCTGTACCGCTTGGGTCCCGGCTTCTAACCTTTTTCCCATGCATTGCTCCCTCCACAGTTTGAGAAGGAGCGGGTGTCCATCGTCTTAGGCCATAGGAGTGTCCCTCCCAATAATGTTGGGTAAGATTCCTCCTTTTTATGAGAACTATTGCCTTGTTATGTATGTATGGATGGGAGCGCTGCAACCTGGCTATTTCTATTATTATTTTGGGAACTAGGAACTTGACCATGACTAGTCCTGTTTGCTAACACTCTGTGGTCAAGGGTAGTGTTAACCACTCAGACGCTCCGGACCCTCATTTGATTTGGAGAGTATCCTCCGAAATGGCCACGATATGTACTTGGCATTTGCGGGTGTGCACACTTCAGGACTACACCCAGGAGGGGTTTACATGGGACCAGCGCCATGGCTGGTTTATCCCACATTTTGGGGTTGTGTGTCTTTGTTTATTGTTACAGGTCGCGCACACGATTGTGGCACGTTTTGATGCGTCAAGTTGTTACTGATGCACAGACTGTATGTTTTCTATTTTGTTTTTCTTCCCTAGGTATTCATCAGGAGCTTGTTTCACTATCCAGCCACCCTGTAGGGGAAACAGGTTGTTGGCGGGCCCTGACTGATTACGAGGGTATTTGTTTTTAACTATTCTTCTCCCGTGCACTTCACCATATTCTATCTTTTGATCCTGACGAAGCGCCGATGACCCTAGTGGCAATAGGGGCGCGAAACATGTTGGTCTACTGCAGGCATATTTATGCCTGTTGGGGTAACCTTGTACCCGAGGGGTTCTAATTCCCTTTTATATGGGCATAATCCCCGCCCTGGTTTCTGGTTTAGTAACCCCGGATTGAATTTTATACTACTTTGCACGCACCTTTTCATCCTCTTAGGGACCCATACCCCACACACCGACAGGCACCATCCGGCATTTCCCCAAAAAAGATCTCCGCTAAAGTGACCCTTCGGGGGACCCGTTGGGCATTGCAGTGCCGGGCCCGATGAGGAGCAAATGCCCGATGATGAAGCATGACATCCTTCGGGGTGTGTGAGGGCAACAGGAGAAAAGGCCTTGTGCTTTCTCCTTCATGAGGGGTCCCCATTTATACCTAGGTCTTTCCCTCCTATTCCTTCTTGTTTGACTTCTGGTAATGGGCACGGGATATTCCTCGTCACATTACCTTTGGAACAGTGTCCTTTTTTGGTAGTTCAAGTTATGCTAGAGGAGCATGGACACTGGACCATTATTTGCTCCTCGGTCCCCCTCTCTCTTTTGTTGGTTTAGCTTTCACCCATCATCATCTTTTACACATCCTTTACTACAGTTTTAAAGGGGTTTCTATTCCTATCTTGACAGTGTACCAGACTGTATTTCATACTCATATGACCGTAGCTACGACTGACCAGAGAGCAGGGGTCTTCCTTTGTTCTCGATAAAGATTTTCGGCTCTACTTGGGATGACCGTTTTTATCTCTTACAACATTATGAGCCTAAGAGTTATTTTAACAATATTCTCTTACCAAAATTTAGCACTGATTGTTTCTCGTGACTAAAATACTAAAGATATCACAGAACGTATCGCTTTTTGACTTTTAGTATTCTAATCTTGAAAAATCAACACTCTCTGACTTTCAATAGATATACAGTGTCGTCCAGTGTAATTAGTCGGGTTTTTTTTCTGACTAAGATAATTACACTTCCACTACTGCTATATATAATCCTTAGCGACTCACCAATTTTTATTACTGTAATCTCTCCTTAAAACCACTCCTGCTAATGACTGAAAAGCAACAGCCCCTTCCATAGGGAACCTGTCTCTTCCACCAAAACAATGATTTACCTGTTATGTGTCTTTCAATACTGCTTTAAAGGGTGGCTTCTAATGCTGCCGCCAGTCTATCCCTTCTAAATCTCATAATTTATCCAGCCCTTGGTAGTTATCTAATCATTTACCATACTTTCTGTTAAACATTTCATCTTTGGGGTGGGTTCCCCTGACATTTAGCCTCTGCCTCTTGTATTTTTGATGCTGGGCTGGATTTTGTTTGTGCTGGCGTAGATGCTTTGGGCACTTTGCCACTGCTGATCAGTGTCAAAGTGCACGTGCTCCCTGTGTAAATTACTACTGTTATTGGTGATCGATAATTGGCATATTTGATTTACTGGTAAGCCCCTAGTAAAGTGACCTGTAAATCAAATGCAACTAGTGGGCCTGCAGCACTGATTGTGCCACCCAAATGAGTAGCCCTGAAAAGGAATCTCAGGCCTGCCACTGCAGTGACTGCGTTTTAACCTGCCATGACGACCTGGCAAGTGCACACAATTGCCAGGCCCTAACCTTCCCTTTGTTTACATGTAAGGCACCCCTCAGGTAGGTCCAAGGTACCCCCATTGGCAGGATGCAGTGTCTGTGAAAGCTAGGACATATACTGGTATGTGTGACATATCCTGATAGTGAAGTACTGTAATTTTTGTTTTTCACTATTGAAAGGCTATCTGCTCCACAGGCAAACATGGTAGCTACTTTGCGACACCTTACAAGTATAACTTCCCATTGGGACCAGAGAGAAAAATTTAGTTTTGGCTCTCTGAACTCAGAATTTAATAACACATCTTTTGGTAAAGATGGTTTTTAAATTGTGTGTTTAAAAATGCCACTTTTTGAAAGTAGGCATTTTCTTGTTTAACCATTCTGTGTGCTTCCGCCTGTTTGTAGATTGACTGTCTGGTTTTGGAGTGACTAGAGCTGAGGATGTGCATTCACTGCAGACAGCCACTTGGGGGTTGAGGTGTGCCTGGCCCTTCCTGGATGACTCAGAGCTGTTTTCCTTGCACCTGAATAGGGTCTGTCTCCTGTGCACAATGTTGCCTACACCCCCTGTAGTCATACTGCACCAGTAATGAAAGCACTGGTTTGGACTGGGCTCAGACACCCTTACACAAAAAAGAACAAAGACAACATGGGTTATAAGTAGTGGACCTTAAACCCCAAAACCTTAGATCACTTCTGCACTCAGGAGGAACTTTTGCCATGGAAAAGAGCTGGAGAGCTGCGAGGAGGAGTTCTACCCCTTTGCTGTGTGGAGTTGGCCTGTAGTTGCTGCTTCTGCCAAGGAAAGGAGAAAGACTGGAACATTGCTGAGAAACCTGATTGAAGAAAAATCTCCATGTCCTTGTGTGTGCTGGCCTCCTGTTCTGAAGTCTCAGGAGCACAAATACTTTACCACCAGCTCCCCTGAATTCCATTGCTGGGAGTTCTGACCTGTCAGGAGGTGCCTGTTCCAGTTTTGGGCCTCTGGAGGTTGTTCCTGGAAGAAACCTAGGAGAAGCAAGAGAAACAATTGTGCCGTGACGCTGCGACCTGCATCAAGGCCAGGGGCACCATTCGTGAAGTGCAAGACGCACTGCCCTGCGTGCACTGCAGCTCTGACACCTGCCGATGCCTGCTCTTATCAGCCTTCCCGAAACCAACATCGTCACCGCCAGCATCCAGTTATCATGGCACCGATAACCGCTGAGGGTGACTCCACAAACTCACCGACTTCACATCGCCTCACCGGAACCGACGCCTCACCGCTAACGCACCCAACTTCCCCTGTCCTGGATTCGACAAGCCGACTCCTCGAAGATATAAAGCCTCGCCTCCCCCATGGGAGCCAGGGAGCTGGCCTTGAGCTAGTCACCGATGCCTCACCTCCACGATGCTGGGCATTGTCATAGACTTTGTTTTCCAAGGTACTGTTTGTTCGGGGGTCCGGGTCAGCGCCGTACTTTGGATTTATTGCTGTCATGACATCGTAATAGCCCCAGGTGGAGCTATTTGTTTTCAACAGTTCTATTTCTGAAATAACTGCTTTAAGTGCTATTTTTACTACATGTATGTTGGATTTGTGTTGTTTTGGTCTTGTTGAGTTTAGATAATGATACTTTATTTTTCTAAACTGTTGTGGTGCCCATTATTGGTATTTTTACTATATTTCTATGCATTTTGAGTACAAATACTTTACAAATTGCCTTTGGGATAACCCTGTCTGCTTGTTCCAAGCTACCAAAGGGGTGAGCAGGGGCTATCTAAAGTGTGTATCCCCTTCACCCTGACTAAAAGCAAGGGTCCCTACTTGGACAAAGGTGTATACCTTTGCCAATTAGAGAGCCCGAGCTCTAACACTTTCTTTATATGCTATTGCAAATTATGGTACTATATTGCTACAAACAGCTTGTGCCTGTCTAACCCTCTATATATCAATGGTGCTCACTTTGTAAGTAACTATATTTTCTACATTGGCTCCTTCCTGGGCTACCCCTCTCAGTCGGCTCTCAGTCATGCTTATGAATTATGTACCTTTCCAAAGACCATTCCTAAGATCTCATCATGTACCAAATATTTCTCAGAAACTATGTCCAATAGGGAAGCCCTGCTATTAGAAATGGTCCGTAACTGTGCTACCCTCAAAATATCCACTTTGTTCCCCATCTTACCCCTCAGACTCTCCTACAGGAACTTGTTAATAGAATGAAAATGCTGCTACACAATACATATCTTAAAATAATATGTCTTATTTCAAGTTTGTTGCCATTAAAACCACAAATGCTTCACTGGTGAACTGATATATATTTTCCCAACACAAATGGAGTTGTAAACATAAAAGGCATACACCGCACAGCAATATATAACAAGCATTGGCATAGCCAATAGGTCTCGCCTTTGGGACCTTATAAGTGTTTAGCCATGCAACAGTTGCATAACTAAATACTTATAAGGTCCCAAAAGCGAGACCTATTGGCTATGCAAAGCGGCCGTGCGGCTGCGAAAGTGAAAGTAATCGCGCACATGCACTGTAGCTCTAGGCTGGCCTGGTAGCACTTTTTGGAGCCCTCTCAATAAGTCTCGCCAGACCAGCGCATGCGCTGGGTCAGGCGAGACCTAAAAAAGGGCATGTATTTTCATTACATCTTTATGAAAGCATATCTTTACTTTAAGTACCAAAAAAAGCTGTAAATCCATCAACATGCTACCATAAAAGCAAAGTTGAAACAATTAAATGCACAAAGGCAATTTGTGAATAGTGTTTATAACAGGCAAGGGCATCCAAACAGCACAAACGTCTTATTCAAAGAGCCATAATTCAGCAATCAAACGTAACTGTGTCATCAAAGTTAATATATCAAAGAACAGTGGCTCACTTACAAAGTAAACATCATGTCACACCTGTAGTCTAACAAAAGGACTACTTGATGCTCCATCCCTAATAAGTGGTGGCGCCCCACTGCTATTTCAGCAGTGCATAAAAAAAAGATAATAACAGCACTTTATTATCATTTTATTTTCCTATAACATACTTGGAGTTGTGACACCAGAGCAGAGTGAGGAGTGGTTTGCACTCCTCTAAGTGCGCAAGACGGTTTGGGCGTGCAGCATCGTGATTGGCTAGGAGAGTCCAGAAGGCTGGGTGCTTCTGAAGAGGACGGAGGAGAGGCATGCAGCAGCAGCACATCTCTGCATCATGCATTCCTTGTGCTCAGTGCCTAAAGAGCAGCCATCAAGCCCCACAAACAGGAAAGGGTGAGAGAGGGTGAGAGAGAGGATATAACAGAGGGGGTTGAAAATTAAGGAGAAAGAGACTAACACAGAGACACAGGATTGGTGTGAGAAAGAAGTGGAAAGAAAAATGTTGGGAGGGAAGTGAGCAAGTGTCAGGAAACATGCCAGAGGAAGCCCTGAGAAATGTAAATTGATGATGCTAAGGTAAGGGGAGGAAGTTGAAAGGTAAAGAGAGTGGAGGGGTGTATTTTGAGAGACATAGGAATGAATGGGTGAGGGAGACAGAATGTGAGAGAGAAAGCGAGAGAAGGAAGAGGAAGATAGAGGGAAATGTGGGTAAAGGGATGTAGTGAACTGAGTTTTACCTATGACAAAGAATAGCTTTTCACTTTTGGACCTCTGGAGTTTGACTTCTGCTGTGGCATGATACCCACACATGGAGCCTCACACCAGGTTGCGCGTGATACCTGTTTGACACAATTGCAAGTACAGTCTGAGCGAGGAGGATTGTTTGACTTAGCCTGGTATCTATGCGGATGTAGCACTGTGACAAATGTAGATTCAATCTAAACTGCTATAATAGAATTGCGTAGTGAAAAGAATCCCACAATTCCTTTTGGGTTAATTTATTATCTGGTGCATTTACACATATTTAAACTTTGTTTATGTATTAAATTGTAACTTTGGGGTGGTTCAAGTTACAAGGTCTAGAGTCACGGCTTTGCTTATACTTTCCTGGGTGCAGAATCCAAATCTAAGGTTATTTCTACTAAACAGGATTATATTATGAACCAGATACTAATGGATTTTGCCATTTAAACTCCCTGACTGAGTGGAGCTAATTAACTACCCAGTGATCAGTCCAGTGAAAATAAATATACCCTGCTGGAGAAATGGGGCAGGTATGTAACGTCCAGTAAACTTTGGGGAGGTGAATAGAACGACCTGAATAATTTAGAGAGGGCAGACTTCTGTCACTGGTGTCCAGGAAGCAATCCCCCTGAAGAATTTGGACAGAAGTAGATTGGGTTCAAGGACAAGACAGCTGGCATGCCCTGATGTTAGATAAATATATCTTGAATTTTTGTCAGCCTGTTGTATGGGGGTTGGACAGCCATTGACTGTTTTTTGTGGTGTCAGACAGAGATGGAAGGATGATGTGGCATCTCTACATTGGATGGATGTCCCAAAAGGTGTAGAATTACCTCTGTTAAAAAAAACACCCTGCACAGACAGGAAGAGCTGTGAAAGTGCCTGAAATCGGAGGGGGGGCTGGCGCAACTGTAAACGTCAGTCAGAAAACCTCAGGGGTACATCCACACCTGCAATAGACTCTCTCGCAATCACTTAGCTGGTCTTTTGACAACTGATCCCTGGTTCTCTCCCATGCCTAGTAGACAGTTACCTGATACAGGGCCAGATGTACAACCGTTTTTTGCAGTCGCAAATGGCCATTCTGCCCATTTGCGACCACAAAATAGGTCTGCCCAATGTACCAACCATATTTTGGGACTGGCTAACCTATTAGCGACTAGCAAAATATGGTTTGCGACTTGCTATTAGGAAGGAGTGTGCCAAAGGAGCCCCTTCCTAATAGCGAGTCTCAAAACTATGTATGATGCGGTCGTAAAACACTCGCAGTTTACCATCCTTTTCAAATGGGTGGTAAGCCACTCGCAAACGGGAAGTGGTCCCCAGGGTTTGCAAATATTTTTCAAGAGCAGACAGTGGTCCCAGGGACCACTGCCTGCCCTTAAAAAATGAAACTGAAAAGTTTAATTTTTCTTTTTTAAATGCATCCCGTTTTCCTTTAAGGAAAACGGGCTGCATTTTTAAAAAAATGCTTTATTAAAAAAGCATTCACTGACCCCAGCAGTCCACCATCCCTGGGAGTGCTAGCCATTTCCAATGGGGTCACAAATTGCGACAGCCTCTATAATATTCATGAGGTATGCAATTTGTGACCCCATTGGGATTCACAAACAGTGTCTGAGACACTACTGTGCATTAAGGGCCAGATATATGACCATTAAGTTTAGCAAGCTGCAAATTGCGCAAAATTACAACTCGCAATTTGCAACTGGCTAAACTTAATGGTCGTACATCTGGCCCATAGTACCCTGAAGGCTGAGAGACCATGAACTCTGTCGACACTGAGCCTGCTACAGTGCCTGGAGAAGTGGGCGCCATGGACTCTGGGTGTTGGGCATTCATCCTGCAAGAAGCTGTGAACCTGGTTTGCTAGGAAGTGCAAGGGTAGAGTGTTGTTTATCTTAGAAGACCCTTGGCAGTTAAGGAGAACACCAGGGGTAAGTAGGAGAGAATGTCCCTAGATCTTATATTGAAGCTGCTGTTGCTTGGAATCTGCTGTTGCTTAGACTAGTTGTCTAAAGGCTAGGAAGGGCAAAGTAAAATCATCCAAACATGTGGACCTGGGGGTTAGTAGAAGTGTTTACCTTAAGCTGGGTAAGCCACCTTAATTCAAAGAGCAGGAAGGCCATAACTGCTGACACGGGTGGCTGTTGAATATTCCTTGAGGCAATGGACTTAAACTCCTGATGAAACCATGATTTAGTGTTACTTAGTAAGAGTCCTTTAAAGTGGGCCAAGTGTTCAAGATCTTCAGTGAGATCCTGCACTGCCTGAAATCCTCCCACTAATTGAGGCTAGAGCCCTGTCCGAATTCAGCAGCGATGAGTGGTATCCAAAGGCGTGTTTCCTCTGCCCAAGGGTACCCCAGACCTCCACACCGCAGTCCAACCGGGGAGGGTTTTTCCATGGCCCCAGAAGCACTTCCAACTCTCCCTTGCCAATCTCAGAAGTTAGAGGGGCAGGTGGGTCGGAGGCAGTGAAAATGGACCCAATATATAAAGGCAGAAGAAGCAGTCCTGAAAGTGAAAAGAATACAAGATTCCCGAAGAGAAATATTAAAATGGAGAACAGCAAGTGATGCTTGTCAGTAAAGTACTCTTCATTTAGTGGTCATTCATTTGACAATGTGATGCTTGTCAGTAAAGTACTCTTCATTTAGTGGTTATTCATTTGACAATGTGAAATTTTGAGCCAAGAGACAAGTTTAATCAAGCTTCACGAGGCTTGATCAGGTAGTATGATCACTTTGTGACCTGCCCACAACTGACATCACTTGCTCATCGGTAGGACCACAGTCATGAGAGATACAGTAACATAAGACAGACAAGGTAACCACAGATTCCAGCTTGCCACATTTCTTAGTAACCTTATAAAATTACCCAAAGATCATTTTTATGTAGAAATATTTGTTACTAAGATTCTCCCAATTTCATTCCCTTCACATCAAGCTATCTATTTCACTATGACATAATGGAGACCAGGAGCAACCCACCAATTATTGCTGAAAATCTTTAAAATATGTGTTCTTGGTTGACATTTGCACAGCCACTGTTCTTAAAGGAGGACATTTTGTGTTACACGGCAAAGTAACAATAGATCTGAGCTACTGGAAGCTGGTGATCCATTGTAGCTGGGTCAGGAATTGGCAGATATTTAGCCACGTTTGGATTGGGTTGGGGTCTGAGAGTTGTGTGAGTGAATTCCTCTACATATATATGTGTGCCATTTTGCACACCGCCCATAATGGCCTCTTTAGTGTTAATACTAACTGCAATATCCGGTTCATGCTAAATCTTAGTTTAGGCACACATCAACTTTAACCTGTTACTGGCAAACAATTGTCAGTTGATTAGTGAAAATATTCTCATTGGACACGGTAACATCGACAAAGATATCCACGTATTAGAAAGTCATAATATCTATGAATAAGTGATGAAAAATATTTCAACTAGCTATCAGAAGGCCATTACTTTCGACAAAATATTTGACACCATTTTGGGTCACAAACACGACTATCTCTTCAGAAGCAATATGCCGTCTTCACAAAACATTCAGCATAGCGAACGCTTTTCTTTTGATGTACTTCACCTCTCCAAGCTCCACCAGAAGCTCGCAGTATCTCTGGATTTGTCCCAGTCGTAAATGTATCTCTGCTGCCTCTTTGAGCCTCTCCTCCTTGCTTGGTGCACCAATGCCACCACCAAACTTGGACATCTTTACGGTTGTTAGTTCTTGTGCTTTAGACTGTTCAACACAAAATCATAAAATGTTAAGCGCCTGTACGAATAAATATACAATGCAATACAGAGTCAGACCGACACAACCTACTGCAAATTAAGAAAATAGGGGGACTTGTATGTTTCCATATGACTGAGTATATATGTACTTCTAGGGTAGCGCAATAGCTGGCACTATCACAAGAGGGGCAAATTAATTTTTGACTACGTTTTAGAAAGCATGTAGCTTGAAAATGTAAGGTGATGAAGTAAGTAAAGGGACTGAAACATTAGAATTAGAATTAATAATATGTAAAAAGACAGTACAAAAAAGTGGAACACAGGGGATGTCTGTGATGAGATTGTTGAAACTGAAACATTTTATATACCATCTGAGCCCCAGCAGTAATCAGTCCAGCCTCTGAAAATGTTGTAGCGTTCAATACACTAACCTCAATACTGATAAGATTCTATTGACTATCCATAAAGAATTGTACCATAAACAATTAGGGGAGCAAAGAGATAGATCCATGTAAACACTAGGAATTAAGCCACCACCCTATATGCCACAATTCTTAGTATCTTCTACAATTTGAAATACGCTGAGGTCTCGAAGATCTATTTACCTTTCTTAAATCAAAAATATAAAAAATGCAAAAGGATATGACTATTAACCCTGTGAGATAAGCATAACATTCTGTGATCCCACCTATTTTACAAACCTATAAGAAGCAGTTGACGGAAGTAGATCACATGATTTGATGAATGAGTAAAACCTTCTCAGCCCGACTAACAGCAGCCTCTACTGTAAACCTAGCTTCTTTCCTCCCTTTCCCGTTACTTATGCTATCCCGGCAAAACTATATGTCACCCTATTAGCCGACCAGGTGACCCTCAGGAATCCATGTTTGTCCTATATACTAATATATATTCCCTTGCTAACACTATGACTTTGGATCCCACTTGAACGCTCTTGGTGCCTTCTTTTGTAGAACTCGTATTAATCATGTAAGTGTTCTAAGGTAACTGTAAAGTCACAGCGTTGTGCTACAGAATATTCAATAAATTATGTTTTTAGAAATCTGCATATTGCAGAGTTATCTGTGGACTGGTAACACATTTTGGAGCAGTTAATACTAGAGGAGGCGACTCCTTGCCTACGAAGCTAGGTAGTCCTCTGCCAAGTATTCCAAACAACAGAAGCTAGATCTTTCTGAGGTGGGTATTCCAATGAAAGGTGTTTAGTTAATAAAGCAAACTTTTCTCACAGTTGCAGTATTTAGTGAGAATGACTATCTCCTCTCTCTGGAAAGTGATGCAGTGACCTGAGATCACTCCTTGGCATATGGGTCATGGTAGGAACTATGAAGAGACAATTGGAGGTACACATGTAATGATCTCTAGTTTGGGAACTTTTTAGATGGTAAAAAGAGACCACTCCACAGAACAAGGAGGCGTGAGGGCAGTGAGGAATCTGCGGTTAGACAGAGTATCAATCAAAAAGAGAGCTATCAAAAGGTAAGTACATTGGTTCTTCTCATTGCTACTTCTAACCTCAGATTCCTCACATTTAGAATACATACCAAAGCACCACCACACGACGTGCAGAGTCTGCACAGTAGACTCAGACCAGAAAGTCTTGCAGGGCCGAATGGGCGAAATACTCTTCCAGTCGGATCTGGCTGTCAAGGCAGTAGTGTTTTGTGAATGTGTGCACTGACGCCCTTGTCACGGTCTTACAGATGTCAGGGATAGGTACTCCATGTGCCAACACAGCGGTGGCAGCATTAGCAATGGTGCAATGGGGTCCCAGACCTTCTGGAGGCTGCTTTTTTGCCAGTGCACAGCAGATCTTAATGCAGAAGACTATCCACCTCAACAGGGTTCTTATCTTCACAGCCTTTTCTTTCTTCGGCCCAAAAAACCCCACATAAATTTGATTGCCCACCCGATGGTCCTTGGTATGATCAATGTAAAAGTTTAAGGCTCCTTTGGGGGTCCAGGCAATAGAGTCTCTCCACCTCTTTCGAGGGGTGAGGCACAGCAGAGAGTGTTCAAGGCTAATGGCTTGTCCAACATGAAAAGGAGGGATCATTGACAGAATATCGACGATAAAAATATCGAGCTGGCAGAATATCGCTGACAAAATATAGAACACCAGAATATCGAATTCCTATCTACAAACAGGTAAGTACAAAAATATCGAATCCAAAATATCGTTGTAAATAATATAGTTTGTTAAAATATCGAATTTTTTAATTGTCTTAAAAGTAATGTAAAATAATGAAATAATGAATATAATTAAGTAAAACATACTTAAAAATACTTAAATAACCTTAAAATTAATAAATAATTAATGTAAATTTAAAAAGAAATAAACATGCATTTTTCTTTTTAATACATATATATGTTAACTTAATAATATTAAAAAATATGCAATATTTTTAGTGTTGGATAGCGGGAGGGTAAAAAATACTATTCCCACTCCAGTGAGTGCAACAGTAGGGAAAGCGTTGGATAGCGGGAGGGTAAAAATTACTATTCCCACTCCAGTGAATGCAACTGTAGGGAAAGTGTTGGATAGCTTAAGGGTAAAAATTACTATTCCCACTCCAGAGAGTGCAACAGTAGGGAGTGGGTGCAACAGTAGGGAAAGTGTTGGATAGCGTAGGGGTAAAAATTACTATTCCCACTCCAGTGAGTGCAACAGTAGGGAAAGTAATGATTTAATAATTACATAAAAATACATTAATTATCAATACCAATACAAAATTAATTAAAATTAAATACCAATAAATATTATTTATTAAAAATTATTACGTATTAATAATTAATTAACAACAAATTAAGTTTCAATACCAAAAACTAATAAGTAATAAAAAAAAACAATTATTAATTAATTAACAGTAAATTAATTATCATTGCATAAAGATAATTATGGTAATTACTTAATTACAATTAAATTACTTCCCACCCTATTCCCCTATAAACCCACAACCCACTCTGAATAATAAATTAATACAATTAGTATAATTATCAATTAATCAATTAATAAAATATAATTACCAATTAATAAAAATTAATTACCAATTAATAATTAATTAACAATAAATTAATTATCAATACCAATAAATAAAATAAATAATGACTTAATTACAATTAAATTACTTCTCACCCTATTCCCCTATAAACCCACAACCCGCTACAGAACTAAAACGCAAATTTAAATTAAAAATAATTAATAATTCCTAAAAATTTATTTTTTATTTACTATAATTAAATTACTTCCCACACTATTCCCGTATAAACCCACAACCCGCTACGGAATGAAATTACGCAAAAATTAAATAACATAAAATTCATTACTACATTACAAAAATAATACATACTTTTAACACATGCAGGTCTTTTGCAATCGCCCCCAAAACTGGGATGATGTCCATCAGGTTCCCTTAGTGCTGAACATACTGAGATTTCAGATCCCACTGCAGTACTAGAATATGTGACGTGGCAAAGTGGACAAGCAGGATGCATTAGACCAACAGGCCAAGAAGTCTCAGTGCTGCTTCACTTGAGATCCAGGACCCAGGTTGAAACATTAGAATCATAACCTGAATGCTCGAGACTCGTGGCGATAGTGAAAAGGTCCTGAACTGAACATTTGAAGAAACGCTCCTATAAAAAGAAGCCTATGTGAAGGAGTCCTGTAGGATTTTGGCTTGTCAATCAAGAACCCTAATAAAGTCAGAAGGTTCACTTAAGTCTGGAGGAGGGCTACGCCCGATTGTGGCTAGCTCACCTTCAACAGCCAGTTGTCAAGGTATGGGAAGACTAGTATCCCCAACCTCCGAAGATGCACGTTGACCACCGCCATCACTTTTGTGAACTCCCACGGGCACTGGTAAACTCAAAAGGGGAGCACCTAAAACTGAAAATGCTCCTGGCATACTTTGAACTACAGGAAAAGTCTATATGACTACAGGACAGGCACATAAAACTATGCATCCTGCAGGTCCATGACTACTCTCCAGTCTTCAGCCCCAGGGCAGACAGAACATGGGCCAGTAAACATTTTGAATTTGTCCTTCCACAGGACGGCATTCAGAGGGAGAAGATCTAAAATAGAACAAATGCCTCATCCTTCTTAGATACAGGGAAATAGCAGGAGCAACAACCTATCCCTATGTCTGAGGTTGGCCCATCTCGATTGCTGCTTGGGCAGTAGAGCTTGCACTACATGCAGTAAAATGGGTAGAGGTTCCTTTGAGAGCCACTGTGATGTGGCCAGAAGCTGTGGTGGGTTAGAAGGAAATTGGAAGGTGTAGCCCTGCTGGATATTCTAGAGGACCCATGTGTTGGATGTGATAGACTGCCACACTGGGAGAAAATGTTGAGTTCTGCTTGCAGCAGGTTAGTTGTGTGCCACTAAGGGCAAACTAAAGAGCCATGGAGGCTGATGTGACTTTTTTTTAGATCGAAAGTGGAGGGATGGGGTCCAGTCCTGCTACTATACTATACCATACCAACATGGCGCCTAAGCTTTTCAATGAAAATATCACCACGTTGACTTTCTTTATTTGGGGGCTGACGGGTATGATTATAACGAACAGTAGACATAACATTGGATATAACTCCGTAGTATAGGTTCAATAGCGGTACGTGGATGGAAACTGGATGATAGGCAGCTTAGTTGCACTAGGGCACCTGTGATCGCAAACCATTCCTAGATGGAGGACACGATAACAGGAAAATGATATGTAGAGTGAAAGCATCGGTAAGCTATGTCCAGCCTCCTGTCAGCGAATCACAAGTGTCTGTAATTAACTAATTACTGGATAATCAACCCCGTGGAGAAAGTATATAAAAAGCAACAGTGTTGCTCAGGATTCACAAGGAGCAGGACTACGTCAGGATTCCCGGGAGAACTTTGCATATCGGTGATTGAAAGGTGAGTTATCCCTATACGAACATTTCCGTACTGGGCTTTAAAGGGCATTCTAAGTGATGGATAATCTAATTGAGTTGTAACTGCGCAGCAAACGACAAACTAGTTTCTTGTTGTAAAACAAGTCGTAATGAAAAAACTACGTAAATATGTCTCGGTGACTATCTCGGGGAGGCTGGAAATGAACCGACTCTAATTATTACGAGCACCGTGTCCCCGCATGGGTAAAATACCCATATCAAAGATATTGAATTTACAATGTCGGGAATTGAGATACGTATGCGCGCACTTTTACTTTGTGTAGAATGGCAATAGATACAGCTGCACCTTACCCTTTCTCTCACTTGGATTCCCTTACTAGCGCTGGCAAAAATACTAAGATATAAATGCTGACCCTCTACAAAGACAGCTATACCCATCGAGATAAATCAAGGAAACAGTAAACAATCATCGTGGATACTGAAAAAGATGAAACTGTGAACAACGCTGAATAAGTAGGTTTCTCTTGAAGAGTAAAAAAAAGTCTGTATGAAAAGAACCATAATCAACTCTATACTTCCTTTCTGTTTGAAATATCTCAGAGATAATAATCCCTAGCCTTTATCATTCCAAACAGGTTCCCCGAAGATTTTAGCACCCTGGGAGCAACAAACCTTCCCAAACTACAAGACATCAGATACCGAGTTCGTGGCGTCGTTATGGCCTCACTTTATATCTGAAGAGCGACTCAGACTAATGAAAGGTATGTCGAGGAGAGATAACATAGATCACTATGTGGCCTAACAATGAGAGACCCATGAGTAAGAGATTAGCTAAATTAGCATTATTCTCCACAGTAACAACCAGTAAGGCGAGTTTCTTGTGATACCCAGAAAACCACATACCACTATATCATTACTAGTGAGCCAACGCGACTCGATAGGCACAAGGTAGAGCTACTCTTTTACCTTTTAAACCTACCAAATGTATCAGAACGTAAAATTGGGGTGGATGGAGACAGAGCTGTTAAAGACTATATACTCCAACTAACCTCCCACACACTTTGACTCATTCTCACTCTCCACTTTACTTTTTCTTACCTTCCTTTTTTCTGATCCCTGTATATAAATAATACTACTTAGAGAGCGATGAATTTAGAAGCGCTATTGCTAACCCGTCAGTGTCAGAGGGATTTTTTACAATGAAGTATTGGAGATAAATTGCATACTCTCCTGTGGGATTGATAGATGGTATTTAATGTTACTCCAAATCATGTCCAGTGACATTATTTTTATTGAATTTCAGATTATTGAATTTCAGATTATTCAAGTCCCCACCTTTGCCCGTGATTAATTCATGTAGCAACAGGTCCTGAGGAAGGTGGCAATTGAAGAATATTAGGCCACCGAAACGTGCGTCGACCAGACAGTATGAGACACCCTAATGTTTAGCAATTGGTCAGAAGACACAACGGCTTGCCCTGTCTTGGACAAGCTATACCATTGCTGTTCTTCTCCACTTGGGGTGCTGTATGTAAGGTGTTGTGTGAATGTGATATGTATGTAGATTTTTTCGGAGGTGTGATTGATGTGGGGACATTTTCATTTGTTGTGAATCATTGATGATACTCACATGGTTAAACAACCAAAAAAAATGTTTGTTGACACTTTGTACTGTATATAAAAAATATTTATTTAAACAGAGATGAATTGCACAGTATGAGAATTTATTGTGAAGTGGCATAAAATATGAAAAAATAAATACAAACAATAAAAAAAATGTGTAAAAATGATAATATTGTTGTGATACCTATTTCCATCTGTACCCACTCTAAGTAAAACAAGATAGGTCTAGAGGGATTCTTTTCAGTATAGTTCAGTTTTTTTTTTTTTTCCCCCTGTTCCCTGACCTAAAATTAACTCACTAGGGGGTTACCTTTGTTAGTGTGTCCAGTCCTGCTACACCATCTTCTGTTTCTGCTTCAACTTGGATTTGGATTTACAAGATGAGCTCAGCCACGAAGAGGACCTGTCACGGCATCAGCCTCAAGAGGTGACATGGATCAGTTCTCTCAAGTTACAGCAGGATTGGGCTTGCCTGGCTACTTTGGTTGATGATCTGTATTATACAGCTTCACTTCATGATCTCATAGAGCCTTTGGGTGCATGAGGGCACATTCCTCACATGACTAGGCAGGGCCGGCTGCTGATGCAGGGCATACGGGCTCTGCCTTTCAAATTTCTTTAGTCATGTGGATAGTAATTGCAATTAGCAATTACCATCCACAATTCTTTTCAAAACAATGCCCTGGATGCGTGACTTTCACAACCCTAACACGTCAGGCAGCTGGGCAATTTTGAGAGGCACATGCGTTAGTGTGCATGTGCCAGTATTCATGGATTGTTTGTTTTTTATATAAAGCAGCCTAAGATCTGACTTTGGACCACCCGCTAATAATGTGCGGCAGCGTCACATTTTAAAGCAGTGAGGTGTATAAAGGGCATCATCGCTCTACTTTCAGGGAACACTTGTCAATCACTTCAGGCTTCGTGTACGAATCTTCCTCATCACCCCAACCTTTCCTAAGTCAATACAGGTCATGGAGGGGTCAGCAAGTATCACTGACTCTACCCCACCCCGTGATGAGTTGGGAAAAAATGGAGTTTCAGTTGGTTGTCCTTGCATGAGAGAGGATCAGTCCCTCAGCATGTGATGTTGGCCGCTCACGTCTCTTGAGGGACATGAATAGCTAACATGAGTCATCAGTAGGCCTGGGCGGTAAATTCCGTTCCGCTCGCGGAATTTGCGGAATTTCGCGTTCCGCGGAGAACGCGAAATTGCTAAAAAGTCTGCTTTCCGCGATTTCGCGAAATTTTTGCTTGTTCGCGATCTCAAAATGCGTGTTCGCGAGATATTTCTCCCCGAGCACGCAAACAGCAATTGTGAACAGGAAAAAAGCATCGCGAACAAGCAATTCCGCGTGTTCGCGGAATTTCTGCGTGTTCGCGGAGATTTTTTACCGTTTCGCGGAGATTTGCGTAACGCAATTCCGCAAATTCCGCCCACCCCTAGTCATCAGCAGATATCAGAGCACCTTGAAGCACATCAGCTGATGATGTGAGCTGTACAAAATAAATTCATTTTTCATACAGTGCACATCCTGAGCTCATGTATTTCAAGGTGCTTTCATATGTACAACGGTTGTACAATCACTAGTCATACCAAAAATGGACTCTGGTAGTCCGACCTTACTAGAATAACCAAAATCCTGAACTGCTCCATTCAGGGTGACTCTCAATGCAGCAGCAATTCTGATAACAGGAATGAGACGGTTCAACCACATTACATCTTCCTTCGAGTCTCTCCATAGCTCCCATTCAAAGCCAGGATCCAGATGAAAATAGTGTGCTTGACGCACAAAGCCTTGAGCATGATGAACTCAGTTACCTTCCAAATAAACTTACAAATTCATGAGGCAGCCACTCCCTACAGAAAACCAGCTCCCTCCGGCTAAAACTTCAAAAAACAAAAATGTACGCCTGCACTTTCAACAGATCTGTCCCAAGGATATGGCACTCTCACCCTGTGGAGATTTAGTCATATCCAGCGATCACCACTTTCAAAAAGGTGATCTAAAGAATTTTACTAAACAGATTCTTTTAACATTAGAATAGAGATCATGGAAGACTATAGTTTGGTTTGACACCCGAGGTGCCACTCGTCGACATACAAATATAACTAGTCACATCTACTGTTCAGCCTGGAGAACGAACAATGAAAACAAACTATATGCTTTCAATCATGCACTCTGTTTTATAGTGTTTTTTTCCCAATGTGCAGCGCTTAGATACCCTTTGGGTCACGTTCGCACTATACAAAACTATGTGAATAAAGAAATATGTCCTAATGACAGACATAGACTATTCATGACAAACACCCAAAGTCAGTCATGAGAACATTTGAAAGCACATTAGCAGACATGTATAGCGCACATGTTGAGCTCATGTATTTTAAGTATCTTGTATCTGCAAATTACTGATGTTGTGCTTCGAAATGCAAGAGTGCAAGCTGTCACATGAATAATCAATATCAATTAAACCAATGAGCCAAAATCTATTAATTTGTTCCCATCACAAAAGTTGTGTTGGCAAATGCACCATTTTCACTAAACTTTAAATATTTTTGGGAGGGGATCTTTAGAGATTTGATAAAGAGCAGCTTTTCAAGTAATTAGAACACCAGACAACACAGTGCCACATCTTGCCCATATAACATTTGGACCATTCCGAACTTCTATATAGACGAGCCCACCGGGTCTTTTTGCACTCCTGTTGCAGCTTCCAATAATGCAGACTTAAATTGAATGTGACTTGATAAGGGCACGGGGACTTCTTGGAGGCATACTTTCCCCCACAACTGCAAGCTAGACAAGAGTGGTAACTCCTGTAGCATACTACCCCAGGCCTAGTACTTCAAAATGATCATGCTACACACCGAGCTTGGTAGTACATGTCTTTATTCATCAGTATGTAACAGTCAACTGAACATTCGATATCATGGATTTGATGGAAGTGCAATGGGTGGGTAGTCACTGTTCTATGGAGTCTGCCAGGAACTAAAAGTTTACCGTCATCTCTAACTCACAAGACACTACATCTCCCAATTGTTAAATAGAAAGTACCAATAATACATATGCATATTACAACTCAACTCTTCATTATGTCATTTTGCCACTCAAAATAATCACTCAGATCGGGTCCGATGTGGCTGTGGAGATACTAAAGAAAGGTCCATGACTGGCATTGGTAACAGAGACATTGATACAGTCATTGGGCTCTCTGGACTCTCAGGTGGATAAGGCTCCCCCTGACATCTGTAGTTAGAGAAGGTCAAGGCAGGTGCTTGAAATGCAAAGAATCTAATGTAATAGTCTTTCCAGGATGGCAAACAGTCACCATGTGTCCATTACTGGTCACAATTCTCAGTGGGCCAGCATCAAAAGCAGCATCAGTCTTGTGTTTTTGTTTCTGCCTGAGGATCACCTGATGTCCTATGTTATACACAGTGTTCTGAGCACTTTGGCGTAATCTGCATAGGTCTTCATTTTGCGATTGTGAGACAAATCATTGGTTTTAAGTTTATCAATGTCAATAGATCTCTCATTGGTCCATTGTGACACTTTGGGGCCCATGGCTCTCCCAAAACTTAAGGTAGAAAAACGTTCACCTGTGGTAGAATGCAGAGTTGACTTGTATGCATGAAGCGTAGACTCATTTCATTACAAGCTTTTCCAGCGCAGCGCACTGAACAATCTTCCTGAGGGTACTCGTAAGTCCCTCGAGCACACCACTCACTTGTGGCTAAAGAGATGTGTTTTTATGATGCTTGATATTTAAATGAGTGAGAAAGTCTTTCAATTACTGAAATGCAGGTCATTGTAAGATTTCAAATTTGATGAAACACCCCAAGCTGCATAAGTACTTTCTAGTTTCTCAATGACTTTGTGATGAAAGGTTGACGACCGATCTTCCACCAGAGGAAAGCGGGCATATTCATCAACAATTACTAGTAGATGATGTCCATTATTAAAGAAGTCAATTGCAATATTTTCCCAGGCATCCTTTGGGAGATCAGACATGTTCAGCGGAAGTGGGGTTGTCTTAGATGACCAACAGTTGAACAAATGAAAGGCCTTTAACTCTTTTTCAACTCTTTCATCAAGACGAAGAAACCGTACTTGGTCCCGTAAAGCTCGTTTCATAGTAACAGACCCCACGGTATCCCTCATGGGCCAGTTCAATGACCTGTTGTCTCAGATGCTCGTGTTTGACAATTCTTGACCCTTGTAAGATGATGCCTTTGGGAGTAACTGTAAGTTCTTCGAACACTTCTTTGAATTTCTAGTCTTCAAGGTCATCATGGAGAGGTTGAGAATGTGTTTGCCACAGCTGGTGTCTAATAATCTCTGAGTATTAGCAAATCTCTGTCAGTACTTGTGTCAGCAAAGATTTGTTCTACCAATGTGGCAGCAGAAGTACTGGTTTTCACAAAGAAATTAACGTAGGCATCAGCCGCTTTAGAGGTGGTGCAATGACACTGTAGTGGCATCGTTAGAAGTAGTCAGTAAGGTTTTGATCTTTTCCTGGATGATAAACAATTGTATAATCATACTCTTGCAATGACCACCTCTCAATGCGAAGGGGAATCTTGGCTTTAGGATTGCCGAAAATGGTGAGCAATGCTTGGTGATCAGTGACAACTGTGAAATGTTTTCCATATACGAACACATGAAAACGTTCGCAGGCCTACATTACAGCCAGGCTTTCTCTTTCAGGCTGTGAATAAGCACGTTCTGTCATTGACAAACTTCGGCTAGCATTTAGCATAAGCCACATTGTGTATTGGGGCATGAAAATGTCCAGTGTGCTAGGCAAGAATGATGCCTAGTCCCACTGGGATTGCATTAACAACAACCTCCGTCTGCAATTTCGGATCAAAGTATGCCATTTCAGTTGCCTTCTCAAATGAATGCTTGATTTTCCTGAAGCTTTGCTCACATTCGCTGGACCCCTTGAATGATATATTTCATTTAGTTAAGTCTCTCAATGGAGCACTTACAGTGGAAATGTCACGTACATATGTTGAACAATAACTGACCATACCAAGGAAAAATCTTAGCATAGTTACATCTTGGGGGGTAAAGTGGATGACAAGATTTGTACTTAGTTCAGGTCTGGAGTCATTTACCCATTGGTAAAGTCATGGCCAAAGAACTTGAGTTTGGTGTGATTAAAGTCACACTTTGCTGCGTTTAAAGTGAGACCTGCAAGTATATGACACACTTGTGTCAGAGCTTTATCATTTTATTTTTGTGTGGCCTCAAAAATTAGTATGTCATTACTGTAATTGAAAGCATTTGTGATTGACTGTATTATGCCACAAATGACACCCTGAAAACATTTGCCTGCTGACGACACACCGAAACGTAGCCTTTTATCTCGAAACAAAACAACATGAGTCAAAAAGGTAGTACTGTACCTGCAATTCTATTTCAGTTTGAGCTGGTAATACCCTTTGTTCAAATCAAGTCAGGAAAATACTTCAGCTCCATTCAGCTGAGTAATCATGTTGGCAATGTGCAGACCTAGTTGCCTTTCTCTTTCAATCGCCTTATTTGAATGGCGCATATCAGCGCAGATGCACACAGCTCCTCCACTATCCTTTTTCGCCACTATCACTATGGGTGATATCCATGGCGTTGGACCAGTGGATCGCTCAATGATGTCATGATTTAATAACGTATCCAGTTGTTTCTCAACAGCCTCTTGTAAATGGAATGCAATTCAGCGATGTCATTGAGCAACCGGGTGAATGTCCTCATTTATGTGAAGTAGCACGTTAATGGTCTTAAGTCTTCTTAATCCATGAAACAAAGATGGAAATTGATTCAGTATTCTCATGACATGCATTGACATTGTAGTTTACAGAAATCAGCTCCATGTCGGCACCAGTACTGAAACTGAATAAACATGCACCCAATGAAGTGCCTGGTAAGACATGAATTGACGTTTGTACTTTGATATTTTTATGCTTCACTGTGGCTATTAATGAACCATGATTTTGCAGTGGTGTTGAAGCAGCCCACGTATACACTTTGGTTTTTGATTGAGTTAAATGGAGTACTAGAGAGAGTTAATTGTACTTCTTTACCGGTATAATGTTTATCGACGCACCACTGTCTATGATAAAAGGTATGGAGCACCCATTCACTTTCAGCGTGATCTTGGGACATTGTCCAAATGACTTTTGCACTTTCAATTGTCGGCCTAGCTTTGACCGGCATTCTTCCTTGCATAAAGCTAATCCTACATGTTCACGTCATCCGGCAGTCAACATTGATATAACACACCTATCTTCCTTACTGTCACTCTTCAATGAAGGCGACAAACTTTTAGACGAAGAATTTGAAAACAATCCACATCGTTCAGTTTCTACTTCTCAACAGATGGTGCCACTTGGCCTTGTGGGCGTATGTAGAACGTCACACTTGGAACTTTTTGGCATCCATTTTGTTTTCTCGACGTGACACACTTGATCTTTCCTCTATTTTGTTTTCTTGATGTGACACACTTGATCTTTCTCTCCCTTTTACAAAATGATTCTTTTTTATGTGGAAAGGAAATCGGAAACTCAACTTCTTTTTCTTAGGAGACATTACTTTATGGCCTTCTGCCTAGTGTTCGACTTACTTTTCACACTCAGTGCTGTCTCGTTCTGGGCCATTCCAGCCTCCATGTTAGCTGCCTGTCTGTCGGCTCACTCCTTCGCTCTGGCAGCCATGGTACTTGCTTTAAGCTGAGTGTATCCTTCAGCATTTGAAGGAATCGGACAGGCAACCACCTATAACTCCGAGACACACATTCTTTGTTGTTGAACTCATTTAACTTTCAATACTTTATGAGCAAATCAAGTCTTTCTAAAAACTCATCCATCGTTTTGCCAGTGTCTCTACCTTTCTGACTGAAAATGTACCTATCATAGTTGACATTTAGTATTGGATTCAACTTGGTGTTTAACAGTTCTTTGATTTGACGGTATGCCACTTTATCACCTGGTGGTATTTTCTTTATCACTTCTTTTACCCCTAATTCTTTAGGTATTTAATGAAATTTTTGCCATGTGCTACTTCCAGTGCATCAATGCTGCAGGCAGTCCATATATCGCCAATAATTTGCATTTTGGTTGTATCGAAAGAAGGCAGTGGCTCAATTAGGCCTGGGAAGAAACACTGCCATTTTAACAAGTACACGTTCCTTAAGTTCCCTTCTCTTTCATACAATGACTTTTGACACACTTTTGCTTGTATGACAGTGCAGGATTAGTTTCTCTGAAACCACACTGCTTACAAAATCACTTCATAAGTACACTATCACAACACCTTCAACATTTCGTGCAAGGCCTCGACTCACATTGTGCAAATGTTGTTATTTGTTACTTCAACCATAAAGGCGAAATTGCTATCAAAGAGACAATAAACAATATCAGCTCAGCTCGATCGTCAACATAGAAACATGAACACTGTAGCTATAAAAACACACGTATTTCCGTGCTCAGATCAGAGGACCACTCAGCTGTCATCAGGTTATCGCTGTGCTGGAGTTCCAGCTCTGCTAGTTCCTGTTTATCCCTCTGCGAGGAGGGATGTCCAACACGTGACCAATACTGGGGCCTACTTACCTTGCCTTCAGCTAATGGGGATTTAAATAATTCGATAGGGGATTCTTGGCAAAACGCACACCCCAGGCAACTAGGTTTGGGAATGCATAGTATGAGTACACTATACTCAGTACTTATATGCCACCATAAATACACTGTCTTAGCACGATGGTAGACATATTCATTATGTTCACTGCCCCTATATTGTTAATCATTTTTATCTCCTTTTGTCTATTGATTATTGCAGTGCATATACTTTATACAAGAATCACGATGGTTCAATAAATATTGGGAACACCCCTTTGTGTATTTCTTGTATAGCTCTCTGAGAGAGCAAAAGTGACTGAGCAAAAAGATTCTATATCTGTTAACAAGAATCCTGGGGGATCAAGGTTGTCAAGTCCTGAGGTTGCCCAAACCATTTGTTACCTTAATAGGTTTAGGGGTACTTATGGTGGCACTGTGAGCTAGCTGGTATATAGGCCAACATATCCTGATGGGGTGCATGGAATCAGTCTGGCACCATCCCAACATTTATTTTGTACAACAAACGAAGAGTTCCTACTGAAAAGTGGAAACCGTACAACACAGTGGCTTTATAACCAGCTATGGATCTTACTTTAAAGAGTATGTGTTGTTCACCTGAACCGGCACCATTCATACCATATATAAAACCTTTGGATGTGCTGGGTTCAGGATCGTTATGGCCAATCTGAACTGGTGTGGCTTCTTTCCACATTGCCATTGGAGCAGTTCAATTTCTGAAGGACTTTCAAGTTGTGTGGAACACACACGAGACTGTCTGTGGTGTCCACTTCAGGGCTCACCGGCTCCATATTCACAACAACTGGCCAAAAGCTGTGGTATGATGACTCGCTTTACTCAAGTTCTGGTAAGCGTGAATGTATTCTCTTTATGTTTGATTGTCGCCGCTCACTGCTCTTTCCGTATCTGGTTTCCACAGCCTTTAACATTTCTTGATCTTAGAAATGTCTCTGCTTTCAGCGCTTCCTAGCAATCGGCTAGCACAGCCTCTAGCTGGACCGGGGTTGCTGCCATTAGGGTTGTTGCAGCCTTTAGGGTTCTATTGTATGAATGATGGCTGTGTCTCGTTGTGGCACAGTACCTCTTGTTTCGAGTTTCCCAGCAAATTTCTATCCGACGACAAACACTCTTTCTTTTAGGCCTTCACTTTCTTCACATGCCTAGCACTGGCTAGAGTGGACCTTTGACTTCACGTACGCCAACCGTCGATTTTCACTTCAACTGAGGCACACATGGCATGCACAAGCAGTTTGCCAGAACACGGCAGAGGTCTGGCAGAGGAAGCACTCAATTCTTTGACTTGCAGGGTTTATGTAATCCCCTATTTTGTTGCCAGTTGTAGCATCCTCCCCCAGCCCAAGTACTTTTAAATGATCACGCCACAAAAGGAACTTGGTATTACACATCTTTATTCATCAGCGTGCAACCGTGAGCTGAACATTCTATCATGAATTCAATTACCCACCCCACGCACTTAAGTCACTGTTCTACGGAGTCCATCAGGAACCAAATGGGTACCTTCATCTTTAACTCACAAGATACTACAACCGCCACCTCCAAAAGGTTTATTACAGAATAAATTGCCAACAGGGTGTAGGTTTTCTGAGACTGGTGCATCTGAGAAAGTAAGTAATAGGATGTGATAGTGCATAAGGAGGTAATGTGCAGTTTTAGTTAGAATACGTAAAACAAGGCCACCAGCCTGCTCGTATAAAAACCACATAAGGATTTAGGGCTTTATTTATGGTTTGGCGGACAGGGTACTCTTTCAGAACATAATGGATATACAGTTCACCTTATTAAAGGTACATCAGGATATAATGCACCTGTGATAAGGCAGATGTGATATCCGTCACGTTTGTGGCAGTGTACCTCATATGCCAAACTCTGAACCAGGCCCTTAGTTCTGTCTGAAGTGAGCCAGGTGAACATACAAAAGCCTAAAATGGTGGCACTTAAGAGTTCAGTGACATTTGTACTTACAGTTTTAAATCTAACCAGGTGTTTCATGTGCATGATCCCCTTACAGTAGTTCTGTGGAAGCAAACTGTCATCTTGTCCTTTTAATACAGCAACAAGGTCCCACAAATTCTTGCTTCCTCCAGGGGGCTGAACACAATAAATGAAACACATACTTAAAAAAGGACATTTAACCAAAATGCAAATGTATTAATTATCACAACTGCTTTCCTTTCTTAACTTTGATAAATGTGACACAAAAAGTGCTGATAAACACTCATAGTTGATTATATTATGCATCTTTGACTTACTGACAAACACCAAATAATAATTAGCTGGAGATTTAAATATAGCAGCGTGTATCATCCTCCAGCCCTCAATGCTATTTTCTGTAACTTGGGGTATGAACTCTTTTGTGGTATGGCTGATATTTCACATAGTCACAGTTGAATAGATGGTTAAATGTAGTAACACGCTTTCTGCAACAATTTTTGTGTCACTAGTTGATCACAGAATTCCAACAAGCCAACATAATCTTTCACAGTTACAAGGCCAGTGTGACGACAGCCATAAATGGCGCCTTTGTAGCATCTGTAATCGCAGTCTTAATAGATATGCCAGGGTTTGAGCGGCAACATAATATTACTCTTGATTTTTTTGGTTTCAAAAACTCTAAAAACAACTTGTTAAAATGATTTGGGTCGATTAATGTCACTAATGTCGTTTAGCTCTGCCTCAACATCTTATTAATTTCTTTTTACATGTAGAATACTGTCTTCTAAAGTATATTGTGTATAGTTTTAATTGCAGAGATAAAACCAGTATTTTAAAAGTCCCCTTCGAATGTCCTTTTGATCTGCTGGTGAAGTGCTTTTTTCTGTTCCACGCCCTCTTGTCTCTATTGCCAAAAGTCATCATCAAACTCAACCAATTCAAGACGAATTCTTGCAGATGCCTTAGGTTTGTAGAAAACCTCCAAAAGTGTTCTGGATACAAAGTGTGAAATAGTGAGAATTTGCATCCAAGTATTGAAAACCCAACTCTAAGATAAATAGCCTTTTGATTTGCTAACCAGGCTCTATCATCCTCTATTACACATTTCCTATACTACTGAAAATTATCATCAATCTCATATACATACACACTCGTCACTCAAAACTACAATATCCAGGGGTGTTGTTCTCATCACCTTGGACTTGGTACAGCAGTCTTGGGATCCAGATTTAACACACCTGTTGAAAAAACCCAACAGGGGATTGATAGGCAGACAGGTTCTCCTAAAAGTAATGGTCACCAGAATTGCCCATCTAAGTCTTCTGTTGCTAAACCTGACAGCTTGATGTCTGAACAAATCAAATCAGGTAATTTGAAGTAGCCTCTGGATGCAATGAACATTATGAGAGAGGCAAAACATCCAAAAGCTTGATATTGTTATGACTTCAAACAGTACTGCTCCATTGGGCTTTAGATGAGAAAGTACAGGCAAGAGAATCAGGTGAGGGGTCTAACAACCTGCTGTTGTACAGATACCTGTAAGGATTTAGTTCCAGTCTGAAAGGAAGCCAAGTCCAAAGGCACATTGCCAGCCAATTGAGGGACCTTAGCACAGGTGAAATACAGCCAAGTATGGTTGCATTCGAAAATAGGCAGGCATCTACATTATGGCCCAGTTGAAGATGATGTAAGAGTTGATTGATAGAGAGTTGGCATAAAATATCATACATTGGATTAAAGCATTTAGAACTGGGATGTAAATGCTGACTTGGCAAAAACAAACACTTGCAACTCTTGCTACTTGTAAGCAGAATCTCAGTTATTTTTAATTTGAGAACATTGATGGACATTAACCACCAAGTGATACCAAGTTGTTTGCTATGCCTCAGAGACCTTCACCATAGAGATAGGATATGTTAAATAAGAGCTGAGTGTCATTCACTTATAAGTCAAATCAGACTCCATCCCAATGCAGTATTGTGGCAAGTGGAAGCACATACAGATTTCACAATAAGAAGAAGCTGAGAATCAACCCCTGCAGGACACCACAGCTCAAAGTTTTGTCTTCAGATGAGAAAGTGGGTAGAGCAAATGCTCAGTCCCTTCCTTCAAGGAAATAATTCATCCACTTTAGGCACAAGTTATTTATCCCCACCTCCATGTCACTGTTTTAAAAAGGATGTTGTGGTCAATCGTGTAGAAGGCCAAGGCTATCTAACATGATCAGTAATCTGACACATTAGTTGTCAACAATCCATCAGATGTCATTTACACTAGTATGGAAAATATGACTAGTTTTAGACTATGCGCAGGCCGGAAACTTGCCTGAAAAGAGTTCAGATGGCAATTCTACTTCACAAGTTTAAGCAACTGGCTTAAGGCCTGTTTCTTGAAGAGTTTTCCCTGGGAAACTAACCCCATGACTTAAGAAGGATATGGTCTCATAGACACCATCCTCCTCTGTGCATGCTTCTCGCTTTGTGTGACAGTTTCATCTGTGTTTTCTGGTGAAGCTAGCTGTTTTTAGCTTTGTGTGGTGGCGTTTTGTTCAGGGGAAACGGAAAAAGTAGAACTATTTTGAATGCTGCAGACACTATCAAGGGTGGCTCCTCCGATAAGGCGGAGGAGAGTTGCCCCACTGCTCTTTGAACAGGAAAAATAAAATGATAACACAGTTATTATCATTTTATTTTTCGCACGTTCGGGGCTTGGTTAGGGCAGGGTGGGTCTAGAGGCACAGGGGTAGGAGTGGTTTGCACACTACAAGTGCACATGACTGCTTGGCCGGCTGTCTTGGCCCAGCCAAACAGTCATGCGCACTTTGCATGTCCCCACCACGCTACATTACACAGCCTGATGGGGAACATGCCCAGGGCCCCAGTCACCATATGAGCGCTGATCCACGGTGCTCAGATCAATCACAATGCTGCATTGCTGTGTCGTGTTTGGCTTAGGGGAGCCAATCACATCGCTGCATTGCAGCATTGTGATTGGCTATGGGGAGCCTGGATGCCTCTTGGTTCCGGGAATCGCCTGAGAAGTGGAGGAGGGAAGCGGCCGGCGGAAGGCGGAAGTGGTAATTTTGTCCCCTGCCAAACCCCACTTCCCCCCGCCCCTCCACCCCTCTTTCCTGCCAGCCAGTACTGGACACCATGCTCTTTTAGTTTCAGTGGTACTTTTTATTTCAAATACAAAGAGGAGGGACCAGGGGTTATAAAAAGGTCCATAATAAGTGCCCCTGATAGTATCAAAAAGAGGTATGCAGTTCCTATGAAATCATATAGGTTTTACCAGGAAGAAACAAGGGGAGTGCTCCATTTAGAAGCAAGGGCCCACACACACCCCAAGGGGTGTCATGCTTCATCATCAGGCAGCTCCTCATTTGGCTGGCGCTACAATGCCCAATGGGCCCTGCAAGGGGGCTCTTTGCCGGAGTTCTTTTCTTTTTGTCGATGTGGAGCATGAGGTGTGATAAAAAGGGTGTGTGAATGGAGTGAGTAGACTGGAGATAATGTGCAATAAAAATAACTATAGGATCCCAAAAAACTATTTAATTGCTGGGTTCCTATTTATACATAGATTTGGGCGAGAGATGGATATAATGGTCTACTCTGGCATGCTATAAGTAAGGACGTGGGTCGACATGTTTCATGCCTTTTATTGTCTGAGCGATCATGGCATTTCTTCAGGACCATGTATCCTTATCTACTCACAAAGGGGTGGTCAGTGCATGTGTCTAGTACCATACACGTGAAAAGTCACACAGATACATAGTATAGCTTCTGGGTAAAACCTTTAGAAAAAGGGATGGGCAATATACGGAGAAACAAATTATCAAAATGTACCATCATCATGCTGTACCATTGGTTTTGAAAGTGACAGGCAGAGGTAGGTAAGCAGGTATTCACCCCCATCAGTGCATCATGGGCGAAGTACCATTCTAGAGTTAAAAATCACAACATAAGCAAGAATTCGCACACATGCAAGTCAATGTCACCTTTGTGACATAATCGGTGTGTGGGGAGTTTGCCCCTGTGATTCACACACAGAAACGTGTTGGCCTGTCAAAAATCACCTGTAGTATATGCCTCGCTGATAAAGAGACATATGATGTAGGCAAAACGCTTAGAATTCCTTCATACAAGACTTACCCAAATTATGTATATCTATTGAGGACCCAGTCGCACAAACCTGAATTGACGCTCACTTGTGTGGCACTAATCCTATAGAGAAGGGCCAGAAAAGTGAACGAAGTTATCAAGACGTGACTATGATAGTCTGAGTGCGTAGAAAGCATCCAATGGGCGGCCATGCTATGAAGAAAGGGAGCATAGAGTTACTCACGGTTGTCGGTGATCGCACCTAGCGCCCGACCTACCCTGTGTTCTGCCTTTGCGGGAGTGTTGTTCCTGCGGCGTGCATGTAGTTTAATGGAACCCCGGCAGGTGAGCCAGAATCTCTATCTCCTATTGCGGGATCCATGTGGGAGGTAGTGCAGTATCCGGAGCACCAGGGGTGAGCATGGAGAAGTCAGTACTCCTGTGTGTTCCATTTTACCTGACATCCCATGAATATATATATTGGATATTGTGCCTCACAGTTAAGAGGCTGCAACAGGTTTGGTACTGGACCTCGTCACTTGCCTCTGAAGGTTAGGTCGTGTATCGGGGGTGAAGCAGATGTCCTGTTTAATAGTGGAGAAGTCAAATCCGGTGGTAAAAGTCATTTCCGGCTTACAAGGGTGCTTAGACCCAAGGGGTGAGATTGGTATCTTAAACCCTAAACACCTAGGTCAACAGGTGATCAGCCATGTAAAGGGGCAAATGGTGAATTGGGTGAAGGAGTCAAGTACATGTCTTGTGTTAGCTGCTGGGGACGTACTGCTCCAGTATATGGATTAAGACGGAACCCATATCAAGGTGACTCAGGGAGATGGAGTACTAGACAGGATCATAGATTAGACAATGCCGAGTGCTCATACATCAATGAAGCTGTTGCTCATTACACAAAGATATATCCATAATGCAGTCTTGGTTTCTTGTGATTTTATTTTCTTCTGTTGATTGTTCTAGCCAACACGTGTTTCGTCGTCCGGGAGTGAAGCCACGACTTCCCCAGGGCTGTCATGTAGCAAGTTATTTCTGCCAACCTCTGTGCCGGTTGTAATTCCGTCCCTGTCAGTAGGGGAGAAGACACACAACAGCCATATGCTCAGCCGTGTCGGCTGCGGATTGGCGTCTGTACTGGAAAGCAGGCGTTACGGGCAACAAATTCAATGTCCGTGGTTTCTTCACTTACTGGACACCACGTGGATTGATGTGGATGTCAGATCTGACTTTGAAATACGGGCACAACCTGGAATACCAGTTTATATTTCATCTTCTCCCCTACTGACCCGGACGGAATTACATGGTCCCTCATCTGCTTCCTTAAGAATTCACCTTAGAACAGCATCCACTTTGATGTATGGGGTGTAATTGCAGGAGTCTGACAAGTGACAGGCCTTTGTTTATCTAGAGAGGCCTGTATCTTCATATCTGCTTAGTGTTATTGATGGTAGTATCTTCATATGTCTTTAAGGAGATTGACAGTTCTTCTTTTGTCCCTGAACATAACCCATTGTTTCCCTGATGTTTTCGGTCTACAAGCTGCTTTCACTATGGTGACAAGGATTAGTGGATGTTTAGGATTTGCATAAAGTCATACCACAAAGGATTTCTTCTTAAAAATAAAACAGATACCTTTGATAATACTTTGAAAAGGCCAAGTGAACTAGAAACACCAAACACTTTTTTGTTAATTATGGGGTCATACACACCTCTAAACAGGCAGATATTGCCTTGCATTATGCTGTGTTACTAAAAAGCAAACAGACTACTTCTGGGTAAACCCATATATAATTCTACCATTGGTAAGATGGCTACTACTTCTCTCTTGGGGAATTGATCACTGAAATTTGGGAGAAAGACACTTGGAGATACATTTTCCGTACACTACAGCCTGGAAACCAACTACAGGACAGAAACAAAAGTTGGTTAGGCATTGTGGGGTTACACGTTTGATCATTTTGCATAATTGTTTCTGATTCCCTGTATTCCTCTGACGTGCTGTCATCCTTCCAGGAGCATAAACCTGAGATTACATTCTGTGTTAAATGACTAAGACTTCATGACTTGGAAGAAGTTTAATTTTCTTGCAATCCTAGAGCACCATCATAAAAGGGGGAGTCATGCACCTTCCATATTAGGTTCGCTGACTGCTTACCGAAAGGCACTCCGAAAACCACCTTAGTTTCTTTCCTCTGTGATTGCAGGTCAGTTTATCAACTTCCTGTTTAATGTCCCGTGATACTTTGCCACAAAGGAGAGGTGGAGCGCCAGGTTCCATAGCCCGATCTATAAAAGAAAGACAGGTATTAGAAGTAAAGCGTCAGGCACTCCACAAGTAAACTTATCATCTCAAGAGATAAGCTACTGGTCAAAATGATCCTCTCTTTCAATTCCATGCAGTCTGTAACAGCACTCTATCAGAAAAGGAATAACCAAGATAATATCTTACATGTTTATAAGTCTGATCATTTATGGATCTGCACAAAGCCAACTGGCATTTGCAACTGACTTTACCTCAATCCACAGCAAAAACACCTGCCACAACTAAAGCTGATTTGTTCACTAAATCTATCTTTTTATCAATGGAAAAAGTGAGATTTTGACTGGCTCAGTGAAAGATAAATTAATATTGAAATGTGTGTGAGGACACTAAATGATTTTGGTGCTTTAGCATGTCGTTTTTTCTTTGACTGACATTTTTCTTCATATGCGGCCAGTCCAACATGCGCATGCTTTTTTAAGGTAAACATCAACATGGCACTACCAACTTCTTTACTTTCACTTGATACTGATCTAGAAGAACTGCTTGATGATGATTTAGGTGACAATTGACTTCGTTCAGTATCGATTTGTCTTAACTGATGTCTCCGCTTAGCCTTGTGGATGCGAGTTACAAACTATCACAAAATGGTTATCCTTCCCACATCCTTTACATACCTGTCCAATGGCGTCACATTTATCTTCATGTAGAAACAAAAATCCACATCTAAAACACAACTTCTTTTTATGTGTTGACATCACTTTGTGTCTTTCAGACTTTGGCAGCTATTTGATACTTGCTCCAGACTAAGTGCTTCTCTCAGCATTCGTCATCTGAATGAATCTTGCAAGTATCCATCAATAACTATAAGACGTATAGCTTCTCCATCATAAAATGCATTTAACTTTCAGGGTTTGATGAGTGTGTCGAGTCTCTCTGCAAATTATTCAATGGTTTCACCAACTTTCTGTTGTTCTTGACTGTAAATGTATCTTTCGTAATCTACATTGGGCATTGGATTGAACTAGCGTTTCTTAGTTTCTGTAATCTGACTGCATATGATTTCTCCGTCAGTTTGTGGCATCTTCCTTATAACTTCTTTTACACCATGACCAGCAAGATTTGTTTGGTATTTGATCATCTTTTTGTGATCAGTCTCTGCAAGCACATCAATGAAATCCTAAAATGTCTCTAAGCAAACGATCCATCTATCACCAATATTTTGCTTTTTGGTGGTATCAGATGGTGGTGGTGGTTTCAGGAACACAGCAGCGTTGTAGATCAGTGCTGAAACTAATAACACCATTGGTGGGTCACTGTGATCTGATTTAGACAACTCATTGCTGAGGCCTTGCGACGTGCTGGCATTTGGACCATTTTTTATTATATCTTGAAATTTTACTTTCTTTGCTGCCATCTGAAGAATGTCACTATTCTGCCAGTCACTCTCAAATATTTATTCTTCGAAGACCTGTGAAGTTGAGGATGTCTCCATGAGCCATTTCACCAAGAGCAGCAGTACGATGGCTCACTCTAATGGATTTGGTTAGTCAATTCTTTCTTCTTTTCTAAATATCAATTTACACTTTTCGACACCCAGTTCGTCTCTGAATCGCAGCGCATCCGTTCGCAGCATTATTTTGTAGTTTCCAACTATCAATGACGGCTCTTTAAAAACCCGAATGTATCCGCATTCAGCATTGACACTTCGTATAGAGTATGACTTAACCTTTTGTGGTAGAGGAGTACCTTTATATATGGCCTGACCAGCAGGTTCTCGGGCACTGATGTGTAGATTCTCTGCAATGCTTTTGTTATGTTTAACTGCTTCACAGTGGCTAGAGCTGTGCTTTGACTCCATATGCATTAAGTGTCGATTCCATACTTCGACGATGGCACATGTGACACGCACAAGCAATTTTCTTGGACCACAACAAACTCTCTTATAGAGCACTGTCGATCTTTGGGTTACTTATTCTCTATCTAATCACAATTTGTAGCGTCTTTCCCAGCATGGGTACCCAAAAAATGACAATGCCACACACTAGGCTTTGTATTACACATCTTTATTATTCAGCAGGTAACAGCAAACCCAACATTCTAAATCAGCCTTCATCGCATTCAGCTCTAACACCTATGTCACAGATCTACGGAGTCCACCAGGAGCCACAAGGGTTCTGTTACTGCTAAATCGCTAGAAACTAGAAGGTGTATAGCTAGCAGCTGGAGATATTTAATGTGCTGCCCCTGGGGATGGGAGGCAAACCCTCATATTGTGAGATCATCAAGATGAGCCTCCAGTTGGTGAGAGAGGCATCTAAGATAATGCTGACTTATGGAATGGAGTCTGAGAAAGGCCTGCACTGCAACAGGTTGATGTTGTTGTACTACTACAGAGAATGATAGGTGCTGCCCTTTACCAACCCTAGATTTTCCCAAAGACCACCTGCTTGCAACTATTGAGGCAATAGGCATTCCTAAAATGAGTGCATATGGAGCCAAGGGTTGGGTACTATGGCGATGCAGGAGGCCATCATCTCGAGGATAAGCATGACATTTCTAACTGTGACTTGATGGTTGGAAAAAGAAGTATGAATTGCTGGAATGCCAACACCCTCTGCTGCTTGGAGTAGGTTTTGCCTGTGACTGCACTAAGCACAGACTCCAGGAAGATCTGGATCTCCAGGGGTTGTTTGTGAGACTCAGTGGCATTTATATTGAATTTCAGATCATGAAGCAGGGAGATCGCAGCTTGGATGTCAGCTAGGATTTGTTGCATGCGTGAGCTCTTGATCAGCCAATCGTTGAAGACTGGCTGATAAAGGGTATGATCCATTCAATAGATGAGCGGCTACCACTGGCAGGCACTTTGTGAAGTCCCTTGGGGAAGTGGTAGCCTGAAAGGAAAGCATTTTGAATTGATGATGACCACTTACCAAAAAGTAGAGGTAGCGTTGGTGGGCAGGATGGATGGGGATGTGAAAGTAGTCATTGTTCAGGTCTGGCGCCATCAAGTAGTCTCCAATTCAGAGTAGAGGGATGACATACTCTATGGTTGCCTTGTAAAAATGTTGCAACAGGATTATTAAGAGGCCTGAGGTCCAAGATTGGTTTTAGACGGTCGTTCTTCTTGGGGATGAAGAAGTAAAGAGAGTAGCAGTACTTGCCCTAGTGGAGAGGGGGCACCGTTTCTATGGTTCCTTTGTGGAGGAGAGACTGAACTCTTCCTCTAGAACGATGAAATGTTCTCTGCTGAGGGTATGTGTTTTGGGTGCTATGATGGAAGGAGCTTGAGAAGCTCTAGGCAGCAGCTGTGGCTAACCACCATTACCCACTAATCTGATATGATTTCCTTAAAACTAGAGAACAATCCTGTAAGCTCCACCGACAGGTTGCATGTGATTGGGAGGATAGGGGGTATAGAGGGGATGGAGAGGAAGTCAGTGCTTAGGTGTGTACACTCCTTTGCTGGAGACTCCCCTCCCTTTGCCTTTGTTGCTATTGCCACTGGAGGCACCCCTGGTGTATACCTTCCCACCTGGATGTGGAAAGGCTGTTGCTACCTCTGCGATGAATGAGTGTGGTCAGGTGAGGTGGCCTAGCACCTCCTTCAGGTTGCTGGTTCTGAATGGAGCCTCTGGAAGCCAGAGTTTGAAGGGCAAACACATCAATGAGCGATATCAAGAGTCCTTCTTTATCTTCTTCAACATATCATCAACCTTAGGCCTAAGTAGTTGTTCCCTGTCAAAGGGCATGAGGAAATGCTGCTGAACCCACAGCTTAAACACTGAGATACAGAGCCAGGCATTGCTGTGTCCAAGGCATTAAAGGTGCAAAGGGTGGGTGCTCTTACCTCGGGCCCTATCTTCTTACCGCTTTTCCGGAACTCCTCAGGGAGATGCTTTATCAGCTGCTGTATTTGTTCCCACAGAGCTCTCTGATAGTAGAAGGAGAGCCCCACAGGGTTGTCTATGGCCCAGTGGATATAGCCACCCTGCTGCTTGCTGTGTACAGATTCTTGTCAGGTGCAGGAGCATTATTTGTGGCTTGACCAGAATCCTGCTTGTGGGCTGTGTGCATTACCAGGGAGTAGGTGGGACATGGTGAATGCTAGAGGGTTTGTTCTTCATTTTGATCCTAGGTGTTACTACCTGGCCATCACAGGATCCCTGAATGTCTCCAGGGCAAACTTGAACATGACCTTCAACATCGGCAGAAACTGCCTTGTTAGGACAAGACTGTCCCCTGCATAATGTAGAGTTGTGCCCATCGCTCTGCGTGCCGGAACTGCATACCTGTGATCCTGTATTTTATATTTTTGCTCAAGCCACATACTAATCCCATGTGCCTGTATTGACCTAGGCATGTTTTTTGACAATGATAGGTTTTAGAACATGCCCTGAACCAGGAGGAGCACAACAAGCACACCCACATAGTGACAGGGGACGAGCATCCCTGTCAGTGGTGGCAGCATACCAAGGTTGGTGAATTATAGTGACTGGCTTTTTACCTGTGGGATATGAATGTGCGCTTACAGGCCCATCATATATAGCTCCACTGATCACCGTGAACCCAGTATGCTGAACATGACATCCCGTGAGCTGTAAGGGCAAGACCAGATTACATGATACCGGAGCAGTTTCTTTCTCCAGACAGTATATAAGTATTGCTCGCATCTCCTAGATGGAGGGCAAACACCAGATGGTATGGTAAAGAAAGATTAGACAGACCTCCTTTGAAGTACCAGGGCCCTTCCTGATACAGTGAGTTTGAAATGACCCATGCTGCAGCTGTCTTTAGGAATATGGCAGGGGGTACAGGATGAAGTCTACAGTATCTGTTGTCCGGAAAAGGAGCCCTTTGAAGGGACAGTTTTTGTCTCTTTTCCTGATCTCTGTAAGGGGGGGGACGAAAATAGCTGGGTGGTGCTTGCTCTCACCTCTTTGAACTATTGTGATGGTTACTGCACCTGGACACTGTCCTGCTGGGCGGATAATCCTTGCAGACAGAGACCAAGCCTGGAAGGTGTCCTGGTGAGGACACATGAAAGGGGAACCGACCAAAACCGGTTCCAAGGTAGCACACCTTGAATACACACCTGTTATCTTTGAAATCGGAATTAAGATGGAAGCTCAAAATCCATTGTTCCTTGTTGTGTTCTCTTCTACAGGGCAGGGTGTACTCCACTGAGTTTTCAGGGTCTACTATGCATCCAAAGTTAATGTTGCAACTCTCCAGTGGTGAGGCAGTATACACATGGAGTCAAATCTGAAGAACAGGTATTTTACCTTCTGTAACAACCTATATGATAGAGACTCTATTTAGCCTCAGATTCCTTATCTCTGAACATCACCAGGCATCGGACTGGACCCGGAAGGTTTTTTAACAGGACCCCGGGGCACATGTTGGTGGCATTGTTCACCTCTATGCCGTCCTCGCTCGAAGTGATGTGCACAGTACTTATATAAGTGGAATATGACACTTTACCCCACACACATTTACAACGTGTGTCATTACCCCACATTTTTTACTCTGCAAAATCTTTTACAACGCAGGGCTTGACAATGCAATCCATTACAACGCATTGTCCATTACAACGCAATTTACTATTCTAACTCCACCGGGGCGTTTTAATGGGTAAAGCATTGTAATGGTTTGCGGTTTAAAGCCCTGCATTGTACAAGATTTTGCGGAGTAAAAAATGCAGGGTAATGACATGAATTGTAACACAGTCGTTGTAAAGGACGTTTACCATATAGGTGCCATCCTGCCGCACTGATGTCAGTTACTTCTGTGACTTTCCTCACCAGGAGAGCAGGGCCACTGGTGCAGCAAAAACTAATTCCCTGAGAAGGTAGTCCCTGAAACTCCAGTTGGCTTGCAGAGGGGGAGGGTAGCTAGAGTCTCTACCAGATAAGGAGTTCGTTACCAAAGGTATCTTGTCCTTCTGATAGAGATTTCTAGCCAAAAATTCCTTACCTGAGAATAGATACCCACACAATGCCTTCCCAGGAGGTGGGTTTGCAAAGCCAATTCTAAATCAAAAAGTACTGTAGGACCGAACAGGCGATGTGCCCATCAGGACAGACCTAACTGCCCAGGAAGTGGTGTTTGACAAACATGTGCAAGGATGCCAACGTTGCTATCTGACACATATCCAGAGGATCGACAGTGGTGCAGGTGATGGGTATCCGGCCTCCCACTGGATGCCCATGATCCAAACTAGAGGACGGCAAACTAAAGGGGTTTGAAGGCTGCAGCAGCTGGGGTGGGAGGTGTACTTACCTGACCTCTGGCCTCCTATCTCATGTGGTTTTTATGGGACCGTGTCCTGTCCACAAACGGCTGGGAAGCCTGTTGGCTGTGGTGGCTGGGAGGGTATCGAAGTGGTTGGTGACCCCTTCTGTGGCCACAAAAGGGGCAGATGGTGGCCTGAATATGACGAAGGGCCATAGACAAGCCTAAGGACCTGGCTGTAGCTCGGCTTTCCTTAAAGAGCTCCAGTGCTGAGTCCGCCTTCTCTCGAAAAAGGCAAGAGCCATCAAAGGGCATGTACGTAACTGAGGCTTGAATATCCCCTAAAAATGTGTTGTTTTCAACAAGGTCTGGTGCTGCAGGGCCACCGACAATGAAATTGCTCAGTAATAGCTTGGGAGAGCATGGACAGCACTTGCGCAATCGAATCCCAGATCATACGGGACTATTGGCCCCCAAGACACGCTATGTTCAACAACAGCAGTGTAAGTTTGGCGATAGGGAACCTCCTCTTTCCAAAGGTATCCAGCCTTTTGGATTCCCTATCCGGTGGAGAGGTAGGGAAAGAGCCGGGGTTGATCCTGCAAGTGGAAGCTTGGGCTACCAAGCACTCCAGGGTGGTGTGCTGAGTTAGGAAACCGGGGTCCCTCAAGATGTGGCAATTGTGGTGAACAATTGTCCTATGCACAGGAGGACCTGTGCAGGGCTTGGACCAGGCCCCGAGTAGGACGTCAGTAAGGGCTTCATTGAATGGGAGTATGGATCCAGAGGGGGCGACTCCTGGCTGAAGCCCCTCCGTCAAAACATTTGTCTTGACCGCCACTGAGGGCAGGCTAAAGTCCACGCCTCAGCCACCTTACAGACCACCATAGCAAAAGAGGTTCCCTTCTCGATTACTATGGTAGGAGGAGAGACCAGACCAGTGTCAGGTGAAGTGTCTAGCCACTGGCCTCTGTCTGTTAGTCAAACCAGTTGTACTACTTATCTAAGGGATGCTGGTAAACATAAGGATCCTCAAATATCTCCTATTTCTCTCCCTCTCCAGGCTTATCAATCGTAAAAGGCACTGGCTCACTCCAGAGAACATAGTCCAGATCGGCACAGGAACTGGTGTTGGACGATGCCCATCCAGTTCCATGAAGGAGTCAGGAATTAGGATGGGGATGGTACCGTCATGGGGAATCGGTGGCACCGGAGACATCGGCACTAGAGCAGGTTTTTGTATCGGTCATACTGATGGTTCTGGATGACGCCAACGCGGAGCCACACCACACCACCTACCAGCCCACAGGGGTACTGCGCAAAAATCTTCCGGTTCCAGTCTGACATCTAGGGATATTCTAAGGTAAGGAATCTGCAGCTAGAAGTCTTTATCAGATGGAGGAATTATTGGACTGCCCTTGGTACCAAGATCTCCTACCTGAGAGACCGGGAAGGAAGTGCCAACCCTGCAGGAGGAGAGGATAATGGAAGTGACCTCTGTAATCCTGGTAGAGGATCTGTCAGACAGAGTTGCTAATTAAGTTCGCTGAAGGACTAGTGTTACTCCTGGATCGGGCAGTGCAAACATTGTCATCAACCCTCGTTTTAGGCACCTGGAGTGGTGTCTCCATGTGGTAGGCCAGACTGAAACTGGTATACGTGCCTGCTGGTGGCCCATGTGCCCCACTAGTGGACTTCATGACTGCGGCCCTGCCAAGTGTGTTGTGGAGTCAAAGCCACTCCAGACAGTTAAGTGACCTGGGAGGTGCCCTACGGGCATCTCATGAAGAACTGAGGTCACTGTCTCCAGGCACTGTGTGCTGAAGATAGACCCTGGTGTCTACCACAAAGAAGAATCACAATCTGCTATGATTTTGATAGTGTCTCAACCATTCTCGTGGAGGACATTTATGTCTAACTTGAGGCAGTCACGTTTTGTGCACAGGGCTTTTCTCCCAACTCCCTCAAGAGCAGTGCTCTGCCTCTGCATGAAGTCTTTTAGGAGGGTTGGAGTGGGTGTTGGAGCCAACTATACTTATGACTCTGGTGGAGGTCTTCATTCGAGAGACACTGGTCTTGAAGAATGGAGAAGCTTCTTCTTCGTCCTCTGGGTTGGAGCCTCTGGAAGAGATGGTATTTTGGCTGGGCGTCAGCTGATGGAGCGTGATGGCTAAATGGCCAAAGAGCTTCACACAAGTTGTTGTCATGGTCAGGGTTAGGCAGTACCGGAAGGGTCTCTGTTCCATTACCCTATGGGGATCCGCATTCTTCGGTGTGGAAGTTGTCGATGAGAAGGGAAACGTGGAATCAGAGAGGTCATGAGGGGCCTAGCATTTGGGTACTTGATCTATGGGCAATGGTCTCCAGATAGTGTGGTTGAAAGGAAAATGCTTATGATTATGTTTTTTCCCAACTCTGGGTGTCAAACATTCACCATGTGGGACTGAAAGAACATGGAGAACATGTTGAGTCTTGGAGCCCTGTTAGTGCACGTCCAAACCCAAAGCGGAAAAAACATAATCTAACATGCAGTTTGTGATCATGCACATTGCTCACTAAGGGAGGAGTCAAAATGCTTACTGTGACTCGAACACCTTTCTTTGAAGAAAAACAAGTTGAAATGTCCTAGCCCAACCCTAATGCTAGGAGTATGCAGAATATGTGTATCAAAAGCAAAATATGCTATGAACATGTATTTATGTAGCACAAATCAAGCTAGAAATAGCTGAGTGCTGTACCAGGAGAAGAAGGGTTTGGTGATAATGTACTGAGATCGATAATATCAACGTACAATAATTTTGTAATCACCACATCACCTACCACTACATCATCAAGGAAAATATATAATTATTATTCTTACCTCCACATCTACACAACTAGACTTCACTTAACCGGCAAAGTAGTACTTAAGTTGATGTAGCCAATGCAATATTACTGTCAAGTGATAAAACACATTTGATATAGTAGAGGTATACTTGAAGAAGAGCTGCTTAAGATATTTTGGAGTGGTAATGATCTTTGAATAGATGAGTCTTCAATTCTTCCATGAATTGAAAGGGGTTTATGGTAGTTCTGGTGTTGAAAGGTATGTTGTTCTATACCCCGGGAGCCTTGTCTTTTCTTCTTTTCTCTTTCACAGATTTTTGTCTCCAGTCTGGCAAAGTTCTGGCTCCAGATGAGGTGTAGTCCGCCAGATGCTAATCCCTTTTCTGCCAAATAGGCAGCAGAGATGGTCATGTGGGTGATTCAACTACCCCGAAAGATGATGCAGGAGAGAAGGAAGAGCCAGCAAAGTTCCATAAGCAGTTCTGAAACCTTTTTCAGCGAGCAGAGGCTTCACTTTTTTTATCGGAGGTAGCTGTTATCATGCCACATCCAATTTCTTTGTCATGTATTTCTTGAAAAAAGTTGACTTTGAGTTTGAAGGCAAGTAGTTTAGCATTGGATGTAAGATGAGGGTTGAAGCCAACCATGGGTAGCAATATTGGAATGTGTTTCTTATTGTTGTTGTTGAAAATGAAGAATTTAGTTTTGGAGGGGTTGATCTTCAGGTAGGTGCTATACCCAGGATTGGATGAGTTTATGGTATCTTAAGTTGTGAATACTGACACCTGATGAGACCGCCAGACAGAGTTCTGGTAGTAGACATATTAGTGAATTCTGATGTTTCCGTCAAGGATTAGATTTCAATGGGTGTTCAATGAATATACTGAAGCTGATAGGGTCAGAATGGACTTTTGGGCACTCCGTATGATATGAAGCAGTTCTGAAATCCTGAGTGACTAATGTGAAAGAGCAGGTGCTACTCAGAGAAAGATTTTAAGAGTCTATCTAGGACAGTGTTGGAGAAACCCATTTGTGATGATAAAGTAGAGGGAGGTTGGGGTCAGAGACTGTGTCAAATGCAGTAGAGAGGTCTGGGAGTATCGAGGAGGCAGGGATTAAATGAGGGTATAATTCACTACTTGTACAGTGCTGCAGAATGATACGAATTGCTTCATGTCGATTTAATGATTGATGTTGCTATTGTCTTGGAGTTGTATATATATTGATTTTTCAAAGGTTTTGACAATGAATCGTAGATGGGTGATGGGATGATAGCTGTCAAGGTCATCGGGCCAGGGTCAGTTTCTTCAGTAGGGGGAGTGCCTGACTGGTCTTGAGAGACCGTCTGGGAAGATGCCTTGGGAGATGGCAGCATAATGTTGAGAAAGGGCAGATGTGCATCTCTGGGGAGGGTCTTTATGAAGGATGAGGGTGTGGCATCATGTTTGTAAGATGTGGCTTTGAAGCTGTTGATAGTGTAGGTGGAATCTGTTACAGATAAGATTGAAGAATGACTACATGGGTATGCTGCCGGGAGGGACAGAATGTTTCCTCTGATAAATATGTAGTCATTTGGAGCTGCCATATGATGGATGTGCAGCAGTCAGGAGCTGCAACTTATCCTAAACCGTGCTCACTTTCCATTAGCAGCACTGCAGAGAAAGCAGCCACAGTCTTGAAGCAATGCCACAAGCAGCACTGAGCATAGTCCACACCTGCTACAACTTTAGACTCATCAACATCACAAAAGGGCAGCCTTACACATCACAAAATCAAACCATGGCACCCAATGGACCACCTTTGGCATTACAACAGGGTGAGGGATTTGTGGGTAGTTCATGTTGCCAGAGATGTCCTTTCTGTCAACACTGGAGCTCAAATATTTTGCTCGTGAAGGAGCAACAATCAGGCCCTTCTAACTAAACTGCAACTACAACAATTACCCCCCCCCCGGCTCGCCCCCCCAAAGGACCAGTTCTAATGGTTCTGTATAGGTTCTGGTCCGTGTTTTAGGTAGATAACAAGAAAATGTTTTCAACATATTTTATAAATATATAATCAAATTGAGGAACATATACCTGTATTGCCAATAATTTCTTCCCAAGGTCGATCAGCCAGGATATTGATTTGAAGTGGAGTTATTAAAGGAGTCAATGACCAAAGTCTGACTGTTGAGTCGCGAGAGCACGATGCCATAGTAAATGGCCGACTTGGATGACAAGTCAATCCTGTAAAAAAAATAAAAATAATGTCGACATGATCTAGAACAAATAGTTAGATTCATGTTAATTTAGAGCATTGGTACATACAAACATTTTCGCATGGGCAACAAAATGTGGGCCGCATTGATACCAGCAGGTTGACGGTCAGAGAGGGAAGTGAGGTATACACATCTAGAGTCTGAATTGCACAATGTGAAATCGAAAACCTGGGATTAAACCCAGCTTCTCCCCTTGACCACAATGTGTGATCCTAGACAATTGTTTTGTTTCATTTTCCCTCTTTTTTCTTCGTTATCACATATGAGGACCTCGAAATACATGTCTTCGGGTTGTGTGCTGTACAAAACCTTCTCTTGTGTTTGATTTAATAAACTATATGTTGTTCATGTACAATGGAAACCCCAGCCCCCAAAGAGTGCATGTAACAACTGACGTTGCCTCTTAGTACACAATTGCCATTGTTGTCAGGGTGGGGGAAGAAGGAATGTTTCTCAATTTATGATTGAAAACTTTTACTTTAAAAAATAAAATACTTCTCAATGCACTGATGATTTGATGTACTAATGTGAAACGGTTCAGCATGTTAATGAAATACACTATGTGAACTATTGACAGATTGTATCATACTTTTACAATTATGCTGCAAGACGTCTTTATAAAATGAAGGTGTTCCTAAATGTTAAGTAGTGCCAGACACCCTAGTTCCTTGCTGTAATTTCAATAAACCTATAAATATAAGCTTTCCCGTTTATTTAACATCTTTCTAAGGCCCACATTCAATGTGGTTTAAATTGTATGATTCAGAGCAATCCAAAACAGGAAGATATCTGCACAACTTCATCTTTTCTCAATCATTTCAAATTACAGCAAAGACACTTAAGCCTTTTTGCTAGTATACGGATAGTTAAAAAGTGTTTTGAATGTGATTGTAGTGTGCCCATGTGGAAGTGTTTTAGTGCAGTGTGTGTGTAGCAAGTTGCTCAAACCATATCTTAGCAAGGGTGTAGCAGCATCTACATATGGGTGTAGGAGAAATGTGTGAGAAAAGATGAAGTGTGTGGACATCTACCCGTTTTGGATAGCTCTGAATCATACAATTTAAACCACATTGAATGTGGGCCTAAGAAGTATACAGAGGTAAAAGTCCACTCCAGAATGGCAGAGAAGCATCCCAGATAAATTAGCTTTACCTATTAGACATGGTGTGTGCTCTGAGGAGTCCATTCAGGGGCGGCAGGGAATAATCCATAGGAATCAACAGTGTACAACCAGCCACACTCTATGGATAGATGGGTCCACCATGGAATGAGAGAAGCAACCATTTTATGTGCAGACAAAGTGTATGCCTGGGGAATCCACCCAGATGTGGCAGGGAGAAAACGATAAGAATGGACATTATACAGTAAACCACTGTGTATGGCCTGATGAGTCCCCATGGAGCATCAAAGAGGTAACCATCATGCAAGCAGCCATAGCATAGGTGCCTGTGGAGCCCACCCAGGTGTGGGAGAGAGAAACCATAGGAATGGACACAGCCAGCTATTGTTCTTGCTTTGAGGAGCCACAAAGAAACCACTGAGCAGCCAGTCGTAAGAAGTACTCTTTGAAGAAGGGGGAGGGATTGTAAGTGCTTTTGGGTGAAGCCTCCTGAAGGGGAAGGTGAACACTAATAGGCTCTTAGCTGTTTAAGTTTTCATTACTGCTTAAAGGTGGCTTCCCACCCAGGATATACATTCCAAATCTGCTCCTGACAAAAGGCAGGTATAATTGCCTCTTCAGAGTATACAATGAGTGGGAGCAAATACATAACAGATTAAAAAGGTGATGCAGGAATAGTAACATCATAAGATCAATAATACCATGACTATTAACATCATAAAATCAGTCACCAACCATGCTACAAGCAACTTCATAATCTAAAAATATAAGATTATTTCAAAAATCCAATAAGAATTTGAGAAACATTTAAAGTGTTAAAAACTCAGGCAAAAAACATTTTAGTAGGAGTAGGAAATAATGGCTAACTGACAATGGCTATCATTGAAGAGTGTTGTGTTTTTTATGGATGGGGTCTCATATAAGTGTGACGATGTAATAAAAATGCGTGACAAGTAAATAACACCTATTTCAATCACTCACAATGGTACAAATAAATTCATAGTCTAAAAATATTGCAGTACATAATTGTTTTAAAAACAGCTTGAAAAAACATTTTCATTAGCTGAAAACTCGAACACAAAACATTTCGTTAGGAGGAGAAACTAATAGTTGTACCGAAATGTCTGTCGTTTGAACACATATTTTAAAAACAAGTTTCATAAAAGTGCGTCGATATAATAAGAAGGCGGATCAAATAAATAACATGTGTTTCAAATCTTGGACACCGTTATTGCAAAGATTGCATATACTGGATGATTTATACCATGTTTCAGGTAAAATATTGTTGAGCTTTTTTCAAGATAAAAGAATTTCATACCATCCCAAATTTTTCTTTTTTACCACAATCCTTGGTGTCCAGGTGAAAACTTAAGAAAGAAGAGGTCAGGTCGAGATGCGGTTTTAACTGAGTTTCAGACATTGAAGATAGCTGACCTAGGTCTATTTTAAACAAGCATAAAGCGTATAAGAATTTCCTAAAAAATGTGGAAGTCTCTTTCTTCATCACAAACATCTCTTTACACATATAACTCCTTAATGAGTTAGAATCACTTCTCAATATATGATGACCCTAATGAACCACAACCACCAGACCTTGCACAAATGAACTTTTTAACCCAAATTTGAGTCTTAAGGCCACAACTGCAGCCAGGGTATTAAGTCTGTATAAGGGCCTTAAATGTGCCCTTCAAGTTTGTCTAGGAAACCCCATTTTGCAATATCAATTAATTCCTCTGCATACAATGGGGCAGCTAGGATTTTGGATTTAAATATAGTAAGCAGGTGGGAAAAAAGCATCCGCCCCATTGCTCTGTAAAACAAACCCAGCCCCTTACCCTGGGGTTTAGCCTTACAGATCAAGGTGACAGGAGTAATTTCCGTAGTTACGTAGACTTAAGGCCCAAAAACATTTGACTTTGCTTTTAGCAATGTTAATGCTTTAGAAAGTGAAACTCTGCGTACTGGTGTAGAGCATTGAGGTGGCTATTCAGCCCTTTAGGCGTAAGATCAAGAACTATTATATCCTCCACGTATAGCAGACAGGACACTGAGTGACCCTAATACTCAGAGGATATCCTGAATGATTAACAAGTGCACCTGGTAAATTAGATATATAAAGGGAAAATAGCAGCAGGGCCAACAAACAGCCCTGCTTCAAACATTTTTTTGTTGGGATCACAGCAGGTAGGCCCCCATCTCCTCCCACCAGGCCTTGACAATAGGTAGAAGAGTGCAAGTCAATAATTAAGCATAATGAGGTCTCAGGCATACTTAGTTCATGCAGCTTTTTCCATAAGGTAGGACGATCAACTTTATCGAACGCCATAGGAAATTGGATAAAAGCAGGATAAACCGTGGGAACCTCTGCCTAAAACATAGTTTTCTATAAGTTGCAGGACTGTAATATTGTCCATGGTGCCGTGATTTTTTACGCCTGTCTGCTCTAATGGTATTATGGATTCCTCACCAACCCATATGTAAAGATGATTCAGTAGACATTTAGTGCAGACCTTACGCATGGCACCTAACAAAGGTTTTTGTCGATAATTACTAGGTAGATTACAGTATCCCTTTTTATTAAGTGGGATAATTACACTACCAGTTGAAGACAAAGTCACAGTATATTTGTCACATCAATATTCAAAGACCGGAGATAAAATGGTTGCCCAAAGATTGGCTTCACTTTTTAAAACCGAGATCAGGGCCTCATCTGGTCCCATCGCTCAAGAAGTTCTCAAAAAAAGAAGGATTGAGGTCACAATCTCTTCCCTAGAAGGCATACCACAAGAGAAACCATAACTCACTGCCTACCTCTTATGACCAGGGGGATATTCTCCCAAAAAGACATATTCCGAGTTGGACGCATATAGCTCTGAGAGAAAGCTACTCCATAGATCTTCCCTAATGAGCGAGGGGTGGAATCTAACCCTTGTCCGCAACCGTCCACAATAATCCCCTAGACTTTTATTGAATTCTTAGAGCGAACAGCCTCTCTTAAATCAATCAATTTACAATCTGATTCTTGTCTTTTTTTCCAGCTTTCAGTAGACTTCTTCTCCTTTTCAAAAGTGCTATTAATTTAACTCTATCAAGTGAGAAGGAGATTAATTGAGTCCTAATCAGCCTATTTATTACTTTATTTAAGATATGGATAGGTAATTATGAGGGGTTTCGAGATGACCAAATATAAGCCAGGGAAGACATAGATTGAGGATTTTGAGATGTCACAGTATAAGCCCAACAATCCATACTTATAAAATGTTTCACAAAATGACAAAAGAAATAAATAACATCAAGTTGCCAGGAACCTACATTACTGACAGTCTTCTCTAGAAGCCCTTTAAGCTTTCAAATCCTGGCAAGAAACCAGTTGTGGCCCCATTAATTTCTAAGGCCCCACTAATGTCATACTGACCTCTACAGAGAAAACAATAGCTCTATAGTTACTGAGGGGGTTATCAACATTTTCAAATCAGACAAGAGACTAAAGGCTGAATAGGACAACGTAAGATAGTCAATTTTGGCACCATTAGTCTATGTTTTATGAGTAAAGGGAGCAGGGGAATCATGATCAAATCTTCCATTGGCTATCACACTTTCATTTTTTCTTAGTAGAACCCCTTTTATCTGAATTTTATTTTTGATGGAAAATGGAGGGGTCGAATTTGTAGTCATTCCTCTCCTTCAACATCCCCAAATAGGCCAATGGCATAGTCAGATACTTTACAATTCAAATCACCAACTTAAATGACCTTCGTAGCTACCCTCGATCCGTGGCATCCTTTATGAAGGAAAACAGTGAAGGAAGCAGTTTATTATAGAAGACATTCAGGCGGATATAAACAATACAATTAAAAAAAGATCGCGTGCACTTTCTCCCAGAGTTGGAATACTTTGTATGGCCTGAAAAAGACTGGAAAGGAAGTGGCGCTCACATTACGAAATAGAAGACAAGCTCATATACAAAAAAGACATGGCAGATTATGAAGTAAAAATTTTAACTAGTAAGAAACAATATTTCTCTACCAAGATGAGAGCTTCTCTTAAGTCCGCCAAATAACTCTTTTCTACTGTACAGAAACTAAGTAAACACCCTGCCCAGAAAAATACCGGCGTAAACCAAGATTTCTCTAATCAGTTAACATCCTTCTTTCAAGCAAAAGTAAAGGCAGTTGCAGACTTTGATTCCTCAGCCAAGGGAGCAGGATTAATGTTATCTGATGGGCCCTCCACTCTCAAGACTGAGATCTCTTGTGATGGAGCCTCTTCAGTTGACAAAATCCCTTGCCTTTAGTAACATCTCGGTAACACAGGTGATGTCTATGCTTAGTCAGATGAGATCAGGATCACCCTGGGACCCCTGCCCTCCTAAAATTCCCCATCTGGCTCCAGAGCCTGCAGCCCTTTTCCTTATGGGGATCTTCAATCAGATGTTTTCTGAGGGATATTTCCCGACTGCTTGGAAGAAGGCATCTATCCTTCCGTTATTGAAAAAACCTAACTTGGATTGTCAAGACGCGAACAGCTACCAGCCTATCTTGCGGCTTCCCCTGCCCACTAAGATCGATTAGAAGGCCATGAACACAGAATTCTCCAAATTCTTGGAGGACAACAAGCTATTGAATTGTGCGCAGTATGGCTTTAGAAGTCAACATGGCACCGAGCTGGCCCTGATAAATGTGTCGGAGGGAATCAGAGAGGTACTTGATAAAGGCAGGAAGGCAGCACTGATCCTATTGGACCTCTCGGCAGCCTTCGACACGGTTGACCACAACCAGCTTGTTAGTCGCCTTTTCTCCATGGGAGTCAGGGACAAGGCTCTGGCCCTTCTAAAGTACGTTCTCACTGATAGAGAACAGCGGGTGGAGCTTGACGGGCATAGCTCATCTTGGTTCACCCTGCCCTGTGGAGTGCCACAGGGCACCTCATTGTTCCCAACACTTTTCAACTTATATGTTACCCTCTATGCTTGCTCCTAAAATCCTTTGGCTTCAAAACAGTGCCGATGACAAACAAATCGTGGTGTATTTCTCTGGAGACCAAACGGACACTGCTTTAAGATTTCAAGAATGCCTGCGCAAGGTTGGACAGTGGATGGCCCAAAATTGCCTCAAACTGAACGCACAGAAAACCGAACCAAACAGCAATTGGTAGCACGTGCTTTACACTCCTTGCACTGGCTAAAAAGAAGGATCGAATTCAAGGCCCTCTGTACCACCTTTAAGGCACTCAATGGACTCAGAGCAGACTTCCTGGCAAACACATTTGAGTGGTATCTCCCTGGTAGGGAGCTTCACTCTGCCACTTCCGCCAGTCTTGCAGTCCCTAAAGTCAAAATGGCAACTTTGGGGCGGAGAAGCTTCGTGGCAGGGACAGTGAAGTTGTGGAACTCACTCCCAATAAGACTGAAGACAGAAAACAACCTCCTGGCTTTCCGCAAATCCATAAAAACCCTGCTGTTTAAAAGTAGTGGTCCTTCTTCTCGTCTCCCCCGTGCAGGCTCACACTTCAGATTTGAGCTGCCGAGCCTAGACACCTACGGGTATTAGTGCGCCTTATAAATCCTAATTTCATTTCATTTCACTTTCATTTCTTTCTATGGCCTGAAAAAAATTAAAATTGAAAGTATTATTTAATAAAATAGTTATAAAATCGTTATGTCACCTCTAACCTGATCTCTTTTTGAGAGAGAAGCATTACAACTAAAAACATAATAACCATATAAAGCAAAATCAGAAGCACACCAGGTTTCTTGGATGCAATTACGCTTTCAGGGTGTTTAAAAAAATCAATTTTATCGGGATAATTTGCAGTAAACCAGCTGCATTCTGTTAGAAATGGGGTCTCTAGTTGGCAGAGGTCGGTACCTTTATCCAAGTAGGGACCCTTCTTCCTAGTCAGGGTAAGGGGGATACACTTCTAAAATAACTCCTGCTCACCCCCTTATTAGCTTGGCGCGAGTTGACAGAGGCAGTGTGTAAAGCATTTGCGCGCACAAACAGTAATACAGTGAAAACACTACAAATGGACACCACACCAGTTGAGAAAAATAAGTAAACTTTGTCTAAACCAAACAAGACCAAAATGACAAAACTCCACAATACAGTAATCAAAATATGACTTTTAAAAGGTAAAAACATTTCTGTCCATATTAAATGGTGGATACGACATCAAAAACACAAGCAAAAAGGGTCGCAAGGAAGGTGATGCGTCGGTTCCTTGTTCCGGGGGAGGTGATGCGTTGGTTTCTTACTGCGTGGGGAGGTGATGGTTTGGTTTCTTACTGCATCCCCCAGCGATGTGACAAACCTGGTGCCTCGATGCGATCTGTAACACTCCGGGACGATGCGATGCATGAATATCTGGGATGCGCTGCAATGATACTAGCCACGTCCCCTCGATGCGTCAGTTCTTAAACAGCAGGGACTGTGTCTGAGCCGGTGTGGTGATCTCGGACATAGGAGATCGCTGTGCAGGACTCGTTGCGTGGCAGAAACTTCAGCCGCAGGCAGGCGCTGCGTCAATTCTTCAGCTGTGGTGATGCATCGGAAATACTTCTTGCACCGCTTCGATGCGTTGGAACCACGCGATGCATGGATTTTCACAGTTCTTTAAGCTTCTGCAGATCCCAGACCCAGAATCAACCTCCAGAGGCCCAGAACATTGGCAAGCACTTCCCAGCAAAGGAGTTCTGGGAGACTGGGGGTGAAGTCTTTGTGTCCCTGAGACTTCAGAACAAGAGGCAAGCTCTACTTGAAGACCTTGGAGATCTTCCTCAAGCAGGGGACACAGAACGCAGCAGAAACAGACACTGCAGGCCAACCCTAGACAGCACACAGAAAAGGGGCAGGAGATCTCCTCAGTTTCTCCAGCTCTTCTCCTTGGTAAAGGTTCCTCTTGAATCCCAGAAGTAATATAAAAGTCTGGGATCTGGGCCCCACTTTTTATAGTACAAAATCCTTTGTTCTCTGGAGGCAGAGAGTGTATGTGCCAGGACCAGTTCTGTCCTCTCTTGTGGAGCTTCCTGGCAGGAGGTGTAGACAGCATTATCTGAGGCAGACCAGACCCATTCAGGTGTGAAAGAAATCTTCTCCCGCTACTCTGAATGCAGCCCAGGTCTATTCAGCCCAGCCAGGACTCACACTGGAAAGACAGGCCACACCTCACCCCACCAAGTGGCTGTCTGAACAGAATGCACATCCCCAGCCCCTGTTACTCAACAGCCAATCCACAAACCAGCAGAGGCACACAGGATGGCTAAGGAAGAAAATACCCACTTTCTAAAAGTGGTATTTTCAAACACAAAATATAAAAATCACCTTTCATAAAAGATGCATTTGTATATTCTGAGTTCAGAAATACTAAACCCCATCTTTAAATATTGTCCCAATGGGAAGGTATAATTATAAGATGTTATACATAAACTCCCATTCTATCTTATTGGGATAGATAGCCTTTCAATAGTGAAAAACGAAGTACACTGTAGTTCACTATCAGGACATGTCACACACCTCAGTACATGTCCTACCTTTCACATACACTACACCCTGCCCATGGGGCTACCTTGGGCGTACCTTAGGGGTGTCTTACATGTGATAAAAGGGAAGGTTAAGGCCTGGCAAGTGGGTGCACTTGCCAGGTCAACATCGCAGTACCAAACTGCACAAAGGCACTGCAGTGGCAGGTCTAAGTTACATTTACAAGCTGCTCATGTGGATGGCACAATCAGTGCTACAGGTCCATTAGCAGCATGTGATTTACAGGCCCCGTGTACACGCTGTGCACTGTACTAGGGACTTACCAGTAAATCAAATATGCCAATCATGGAATTACCAATCCATAAATACAATTTACAGGGAGAGCATATGCACTTTAGCACTGATCAGCAGTGGTAAAGTGCCCAGAGTCATAAAACCAACAAAAACAGGATCCAGAACAGGAGGCCAAAAAGCAAAAAATCTGGGGATAAACCAGCTGGAAAAGCCAGGCCTAACACATTCCAAGAAACAATTTCTAAATTATTATTGACTATAGGGTTTAAACACCAGACCCAAAGAACAAGTACAATTGAGGGGACCAGCCAACAAATTCCATTTAGCAAATCATACTCTGTTGACAAAGATTGCCTTAACCCTATAGTATGACGCTTAGTAACATGTCTCCCTCCATTCACTACCAAGATCTGTAGGAGTATTGGATTTCCACATATTATCTCATTCCCCAGCGGGAAGTAACTCTCATCATTTTTCCAAGGCGTCAGACTGGAAACTGAAGATTTTTTGTGAGAAGTACCCCTATGCGCAGGTAGGTGGTTCGATTAGCTCCGTATCCGTCGTTGGCATTGTCCACACCGTAAATTATGTTGTGGTACTTATATAGACACCACCCAGATGCGCAGATGTCAGATGTGCAGAGTCATGAAGAACACTGTGTTGCAGTGATTCTGTCTAAAAACAAAACTATGTCTGGGACCACAGGAAGTCAGAATGTAGGGACTGAGTCACCATACCACATTAATACCTATGGGCACAAATCCGACTAGCTCATAGTGCCTCACTTGCCCTGCTAACCGTTCCAGAGTAACAGGTGAATTGGCACCCCAGAACACAACTCTTAGCCCTCAGGGGAAACCGTGGAAACAGATCATCACCTTTCATTTTCTTATTAATGCATGTCCATACCAAACAACAGAAAGACACAAAGAAAGTTTACAATATTTATTGAAACCGTGCTGCAACTAGAAAACATATGCATGCTAGCAAATTAGTTAGTAAAGCAAAATATACGTAAAAAGCCTTACCATGGTAACTGATATATCTGCCCTAGTCTTTTTCCAGAAAGGAAGCCCTTGCGGGAAGCACCGCTTTGTCAGGATAGACTGAGAGGTAAGGCAGCTTAGATGATAACATCTGCAGCTCACTTACTCTGCGGGCAGATGTGATTGCCACAAGGAAGGATGTTTTCAAGGTGAGAAGGCTGAGGGGACAATTGTGTAGAGGCTCAAAAGGAGCGCACATCAAAAAAGTTAAAACCAAGTAAAGGTCCCACTGAGGCATAGTGAATGGTGAAGGAGGGAAAAGATGGGTAAGACCCTTAAGGAACCTATGTACAATAGGGAACATGAACAAAGAGGGTTAATCAGGCAACCAGATGAAAGCAGAAATGGCAGAGAGATAGCCCTTAACAGTGCCCAGAGAAGAGTCCTGCTGGGCAAGAGAAAGAATAAAAAGCAGAACCTCAGAAAGAGGGGTGGAAAGGGATCAACAGATTTTTCTGCACACAATGCCTCAAATATTTTCCAGCAGCAGGCACACACTGTCTTGGTGGAGGGACTCCTGGCTGCCAAGATGACATTACAGACTTCGGAAGGAATGTCAAAAGCTGTCAACTGTCGCTGCTAAATCTCCATGCAAGAAGGCATAGAGTGGACAGGTTCGGGTGGAGAACCCTCCCCTGCTGATGTGACAGAAGATCCTCACGAAGGGGACGCCTGATCGGAGGATCGATGGCATGCTCAGAAGTTTGGAATACCAGACTCCCTGCGCCCAGTTCTGAGTCACAAGGATGACTTGGGCCCAGTCTTTCTTGATCTTCTTGAGAGCTTTGGGTAGGATTGGTGTGTGTGGCAAGGTGTACAGGAGGCCTGAGCTCCACTTGTAACAAAAAGCATCTCCAAGAAAGTACCGCCATGGAAACTCCAGCACACAAAACTGCTGACATTGTGCGTTCTCGGCGTGGGAAACAGATCTAGCCAAGGCTCTCTCTACTGCTGAAAGACACCTTGCCCCACCTCAAGATGGAGAGGCTGTTTGTGATCCGGTAGGCATCTTCGGCTGAGTTTTTCTTCTCTGGCTTTCACGAATTTCGTTGTGCGCGCTGCATCGCAAAATGCGATGCAGCGCGCGCAAAGGAATTCGTTTTATTAATTTAAATGTGTACTTACCTCCGTTCATCCATATTCCGGTGTTTACATTTCCCCACCCTGCCCCTCCCCCGCCTCGCCTCACTGCCCCACCGAACTCCCTCCACGAGCCGCTACTGGATGCATCCATCACTACTATTAGGTGTGGTTGGGGAAGTGAGAGGGGTCTGTCTCCCAGCCAATCGTGGTTTGTGAGCCACCACTTCAGATCGTTTGCAGTTCCCTCCAAGAACTGGACTAGGTTGGAGAGATTCCTCTGATGCTGTGTGCACTGGACCTTCAAGTCACATATGCCATCTGGCATGTGCCACCAGCAGGATGCAGGAAGAAATGAGCCCCAGCAGCCTCAGAGTCAGTCTCACTGAAACCCAGGATAGAGGCTGAAATATCAGTATCATAGCCTGAATATCCTGGACTCGCTGCTGGGGAGAATAAGCCCGAAACTACACTGTATCCAGAACAGGTCTGATGAACCGGAGCATCTGAGAGGGACTCGGGTGTGATGTCAGTATGTTGATAGTGAAACCCAGCGAGAACAGAAGGTTCACTATAGTCTGGTGCTGGGAAACGACTGCCTGGGCCAAGCCTGCCTTCAGGAGCCAGTTGTTGAGGTAGGGGTAGACTGGATCCCCTGACCTCTGCAGGTGAGCTGCAACCACCGTCATCCCCTTGGTGAACACCTGAGGGGCGTTGGTAAGGACAAAAGGAAGCACAGTGACCTGAAATTGCTCGTGGACTACCATAAACCGCATATAGCGCCGATGGGCAGGCAAGACAGGAATATCAAATAAGTGCCCTGCAAGTCCAATGCTATCATTCAGTCACCTAGGTCCGGAGCAGACAAGACCTGAGCTAACGTAAGCATTCTGATTTCTCCTTTTTGAGGAAGAGTTCGAAGATTAAGGATAGGGCAAACGCCCTTGTCCTTTTTGGGACCCAGAAAGTAGCGGAAATAATTACCACAACCTATTTCTTACACCAGAACCCTCTCTATGGCTCCCTTGGCCAAGAGAGCTGAGACCTCTTCACAGAGAAGAGACATAAAAACCCAACATCAGCCGGTCGTGAGATGGAGGCATGGACAGAGGGGTAGAATCAAAGGGGAGAAAGTAGCCCCTTGGAACAATCTGCAAAACCCACCTGTCCAATGTTATGGACTGCCAGTGGGGCAGTTGATGGCGAACCCTGCCGCTGACAGGGTGCCCATGGTGGTAAAGGGGCAGACTAGGAGGGTTTGGAGGTTGTTACAGTAGGGGGGTGGTGGACTTACCAGACTGTTGGCCATCTGGCCCACAAGGTCTGTGGGTATCGCACTCTTGAACGCACAGAGGCTGGGGAGCCTGCACAAGGCAGTGACTGGGTGGGAACTGGCATGGCTGGATGCCCCTTCTCTTGCCACGAAAGAAGAAAAGGGCAGATTGAGGTTGACGTGGGGCAGCAGAAAGGCCAAGGGACCTGGGTGTAGTATGAGAATCCTTAGAGTGCTCGAGCGCTGAATCTGCCTTGTCGCCAAAGAGATGGATGCCATTGAAGGGCATGTCAATAAGGAAAGCTTGAACATCCCCCTAAAAGTCAGAAGTCCTCACCCAGGCATGCTACAGATGAAGGACATATAGGAGGTTGGTTTTCTATATAGTGTACCTAAATGAGGTGCACTGTGTAGAGAATTGTAAATCGATACTTGTATAGCGCACTACTCACCCACAAGGGTCTCAAGGCGCTTGTACGAATACCGCTGTGAAACCCATCCTGGCTTTCCCTGTGAGGCGTCCACTCCTGGGCACCCCCAAGGTGGAGGCCAGGCATCCTTAGCGTTGTGGGGGCCGTTGTGGAGATTAAGCAAGCTATTGCCCAGAGTTGCAGAGTGGGACTCAATGATTGGAATGGCACCGAGGCGAGAATTATCAGGTCCGTGGAATTTTTTAGCCCAAGACCCGCAAGGGCAGGGAATTGAACCCTGGTCCAGGGCTAGACCTCTGCATCAGGGTCTGCCGCTCTAATCATTGAGTTATTGACAGGATGAGAACCTGTATATAGCTGTGCACTGTTCACAACGTGCTTGCTGACACTGTGTAGTTGTTTAACAAGTTGTACATTTATTTTTCAACATTACAACTGATAATTTGTGAAAAAACATACCATTCTATACATAACAATGTTTCAGTAATGTTTGACAATGAGCAATACAGTTAGTATTAACATCGTGAACATCTGTAGTAATTGTCATGTATGATGTTTTCATTCACATATCTCAATAAAGTTATTTGACATTAACAGATTCGTGATAACATAAATGTTAGTGCCCAATGCATTTCGGAACCTTGCGGTTCCTTCGTCAGGGGTCGATCTGAAACGAAAATAAACAATATCTAAATGAGTAATTACTTCGGGCTCAATCTCATAGTATGTTTGTGCTACCCAGACATAGATGTGTGTTACCTGTATGAGTGTTCTTATGTAGTGCACTCTAAAAATAACAAGAGGCAAAAAAAAAAAAAAAAAAAAAAGTCAGTTGAAACTTTCAGGGTTTTGATGTTACCAAATGATACGAGAGCGGTTTGCGCAAGGCAACCGGGCTTACCTGAGGGGATATAAGCGTATATCTATGAGGAGAAAAAAAGAAACTAAGCTCAGCACATAATGTATTGTTTTAAAAAGATTTTTTAAGCTGCGGGCAGACTAGCGGTGTGGAGTCTGAAGGTGCTAAGGCTTACCTCAAAGTAGAGGTTCATGCAGAACTGTAAAGACACAAACGGAGAAGAAAACCGTCAGTAGACGTGTTGGCGTAAAGTAATGGAATAACGGATCTCAATCTCTCTTGCTTCAGAAAAAAGCTTACCGATTAATCGATCAGTGTTGGAATCAACAGCAGTGCACCGCAATGGAGGAAGCAAGTGTGAATCACCGGGATTTCCGCGTTTAAACGTGAGCACATGACCGGAACTACCAAGTTCTAACGAGATCAAAAAAAGAAGGACTAAACTGCTAAGTAAATGTCCTGGTATTGGTCGGCGCCATCTTAGAGAGGTTTGAAGAAACCGGTAACGTTTAAGCCTGAAATGAAGGAACCATAAAGCGGAGCATGCTATGAATAGGACTCATAGCATGTGCAACTAGGATCAAAGTGATTGAAAGAATTGAAAATAAACAAAGCCGAAAAAGGTCGCATACGTAAATGATCATTATCGAAAGCTACCAAAAATGTGGCATAACCATTAAATGAGTGCCTAATGGGTTATTGGGCTCTGTAAAAACGGAAAAAGCAAAAGAAAATTTAGAGATGGTTAAGAAGGAATCGTAATAGAAAATTGTGTGTGTAAGACTGACGGTGAGATATAGATATTGGTGGCGTCATATGTGCTAAACCGCATGACCGCTTGTGCAATACACGTGTGAATAACCACACTTGTCCTCATAGAGAGTTACTTGTAATGAACTGGCAGAGAGATCTATATGGTGGTGATATTATGTTAGTTTAGCCAAGAGGATACTTGTATAATGCTCATGTGAACGGGTGGTGAAAAAAATGGTCGGTCATGCTGTCCCTGGGGGGGGTTTGGACTGTACCGTGTAGTAAGATTGGAATTTAAATGAAACATGACATATCAAGCCTGTCATTCAACCCTTTTGGGAGCATTGTATCTAAATATTTGATCCAATATACCTCTCTCTGCAAGAGTTTGAGGTGAGTGTTTACTCCGTTTTGTGGCATAATGTGTTCTATGATTTGGAACCTGAGTTGGGATATTGAATGACTTGCCTCGTTCCAATGTTGAGCCAAAGGAGAGTTCTTGTTCATAGTCCTGATCCGGCTCTTGTGCTCCGTGAGACGTACTTTAACTTTCCGTTCAGTTTTTCCCACGTACAGTTTGCCACATGGGCATTTGATTCCATATATGACGTTAGTGGTGTTGCAATCACTGCTGTGTCTGAGTAAAACGGCTTTCCCTGTAGTTGGATGTGTGATAGTATTACCCAAGATGATATTGTTGCAATGCGAACAATTTTGGCATTTCATGGTGCCTTTGTGGGTAGTTTTGTTTTTTGATCTTCTGGTGGCTGCGATGAGTTCCTGGACATTTTGGCCTCTTGTGTAGGCGTGCAAAGGTGGTTGTTGAAAAATGTGGTTGAACTCTGGTTCATTGGATAGAAGTTCCCATCATGTGTTGATTATCTTTTTGATGGCTCTGGAGCTCGTAGTGAATTTAGAAATTAATACTATATTGGTTTTGTTTTGAGGCTTAGTCGTTGTAAGTAATTCACTTCGTGATTTTTTCATGGCTCTTTGCTCACAAGTTTGGAGTATTTTTGTAGGGTAACCTCGTTGTTGGTATTTCTCCTTGTACTCAGTGATTTTGGCTGTACAGTCCTGTGTGTCTGAACAAATGAGTTTGATCCTGATGAATTGCGAATAAGGAAGATTATTGATGAGGCTGCTGGGATGAAAGCTTGAGTGTAGTAGTGCATTGTTTCGATCCGTGGGTTTAGTGTAGACTGTGGTTATTAGACCATTGCCTGCAGGATTTTTGGTGATGTTGACATCCAAATATTGAATAGTTTGTGTGTGAATTTTGTAGGTGAATTGGATCCTTGGGTTATGAGAATTCAATGTGGTGATCATCTGTTCAAGTAGTTGTTGGGAGTTAGTCCAAACTAAGAAAATATCGTCAATATAACGGCAATATGTGTAGATGTTAGACCACCACTGAGGGATGTCCATGATATATTCTTGTTCGAACATTGCCATGAAAATATTGGCATACGATGGCCCCCCCCGGAAAACCCATGGAGGTTCCCGAGAGCTGTGCATAGTATTTTTCGTCCCATTGGAAGTAGCTGTGGTGTAGGCAGAAGTGTAAGAGTTGTAACAGAAACACTTTCTCTGTGACAATATCTTCCCTTTGTAGGATGGCCCATTCAACTGCCTCCATGCCTGTAGAATGTGGAATTGAATTGTATAATGCTACGACATTGATTGTGCACAGTAGCCATGATGTTTGAATGTTAGGTTGTATGTTATCCAGTTTCTTGAGAAAGTCTGTTGTGTATCTGATGTATGACCACCAGTTTTGTACAAACTTCTGGAGATAGTGATCCAAGTATTTACCAATGGAATCAAATATGGACCCGCATCCTGATACAATTGGTCTGAATGGTGGTTTGTGCAAATTCTTATGTATTTTAGGTAACATATATAGATGTGGTCTGAGTGGGTTCAGGGTGGCAAGAAACTGTTTGGTGGGTTGATCTATCCAGCCCATGGTGAGGGCATTTTGTAGAATGTCTTGTAAGATGGCTTCAAGTTGCGTCGTTGGATCTGATTCTAGTTGTAGATATGTGTCTTGGTCGTTTACATGTGTGTTGACTAGTTGATGATAGAAGTCAGTATCCATAATAACTATAGCTCCTCCCTTGTCAGCTGTTTGGATTGTGATTGTAGGGTTATTTGCTATAGTTTTAAGAGTAATTCTTTCTTTTTTCGTCAGATTTTGGTGCTTGTTTTTGGTCAGATTAAGGTTTTGTATGTCTTTCTTCACCATGATCTCAAAAGTGTCTAACATCTTATGTGAGACTGGGGCTTGGAAGGTACTTCTGGGTTTGAATTTAAATGATGTTGAAGTATCTTGGGTTGCCTCTTGGGTCACTACATTCGAGAAAAAATGGCGCAGACGCAGTGTGCGCATAAATTTGTACAAATTTACTTCAACTTCCAGGCTATTCGTGTGATTAGTTGGAACAAAAGACAGTCCTCTGTTTAAAACTGCTTTTTGATGAGGTGTGATGTTAGTAGAGGAGATATTGATGATTAAGGAATATTCTTCCCACTGCGTAGCGATTTTCCTCCCCTTTCCTCGCCTGGTCGGTGTTTCTCTTGTTGTTGGATTGGTGGTAGGCCTTGATCCGGGGCCTGTGACAAAAAAGGTACCGCCCTAGTTTTTTCTGAGTTGTCAGTAGTCTCCAACGTCGGGGCTTGATGTCTGGAGGATGATGTCCCTGGCTGAACTGGTGTTCTAGATGAAGCAATATCCTTTTCCGATACCAGACTTTCTTCTGATGAATGGGTGGTTGGTTTTCGGGGTTCAAATCTTTTACGTGCGTAAATGTCAGCCCAGGTGTATACCTCGTTTAATTTATAATCAATGGTATCTCTCCGATATTTTCTGAGTTTACCTTCTTGGAGTTCTTTGCTGTATTTGTCTAGTTTAATGTTTAGACCTTCCAGGTTAATTCTCCATGTATCATGTTCTAACGTGAGTTCAAGTTCTCCCTTCAATGTGATGATTTCTGATTCAAGATCTTTAATGGATTTAGAAAGTTCCTCTATGATTAGTAAGATAAGGTCCAAAGAGCATTTGTTGAGTATTGAGTACCATTTATCCATGAAAATTGGATTGAGGTGAAACCGAAATAACATGGGTCTTATTGAGAGCCGGAGTCCTCTTGGTATCCGTTTGGCTTTGTGATACTGCACCAATGTGGATGCATGTAGTTGTTGGTTCAATTGGCGTCTGGTGATGTATTCAAGTTGTTTGAGTTGTTGTGAGATTGAGCCACTGTGAGTATCCGTGTTTTTGATTTCCTGAATTAAGGAGTACATTTCAGTGGCTTGGTCAGATGTGTAAACCATGGTGGTGGCTCGGTTGTCCGTGATATTTGCTATTGATTCAAACGACATTTTTGTTGTTTACGTGGGTGCTACTCCGAAGTGGACAGAATGAAAGCTGAGAAGTTATGGGGAGAGGAGAGCACTCCTGTGTTTATTGATTATACTGCTTTATACGCAATTTTTAACTTCGGTGCAACAGTTATGTAGAAGTATGTCCCCTTCTACCAAGGAAAAACTGAGTTATTGACAGGATGAGAACCTGTATATAGCTGTGCACTGTTCACAACTTGCTTGCTGACACTGTGTAGTTGTTTAACAAGTTGTACAATTATTTTTCAACATTACAACTGATAATTTGTGAAAAAACATACCATTCTATACATAACAATGTTTCAGTAATGTTTAACAATGAGCAATACAGTTAGTATTAACATCGTGAACATCTGTAGTAATTGTCATGTATGATGTTTTCATTCACATATCTCAATAAAGTTATTTGACATTAACAGATTCGTGATAACATAAATGTTAGTGCCCAATGCATTTTGGAACCTTGCGGTTCCTTCGTCAGGGGCCGATCTGAAACGAAAATAAACAATATCTAAATGAGTAATTACTTCGGGCTCAATCTCATAGTATGTTTGTGCTACCCAGACATAGATGTGTGTTACCTGTATGAGTGTTCTTATGTAGTGCACTCTAAAAATAACAAGAGGCACAAAAAAAAAAAAAAAAAAAAAAAGTCAGTTGAAATTTTCAGGGTTTTGATGTTACCAAATGATACGAGAGCGGTTTGCGCAAAGCAAACGGGCTTACCTGAGGGGATATAAGCGTATATCTATGAGGAGAAAAAAAGAAACTAAGCTCAGCACATAATGTATTGTTTTAAAAAGATTTTTTAAGCTGCGGGCAGACTATCGGTGTGGAGTCTGAAGGTGCTAAGGCTTACCTCAAAGTAGACGTTCATGCAGAACTGTAAAGACACAAACGGAGAAGAAACCCGTCAGTAGACGTGTTGGCGTAAAGTAATGGAATAACGGATCTCAATCTCTCTTGCTTCAGAAAAAAGCTTACCGATTAATCGATCAGTGTTGGAATCAACAGCAGTGCACCGCAATGGAGGAAGCAAGTGTGAAACACCGGGATTTCCGCGTTTAAACGTGAGCACATGACTGGAACTACCAAGTTCTAACGAGATCAAAAAAAGAAGGACTAAACTGCTAAGTAAATGTCCTGGTATTGGTCGGCGCCATCTTAGAGATGTTTGAAGAAACCGGTAACGTTTAAGCCTGAAATGAAGGAACCATAAAGCGGAGCATGCTATGAATAGGACGCATAGCATGTGCAACTAGGATCAAAGTGATTGAAAGAATTGAAAATAAACAAAGCCGAAAAAGGTCGCATACGTAAATGATCATTATCGAAAGCTACCAAAAATGTGGCATAACCATTAAATGAGTGCCTAATGGGTTATTGGGCTCTGTAAAAACGGAAAAAGAAAAAAGAAAATTTGGAGATGGTTAAGAAGGAATCGTAATAGAAAATTGTGTGTGTAAGACTGACGGTGAGATATAGATATTGGTGGCGTCATATGTGCTAAACCGCATGACCGCTTGTGCAATACACGTGTGAATAACCACACTTGTCCTCATAGAGAGTTACTTGTAATGAACTGGCAGAGAGATCTATATGGTGGTGATATTATGTTAGTTTAGCCAAGAGGATACTTGTATAATGCTCATGTGAACGGGTGGTGAAAAAAATGGTCGGTCATGCTGTCCCTGGGGGGGTTTGGACTGTACCGTGTAGTAAGATTGGAATTTAAATGAAACATGACATATCAAGCCTGTCATTCAACCCTTTTGGGAGCATTGTATCTAAATATTTGATCCAATATACCTGTCTCTGCAAGAGTTTGAGGTGAGTGTTTACTCCGTTTTGTGGCATAATGTGTTCTATGATTTGGAACCTGAGTTGGGATATTGAATGACTTGCCTCGTTCCAATGTTGAGCCAAAGGAGAGTTCTTGTTCATAGTCCTGATCCGGCTCTTGTGCTCCGTGAGACGTACTTTAACTTTCCGTTCAGTTTTTCCCACGTACAGTTTGCCACATGGGCATTTGATTCCATATATGACGTTAGTGGTGTTGCAATCACTGGTGTGTCTGAGTAAAACGGCTTTCCCTGTAGTTGGATGTGTGATAGTATTACCCAAGATGATATTGTTGCAATGCGAACAATTTTGGCATTTCATGGTGCCTTTGTGGGTAGTTTTGTTTTTTGATCTTCTGGTGGCTGCGATGAGTTCCTGGACATTTTGGCCTCTTGTGTAGGCGTGCAAAGGTGGTTGTTGAAAAATGTGGTTGAACTCTGGTTCATTGGATAGAAGTTCCCATCGTGTGTTGATTATCTTTTTGATGGCTCTGGAGCTCGTAGTGAATTTAGAAATGAATACTATATTGGTTTTGTTTTGAGGCTTAGTCGTTGTAAGTAATTCACTTCGTGATTTTTTCATGGCTCTTTGCTCACATGTTTGGAGTATTTTTGTAGGGTAACCTCGTTGTTGGTATTTCTCCTTGTACTCAGTGATTTTGGCTGTACAGTCCTGTGTGTCTGAACAAATGCGTTTGATCCTGATGAATTGCGAATAAGGAAGATTATTGATGAGGTTGCTGGGATGAAAGCTTGAGTGTAGTAATAGTGCATTGTTTCGATCCGTGGGTTTAGTGTAGACTGTGGTTATTAGACCATGGCCTGCAGGATTTTTAGTGATGTTGACATCCAAATATTGAATAGTTTTGCGTATAAAGCAGTATAATCAATAAACACAGGAGTGCTCTCCTCTCCCCATAACTTCTCAGCTTTCATTCTGTCCACTTCGGAGTAGCACCCACGTAAACAACAAAAATGTTGTTTGAATCAATAGCAAGTATCACGGACAACCGAGCCACCACCATGGTTTACACATCTGACCAAGCCACTGAAATTTACTCCTTAATTCAGGAAATCAAAAACACGGATACTCACAGTGGCTCAATCTCACAACAACTCAAACAACTTGAATACATCACCAGACGCCAATTGAACCAACAACTACATGCATCCACATTGGTGCAGTATCACAGAGCCAAACGGATACCAAGAGGACTCCGGCTCTCAATAAGACCCATGTTATTTCGGTTTCACCTCAATCCAATTTTCATGGATAAATGGTACTCAATACTCAACAAATGCTCTTTGGACCTTATCTTACTAATCATAGAGGAACTTTCTAAATCCATTAAAGATCTTGAATCAGAAATCATCACATTGAAGGGAGAACTTGAACTCAGGTTAGAACATGATACATGGAGAATTAACCTGGAAGGTCTAAACATAAAACTAGACAAATACAGCAAAAAACTCCAAGAAGGTAAACTCAGAAAATATCGGAGAGATACCATTGATTATAAATTAAACGAGGTATACACCTGGGCTGACATTTACGCACGTAAAAGATTTGAACCCCGAAAACCAACCACCCATTCATCAGAAGAAAGTCTGGTATCGGATAAGGATATTGCTTCATCTAGAACACCAGTTCAGCCAGGGACATCATCCTCCAGACATCAAGCCCCAACGTTGGAGACTACTGACAACTCAGAAAAAACGAGGGCGGTACCTTTTTTGTCACAGGCCCGGATCAAGGCCTACCACCAATCCAACAAGAGAAACAAAACATAACAGACCGACCAGGCGAGGAAAGGGGAGGAAAACCGCTACGCAGCGGGAAGAATATTCCTTAATCATCAATATCTCCTCTACTAACATCACACCTCATCAAAAAGCAGTTTTAAACAGAGGACTGTCTTTTGTTCCAACTAATCACACGAATAGCCTGGAAGTTGAAGTAAATTTGTACAAATTTATGGGCACACTCCGTCTGCGCCATTTTTTCTCGAATGTAGTGACCCAAGAGGCAACCCAAGATACTTCAACATCATTTAAATTCAAACCCAGAAGTACCTTCCAAGCCCCAGTCTCACATAAGATGTTAGACACTTTTGAGATCATGGTGAAGAAAGACATACAAAACCTTAATCTGACCAAAAACAAGCACCAAAATCTGATGAAAAAAGAAAGAATTACTCTTAAAACTATAGCAAGTAACCCTACAATCACAATCCAACCAGCTGACAAGGGAGGAGCTATAGTTATTATGGATACTGACTTCTATCATCAACAAGTCAACACACATGTAAATGACCAAGACACATATCTACAACTAGAATCAGATCCAACGACGCAACTTGAAGCCATCTTACAAGACATTCTACAAAATGCCCTCACCATGGGCTGGATAGATCAACCCACCAAACAGTTTCTTACCACCCTGAACCCACGAAGACCACATCTATATATGTTACCTAAAATACATAAGAATTTGCACAAACCACCATTCAGACCAATTGTATCAGGATGCGGGTCCATATTTGATTCCATAAGTAAATACTTGGATCACTATCTCCAGAAGTTTGTACAAAACTGGTGGTCATACATCAGAGACACAACGGACTTTCTCAAGAAACTGGATAACATACAACCTAACATTCAAACATCATGGCTACTGTGCACAATCGATGTCGTAGCATTATACACTTCAATTCCACATTCTACAGGCATGGAGGCAGTTGAATGGGCCATCCTACAAAGGGAAGATATGGTCACAGAGAAAGTGTTTCTGTTACAACTCTTACACTTCTGCCTACACCACAGCTACTTCCAATGGGACGAAAAATACTATGCACAGCTCTCGGGAACCTCCATGGGTTTTCCGGGGGCGCCATCGTATGCCAATATTTTCATGGCAATGTTCGAACAAGAATATATCATGGACATCCCTCAGTGGTGGTCTAACATCTACACATATTGCCGTTATATCGACGATATTTTCTTAGTTTGGACTAACTCCCAACAACTACTTGAACAGATGATCACCACATTGAATTCTCATAACCCAAGGATCCAATTCACCTACAAAATTCACACACAAACTATTCAATATTTGGATGTCAACATCACCAAAAATCCTACAGGCAATGGTCTAATAACCACAGTCTACACTAAACCCACGGATCGAAACAATGCACTACTACACTCAAGCTTTCATCCCAGCAACCTCATCAATAATCTTCCTTATTCGCAATTCATCAGGATCAAACTCATTTGTTCAGACACACAGGACTGTACAGCCAAAATCACTGAGTACAAGGAGAAATACCAACAACGAGGTTACCCACAAAAATACTCCAAACATGTGAGCAAAGAGCCATGAAAAAATCACGAAGTGAATTACTTACAACGACTAAGCCTCAAAACAAAACCAATATAGTATTCATTTCTAAATTCACTACGAGCTCCAGAGCCATCAAAAAGATAATCAACACACGATGGGAACTTCTATCCAATGAACCAGAGTTCAACCACATTTTTCAACAACCACCTTTGCACGCCTACACAAGAGGCCAAAATGTCCGGGAACTCATCGCAGCCACCAGAAGATCAAAAAACAAAACTACCCACAAAGGCACCATGAAATGCCAAAATTGTTCGCATTGCAACAATATCATCTTGGTTAATACTATCACACATCCAACTACAGGGAAAGCCGTTTTACTCAGACACACCAGTGATTGCAACACCACTAACGTCATATATGGAATCAAATGCCCATGTGGCAAACTGTACGTGGGAAAAACTGAACGGAAAGTTAAAGTACGTCTCACGGAGCACAAGAGCCGGATCAGGACTATGAACAAGAACTCTCCTTTGGCTCAACATTGGAACGAGGCAAGTCATTCAATATCCCAACTCAGGTTCCAAATCATAGAACACATTATGCCACAAAACGGAGTAAACACTCACCTCAAACTCTTGCAGAGAGAGTTATATTGGATCAAATATTTAGATACAATGCTCCCAAAAGGGTTGAATGACAGGCTTGATATGTCATGTTTCATTTAAATTCCAATCTTACTACACGGTACAGTCCAAACCCCCCCAGGGACAGCATGACCGACCATTTTTTTCACCACCCGTTCACATGAGCATTATACAAGTATCCTCTTGGCTAAACTAACATAATATCACCACCATATAGATCTCTCTGCCAGTTCATTACAAGTAACTCTCTATGAGGACAAGTGTGGTTATTCACACGTGTATTGCACAAGCGGTCATGCGGTTTAGCACATATGACGCCACCAATATCTATATCTCACCGTCAGTCTTACACACACAATTTTCTATTACGATTCCTTCTTAACCATCTCCAAATTTTCTTTTTTCTTTTTCCGTTTTTACAGAGCCCAATAACCCATTAGGCACTCATTTAATGGTTATGCCACATTTTTGGTAGCTTTCGATAACAATCATTTTCGTATGCGACCTTTTTCGGCTTTGTTTATTTTCAATTCTTTCAATCACTTTGATCCTAGTTGCACAAGCTATGCGTCCTATTCATAGCATGCTCCGCTTTATGGTTCCTTCATTTCAGGCTTAAACGTTACCGGTTTCTTCAAACCTCTCTAAGATGGCGCCGACCAATACCAGGACATTTACTTAGCAGTTTAGTCCTTCTTTTTTTGATCTCGTTAGAACTTGGTAGTTCCGGTCATGTGCTCACGTTTAAACACGGAAATCCCGGTGTTTCACACTTTCTTCCTCCATTGCGGTGTACTGCTGTTGATTCCAACACTGATCGATTAATCGGTAAGCTTTCTTCTGAAGCAAGAGAGATTGAGATCCGTTATTCCATTACTTTACGCCAACACGTCTACTGACGGTTTTCTTCTCCGTTTGTGTCTTTACAGTTCCGCATGAACCTCTACTTTGAGGTAAGCCTTAGCACCTTCAGACTCCACACCGCTAGTCTGCCCGCAGCTTAAAAAATCTTTTTAAAACAATACATTATGTGCTGAGCTTAGTTTCTTTTTTTCTCCTCATAGATATACGCTTATATCCCCTCAGGTAAGCCCGGTTGCCTTGCGCAAACCGCTCTCGTATCATTTGGTAACATCAAAACCCTGAAAGTTTCAACTGACTTTTTTTTTTGTTTTTTTTTTGCCTCTTGTTATTTTTAGAGTGCACTACATAAGAACACTCATACAGGTAACACACATCTATGTCTGGGTAGCACAAACATACTATGAGATTGAGCCCGAAGTAATTACTCATTTAGATATTGTTTATTTTCGTTTCAGATCGGCCCCTGATGAAGGAACCGCAAGGTTCCGAAATGCATTGGGCACTAACATTTATGTTATCACGAATCTGTTAATGTCAAATAACTTTATTGAGATATGTGAATGAAAACATCATACATGACAATTAATACAGATGTTCACGATGTTAATACTAACTGTATTGCTCATTGTCAAACATTACTGAAACATTGTTATGTATAGAATGGTATGTTTTTTCACAAATTATCAGTTGTAATGTTGAAAAATAAATGTACAACTTGTTAAACAACTACACAGTGTCAGCAAGCACGTTGTGAACAGTGCACAGCTATATACAGGTTCTCATCCTGTCAATAACTCAGTTTTTCCTTGGTAGAAGGGGACATACTTCTACATAACTGTTGCACCGAAGTTAAAAATTGCGTATAAAGCAGTATAATCAATAAACACAGGAGTGCTCTCCTCTCCCCATAACTTCTCAGCTCTAATCATTGAGCCACACTTCTCCACTAGAATCCTATCCTGGTATCTTTTGTAACTGAAGAAAGGTACTGTCATCTAAAGTAGACCAGGTGCCAGAGATGTAGTTAAGTAGATTTATTGGTTCAGGTAAGATGGTACAGGGTGCCCCACCTGGAGCAGCATCCTGCTGCTCAGCCCCACTCAGTCTAACCGCTCACTCCTTCAAAGCATGCACACACACCCAACATTCCATGACATCACACTCATGCAGGCTGAGCAGCCAGGACTAAGAAACATAGGATACAACACATCTCCTTCCTTTAGAAACAAAAGGAACAACAAAAACATAGTGAAGAAAATAATCACATTCCGTTTCTTGGAAATTAAATAAAGATAGGTCACAAAATCATATTAGATAAGTAAATGCATTCTTAGTTCACCATATCAATCAAATAGCATTCTAGGATATTCTGATCGACAAGATCAAATAAAATAATAAGAGATAATTGATTTCCCCCTGGTTCACATAAGAACAAATAGCATAATAATACTGGTGTTCCTCATTAAAAATTGCACATGTTTCAGGCAGAGTAATCAAAAGAGATACACCCTGAAGAACGCCTCAACACACCTATCTCCCTCTGCTAAAGAACATGAAAGAAAAACGTGTCCATGTTCCAGTATGGAAGTAATAATGTACAATAAATGATCCGCGAGGGAGAACTAAATGTCTAGAGCACTACCACCACAACCTTGACGTGCGAGGCAAAAGACAAAAAATAATGCACACGACAACTACAACACAATTTGTTGAGTATTCTACCAATGCAACCCTTACGTGCGAGGCAATTGCACCTTCCCAACACAACCTTGACGAGTGATGGAGACAGCCAACGCAATCCAGACGTGTGAGGCCAAAACACATTCCTAACACAACCATGACGTGTGAAGGACACTCCCAACGCATCCATGACGTGCGAGGGACACCACCAACGCAACCATGACATGCGAGGCAAAACACATTCATAACACAACCATGACGTGTGAAGGACACTCCCAACGCAACCATGACGTGCGAGGGACACTGCCAACGCAACCATGACGTGCGAGGCAAAACACATTCCTAACACAACCATGACGTGTGAAGGACACTCCCAACGCAACCATGACGTGCGAGGGACACTGCCAACGCAACCATGACGTGCGAGGCAAAACACATTCCTAACACAACCATGACGTGTGAAGGACACTCCCAACGCAACCATGACGTGCGAGGGACACTGCCAATGCAACCATGACGTGCGAGGGAGAAATAAAAATAAATATTGCACGGGGTACACATGTAATACGTACTAATACTTTAAAAACAAAAGAAAATGTGCACTTATCCAACAGTGCACCCACACCCACACTGAATGTTCACTTACATATTGAACACAATTAAATACCAAAGAATTCACCAAACGACATGAAACAAAACACATACCAAAATAACACTCTCCCCTACTGCTCACATGTACCACTCACTATTGCTGCCCTTACGTATCACTCGCTAACACAATGATAGCCTTCATGTCACCCGAATCTACAGTGCAAATAATGAGTCCATCTACAACCCGCAACTTGAAAATAATATCCAAAACTAACCAGCAAGCTTGGAGTGTACATCGGTGCTTGTGTTAAAAAAAAACTTCATGTTAGATACACTTCAAATTTGCTTCGCATGCGCAACCTAAGTTAAATAGGAGCAGTTTACACGGGTTTCTGAGTGCAATGCAAACCGCCCTTGACAGAAAATATATATACTTTTAAACATTTCAGGAAGTCATCGTTGTTCAATCTACAGCGCCATTGAGAATGAACTTTAATAAGTAACGACGTGGTTGGCAAGGTGCATCCTATGCTGAAGATTGCAATCAGCCACTGAAAATTCCACTCGCAAAATGGCGGCACGTAATTGACGCTGAGCCGGGAGGCTCACGGTGCGTTAAGGCAGCAGAGCGTCACTAAACAATCCCAAACAGCACGAATACAGTTACGTCAGCAAGAATTCCAGGAAGCAACGCTGCAAGGCTCGAGGAACAGGTACGAGGATCGCGTGCAAGCAAAGACGCGCTGTTTGTGTTTAAAAGACATAGATAACGGTTAAACAGCCAACAAGATCAGGGAAAAACTGCTGGTGCCAAAATTCATTTAAAAATAAAATAAAGGCCCACCCCCAAAGATCATGGGCAGCAGAAAGAATCCTTCTCAGTAGTGTGCCAAAATGAAATTCATCGTTGTCCTCCCGAACATGTTCAAATTCACACACTGAGGTCAGGGGACAACCCGGGCTCTGGCAAGCACAGTTCCAGGAATATCAGGATCTTCGACACTAGACGGTGCAATAAGTACCAATGCACATTACAACAGGGGCAGCCGTCAAAGTTTCAGTGGCCTCAAGGGCTTTTCCCATAAAAGTTTATTTCACAAGTCACCGCACCAGGGGGACACTGCAATTTAACTACAAATAACACCGGGGCTCGATACATGCCCCAGAATGTAGCGTCTGTTTCAATTTTGCATTGTTCAATAAAGCATGTTCACTAAGGAGGTTCCTGTTTGAGCCACAATGATGGTAGGCAGGTTAAACACGCAAAACCCAATAGCCTGTACGTTGGCAGGTTTCAAACATCAGGTAATTTAAATATCTTCTGATCTTCTGTATCATGTATAGGCACTGTGCAAGTCAAATGTGGATTGACAGCTAGAAATCCCACAGCAAAACGTTCATTTTATACGGTCTGTAGGGAGGTTTCAAGCCACTCAAGCCAGCTACTGTCTAACGCCCAACACATACCTCTATGGACTGTCTGTTGGAAAAGACACCGGTGAGGCATCCAAGGCGTTGCGCAGGCTTAAATTTCAGGCTTCTTTTAGATACTGGCCATCTTCTTTTAGTTCCTTGTGTAAATTCTTAGTTCTTCACGCTTGGTTCTTTTCAAAATCAACGCCATTTTTGTAACTGAAGAAGGGTACTGTCATCTTAAGTAGACCAGGTGCCAGAGATGTAGTTAAGTAGATTTATTGGTTCAGGTAAGATGGTACAGGGTGCCCCACCGGGAGCAGCATCCTGCTGCTCAGCCCCACTCAGTCTAACCGCTCACTCCTTCAAAGCATGCACACACACCCAACATTCCATGACATCACACTCATGCAGGCTGAGCAGCCAGGACTAAGAAACATAGGATACAACAGTATCCCTTTCAAGTGCACAGGGATTTGCTTTAACAATCCCAAGGTGCTCTACTTGTGGTAGTGTGGGCGAGCAGCCTTAGGCTTATCAGAGGGGCGTGTTAGGCATTTGTTACACACAAAATGAAACACAGAATCAATAAGGAAATCCAGCACCACTATATAAAAATAACACAGATTATTATATTAATTTAGACACTAAGATCTTCTAGATAAGGTAAGTACTTTTTGAGTTAGTGATTTTCAGAAACAAAGAAAATACAGCTGTCAGAGTTGAGGCATGAGCCTCGAACGCGGTATTGTTACCCAATGGGATAAACATACAGTGCATAGGGTCACCTGCCAAGGAATTAAAGGACTGTTCTTTTTGACTTAATGTAAGTAGGCGCCAAGGTCCAAGAAAGCACCAAGAGTTCAAGGTTACCTGCCCTGCGGTGCCTGAGTGCAAAGGTTTGCAGGTACTGTTCCCCATTGACGTCAATGGGGAACAGTACCTGCAAAGAAAGGCTGCAAGGCGGGACCGGTTGCCTAGTCTGGAAAAACCCAAAGGGGGTCTCGGCTCTTGAGGGTTTCAATGGACTCGGGCTTAAGGGGCTCATGTGCATAGGTGTTTTGTCCGACGGGTCAGTGAATTTGCGTCTGTCAAAGAAGAGGGAGAAGAAACACAGCAAGATGACTTCTGGCATGGAGCTGGCCTCCATTGAAGTGCCTCAACGTGCAGGTCGTTTTTGGTGGCAGTAGTGTCTGGACTGACCACAAACAAGCCTTGGTGCTTGCAACAGGCTCTGGTACACCGGGTATTGGTGCAGGCAGGCTTCATGTGGATCAGGACTCAAAGATTGAATGGATCAATGTGGCTGACCTCATGAACACTCAGCGACCTGCTCCTGGGCTGCAGTTGCGTCAGTGAACCAGGTGGTCAGCAGATCAGTGAACTGTGCGGCCAGAGTCTGCAGGCTGCATGGAAGTGGCTCCTCCACTTTAAGGGAGATGCTGGCTGGTTTGGGGAGTGCTGGTAGCCCTCCGAGGAAGCTGCAGGATGAGTGAGTCTTTGTAACTGTCCGGACAGGGAGCAGGCAGGCAGAGTTTGGTGCCAAGTTCACAGCTAGTACACAGTTCTTGCGTTCTTCTGCTCTTCTTAGCCTTCCTTTTTCTTAGTCAGGCGAATGTGAGTTCCTGGTGTCAGGGGGCCACCTAAATATTGAATTTAGGGGTGTTAAGGGAAGTGAAGGGTAGTAGCTAATGAGCTCACTGCACCCCCTACATGAACACTTCCTGTGGGGAGTGGGAATAACCCTGTCCCAGAGATCCTAACTGCACCAAAAACATGATATTTGAATCCTTCTTTTGTGGAACACATCAGGGGGCTCACCTTGGAGGTGTGACTAGCCTGGTGGTGCAATACTCCTACCTGCATTGCTAATTTCTCATCTATCCTGGTGCCAAATGGGCCTCAGGTTAGGAGTGACATCTCCCAGGTCTGGGGGAAGCTGGGGTTGCATATCAAAGGTGGCAGGTGCTTTGAAGACCCTGGCTTTGATATGCTAAATCACTAGCCATCCTGCTGGAGGAGGTTTGTACACGTTTCACTGGAGCAGGCATTGTTTATAATCTCAAAGAGCATGGGCATTCACCTGTAGGGGGTCAGAAACGTGTCTGTGGTGGCAGGCTGGACAAGACGAGTCAGCCAGCACACTAGATACAGGTAGGTTTCTCAGGGGGTACCTCTACGGTGCCTCTGGGTTCATGTATTAATAAATATAGTACTGGCAACAGAAAAGGTTTATTAGGACAAGGTGTTTGATACCAAACACCACAGGTTTCAGTAAAGCCATCATGTATCTGAGGAACTCGTAATGACCAGTGCCCAGTACATATGCTTATGATGGCTTCCCTGTTCACTTGTCTACCTAGTTCATGAACTAGGCAGCACAGGGGCATGCGGATATGCCTTCACATGTAATGTAAAGCATCCTGCCTTAGGGCTACAAAGAGTGCTGTAGGGGTGACTTACATATATTACATGTATTGAGTTTGGCATGGCACACAGTGAGTGTGCCATGTTATGTTTTCAGAATGGTTTGAATAATTTCACGTAGCCTGCAATGAAGTCTGCATGAAATTTGTGTTTGGGTCCCCTAGGGTGGCATAAGATATGCTGCAGCTCTTAGGGGCTCTCTTTAGTACTCATGCCCTAGCTGCCAGGGGTACCATTTAATAGGGACTTATAATGCTGCTAAAATCCTTGCCAATTGGGTTATAATTAGACTTTAACTTGTTTTAGGGAAAAGAGCACAGGCACTGAGGTCTAGTTAATAGGCCTCAGTGCCATGTCAGAGTTGAAAGCCAGCATCTAGTAGTTAAAATGGGACAAAAAGTGGAGGGAAAACTGCCCCATAATTCCAGTTTCCTACAGACAGGTACTAATCGAGAGAATGTGCTTTATAAATGCAAAATGATACACCCCCCACTTCATTCTTTTGCTCGCCTCTATTGTTAAAAATATTACAATTTAATCACCTATGTATAAAGTGGTAGGGCCCTAGGCCCTCATGCACACATAATAACCACACAGACACGGATAATTAGTTAGTGGACATGGCCAAAGGCATGTGCGCCCAGCCCCTTTTATTGCCAATGTCACATGTCCAGTGACGCCTGTGCTAGATGGGTGTGGGGTGGGGTGTGAGCCAGCCCTCAGGGAGTGGCTGGTGCTAAAACACCTAGACCAGTGATGGGCAGATCACTACACTACGGATAGCATAAAATAACTATTTAGACAATGTATGACCATTACAAAAAAACAATGAAAAGTTAATATGAATTTTAATTTGAAATATACCTAATGGTAAAAGCAAAAATAACAATACCGTAGACATCAGCACCATGATCATACACGGTATCCAAGCAGGTGCCGTCTCTCGTGTCCCACACACGAATGGTGTAGTCCCAGCTACCAGATATCAAAAGATACGGGATTTCAGTATTCCACATCAATCCACGAACAGGTGCTGTGTGTCCACTAAGAACATTGATACAGGCATCCTGCGTATAATCCCATATTCGTACAGTCCTGAAAATGAATACAAAATACAGTATTAGACTGGTCAGAAAATACATGTCTGCCTTATCTTGGCATGTAAGAGTTTTCTTAGGAGTTAGTTATCGGTGTACACTTAGGCTAGATAAGGCCCATTTCCTGGTACACACATTTGCAATATATGATCACATATTGTCTCCTCATTAGTGTGCTTTCTAAGTTCATGATACACGTTTTTCAAATATAGACCGCGTAGGTGCTTTTCAGGTGAAAAAGTAGGATGTACCAATGATGAGGAGGGACACTTTGGGGATGGGCTGCACACGTACCCGTCATCAGAGCCGCTACACAGGATTCCTTCCCTCAGGGGAGACCAACGTACATGAAACACTTTGGCCGTGTGCCCAGTGAAGACTTTCAGCGGCTGATCAGAGCTTGTGGCTAAGTAATAAACTCGGACATTTTTATCCTCGCAGCCGGTTGCAATCATATCCCTGATAAAAATTAAAAAAACACACTCAGTTGAACGACAAAAACACCACGCAAAAGGCAACTAATTACAAATCAGCGTTTCTCTAAGCTAAGGTCAGGCAAAATCTAAGAGTGTGTAACTGTTCAAGAGCTGAGGCTACTGAAATGAGAGAGCCAAGGAAAGTTAGACTGGCGTGGAACAGAACAGAGACTAAATAGAGAGAGGCCAGTGAGGGAATGGAGAGAGGGGGGAGACGGAACAGAGCGGGGGCCGCGGGGCATACATGTGACAAATGACCAGAGACAGGGGAAAGGGCCACACAGAATATGAGGGAATAGAGTAGAAAGGCTCAGAAGATGGTAAAGGACAGGGGAGTGAGGCTCGATGGAGGGAGGGACACATAGGGGCCTAAGAAAGGATGGACTGTGGAAAGGTGGAGCAGGGAGAGTGTCTGTGGCAGGAGAGGGACAGAGGATGGAGAGGGAAAGGGAAAGGGAAGACCGAGAGAGATCAAGAGAAGTAGGGTGGACAAATCGTGAAGAGAGAAACACTGGAAGAGAGAAAAACAAAATCCAGGCAAGACTGAAGGGACATCAACAGAGGAAGAGGATGCTGTCTAGCTCTCTTGCAAGAGCACTGGCCATCTTGCATAATACAATAATCAAGTATTGCTATATATTCTCTTGGCTCAACATAATGGGCATGTATTCTCCTTAATAACATAGTGGGTATGCAATATGTGACAATATTAATGTGCACATGTTCTGTGGCAGAACTATGGGCATACTATGTTATGTTATGAATCACTGGATGGCAGTTACTGACAACGGTTAGAATCATGCAAAGGTCTAGGGCTCAATGTGACAGGCATGATCAGTTTCTGTTAAACCCAATGTACCATTATTGATAATAATATGCAACAAATACCGGCAATGCCGGGAGGTCATGCTTAATACTGAAACTGCCTCTTCAGTGACTGATGAGTTTAGCCACTCAATAAGTCATCATCATACATGCTCTCTATAATCATTCTTATTCTCATGCATTTAATCATCCCCCCACTGACTCACTCTTGCATGTGCCCATTTACCCATTCATAAAAAAACAAACGCATACAAACCCAATAAGCATATGTAAGTTAATTTAAAAGTATGCAAGTAGAAAAACCAAAACATGCTGCCTCCTAAACATGGCGGGAAAATTCTTGTAATACATTTTTTTACATAGCAGAAGGGGGCTATCCTGCAACTGTATTGTTTAGTTTATCATTGTTTTAACGTTGCAACATGGATGTCAAGTGTTGAAGCGATGCATTGGCCACTTCGGAACAGTAATAAATGATTAACTATGCACAATACCAATCCAAGATTAGCCATTTTGGAATAATATTTTGCCTAGTGTCTCATTATATAGATTCAAAATGGTTGACATAATGCTTCAAAATGTGGCCGACATCTTGTCAATATAAAACATGTATACATTGTGGACAATGCAATGCAAGAAGGGCGCCTTGTTTAGAAGAGGTGGACACTCAGGATGTGAAAGCATGGAAAACAGAAGGGCTAGCCCACCATCTATGGCACTGAAGCAGGCTCACTTTCAGGCAGATGTGCACACGTGATCAGGCGAAATGCAGTCATTTGCAGCAGAAGAGAACCGATGACTAAGGTGGACTGACCCAATACCTCATGCTGTATAATGTCATGGAAAGAGCAGAATGTGAACATATACATATATGAATGTAAGTGTACATATAGGTATGCATTTGTTATGACTTTTTTATTACATGTCCTGGCAGACAACTACCGTTATAAGGCCATTCTATGCAGGCCTGTCAAGAATTATCACAGCAAATGATACAGCACCAGGGTTTGTCGAAGGGGGTAATCAACAGTAAAACCCTTGCCTACTGAGGTAGTTTGTAAAATTCCATGCAACAAAATACCTGTCTACAGGCTTCAACGAAGTGTAATAAGAATCAACCCTTAAAAGCTAATGGTCTGATCATATATTTATTTTAAAAGTAAGCAAGTCATGGCTAATGCATTTGTTGTAATTCACAAAATATAGATGAAATATATGGTATCTGACATAGCTCTTCCCAAAGAAACAGTCATATAGCTTTTAAAGCTGGCTTGTCATCATAAGAACGCAAGCCTGCTTTATTGAGCATTGGTTTTACCACGAGGCTTCTAACAGTGCAACCCTTAAGATAGAAATTGTAAGGGTTTGTCAGAGAGAGTAACACACACCCTAATCCCTGTCTTCTAAGGCCAGTTGTGAGAGTACATGCAACACAATATCTGTCTATAGACTGTATAAGAGTGTTAATACCACCACCCCCCCCTTCAAGGCCAAATTGGCTATGACATGTCAGTTCCACATAAATATGTCAGGCCTACTATCTTTTTCATAACTTTTCATAGTAAGCATATCAGGTTTAAAGTATCTGCCATAATGTTTCATAATGATTCAATTAGGCCTATAGCCTTTACCATTGTCTTGCCTCTATGACAAACTCTCGCCCACTGAATTGTGACTAAGCTTACCAACAAGGCAACCACCAGACATCCTGTCATATAACTGAAAATGTGTACAAAATTAGAGTTGGCAAAACATTTTACAACCTCTCCTAAAAGGGATTATCAAAGTGTAAATGTTCTACCTCAGAGTTTGGCAGAGGGGGTGACCAACGTACAAGCCCTTGTCTACTACAGCAATCTAAAACTCCAACTAGCACAACACCTGTTTACAGGCTTTTAAAAAAAGTGTAATGGTAGTTCACCCTTGAATGCCTATTGATTTTAACATATAACTGGTTAAGAATAAATTATTAATTTCTCCTTGTATCGGCATTGTAAAACCTGGTATTCCATGGCATTAGTTTTTGGTGCTGCCTCAGCCTTGTAAATTTGGGGCAGAGTAAAAAAGCAATGTGTTTTGCAGTGGAATGCCTACAGCAACACCCATTGCACACCCCTTTGCCACATAGGACTGCAGTGGAAAGGGGATATTTACAAGTGGGCGCTAAAGCATGATAAATGGATTAGCGGCACCTAGTAAATATGGAAAATGGGGCTATGCCACTGCAGCGTCAAAAATATTGATGTACCAAGGAGATAGGGGCTTGTAAATATGCCCCTTAAATTCTCCTATACAGAGGGTTTGTCAAATGGGGTAACCAAACCCCTTGCCTCTTAAGGTAATCTGTGACATTCAAAGTGACAAATTATCTGTCTACAGATTTTAACAGAATATAATAATAATCCACCCCCAAATGTACATTTTTTTGTCGGGGAACAACCTTTACAACGCAACTTTTACAACGCACTACCTTTACAACGCATTTTTTACAACGCATAATCCATTACAACGCATGACATTACAACGCATACCATTACAACGCATTTTTAAAAACTACCTTTACAACGCATTCCATTACAACGCATACTACCATTACAACGCATACCATTACAACGCATAATATTACACTACACTATCCAACACTTACCCTACTGTTGCACCCCCTGGAGTTAGAATAGTAATTTTTACCCCTATACTATCCAACACTTACCCTACTGATGCACCCCCTGGAGTTAGAATAGTAATTTTTACCCCTATACTATCCAACACTTACTCTACTGATGCACCCCCTGGAGTTAGAATAGTAATTTTTACCCCTATACTATCCAACACTTACCCTACTGATGCACCCCCTGGAGTTAGAATAGTAATTTTTACCCCTATACTATCCAACACTTACCCTACTGATGCACCCCCTGGAGTTAGAATAGTAATTTTTACCCCTATACTATCCAACACTTACCCTACTGATGCACCCCCTGGAGTTAGAATAGTAATTTTTACCCCTATACTATCCAACACTTACCCTACTGATGCACCCCCTGGAGTTAGAATAGTAATTTTTACCCCTATACTATCCAACACTTACCCTACTGATGCACCCCCTGGAGTTAGAATAGTAATTTCTACCCCTATACTATCCAACACTTACCCTACTGATGCACCCCCTGGAGTTAGAATAGTAATTTTTACCCCTACACTATCCAACACTTACCCTACTGTTGCACCCCCTGGAGTTAGAATAGTAATTTTTACCCCTATACTATCCAACACTTACCCTACTGATGCACCCCCTGGAGTTAGAATAGTAATTTTTACCCCTATACTATCCAACACTTACCCTACTGTTGCACCCCCTGGAGTTAGATTAGTAATTTTTACCCCTATACTATCTAATACTTACCTTAAATGTAATTTAATATTATGCGTTGTAATGGTATGCGTTGTAAAGGTAGTATGCGTTGTAATGGTAATGCGTTGTAAAGGTATTTTTTAAAAATGCGTTGTAGTGTCATGCGTTGTAATGTCATGCGTTGTAATGGATTATGCGTTGTAAAAAATGCGTTGTAAGTGCATGCGTTGTAAAAGTGTGCGTTGTAACGTCATACATCCTTTTTTGTCATATGCTTTTCATAATGCATACATAAAGTCTACTACCTTTGAAAACCTTTTCATAATAAACATATCAGACCTAGGGCATATGACATACCTTTTGCAGCAAACAAATAAGGAATAAAGGCTTCATCATTAGCTTGCTACCCAAACCAAAACTCAGGTCTATTGTATTGCACTAAAGCTTTCCCACAAGACAACCACCAAGCAGAGTCATAGAATTGCACATATACACAATTAGAGTTGGCAAAACAATACTCAACCCCCTGGGTTTGTTTCACACCGAAACACTTGTCTATAACAGCAATTTACAGATTCCATCTACCACAATAGCTGCCTACACAGTGTATTTACACAATCCACCCTTGAATGTCTACTAGCTTTAACATATGCCTTTCACAATAAGTATGTCAGCCCTCCTATTTTGTCATAACGTTTCATAAGAAAACAGTTCAGGCCTATAGCATTGATAATTTGCTTGTCACCATAACCAATTCAGTCCTGCTGTATTCAGCATAAGTTTTCCACAAGACAAAAACTGCAAAACAAACACTTTTTTTCAGTGAACGTACACCACTTCAGACCAATTAAATGCTGTATTGAAGGTGATCAACATTTGAGTGAAACCAAAATCTCCCTCATAATAGTATTTCTAAAAGCTCTTTTTTGTTGAGCACATGAGGGCATATTTATGAGAGGCTTGCACTCACGTTGTGCCACTAATTCTAACATGATGGCGGCGCAAGCAGTACTCCATATCTCCGAGATGACACATGTGGCCAATCGCGTCTGTTTTGGAACTCCTGAATCAGAAAAGAAGCTGCTCCTAAACCAGCGACGGCACGCACACAGTAAAATATGCAAAGTTGTCATTCCCCTGTAAATCTAACGTAAGACTAACACATTGATATTTATGGTTGCTCTCTACTGATGAAGGAATTTATCCAGAAACACGTGTCTAGTGTTACACAGCACAGGCTGCACAAACAAGGGTGAAAAATGAAAGACTACTACTCAAGTAAGTGTTATCATTGACTGCATTTACCATGGTGCGTTGGGGCAAATTGAGTGCAGGGATGTGAGGCAGTGTGCTCCTACCCTCCTTCTGTTTGAAAAGGCTTCCTCGAGCTACTAAGCAGACAAGCTTGTGTTGATGCACTTGTTAATATTCAAAAGGTCGAAGTTGATGTACGCAATGATACATGTATGTACAAAAACAAAATCTAATCACTGTTGTCGAAATTACCTGATATGACCTCTTCATCAATCGCGAGTCAGAAATAGGTGGTCAGGCAGGCACTGCGACCTAGACCTGAGGCAACTGATTGACAGATCACAGATGAGGTGGCACGTAACCAGCAGAACAAATACGCAAACTGTAAAAACCTAGGTCAATCTCACAGATAGGCAGGGATACCACAATGGTCTGTGGAGATTGGTCTGAATAAAGCACACATGGCTGGAGTGTTTTTTTTCTTGTGATTCACTTCTGCTGTTCTGCTCTTCTGCATTTTGACCCTGCATATTCCATTCCCATATGTGTACCGCATTTCTGTTTTCCCCTTTGAGCTCCGTTGGCGGCCACTGCGGAGGAGCGAGAGCAAGACCCCAGACCCTCGGCCTGAGGTCTGCTCTTCTCCAGCAGCTCCGTTGTGCAGAGCTCTGCCTCTGAACCCACCAGGCAGGGTTCGAGACTCGCTGTGTGCCCGGTGTTACGCTCCGCCCTCGCTGGTATATGCGTCCTCTCTGTGCATTATTTTCTTTACATTCCTTCTGTTGGTTTGTGCTGTGCCATAGTGTTTTTTTTCTTGTGATTCACTTCTGCCGTTCTGCTCTCCTGCATTGTGTCCCTGCATATTCCATTCCCATTTGTGTACCGCTTTTCTATTTTCCCCTTTGTGCTCTGTTGGCCTTTGGCTCCCCCCCATTTCCCGCCTAATCCTCAGCCCCCAACCGCCCCCTCTCCTGCCTCCCAGCTGCTCGCCCTGCCCTGTCCCCTACTAATAGCGGGCGCTGCGTGACCCGCACACAGCGGGCATGCCGCTGGCGCTTAGGCAAGCCCGTCTGCGCCCATCCGCGACCCGACTGCAACCAGCTATCCATCGCTACGACACCAACACCCTCCTTGCACCCAACCCCGGAAGACACACAGAGTGCCAGCAGGCCTCAACGAACACGACCCATGGCCAGTTCTCCTGCCTCTGCTGTGGCCGGACCTTCACCACCACCTCACCTTCAACACCACCAACACCAGCACCAATGACAACCTCGGCTGCATCCTCCTCAACGTGCGTTCCGTACACAAACACGCCATGGAAATCTGGAACCTACTCGACTCTCTCTCGCTCGATGTCGCTTTCTTCACAGAGACCTGGACCAACGCCGCCTCCGCCCCCAGCATCAACACCGCCCTTCCGGACGGCTACAAGATCCAGAGGAAGGACGGCCCCAACCACCCGGGAGGAGGCCTTGCCATAGTCTACAAAAGCACCCTCCACCTCACCACCTCCAGCGTAATCTTCCCATCCGCTGAACACCTGCATTTCCAGATCAAGACCAGACCTAAGACCACACTCCGCGGGACACTCATCTACAGACCCCCCGGACGCCCTTCGCCACCGCCATGACCGACTTCATCGCACCCCACGCCATCACATCAACAAACTACATACTCATTGGAGACCTCAACTTTCACCTCGACAACCCCAGCGACCCCAACTCCACTATCCTTCAAGACAACCTCGCCAGCATCAAACTTAAACAACTTGTCAACATACCGACTCAAAGAGCAGGACAAACCCTCAAACCCATCTTCGCTGCAGGAATAAGCGTCCACTTCAGCCACACAACGCAACCACCTTGGACCGACCACCACTGCATCCACTTCACCATCGATAAACCCAAAGCACCTAACCAGCCCCACGCCTGCCTCAAAGGCACTGGCGCAAGGTCACCGACGAGCAACTGAACTCCACCCTCTCCCGAGACAACCACACCCGGGCATCCGACGCAAACACCGCGGCCAGAGAACTCCACATGTGGATCTCCAACTGCGCAGACGAGCTTGCCCCGCTACGCAGCCCCTGCAAACCACGCCCCAGAAAAGCCACCTAGTTCACCACCGAACTTCAAGAAGCCAGGCACACCTGCTGATGCCTGGAAAAGAACTGGAGGAATATCAAGACACCCGATAGCGACTCCACCTACAAGGATGCCATGTCCACCTACAAGGATGCCATGATGGACTACCACAACCAAATCAGAACGACCAAAAGGAACTTCATCCACAATAAAATCCCCAAAACTCCACCAACTCCAAGGAACTCTTCAACGTCATCCATGAATTCACCAACCCACGCAGCGAAGCCACAGACATCACCCTGTCCCAAGACCTCTGTGACAAGCTCAGAACCTACTTCCACCTCAAGATCAGAACACTCTACAACAACTTCACGGACTACCCACAAGACACGTCAACCAGTCCCCCGCTTCCCCAAGACACCAGCCAGCCCACCATCTCCAACTGGACACAAGCCACGACCATGGACACTGCTGCAGCCATGAAAGGCATCCACTCACTAGCCCCCACCAACCCCTGCCCCCGCACATCTACCACAAAGCCGCCAACACCATCGTGCCCCAACTGCAACACACCATCAACACCACCTTCAAAACAGACACCTTCTCAGACGACTGGAAGAGCGCCGAAGTCAGGCCCCTGCTCAAGAAGCCTACGGCTGAGCCCACCGACCTCAAAAACTACCGGCCCATCTCACTTCTCCCCTTCGCAGGCAAAGTGGCAGAGAAAACAGTCAACAGGGAGCTGACACGATTCATCGAAGAGCAAGCCATCCTCGACCAGTCTCAATCCGGTTCCCGAGCCAACCACAGCACCGAGACCGCCCTACTCACCACCACAGACGACATCCGCACCCTCCTGGACCAGGGCCACTCCGCGGCCCCCATCCTCCTCGACCTGTCTGCAGCCTTCGACACCGTCTCTCATCGCACACTAATCACCAGACTACACGACGACGGCATACAAGGAACTGCCCTAGACTGGATCCTCTCGTTCCTCAGCAGAAGAAGCCAAAGGATCAGACTACCTCCCTTCCTCTCCGCCCCAACAGACATCACCTGCGGAGTCCCCCAGGGGTCAACTTTGAGCTCGACCCTCTTCAACATCTACATGGCCCCCCTAGCAAACATTGTCTGACAACACGGCCTCAACATCGTATCATACGCCGACGACACCCACTCATCCTCTCCCTGACCAAAGACCCCACCACCGCAAAACTCAACTTCCAGAGAGGAATGCAAGAAGTGGCAGTCTGGATGACCAACAGCTGCCTAAAACTCAATGCTGAGAAGACAGAAGTCCTCATCCTGGGAACCACCCTGTCAGCATGGGACAACACCTGGTGGCCCACCACCCTCGGAACCCCACCTACCCCCTCAGACCACGCCAAGAACCTCAGCATTGTACTCGATTCTTCACTTACTATGAACCGACAAGTCAACGCCATCACCTCCAGCTGCTTCAACACCCTCTGCATCCTCCGAAAGACTTTCAAATGGATCCCCACGAATAAAGTAAAACAGTCACCCATGCACTCATCACCCGCAGACTCGACTATGGCAATGCACTCTACACCGGCATCAACAAATCCCTACTCCGCTAACAATACAGAACACCGCAGTCAGACTCATCCTAGGCATACCTCGGCACGAACACATCAGTCAACACTTGCGGCGACTCCACTGGCTCCCTATGGAAAACGAGTCACCTTCAAAATCCTCACTCACACCTTCAAATGCCTGCACAACAACTGTCCCAAATACCTCAACCATAGAATAAACTTCCACGTACCCAAAAGAAACCTGCGATCATCCAAACTCGCACTGGCGGAAACCCCACGCATCCACCGAGCCAGAGTAGGCGGAAGATCGTTCTCCCACATCACAGCCAAGACCTGGAAGAGTTACCGGCAGACATAAGATGTGCCCCCTCCCTGAACACCTTCAGGAAGACCCTCAAGACCTGGCTCTTCGGCTGAACGGAGCTGCATACCCCCCCTCCCCCCCCCCCCCCAGCGCTTTGAGACCCTCACGGGTGAGTAGCGCGCTTACAATTCCCTGATTGATTGATCTTTTATTGCTAGTAATCCACAGTCGTAAATTGTGTATTCTGTCAAGGCAAAAGCCAATAATTGATAGTCGTTCAGAAAAACTACTATGTAGGAGTTTACATGCCAGCAAACATATAATTATTCGAATACAAATGGGGAATAACACAAAGTGTCCCATTAAATATTCAACTTGCCCATGTTGGTGTTGACCTCAATTTCTCCCCATCTTTTATCACTCTTATTGAGCAGATTTCATGATACATAAAAATCTAACATGGAAAAGATTTTGTCATCAATTTGTATAGTCTTAGCTTTTAGCCCTCTGTGGTTGTAGCATGGTATTAAATCATCATGTACTTAAAGAACAACTAATACGAGTGTTCCAACAAAAAAATATGAGCCTAGTCCCAGTTTTATGATATAGCATTTTCAAAAAAAAGCATCCATGTGTAACATATGCATCTGGGCTGATATCTACTGTGCAACCATAGTGATGATGTGCAAGCAATTGCTTTGTACCTTCTTAGAAAACATCTGCAAACTCCTTATGAGCATTGGGCAACCCTTCACACAGAGCTAAGGTCTGCTGAAAAAACATGTTAGGAGCTAGACCTACAGACCTTCACAGGAGGGATAAAAATGGCCTCAACAGCACTCAATGGGGAAATCAATTATATTTTTTGACTTTGCCAAAGCCACACCAATGCTAATAGTAAGGGATGCAGAGAGAAGCAGGAGAGGCGATAAAGCACTCTTAAAATGCTTTTCATTAAATTTCCTTTCAAAGCTTTGCACACCGTGATATGTTTCATTTTATATTTCAATGATTCAATGAGTCCTGAACTTTTTATGTGTCAAAACAGGGTTCCCTTGGCATCTAATATCAAGCATTGGCAAAACCAATAGGTCTGGACTTGACAAGCTGCTATAAAGCTAAATTGTTTTTAAAATATTTATCTTGTGAGCCTATACCGGAAAAATAAATAGAAGAAAAACAGAAAACCTACTGCTGCCTAAATGTAGCAATAAAAATTTACATTTGAAAAACATAAATAAGTATTGCTTATATTTTAATAGAAAGGTAAAGGTGCTTCCTAGCAGGCAGGACTAGTTAGAACAGGTATGCAAACTTTGCTACTATTTAATGCACAACACAGGAAAATGTACAACCTACTCTAAATTACTGTAACCAGAAGACATGGTTTAATCAAATCAGGATGATTAAAAACAAAAAAGGATAAAGAATGTAGAGGAAAATAAATGTTATTTAAAGTATTAGCCCACCAAACCTGGCACTGAAGTTTAATTCATCTTCTTTTTTGGTGGATGTGCACATCTATTCAGGCAAAACACCATCACTCACAGTGCAAGAGAGACAACGCGTAAGGTGAGCTGACTCATTGTCCCATTTAGAATGCTGTGATAGGGCAAGGAAATGTGAATGACAGTTGAACAGACCAATGAATGAAGAGGACTGGCTCAAAGACCCTCTATATATGTATGTATTTTTAACTTACGAATTTCTTTGCTTAAAACTGTATCTAGGCCAGGCATAAAAAAGCACCGTAAATAACTTTTTTGAGAAGGACCGAGCTGGCCCATGAGCAAAATTGCAATACCCAAGCCTCACTTACAGACTGAAATTAAAAGATTAAAAATATTATATGCCTTTTACTGGAAAAACACACATATCTCTGCTTGACTTTATTTTTTGCCAACCAATCACAGTAATTTGCATAAAACAATGGCAAAATGTACCTCTTTCGCAAATTAGAGGTTTATTAGTCATCTATGTTGCTACTAATGTGAAATGCCTACACAAACTAATTTTATAAGATGAGTCCTCCCACTCGCATTTCAGCTGTGGAACATTTGTTCACATTCCCAAACACCTAGTCATTAGAAATATTGACACAGACAAGACAGCTGTGCCTGAGTGCTTGCCAAGGCATGCCAAGGCGGGAGAGGAGCGTTATTTCCACCAGAAAGTGTACTGACCTGTACGTGTTTTTCATTGTATTTCTATGTTTAGCTTTTTGCATTTTCTAATTGGTGCAAGACTATCAGAATAATAACCCAAACTAGAAGTAACTTTAAGCAAAGATTAACGGCGCCTGCTTTCACTTGGGGCAAATTATTATCAAAGAGAATATCGAAGAAAAATCGATTTTTTTTTAATTTAGACGTTATTGTTGAAGATATTGCACAGCATTCATTTAGGAGTGTTAGGTAATATTACATCTGCTTTAAACAGAGAGAAACTGAGGAATTTTGGGCGAATCCCAGTTAGCAATCAAAGGCCCGGATTGAATTAAAATTGCACAGTGCCTCGCAGTGTGAAAGTCAGGAGTGCTACGTTGCACGAAGGGTAAAATGTTGCGCAGCACGTTATGTACAAATTGTTGTGCACTGATGATGTGACTGCGAACGATCATATAATAAAAAGAGGTTTTGTGTGATTTTAAGTGATGTGTTGTGTTGCGCCATGGCGCAAAGTCGACTGTGTGATTTCTTATACGAGATTTGCACTTGAGGGACTACAGCTAGTACAACTTTTTATCCATGGATCAATCGCATTGTGTATATAGTTTCACCGAAGTGACACTTATTACACATTGAACAATCACATGCTTTTCCTTTTGCTCATTGTTTGGCACAGTGTTAACAGATTTTGTAGCCTTAGAAAAGGGTGCACTCCAAGAGTGTGTTGTAGGTTTGCGATTACCGCCCCCTTTGCACTAGAGGCGCACACACATGGTCTAACCCCGAATAATATTTTAGTAAGGAACGTGATTTCATTAGCATGCACGCAGCAGTTGAATTAGAATGTTGCACCAGATTATATCACCAGCGCTAAGAGAGTTATTTCATACTCCTGGAAGAAGTCCTTGCTTTACAGGCCACTCTATATGTGTCCATTGTAAGTACTGTGTCTGAAAGGCCTCTAAGTTCTTTTGGACCATTACGGGTTCACAATATCTGAGACCCTCTTATTGCAATTCCTGATTTGACCAATTAGCAATAGAAGAGTCTGTGGGAGGATGGTTGAGATGCTGCCTCCTGCCACAGAGTGTAAACAGTGGTAATTTACTTGTTCTTTACCTAAATTTGCCTCAATCTTCATTGATCCTGACATGATCCACTGTTGTGGTCTTGCTTGATCCGTCTACTTTCCGACAAGAACTGCTCTACTCAAAGATAACAGTCACAAGTAGAAGTGAGCTGCTCTAACTGCCGATTTCAGGCGCATGCAAACAGGTTCACTCTTTTTGGGACAGAAGTTGCACCTTTAGTTTCACAGGGTTTGGACAAGGGGGTACAAAGAAAAAAGGGGTGTCTCAAAACAGGTTTAGAACCCAGTGCATTTTACATAGACTTATGGATGTAGGAGCAAAACAGCTGAACAGATTGACATCAAATTTGGCAGGGCTAGATATTATGGTGCAAAGATAATGCTTTTGGATAATACAGGTAAGTACAGTATGTATTTTTTAAGTTATAAGGTATCTTAGCATAGTCATATCTGTGCCACGGTATTTTCACGGTATTTCGCGGAAGAACCGCGGTACATAGTGATGACAAGTGATTAAATGATTACCTGCTGACTGCCTTTGCAAAAGTTAAAGGCAGCCATGTTGTTTTTAAGTGCAGTTTGGTTGTGCTCTGCATTATGCTTTCAGATCTAGGTAAGTATTAGGTTCCGTATTTCTCCCTTACCTGTTATCAATTTAGTAAAGTGGTAATAGGTAGGGAAAATATTAAAAAATATCTATATATTATTTAAAAAATGTACAGAATACCACAGTACTACCTTGAGAGTACTGCGGTACTTAAAAAAATAAAACAGTTAACAAATTTAAAATACAATGCACAACACTATATTTTACAAATATAGCATACCACAGTGTCATTTCTAGTTTTAGCATATTTGAATATGCACTAAAACGTCGACAGAGTAGTGTGGTAATGCCTACAAATTATTGTGCTACCTTAAATAATGTGCAGTTCTCCTTAAACTGCTAAAAATATATAATCAAAATTAGAAATAAATGTCTGTATCTATTACCACTTTCAAATAGTGGTAATAGATAGTGATCAACAATGAAAACTACTATTTACCTATATGTCAGAACCTAATTTAGAATGCAGCAAAACGTAGACCATACAATGCATCAAAACTGTGATAACTCTAAAAGAGTGAAACACACGTCAGGGGCTACTTTTATTCATTCTAGTTTGGCTTGGATGGTATGTTACTAAGCCTAGAGCTGTAAAAGGCTTTTGTCATGTTTCAGCTCGGCGTGGATGGCACTAGATAATTTTATGCTTAAAGACATTGCTGCAAAAATGGCAAAATACTTTGTCACTTTTCTAGTTTAACGTGGATGGAACTATGGTAATCCTATGCTTAAAAACCCTACTAGAAATACAGCCATTTGTGGTCAGCAGTTTGGAAGTGTCGGTGGAGTTGTAGAGTGATCCATATAAAGGAGCAGGTCTCCACTTAAAACTTGGGAACTACATAGAGTTCCCTACTTACTTTTTTGGTATAATGTATGCACCACTCTAAGCCTGAAAGTATATAGCTTTGATGCTTTTATATATATATATAGTAATGTATACCTTGTGTTTGTTGTACAAATCATATATGTTGAAACACATATACTTAATTCTCTTACATTCTTTATAGAGATCCTAATGAAGTAAGCACAATTATAATAGGTTATTCTTTAAAGGGCACATCATAGCGCAATTTTGCCATTTCTACATTATGTAAATAACAAGTGTTACTGCTGCTCAACATGTTCTCTTCAATTCAGTTAGTGATCACAAATAGTCATGTTGCTATGCTTTACCGAAGCTTCTTAGTTGAGCATTTAAGTTAAGTGGCTAGCCATCTGTAGTCAAACCTGCAGGGTCTCAGACAGTCTCTTTCATCTCATAAGATTCTGGTGGATAGTGATGTAAAGCACAAGAACCGCTGCCTAATTCAAGTGTTCAACTCAAACGTATTGAAAAAACTCAGAAGTCGAATGGGCACTTGAAGGAAAAACATGGTTTAGTTAAACCTTTGCCAAGTAGCCACATAAAGGTGAAACATATATTGCTTGAAACGTTTTGTCAATTATATGGGATAATGTACTGAGAATCTCCGAGAGAAAAATGAATACATTAATTTGTTACACCGCAATATAATAATGCACTCTATTCCAGTGAAATCGTAGTTTGTCTGTACATTGTGAATATGATTTAAATTTACAATTGTACAAACTTATACACCTTCAGATCTTTACCTCTTTCAGGATTTAGGGCTCAAGCTCGTAATCTGTGACTCTAACTAATACCACTTAAAGGAAATAATCTAGTGCCCTTTCTAGCACTTCTGACATCACAGAAATGGTCGAAATGGTCAGTGGGCGCTAAATGGATATCTCGCAGTCAGCAATGAGAAAGCTGAAAGCATTCCCCTGCTTCCCTCCACGAGTAAGGCTGTCCGTTCGCTGCTATATCATTTCACGATTGTCTTGTGCTTCTGAACATTTCGGAGGATCTGAGGATATCCATGCCATGTGATAGCCTTCTTAGCCAAAATCAGGAATGTATCCAAAAATCGGCTCCAGCCATTCCACGATGTAGGGCGTGTGAAGAACATTGCTAACACCTCAGGGCGCTATATGGCAGTCCCGCATCATTCCTGAATCCCACATTTAGAGCATTTGGCCAGGGTAAGTCCTATGTAAGTAACTGAATTAAGTATTTTAAAAAAGAAATTCATGGGGACACTGTGAACATATTCAATCACTTTCTACCATTCTCGAACCTCCAAACCCATTTCTAGGTCTGCCTGCCATTTATACTTCAGGGGTGCCAGGATGGTCATAGATATTGCAAGAAATGCCTCATATACCTAAGCAACAGATTTCCATTCATTCCCTATTGCAAACATTGATTGCGTCCGCTCTTATGTTTTAGGCTTCCTGGTATGTGGGCCCCACAGCACTTGTACATAGCACCTGATGGCATCATACAGAAAGAACTCTCACAAAGGGATTGCATTATTATTCATCATGTTATCATGTCATTTAGAATCCTTAATTCCCTCACTGAGTAGTAGTCTCCCAGTGATGTGAGCACCACCTCCTTTTAAGCCGTCAAACGACTTGCCCTAAATAATCCCCTGGCTCTTATTAAACCTACCAATAGTATGACTTGGGCTTATCAATTTAGTCCTATGGTTTGCATCTCCCCCAGCATCTCATTGCACCATGTAATAGGTGAGAGTCCTTGGTTTGCTCCTTTAAAGGGAATAGCCAAGGTGCCATTTTCCAATCTCTCGTCCTCTTTTTTATTTCTCATAAATTGATGCCTTCCAACCATCTGCCTATTAAATTACATTTTTAAGAAGCACAAAATTCATGATCTGGTACACCCAAGACCCCTATGGATACTGGTAGTTTTAACTTTAAGAGTGCTACCAGCCGTCTGCCTTTAACCCTAATCAAGTCTATTCAAAAACATTTCTAGTTCCCCTAAAGAGGGGCGCCAGGGCCCATATTGGTAGATTAATGAAAAAACAAAACATTCTAAGGAGGAGTATCATTTTAATCTGTGCTATCTTGCCCATAGCAGACAGGGGCAGAGTTTAAAAAAATGATTTGTTCCCTCTTGCAGCCTGTAGTGTTGTAGGCTTGCAGTGTATCAATTCACTCTTAGACCACTCTAACTGTACCCCCAGATATTTGAAAGTAAGTGGCGCCCAGCAGATGCCAAGGTAAAGCTGCCCCAGGCATACATCTATGACTTTGTAGACACGCATGTTTTAGACAAGTTTACGTTTAAGTCCTGCACCTTTCAAACTCAGCAGCATTTCCATCAGTGGCTTGAGACCAAATGGACTATCCCTTAAATATAGCAGGCGCTCATCTGCACATATTGAAATAACATGCACATCAGTATGCTGTTCACCTTACCCTCCGTTTTGCATCATTCTAACCAATGGATCTATTGCAAGTGGAAATAGATTGGCAATAGTGAACATCCCTGTCTTATTCCATTAGATACAAGCCAGAGATCACTTTTCCCGTCTGTACCCATGCGTTAGTCGTGGCACTGGCACACAAGTACAAATAATTACATTTACATCTGTTGTCTATGGATCTGTAAAGTATCTGTTGTATGCCACAAGTGTCACCATATAACCATCTCTGACCATGCCACTCTGACACTGAACAACCCTTTCACAACTATTGCTCTTTCACAGGAGAGTAAAAGTAGATTTAACTCATCTCCTCTTTAAGATCGCATGATCCAGAAGTGGGAGCCCATCAGTGCCACTGACAGTGCCACAAAATGAAGCTGTTTTACAGTTTTAGAGTAATAGTTTGGGACACCAACCTGATCCAAGAGGGTGGGAGACAGCAGCTTCAACAATGTAGGCAAGAGAACCAAAGTTCAAGGAAATGACTGTCATTACTTATGTAACTTGCACACCTCAGCATATACTCACGTCTTCGTTACAGTGCTCTGCTGCCATTTAAGCTAGGTTGCACTATTTAAATGCTCCCAATCAAATAAACAGTAGATAAAATAAGATTCAGCGAGAACTACGGTCTTGATACAGGTAATGAATGACAAGTAATAAAAAGAGTTAAAGAAGCATGCTATTTTTTTATTTTATACGCTGATCAATTTCATATGTGGATGTTATTCATCTACAAATTAATCCTTGTTAAATATGGGGTGGAGAAACATGCAACAATTCACACGTTTGATACCTCACGGAGCATAGTCAATAGATGTTAACACTTTTTCTGTGGATACAATGGCATTTTATATAGAAGAGTGAAAGGAAAGTACAGAGTTGCCAAAAACAGATATACTTTTATTTTAGATAAGTTAATTAACAGAGAATCCAGCTTACTATGTATATGGTGTTACTGTGAAAAGAGGGTTTAAAAACCATGTGTGAAATAAAAGTCAAGATAAAATATTTTAAAGAGGTTACTTATTGAAATGTCTGATTTATAAAACTTCTTAGGGAGACTCGCATTGAAAGAATTTCTGCACAAAACAAAGATTTGCTAAGTGCTCATTACTCACTTGTTATTCTGGCTCCAATCACATCCAAACACAGCAGCAGGATGTTTGTACTTGTGAAGAACTTTGCCATCAATCGTTCGTATAATGCTGAAATAAAATTACAACTTATTAGGTGCTTGTTGGGAGGAGAATGTTGAGCATGCCTGATTAATCAGGAATGGAAAATTACAACATATATGTTCATGACAATATTGAGCCAGCCTGAATAAATATCAGTCTCCATCTTAGAATGATATGGACATGTGTACAATTTAGGGCTCCATATTCTACATGGTCGAGTTGTGTACGCTCTCATGGGGTCTATTTTGTTTGACCATACACAGTGACACTTCGAGGTAAGTATTAATGATATTTAAGTCAAGCTAGACAGCACAACAGCTGTAATCAGTCTATGAGCTTAAAGTCCATGCCCCTTCTTGCTGTTGCTTTTCATTTGACTATGTCAGTGTCATTTAAGTGGTCAGTCATGCCTCTTTGTCCCTCCTTTCTCTTTTCTGTTCCTCCAACTGAGTAGGGACTTAGTACTGTCTCATTCCGCTATGGTTCCTTATCTGTTCTTGGGGGTAATATTTTTTTCTTGGCTTTCTGCTCTGTTAGTGTTTTTCTGTGTTCCACTTCAGCACCCTAGCTGCGTACATTTAAATATATCATTCTTCCTCCCATCTCCTCTTAATGCTACAGTTGTGTTACTGCTGCCTCCCCTGCCATGCCTCCCATTCCCTTGCTTGTATTTTTTTAGGCTTTTCACTTTTTGATGTCGATTGTCGGTTGGGCTTTTTCTGGTAGGATATTCTTATGGTTTAGGCTTCCTTTTAAGGGCAGTTGGGCTTGCTTTTTAGGATTCCCCTGCAAGGGGTTTACATCCCGCCCCCTCTCTTTCCTGGCTTTCATTTTTTTCTGTGTGGGCCACTGACTTTTCGTCCAGTTCTTTTGGCTGTAGCATAGTTTCCTGCATTTGCCAATTATTGTTTATTTTGTCACAGGCAATTGCAGAATAATATTCTCTCCTCTACCATTGAGGAAACATTCTTCTCAATTTTAACTCCTTTGATTTTTTATTTTAACTGATTATGCTCTATTTCTACGGAATCACCAGGTAGAGGGTGGGTGTAAAAATGCTGTAAAATGTAAGATTAAAGACGGATGCGGTTTCCGTCAGTGATTACTTAGTGTTGCGGGCCGGCTAGCAATCATGATGGGCATGTGGGGCCACTGAAAAAGAGCTCTGCATTCACTTCTACCTAAGTAACGCATTGGGCTGTGTTGGCTTCTTAAAATCCCTGTTGTGTCCAAGTGTCGATTTCCGTTATATTGAAAAACAATTGCCACGTTCGTTTAGCTTGTCTAGTTTACTGAGTATGACGAGCCATGTTTTTGATGTGTTGTGTGTTAAATCACTTTTAAATCCCCGAACTCCTTCTCGATCGTGGGTAGCTGGGTGAATTATTCACTAGCCACGATGGCACATTACTTTTTTTTAGTTTATACTTCTTAATCTCTGGTGACTTCACAGCAGCAAACAGAAGATTAAAGGTGTTATAAGGGACTAACCCTATTACGCCAGGGGGCTCAGAAGGTGCTTGGTGGCATTTCCGCTATCCCTGGCATTTTGTTGTTTTGCACCCATGGACCATGCGGAGCTGTGGTCTGGATGGTTAAGAGTATGAAGGGTGGGATGAAAAACTCCTAACGATGGGTGATCTAGGGATGTGCAAGGGCGTCTTCCACCTCTGCCAGGCCTGGAACAGGAAATCAGGGTCAGGAGTAGCATCAATGTGCACCAATGTGCATCTATTAGCACAATTGAATGAGTTTCTGTTGTCATTATAACATGGAACGCAGAACTCTGTAAGCAACCTGTGCATTTCCTGACCAACATATTTTTAATTCTCTGGCAAGTATGCATACATCTTCCCTGTTTCATAATGTGAAAATTGCTGTTTGCATACATTATTTAATGTGGGTTTTGGTTCCAAATCACCAGCTCCATGTAATTTAGATAAAGCGTATATGCTCTAGATAAGAGTGCATTCATTGCATACATGCATTCTATACATATAGCACCTATTGTATCTCTGCTCAGAGAGTGAAATGACTATTCCTATTAATGAGTGAATAAGAGGGGTGTGAAATCACTTTATGTGACGTTACTGTGTGCAGTTATATTATGCATTGCTTATGCTTTCAACCCCAGCACTTTTTACTTGTGCCCTGGCCTTTTCGGGGAGCTTATGGTGATAGAGAAAGTTGCTGTCCACATACTCAGTAATTTGCATGCTTTACCTGTGCATTCAATGCTCTCAATAGAACAGATCTTTGTTGTCCCATGTCAGTTCATCATTCATCTACCTTTAATCATCATGAATTGATTTTGCACAGAGATCCTGATGCATGCCAGGGTAGCCCACATATCCCTTGGGGCTACTTCTGGCCTGTCCAGTGGGTCTGGCTTCTGTGGGATGGAGAGGATACTTCATAATGTCTCCCCACACCAGGCACAATAAATTCATTCAGTCTCTAACATACTGTGACGTTTAGCGTTTCATTTTATAATTGGGGTTAGGGGAGAACAAAACTACATACAGGCAATGAACCAAAACTAGGTTTGGTAATCTCACTTGACATGTGCCATCTTGAAAGTGATTTTTGCAATCTGCTTTTGATGCACGTACTTAGCCTGTGGTTACTGGTTTGAGGCAGACTAGATTACTTTTTGGGATTTAATTACAGGGCATGCTTTAGTCGCTTGTATGCTTCAGGGGAGTTGGATAGGGAGACTGGGAATTTAGGGATGGATTTGGCCCATCAAGCGTTCTGTTTTGTGGACACAATTGAGCATGTACTAAATCACTAGTACTTTAGGGATGCTGAAATCCAGGAGTTCATCTCTGCTGTGAGTTTTAGAGGATGCAAGCCTGAAGTCTGCCTTTCTAGTCTTCCCCACAATTCTGTGCTATAAGAGTGCGACGATGGCAATAGGTCTCACGTTTGTGAGACTTTGAGTGATTGGCATTGTAAATGACAATGACTTTTATTTATGTGTTAACACCTGCAAGCAATGCGCAAACACATTTTGTACTTATAACAGTTGCTTATGAGAAACAAGACTAGCAGTGACTGCGTGTCTTTTATTGCCAGCCTTGCTTCTCCTAAGCAAGGACTATAAGTGTAAAGTGTGTGTTTATGCACCTCTTGCAGGTTTTCAAAACACATAAATAAAAGGCATTTTCATTTACAATGCAAATAGATCAAACTTTCGCGAATGCGAGACCTATTGCATTGCAAATGCTTGTTTTTCAATGCAGTTGCTTAAATAACGTGGTGCAGTGGGTAAAAAAGCATAGGCTGGGATTAGGCCTCAAGTGGTTGCCAGTGGCTGAGCCGTTTCCTGTCATTTTACAGATTACCTTTCCTTGTTTTGCTGTGGATGTCTGCAAAGATAGGGCTTGTTTGTATAGTACTTTTGTGTGAAACTGAAAAACTTAATGATGTGCAGCTTCATAATGTTTTATTTTCTTTTACATTTCTTTGAAATTTTGCGTGCTGAGCTAAGCTTGTGAAGTTTAGAAAAGACCATTCGGTGCTGCAGGTAGCTAACCTCATGGAATGGAATGAATGGGTGTTTTCTATTACACCTAAAGATGAAGGGGATCCAAATCCCGAGAGACATACTCAACCTAGGGGTCTAGATGGTCAGAGTGGACCAGAAATATGCTTATTTTATTGTACATATCTTTGGATGCCACCACAAGTTGCTTCAATTCTCCTAGAGGTTTCAGATATTGAATTTAAGGTTCTTCTCTTTGGCCTTTTGTTAGCACTGTGACCTTTTTTGATGATCAGTTCTCACCCAACAAGCATAATCAACTACTTCAGAGACTCTGATTTATGATCAATCAATCAGTCTGGATTTATAAAGCATGGCTAAACTCCCAATAGGGTAGTCAGGCACTTGCAGGTCCCAGAGGCATATTTGAACAGCCATGTCTTGAGGGCTGTTTGGAATTCTGGAAGAGAGGTCATGGCCCGGATGTGCGTGGGGAGGCTGTTCCTGGTCTTTGCTTCGATGTAGGAGAAGGAGCATCCTCCACTTCTGCTTCGGTAGATGTAGGAGCATGGGCAAGTGAAAGAGAGGGTGAGCCCAGTCTTCTCGACGGTTGATGGAGGTTCAAGCGGTGGTTCATGAACGGAGACCCTTAGTTGGGTATAGCCTTGTGTGTGCGTGTGTCAGCAGCTTGAATTGGCATCTCTACTGTACGGGGGAGCCAGTGGAGTTCCTGAGGAGGGGTATTATGTGGGTTTGTTGGGGAAGGTTGAGGATGAGTCTGGCAGTGGCGTTCTGTATGGTATGAAGTATCTGTAGGAGGTGTGCCGCGATTCCTACTTAGAGGGCATTGCCGTAGTCCAGTCGGCTTGTGATAAGGGCTTGTGTCACAGTGCGTCTTGTGTGTAGGGGTGGCCCATTGATGATCTTACATAGCTTGTGCAGAGTGAGGAAGCAGACGGCGGAGACGGCGTAGATCTATGATTTTATGGTGAGCTCATTGTCAATGATGATTCTGAGGTTTCTGGCGTGGTTGGAGGAAGTGGGTGCAGTTCCTAGGTCTGATAACCACTAGGAGTGGTTTTATGTGTTGCTGCTGTTGCCAAACATCAGTCCTTTGGTCTTCATTGTGTTCAGCTGCAGCAAGTTGTTCTTCATCCAGTCGGCGACGTTTGTAATGGATCTATAGATGGGTTGTTTGATGCAGGGAAATACTATGTATGTCTTTACCACACATTTTTTACCCTTCATTTTTCTTTTAATGCATATGCTTTTACAATGTATGCCTTTACCACACATTGTTTATATATTTATATATATAAACAATGTATTTGTGGGGGGAAACCTCAGACGACCACGAACTTACCTTAACCCCTTGTGTGCCCCGCCCTTTCCACGCCCTGTGCAGGGCGTTTCATTAGCGGGCGGGGCTCATGACGAGATAGTCTCGTCATGGGCACAGCGCAACTGCGGCCCATGACGAGACCATCTCGTCATGGGCACTCAAGGGGTTAAATGCGTTGTAAAGGCATACGTTGTAAAAGCATATGCCTTCTAAAAACATGCATGGTATAAAATGTGTGGTAGAGGCACAATGTGGTAAAAACCTCGTTGTAAAGGCTGTTTCCCCTGCGGAAGTTGGTTCTGGTGGTGGTGGGTTCATCAGTGAGTGAGAGAATGAGTTGGGTGTCATCTGCATAGGAAATTATGTTGAGACCATGGGATCTGACGATGTTAGCCAGCGGGGTCATATATGATATAATTGATACAATTATATAATTGATATATATATATATATATATATATATATATATATATATATATATATATATATATATATAGATAGATATAGATATATATATATATATAGATATAGATATATTACCTACTGGCGGTCGCCAGTAGGTAGTTATAGTTAGGACCCCTTTTCCATAGGAAATCCGCAACATTCTATTTTGAATAACTTTGGCGCCGGTCGATGAATCCTCGCGAATTTCTCAAAATAGGTGGGGCGCTACGCTCCGCTCCTACCCTGAAAGTCTCGGGGGGATACGTCAAGCGGGGGCTGAGATAAAAGGGGGGTCCCAAAACGCGTTTTTCCCATGCATTTTTCCATAGGACCTTTAGAACGAGCTACAGCCCGAACGGCTGAACAGAATTACTAGAAATTTGGCAGAGAGGTAGTCCCTATGTCAAGGAAGTGTCTTTTGTAGGTTTGGTGTAAATCTGTTCAGTAGATTCTGAGAAAATAGCCTTTAAATCAATATATATATCTGAGCCCGCTTACCGTACGCTTACGGTAAGCTTACGGTACGCGTACGGTGGCGTGCGCGAGCGCGATTCTGATTGGCTGTTAGATCTTAGTAAACATTCGAATCGGCCGAAACCAGGAAGCGGCGGCCGCCATTTTGTGTGTTTCACTCAGAAAAAAAAGAGTGAAAACAAGAAAAGGGGGCAATGAGGAGAGTTACAGACCCCCTTACATTTGTGAGGGGGTCAAAGAAGGACTGTAAAGTACAAAGAAAACATTTATTGATTTTTTTAAAAAATCACGGGGTACGCGTACGGTAAGCTTACGGTAAGCGTACGGTAGAAAAAAAAATTAAAAAATAAATGAAATTCAGATTTAAGTGTTTAGATATTAGGGGGCTCTAAAAAGAGCCGTTGTGTTTATGAAATGATTTTTTAGTGGTACCTACAAGTAAGTACCGATGCAGAGTCTAAGGTTCAAGAGGAAGACTCTGTTCCCTTTATCATTGAAGTGCACACCATCTCCTCTATAAATGTCTTGCATGTCAAAACGCAAGTTGTTGTGGTAAATGGCACCCATACCATAGTCACGGAGGAAAGCAGAAACAGATTTGTTGACGTGCTTTCTTGCTTTGTCAATCTGCGGACAGAAATGATTGGACCAGTTCCATTTTTGCCTTTGGCATATGTTGGAAAACACAAAGGCAGTTTTAGGGAAAAGTGAAAACAGTTGTGCAAAGGTGTCCTTCATAAGCATTTCCAGACCTACCCCAGTCAAAGTGCCTAGGTCATTGCCACCACAGTGCACTATTATGAGGTCAGGGTGTTGGATTTGCATGAAGGATTTCACCAATGGCATCAATTGGTGCCACTTTAACCCTCTCTGACCAATCCATTTCATGTCTACATTTGGCAAAGCAAGGTCTCTCACCATATCTGTTTTCTCTGCAAACTTTTCACTCCAGAAGACATAGCTGTGCCCTACAATCCACACTGTGAACATCTTCAAAGGAGAACTGGATGCACTCAGGAGGTGTCTTTCAGTAGAATGGCAATATGAAAAGAAAGACAGTTTGGAAATGGAGGCATACATATTTTTTTCAAAACAAAAAGAACTGATTGGCTGTTTCATACCATTCTAGAATAAAAACTAGGCTGTATGTGTAAACTAATAGAAGCATGTTTTGTATTGGTACAAAAAAATGTGTTACCAAAGAACAGTACTATGGATTTGCTGTTAGGTTTGAAAAGTCAAGCACTCTTGCTCTGTGGAATTGAAACATTGTGTGGCGAACTTCTGACCTAACTCCACACAGCAGTGTTCCATGAGCTGTTGCTATGGTAGCAGGCAGAAGTCAAGTTGGGGGAAGGGTACTAGGCAGAAGTCAAGTTGGGGGCAGGGTACTTTTGGAAAAGGGTTGGTTTTCAACCAATAGAAATGTGTGATTACATTTGAAAAAAAGGGGGAAGCACTGAGATTTGAAACTTACATGTATATGTGTGGAAAAATAGAGGGAAAGTTTGCCATTATCTGGTTCTGCTGAGAGGAGAGAGGTGAACACAACAGAGATCCTGGCTCTGATAATCTGCTGTTTGAGTGTCACATTTCTTTCACAACTAACTAATTTTAAAGGTGAGTTTAGAGTTTGAGAGGGGGTGTATGTGGTAACTTAAGAAATGAATAATAGAAATGGAAATTCTTTTTGTTGTAGTTGCGTTTATCATTTTCTGTTTTGGGAGAAATTTAAATGTGAGGAACATGTAAAATAATATGGAGTATGTTTTCACAATAAATTAAGGTGTACTGGAAAAAAAAAGAATAGTTTAAGGGTTTGAGGTTGGACTCAGTAATGCAAATACATTCAGCATCACTAAGGCTGGTTGCCCTTGCTAGAGTGTAGGCAGCCACCCAGGTTACACATGGAGGTGGTCTGAAAAAGAAGTTTGGACATGTGCATTTAAGAAAATCGAGAAAAGTGGTTTCATAATGTGTCAGTCTGTAAAAGTGATTTTCACTTGCCCAAAAAAAAAAGAGCAGTAAGTGTGCTTTCAAATTGGCAAAGAAATTTCGTTTTGGGACTAATGTGAAAACATGACTCTGTGTGCAGAGAGGAATTATAGGCAGAGATTTATTGCGTATTGCTCTGGTGATTTCACAGTTGCATTAGATGGAAAGGGGGAGCGATTTTTTGGGGGAAGAAGCAGACTCTTAGCACACACCCATGTGCTTGCCATGTATAATCATGCACAGTATTTACAAGCGAGTGGGGTTTTCAGGTTTCAGTCTGTAATGCAAATACATTCAGCATCACTAAGGCTGGTTGCCCTTGCTGGAGTGTAGGCAGCCACCCAGGTTACACATGGAGGTGGTCTGAAAAAGAAGTTTGGACATGTGCATTTAAGAAAATCGAAAAAAGTGGTTTCATAATGTGACAGTCTGTAAAAGTGATTTTCACTTGCCCCCAAAAAAAAGAGCAGTAAGTGTGCTTTCAAATTGGCAAAGAAATTTCGTTTTGGGACTAATGTGAAAACATGACTCTGTGTGCAGAGAGGAATTATAGGCAGAGATTTATTGCGTATTGCTCTGGTGATTTCACAGTTGCATTAGATGGAAAGGGGGAGCGATTTTTTGGGGGAAGAAGCAGACTCTTAGCACACACCCATGTGCTTGCCATGTATAATCATGCACGGTATTTACAAGCGAGTGGGGTTTTCAGGTTTCAGTCTGTAATGCAAATACATTCAGCATCACTAAGGCTGGTTGCCCTTGCTGGAGTGTAGGCAGCCACCCAGGTTACACATGGAGGTGGTCTGAAAAAGAAGTTTGGACATGTGCATTTAAGAAAATCGAAAAAAGTGGTTTCATAATGTGTCAGTCTGTAAAAGTGATTTTCACTTGCCCAAAAAAAAAAGAGCAGTAAGTGTGCTTTCAAATTGGCAAAGAAATTTCGTTTTGGGACTAATGTGAAAACATGACTCTGTGTGCAGAGAGGAATTATAGGCAGAGATTTATTGCGTATTGCTCTGGTGATTTCACAGTTGCATTAGATGGAAAGGGGGAGCGATTTTTTGGGGGAAGAAGCAGACTCTTAGCACACACCCATGTGCTTGCCATGTATAATCATGCACAGTATTTACAAGCGAGTGGGGTTTTCAGGTTTCAGTCTGTAATGCAAATACATTCAGCATCACTAAGGCTGGTTGCCCTTGCTGGAGTGTAGGCAGCCACCCAGGTTACACATGGAGGTGGTCTGAAAAAGAAGTTTGGACATGTGCATTTAAGAAAATCGAAAAAAGTGGTTTCATAATGTGTCAGTCTGTAAAAGTGATTTTCACTTGCCCAAAAAAAAAAGAGCAGTAAGTGTGCTTTCAAATTGGCAAAGAAATTTCGTTTTGGGACTAATGTGAAAACATGACTCTGTGTGCAGAGAGGAATTATAGGCAGAGATTTATTGCGTTTTGCTCTGGTGATTTCACAGTTGCATTAGATGGAAAGGGGGAGCGATTTTTTGGGGGAAGAAGCAGACTCTTAGCACACACCCATGTGCTTGCCATGTATAATCATGCACAGTATTTACAAGCGAGTGGGGTTTTCAGGTTTCAGTCTGTAATGCAAATACATTCAGCATCACTAAGGCTGGTTGCCCTTGCTGGAGTGTAGGCAGCCACCCAGGTTACACATGGAGGTGGTCTGAAAAAGAAGTTTGGACATGTGCATTTAAGAAAATCGAAAAAAGTGGTTTCATAATGTGTCAGTCTGTAAAAGTGATTTTCACTTGCCCAAAAAAAAAAGAGCAGTAAGTGTGCTTTCAAATTGGCAAAGAAATTTCGTTTTGGGACTAATGTGAAAACATGACTCTGTGTGCAGAGAGGAATTATAGGCAGAGATTTATTGCGTATTGCTCTGGTGATTTCACAGTTGCATTAGATGGAAAGGGGGAGCGATTTTTTGGGGGAAGAAGCAGACTCTTAACACACACCCATGTGCTTGCCATGTATAATCATGCACAGTATTTACAAGCGAGTGGGGTTTTCAGGTTTCAGTCTGTAATGCAAATACATTCAGCATCACTAAGGCTGGTTGCCCTTGCTGGAGTGTAGGCAGCCACCCAGGTTACACATGGAGGTGGTCTGAAAAAGAAGTTTGGACATGTGCATTTAAGAAAATCGAAAAAAGTGGTTTCATAATGTGACAGTCTGTAAAAGTGATTTTCACTTGCCCCCAAAAAAAAGAGCAGTAAGTGTGCTTTCAAATTGGCAAAGAAATTTCGTTTTGGGACTAATGTGAAAACATGACTCTGTGTGCAGAGAGGAATTATAGGCAGAGATTTATTGCGTATTGCTCTGGTGATTTCACAGTTGCATTAGATGGAAAGGGGGAGCGATTTTTTGGGGGAAGAAGCAGACTCTTAGCACACACCCATGTGCTTGCCATGTATAATCATGCACAGTATTTACAAGCGAGTGGGGTTTTCAGGTTTCAGTCTGTAATGCAAATACATTCAGCATCACTAAGGCTGGTTGCCCTTGCTGGAGTGTAGGCAGCCACCCAGGTTACACATGGAGGTGGTCTGAAAAAGAAGTTTGGACATGTGCATTTAAGAAAATCAAAAAAGTGGTTTCATAATGTGTCAGTCTGTAAAAGTGATTTTCACTTGCCCAAAAAAAAAAGAGCAGTAAGTGTGCTTTCAAATTGGCAAAGAAATTTCGTTTTGGGACTAATGTGAAAACATGACTCTGTGTGCAGAGAGGAATTATAGGCAGAGATTTATTGCGTATTGCTCTGGTGATTTCACAGTTGCATTAGATGGAAAGGGGGAGCGATTTTTTGGGGGAAGAAGCAGACTCTTAGCACACACCCATGTGCTTGCCATGTATAATCATGCACAGTATTTACAAGCGAGTGGGGTTTTCAGGTTTCAGTCTGTAATGCAAATACATTCAGCATCACTAAGGCTGGTTGCCCTTGCTGGAGTGTAGGCAGCCACCCAGGTTACACATGGAGGTGGTCTGAAAAAGAAGTTTGGACATGTGCATTTAAGAAAATCAAAAAAGTGGTTTCATAATGTGTCAGTCTGTAAAAGTGATTTTCACTTGCCCAAAAAAAAAAGAGCAGTAAGCGTGCTTTCAAATTGGCAAAGAAATTTCGTTTTGGGACTAATGTGAAAACATGACTCTGTGTGCAGAGAGGAATTATAGGCAGAGATTTATTGCGTATTGCTCTGGTGATTTCACAGTTGCATTAGATGGAAAGGGGGAGCGATTTTTTGGGGGAAGAAGCAGACTCTTAGCACACACCCATGTGCTTGCCATGTATAATCATGCACAGTATTTACAAGCGAGTGGGGTTTTCAGGTTTCAGTCTGTAATGCAAATACATTCAGCATCACTAAGGCTGGTTGCCCTTGCTGGAGTGTAGGCAGCCACCCAGGTTACACATGGAGGTGGTCTGAAAAAGAAGTTTGGACATGTGCATTTAAGAAAATCGAAAAAAGTGGTTTCATAATGTGTCAGTCTGTAAAAGTGATTTTCACTTGCCCAAAAAAAAAGAGCAGTAAGTGTGCTTTCAAATTGGCAAAGAAATTTCGTTTTGGGACTAATGTGAAAACATGACTCTGTGTGCAGAGAGGAATTATAGGCAGAGATTTATTGCGTATTGCTCTGGTGATTTCACAGTTGCATTAGATGGAAAGGGGGAGCGATTTTTTGGGGGAAGAAGCAGACTCTTAGCACACACCCATGTGCTTGCCATGTATAATCATGCACAGTATTTACAAGCGAGTGGGGTTTTCAGGTTTCAGTCTGTAATGCAAATACATTCAGCATCACTAAGGCTGGTTGCCCTTGCTGGAGTGTAGCAGTCTGGACATGGGCTTTTTAAAAAATCTGAAAAGTGGTTTCATAATGTGACAGTTTGTAAAAGTGATTTTCACTTGCCCAAAAAAAAGAGCAGTTAGTGTGCATTCAAATTGGCAAAGAAATTTCGTTTTGTGACTATTGTGAAAAGAAATGTAGTAATATATTTAAATAAAATAAAGGAATTTTTTTTTAGTTTTTTTCAGGTATTGCTGAAGAGCAGTGAACAAAATTAAAGATGCCTACAAAATCCAGAGTTCAAAAAACGCAAAAAAAAAAACTATATTTGAAGACAACTAGAGGATCAAAGTTAGTAGAAGATGCTGATGTTGGAAGGAAGAAAAAATCTTCTGGTAAGCAAAAAAAAGATTTTCTAAGGAATATATTAAAAAAAAGGAAAAATGTACAAAATGTCTGTACAGGAAAGAATGATTTCAAACAAAAAGGACAAGAAAAAATTGAGAATTTAGTTAATGCAAATATACCTTCTGCAACTAAAAAGTTAAACTTAAACAGAAAAACAGCGTTTAAAGAGATACGTAGAAAAATGTTTCAGAGAAGAGTTATGTCCAATTTGATAAAGGATGTGAAGAAATATAAGCAAAAGGCTAAGTTTTTTAAGAGAAAAAAAGAAATTGAAGCCATTGCAGCAAAGGCATTAGAATTAAAAAGGAAACTATTCATTTTAATTTTGAATAGGATGCGTACATTAGACAAAATGGTTAATGTACTGAAATCACATAGCAAAAGGAAAAGAGTAGTGAACAGAACAAACTTTTGTAAAGTGTTTTTAGGAAAGTGGATGCATAGTTCAAGTAGTGAACCTTTTTTTAATGAAGAGAGCTATTTTCAAAGTAATAGTTTGCTGCATGCAGTTGACACCAGAGGTCGTTTATACGAAGTAAAAAATGGTTGCATAATGGAGAAGGAGATAATGGTTCCAAGAGATGAGGTACAAGTGATGGCAGATGAGGCAATGGGGAGACGTCCTAAAGCCCCAGTGTACACTTGGAATTGTAGTAGTATTTGCACTGTGCGTCAGGAATCTATTGACAAATTTCGAGAGTTTCTAAGAGAATATAGTAAAAAAAGTGTAAAACAGAAGATTAAGGTGCTTCAAAGTCTGGATCCATGCAGAGTGAGAGAGAATACTGGTTTGCAGGGTCATTCTCTGGCTTGTCTATCTAGAAAAGTGTGCAATAGTGTTTTCCATCATTTTAGGATGCTGGCTGTTCATCATACTGAAATGAGAAAGTTTGTGAGACGGTTGTATTTTGCCAAAAGTCCAGCAATAAAGTTAAATGAATTGAATAGGGCTCTGTTCCGAGGAACGGTATCAGATGTAGAGAAGGTTGTTGATGAAATTCAGTTTTGTTACTTTGGTCCTGAACAAAACAGTGCAGAGAAGGACACAGTAAATGAGGAAGAAGTGGAAGAGAATGTAGAACCCTCTGTAAGTAACACATTTAATGATCACATAACAAAATTTGCAATAGTCTCTAATGAAAGACCAAATTTGACTTGTATTTGTTGCCGCAGAACTCATTATAGAAAACAAACTAGGAATGTTGATCTCTACAGAAAGAGTGAAAATGAAGATAATTATAAGTGGAAGGATTTTGCCACATATATATTTCTAGAAAATTGTTTTGAATTGGGTGAAGATCAGCGTATTTGTAAATACTGTTACAACAAGTTAGAGGAAAATAGAATGCCGACCAGAGCTGTACATAATAATTTAGAATTGGATGCTATTCCTGCTGAACTTTCTGAATTAAATACATATGAGTATATTCAATGTGTTCATCCGTTCCAGACCATAGTACGTATGGAGCCGAAAACTGGTAAATTACCTCCTTCAGATTTACTGAGAGGTTTAAAAGGTAGAGTGGTGTATTTGCCCTTGGATTTGAAAAAAAATATGGAAACTATTGATGCGGATACTTTGGAAACTGAACCATTAATTATTCTGGTTAATGGTGTACCTACAAAGAATAAGAAGATTTGGCAGGAGCTGGTAGATGTGCGGAAAGTACAAAGAGCAAATTTGTATTTGAAAAAGAATAACAAATGGTATGAATCAATTTATATAGAAGAAGAAGAAGAAGATTTACAAGAAGACACAGAAACACCAACTGGACAAATTGAAAAAGTGGACAAGTCAAAGGAAGAAGAAATTTATGAACATTTTAGCATACATCCTCTTCATTCGAAAGAAGTTATGGGAGACAATATTGATCTCTTTCAGATGAAGAAAGCAAAAGGAACTCCCGTGAGTGTATGGGAGGAGAGCTTGGAAGCTCGATGTTTTCCCCAGCTGTTTCCTAAAGGAAAAGGAGGACGATACGATGAACGTCCAGAACAGATTCCAGCTTCTGAGTATCGGACTACAAGACTATATGCTGAAGATCCCAGATTTCGACAAAGTATTCCTTATTTGTTCCATCTTTTATTTGAAAGCGACTTGTCTGCACTGTCTTATGCAGTAAATCACATTTTAAAAAGTGGAGTACATTTACAAAATGTGTCTGCTAAGGATTTTATGGAGAAAGTGCAGCACCGAGATGATCATTTGGAAACACAACTGATCAATCTGATGGCTTGTCAGCGTGGGACAAATGAATATTGGTACAGACGCCATGGTGAACTAAAATGCATGTTACGGAATTTAGGAACACCAACATGGTTCCTTACCCTAAGCTGTGCCGAGTACGCTTGGGATGATTTACTGGATTTTCTACGAGAGGCCAATTCAAACATTAAAAACATCGAATACAAGACAGCAGGAGAACTGTGCTCATTGGATCCGGTTAATGTTTGCAGATATTTCAATCATAGATTTGAGGCTATGATGTCCTTCATCTGCAATAAAAAAAATCCACCCCTTGGAGAAGTAGTGGATTTCTTTTGGAGAAAAGAGTACCAGGCAAGAGGTGCTCCTCATATTCATATGCTGTTGTGGATCAAGGATGCCCCAAAGTTTGGAACAGATACTGATGAAGCAGTGTTATCTTACATTGAAGAATATACAACATGTGCTATACCAAAAAGCACAAGTTAAAGGAGCAAGTTTTACGTTTCCAAAGTCATCGGTGTGGAAAATACTGTCGACGGAAATACAAGAGCAAAGAAAAATACTACACTAAATGTCGATTTGGATTTCCTGGACCTGTTCTTTCAAATGGAAGAGTAAACAGTTTTATGTCAGCTGTGAGACATACTATCACAAGAAAATCACCTAAGAATACCTACAACCTTAAAAGAAAAGAAGAATCAAAAAATATAAATGACTACAACCCAGTCATTTTATCCATGTGGAACGCTAACATGGATATACAGTATGTTGCTGACAATTCCATTGCTGTTGCTCGATATGTAACGTCTTACATTACATAATCAGAAAAAACAGAATTGAAGGAAATGTGGGAAGAGATTTCTCACGAGAAGACTGTCAGTAAGAAGCTGTACAGTTTCAGTTTGAAGATGTTATCGCATCGAGAAATTGGATCCTACGAATGTTCAGATAGGTTATCTTCTGCAAGTCTCTACTCGAAGTCAAGAAGAATAATTTGGGCAAGTTTAGGCCTTGCAGCAATGAGAAATCGGGTACTGAAATCTGTAGGAGAAATTGAATATTTGGCCGAGAATGACCCAGAAAGTACAGATATTTTGAAATCAAACATGTTGGACACATATTATCCCAAGAGAAGTCATCATCTGGAGAACATGTGTCTCTATGAAGTGCTGCAGAACTACATTTATTCACGGAAAGCTGCAGAAGACATCAACAATGGAAAATATAAAGTCGTTGGTGAAGAAGGATGTTTGGTGAAGCAAACAAAAGGAAGTTTGATAAATCACCGGAAGCTGAGTTGCGACACTACTGACAAGAAGGAATTTTACTACTTGGCTCTTTTACAGTTGTTTAAACCATGGCGTACAGAGGATGAACTACTGGGAGAATTCCAGAGCTATGAAGATTCTTTTAATGCTTGCAAAGACAGCATACAATGCAGTACATTCTCAACTTATCTGCAAATGTTAAATGAAGAAATTGAACAGGAAACTACAATTGCAGCAGAAATAGCTAGAGATAGTTCTCAGGACAGCCAAAGTTCAGGAACACTCAGTCAAGATCCCCTAGGACAACCAATCGTTGAAAATGAAGCATCAATAGCCATGAATGAAGTGGAAACGGCTATGAATCAAGCTCAAGAAGAATTTATAGACTTAGAAAATTTGGAAAGACAACTGAATCAAGAGCAGCAACAAATTTATGAAGAGATCAAAAACAAAATTGATCACGGATTTCTACATGAAAAAAAAGAGTGCTCATGCACATCATTTCATCCAATCAGGATGTATGTAAGCGGACAAGCTGGAACTGGAAAAAGTTTCCTAATAAAAGTCATCAGAAGCTACCTAAAGCAAAAAACGGATTCTACTTTGTCTTGTGTGGTTACTGCTCCAACTGGGTTAGCAGCATATAACATAAAAGGAATCACTTTACATCGTTTGCTAATGTTACCAGTGGAGCATGAGAACAAAATACAATTCAACAAGCTAACTGGAGAAGCATCCTTGGAAGTTTCAAGAGTATTGAAGAAGATGCAAGTTCTCATTATTGATGAGGTGAGCATGGTATCAAACTTAATGCTTGCCTTTGTGCATTTAAGAATGCAGCAAATTTTGAAGACAGACTATGACATGTTATTTGGTGGAAAACACGTCATAGTTTTTGGAGATCTTTTGCAACTTACTCCAGTTAAAGGACAACCAGTGTTTAATACTGTCACACATGAAGACACGAAGAAGTCATTGGGAAGCATCGGAAATACAAATATTTGGTCCTTCTTTGAGTACAAGGAACTTACTACTAATATGAGGCAAGCAAACGATGAAGAATATGGAAGTATTCTGAAAGATATCAGGATTGGACTACTCACAGAAGTTGGCAAAAAAGCATTACAGAGTCGGCTGCTACATAATTTATTTCCAAAGGAAGAAATAGTTGCAGAGAAGATATACAAGAACATTGCAGAAAACAAAAGTGTCATCTGCTTAATGCCAACTCTACGTGAATGCTTAATATTCAATGAGGAGCTTTTGAAATTGGAAAAGGAAGAGATCAGGAAATTGGAAGCAGTGGACAAAATTGAGGATGGAAGAATTACTGTCACAGTAACAGGCAAAATGAAAAATAAATTGGACTCACTAGAGAAGAACATCTCCAAAACAGCTGGATTAGAAAAAAATATATATGTTTGCATGAACTGTAGAGTATTTTTAAGAAGAAATTTGGATGTTGAAAAAGGTTTAGTTAATGGAGCGATGGGAAGAGTTGTGGGTTTTATTAATTATCAGAAAAAAGAAGGAGTTGAATGTTTAAAAATAAAATTTGATCAGTTAGAAGAAGTTAAAGATATTTGTCGTTGTACAGTTCGTTTCATGCTTGTGAAAGACTTATATGTACGTAGGAAGCAGTTTCCGTTTTCTCTAGCATATGCTGTAACTATTCACAAGTCTCAAGGATTGACTGTAGATTGTGCATTTGTGAACATTGGTTCAACTGTGTTCAAAGAGGGTATGGCATATGTTGCTTTGTCACGAGTGAAAACATTATCAGGTTTATTCATGATAGACTTTGATGACTCAAAAGTTAGTGCTGATACAAACTGTGTAAAGGAGTATAATAGATTAAGAAGAAGCTATGCTCCTCATTTAGGTCAGTATCCTGTGTTAGAGAAACGTGTAGTTTCTCGTAAAAGAAAAAATGAGAATATCTGTAATGAAGATGTAGAGAAGAGGAAAAAAAAGAGGAGTGATGTAATTGTAAGCAAAAAGAAAAAGGAAAATGAAGAACAGGTTGTAGGATGTCATTTTGAAAATAGCTCTGGTGTCAACTGCTACGCAAATGTAGTGCTGAATGTTGCATTTTATCTGGAAAGTTTGCAAGAGCAGATAATAGTAAATCAGGGAAAAAGATTCTGTTCAGAGCTGACTCTCCTTTTTCAAAAGCTAAGTAAAGATAAAACTCAAATAGAAAGTGCTACTGAAATTAGAAAACTTTTAGATGTATGTTCAGGACGAACACAGTTTTCTCAAAATGTACAGCAAGACGCACAGGAATTCTTGTTGTATTTTCTTCAGGTAGTGGAAGAAGAAGGAGTTCCCATTGAAATTTTTTTTGGTCTCTCTTATAAATGGGAACATAGTTGTGAAAATTGTTATAATATATGTGGCTCTAATGTTGATAATGAAAGGTTTATTTATTTGACATTGCCAGAGAGTAAAACAGTTACTTTTGCAAAATTAGTTAAAGATGCTAATCATAGCATGAAATGTGGTGAGTGTAAATCTGACATGTTTTCAACATTAATTTTAAAGGAATACGGACAGTATGTAATTTTAATGATGCAACGATGTAGAGCTGATGGTTCAAAATTGGATACTTTAATAAAGAAGTTTACAGGACAGCAATTATCAATTTCAGGAAAAACTTTTGTAACTGTTGCAATAATTTTCCATGATGGACCTACTGTTACTTCTGGACATTACACAGTTTATCTTAAATGTGAAAAAGGCTGGACACTGTGTAATGATTCCCAATTGATTTTCAAGCAACGTTTGCCTTTTGATTTAGCAAATTCCTATCTAATCTTCCTGAAACCTAAATTTTAGACAGATTTGGCAAGATCTCGACAAAATAATTTTACCATTTTACTGGATTACCATTGCAATTTTATAGAAAAAAGATTTTTTAAATTATCATTTGGCCTAATGGAAAGATAACCAATTGTAATGTGGACTTTTTTAATTTTAAATGAAACTTTGAAAAACCAATAATTTAGAGATAATCGGTAACATCTGCACAATTTAAATTTTGGAATGTTATTGGACTGCCATTGGAAATTTTTTCAAAAAAGATTTTAAAAATTACTATTTGGCCATGCGGAAAAGTAACCAATTCTATTGTGGACTTAATAAATTATTCAAAAACTTTTCGTGAACCAAAATGTTACAGAGAATCGGTGAGATCTGGACAAATTAAACTTTAGAATTTTATTGGATTACCGTTTGAAATTTATTCCAAAAAAAAATTTAAAATTACTATTTGGCCTAAAGGAAATGGAATCAGATGTATTTTGGAGTTATTTGAGATATAATATTGTGATTATACTTCTGAAACAAACATATCAGACGGTATTTTAAAGAAATAACTATTGGTATTAGATGATTTTTTTTTAGAATATTATGCATTTCTATAATGTTAAGTTTAAGTAAAAAGAGATTCTGGGCTTTTTTATTACAATCTTTGTGATTGTTATTTTTTTTTGCCCGCTGTAAAATGATGAATGCAATTGCTTTCACAATTTATAGTGAAATGCAATATATTCTGAAAACAGCAAAAATAAGGCAAAAATATTTTTGGGAAAAAAATGTAAATATGTGTACTGTATTATAAATTGTTTTAAAAATATTAATACTTTTTTCTTTTTTTTCAGATTGATATAGAAAATTTTCGAAAACTAGAACCATTTTTAAAACTATTTTTAAAAAAAACAAATGAATAAATATTTTTTTGAGTGAGTATGGTAAGTCAATAATAATAATTGTAGTCTCTCAAGGACCTTGTAATGTGATAATTGATTTTTAGTGTTTTTTTAAAAAAATTTAAAAAAAGTACGCGCACCGTACGCGTACGGTAAAAAAAAAATAAAGTTTTTAAAAACATATGTAAAAAAAAGATGAAAGATAAGGTTGGCTCTTAAAAGAACCGTTGTGTTCATGCAGGGACAGAGGAAAGAAAGCATGGAAAAATTAGTCTCTGTGACAAGTGTGCTGATCTATTTTGTTGTTCACTAGGGAAACACTGGTCTCCCTATGACAAATTAGATCATGACAAGAGGCACATCGAATATCAACCCTCAGAAAACGAGGGTTAATTTCCAGAGGGCCAGCAGAAGGAGATGCTCCCCCCACAGATGAAGGGCTCACCTGACCTGCAGAAGAAGGAGTCAGCCCTGCAGATGATGGTCCAGGCTGAGCTGCTGTGGATGTACTTGCTTGTCTTTCTGAAGAGTTACCTCCAAAAAGATGACCATGTGTCCTTCTGTGTACATCCTGGAGGTGTCTCTTCATGGTGTGATTCCCAAAGGAATACTTCCTGTCAGGATTACCTCTAGAAAGTACACGCTGACACAGCCTGCAAGTTACTAAGGGTGCATTCACCTTTTGCTGGCCTTCAGGAAAAGTAAAATAATCCCATACATAAGAGGGCTTTTGTTTCCTCGATCTCTGCCTCAAGACAGTGCTGCTAGTGCTAGCCTCACTCTCAGAAGAGCTCTGCTGTTCTGCCATCGTATCCCAAAGACAAACCAGCTCCTTCTCCCAAGGGATCACAAGCAGAAATGAGGGGAATGGGTGTGGTGTAGGAGAGTTCTAGAACTGAAAGTAGTTTCAACCAATCAAAAGTTGTGTTTCATGATCACATGACCTACCGTACGCTTACGGTACGCTTACGGTACGCTTACGGCAAAAGTGCGCATGCGCGTAAAAAAGACATGCGCTTGTGCGCATGCGCATAACAGTCACTACCCGACACTTCCGCGTAACGTGCGCGTGTAGCGTACACGCGTACGCGTCCCACGCGGAGGACGCGCGGCTACGCAAATTGCGTAACTATATGCAAACAGCGTAGATAAATTACGGACGTTGCGTAAACCGTACGCTTACCGTAAGCTTACGGTACGCGTACTAAAAAAAAATTTCAAAAAAAGGAAAAAATGTATTGCTAATAAATTTTACGTTTATTTTATAAAATATATTAAAAAAAACATATTATAGAATTTTAAAAATTTAACCATAGTCTTTAAAAAAGGATAGAAAATTAAAATAAAAATATGTTTAAAAAAATAGAAGAAAAAAAACAAAATTAGCATTTAAAAAACCTTGCAAATTCACTGAAAAAACCATGGGTTTCACACACGTTATAGTTAGGACTTAGCATTTAAAAAACCTTAGAAATTCAGTGAAAAAACCATAGGTTTCACACACGTTATAGTTAGGAATTAGCATTTAAAAAACCTTAGAAATTCAGTGAAAAAAAACATAGGTTTCACACATGTTATAGTTAACTGGACATTTTACTCGTAAAAAACCATTGAAATTGCCCCGTTATAGTTAGTTCAGCTAACTATAACTCGCGCGCCCGCAATGCACTGCTGATGACGTCACATATTACATCACTCATGACATGGTCAGTGACATCACTCATGACATCACTGATGACATCTCAAATGACATCACTGATGTCATCACTGATGACATCATCCTTGTGATAGAGTGGCAGACCTCCTCTTCCCCTAATATAACCTTTGATACACACAATCAAAAATAGAAATTAAAATTTTAAAAACAATGGACATACCAATACCAGTTACAACAACCTATACAGTAATTCTAAGATCCAAATACACATCCACTCATTCACCAACAGTCCTATACAGTCACTCATACATGTACTCACTCATCATATGTACTCATACACGTATACATCCTGTTACACAATGCCACTCATCCATAGAGGTACTCACACACATAGTTAGTCATGCTAATAAAGAATCAAACATACATTTACTTGCATATACAGTTATACTGTGGTAAATAAAAATTCCTTTACCGGGACTGAATTTGATACAGAAACATTATAAAATAGCTCAGTAAAATGAGAGGCAGAATCCGTGATATTAGAGTTTCGGAATGGGCTTTATTCCGGTGATCGATTATAATCGGATGCTTCAAGTTCCATCACCACGGGGGTTCAGGAAGTGAAGTACATACTTTATTGACAAGAAGTAACTTTTATAGTACATACATTATAATGAAGTGAATACAGTAGGCGTAACAATTGATAAGGACATTGACGTTTGGTCTGTGTAACCGAAAATGGGTGTAATAATGAGTAAAAAGGAACATGATTGGTTGTGATGTAATACATAGGTGGATCTATAAGATAATACTTGGCATAGATGCGCGCGCAGCAGTATGACGTATAATTGACGTGTAACTAGGGGGTGACGGGGACTTGACATTTAGCTCTACATGTGGAGACAAGAAGTCTGGGGGGTCAAGTCAACCTAATCCCAAATCATATCTAACATCCTATGTTTAAAGAACTATGTTATCCATAAAAGAAGGACTCTCGGACAGAATCTATTCTATACTGACTGTGCGTGCGTGTACAAGCGTCTAAGTGTCTACACTGAATGCGAGGGGGTAGGAATATTCCATGGTAACAGGGCTATGAATTACTTGCATGAGGACAGAGAAGATGGGCCTTTTTGCTTGGTAACTGGAAGAATGTTTACTTAAACTACTAGGCAGGAATGCATCGGCTGAGGGGGAGGCAGATAATTCGAAGGTGAAATACAGTTCTTGGCAGAGAATGGGCTGATGTCAGGCTTCGTGAGCTGCGCAGAGAATGAGACAAAGTTCATGGTCACAGATGCAGGCTCAGACTGGAGCTTTCAGAGGCAGAAGGCAAGAAGAGTTCGATGACAGAATCAAGGCCTACTTGCCTGGACTGTAAAATGGCATAAGTGAGCCATATAAAGGCGGTGGCCTTTCGTACTTAGGAAGGGAATATCCGGCCTATTCATGGCGGATCTGACAGAGGGCATGTTGACGGTGGACGCACATGTGTTTGCGTCTTCATAACTGGAACTGGAGGGAACATACATGTACTTGTGATTTATACATGAAACCGTTGGGGTCCAAGATAGGGGACATAACTGATCATGAAAATCCATATTTCCACATTCCCTCCTTGTCCCCTACTTGCCCATCAAGAGACATCAATCTTCATTAATCCATCGATTTGTTCATGGAGCATCATTTCTTCTTCTTTCTTCTTCCGGGATCTTGAGTGAAAACCTTGATGTGGAATACACGATGTGGCACACAGACCACAAATCGCTGGTCCACATTGCAGGCATAAGCAGCAACTGAATAGTATGAGAAGGCCAATACCTAGGAAGGATAAAACTCTCCATCCCCAGGCTGATACCGCATTCCAAAACCAACTGGACCAAGTCCAAGTGCCTGGGTTCTGGTGTATCTGGCTTACAATCTTATGAAGGCGAGTGATGGCTTTATATACAGATGGCGAATTTTCTGGAATGAATACGCAGCAGCTTGATCCGATGACCCTACAAGCTCCGCCCCTATCAGCCAGGATGACGTCAAGGACAAGACGATTTTGAAGCACAACAATCCGCATAGCAGACTGCTCTTCCGTTAAATTGCCTAAGGCGGAAATAGTCTCATTCACTACTGCTTCAAGGGTTCTAGTTAATCTACGTATCAGCTTACTATTAGTAACAGTACCTATATAGGGAAAGATGCCTTTATTAAAATCTACATACTTGTCCCATGCCGTCTCAGTGTAATCGACAATGGGGAGATCTCTCCGTTCTCTGTTGTGTACTAAATGAATATTTCTGTAATAATCAGGAGGAGCTAGGAAAACAGGTGGCAAAAGGAATGCAATGTAGCAGGTACCATCCCAATCTAGAGGTAGACGCATATATGCAGTCTGACCACATAGAAAGTAGGAGTGGCGAGAAGCTCTAAATGAAGATTTTCCTTGATCACTGAATTCTACTATAGTAGTGCATTGACTATGGCCCATATGTATGGAACCAACCTTTCTTACACACAATTCACCTTTTGCTGGGAATACTGACATGGTCGGTAAGACTAGCTCAACTTCGGATACGACATTTAGAATCATGAGATTAGGTGTAAAATTACCTAATCCATACACTTCATTTTCTAGATCAGTTCCTGTTCTTTTGGGGCGACCCTCCTTGTCAGGGTAGCAGACTTTGAGTAAAACTAGGTTCAGGTTTCCCCATATCCAATGATCTTGGTAAACTGCTGTGTCTGAGTCTATGGAATTGATTAAACTGAACCATGCTCCACAGGAGCCATTGTGTGTAAATGGGTGTGGAAAGAATGGCAGGACTCCTTCATAATTCTGATAGGGAGGGAGTCGGCCACACACCCAACAATTAGTAGCATTACTAGTCTGATGGGAATGATGTAACATACTAATGAAAGTGTTATTGCGCAGCGCAAGTCTATAGGACAATTCATGCAGAGGTAAGTCACTAAAAGAATGTTCAGCAGCAACATTATAAACATGTCTAGAAATAGGGTAATATATGTGCAACAACATACTTGTAATAATTATTAAAAGACTCAATAAAAACAAAATTAATAATGTCACTATGCAGTGGCTACGCAGTGATTTACAATACGCCTGTCGTTTCAACATTTTTCGGGTATTTTCTCTACTCAGGTCCAAGGGATACATGTCAGAGACAATTCAACCGCTTCACCTTGGAGAGGACTTAAACAATCAAATTGCTCGACTTGGTGGGCCTAAGCTTTAGTTTGTAATTTTCAGATTTGTTCGGTTCAACAAAAGGGAGTTTTGTATCAGTCTGTGGAGGAGTGCAGGGCACAATGTCTATATCCGAGGATAGTCCATGACATTTCTTGATGTGGCTTGAATGAATCCAGCCCTTGCGGCCCTCGATCTTCACGGCTGTTCTTGTGGTCAACAGGACCAACTTGGGTGCTTTCCACCTGGGCTCCAGCTGAGTCTTTCGGTCGAAATTCCTCACAAAGACAAGATTACCCGGAACAACGTCATGGGGTTTCACCTCAGTGTTGTCGGGAAAGGCTGCAGCTACCTGTGAACGAGAAGATTGTAGTGCAGACATCAAGGAAGCCAAGTAATCTGTCAGCATATTACAGTCAATATCAGTTATTTTGCGTGGTATAGGCGTCCCCCACATATTTGGTGGTCTACCGAAGATCACCTCATACGGGGATAGCCCTGTTCGTGAATGTGCTACCATTCTCATGTAAAAGAGTGCAACGGGTAACGCTACTACCCAGTCGATACCTTTTTCTCTGCATATTTTGGACATTCTGATTTTCAGTATCTGGTTATGTCTTTCTACGAGACCTGCTGCTTCGGGGTGTCGGACACAGTGGAATTTCCACTGATATCCTAACAGAAGTGAAACGTGTTTCATTAATTCGGATGAGAACGGCTGGCCGTTATCTGAGTAAACAGCACGTGGTAAACCGTATCGTGGGAAGAATTCTCGAACCAACTGTTTGGCAGTAGTCGGGGCAGTGTAATCTGAAACCGGGTATGCCTCCGTCCAACGGGACAGAGCGCAAACAACTACGAGAACATATTTGAATCCTCGACATCGTTCCATCTGGATATAATCCATCTGTAGGACTTCAAAAGGGTGATCAGGAGGATGAAATCCACCCTGTTCTACGGGAACACTTTTTCCTGGGTTGAACTGGCAACAGATCATACAGGTACGGACCTTTTGTTTGGCTGCTGCTCGTAAATGTTTATTAAACCAAATGTGTTGAATGCTGTCTAGCATAGCTTTTTCTCCTAGATGTGCCGGACTATGTATAGTGTTAATTATAACTTGGACCATTGAATCAGGAAGGAACCATACAGACTTTTCCTTCATCATCCATCCTTGGTCCGTTTGGATCCCTCCTAATTCAGTCCATTTCTTTATTTCGTCTGGTGTAGCATGTGTCTGTATGTCAATTACGTCAAGAGTAGGATCTTTAACTGTCATACAATGTGTCGGCATCGGGACTATTGTCTTTGTCATGTCGGGAGTTTGAGTTTGAGCAGTCTGTTTAGCCGTTCTGTCGGCTAGATCATTGCCTTGGGAAATGATATCAGTAACTTTCGTATGAGCTTTACATTTCATAATTGATATTGCAGTAGGTAGATGTATTGCATCTAATAAGGCATGAATGAGGGGTCCGTGCTGAATGTGGGCACCGTGGGAAGTTAAATAACCTCTCTCTCGCCACAGCACGCCAAAGTCATGTACAACTCCGAATGCATAACGTGAATCAGTGTATATGTTGACTTTTTTATTCGTGGCTTGAATACAGGCTTGTGTCAGAGCGATGAGCTCTGCGGCTTGAGCTGACAAAGTATTTATACGATTAGTTTCAATGACTTCAGTATCTGTTGTGACTGCGTAGGCGGCTACTAACTCTCCTGTATTTGTTCTCATGCATGAACCATCTACATACAAGGTCAGGTCTGGATCTGACAATGGGACATCTGTCAAGTCTTGTCTGGGTTTTGTCGTTATAGTAATAACTTCAATACAGTCGTGGGCTAGTGGGTCTGTTCCGACTACTGGTAAAAGTGTGGCAGGATTCAATGTGTTACAGCGTCTGATTTCTATATGTGGCTGAAACAATGTAAGCTCGTATCCTGTAAGTCGCGCTATAGTCAAGTGTTGTGTTTGCGTTCTATTTACAAGAACCTCTACTGCGTGTGGTACTTGAACTGTCAATGGATGTCCTAACACTATGGCATCGCTTTGTCTGATTGCTAAAGCTGTTGCTGCTACTGATTTTAGGCATGCAGGCAAAGCCTGAGCTACGGGATCTAATGTACTAGAAAAATAAGCACATGGTTTGTGTGCTCCTGCTTGATCCTGTGTGAGTACTGACAAAGCAGTACCTTCGCGTTCTGTAACAAAGAGTGTAAACTGTTTTCTGTAACATGGTGTTGCTAAAACAGGTGCTTGACATAAAGTTTTCTTTAGGCTTTCAAAAGCTTGTGTATGTTCCTGAGTCCAAGGGAGGACAGTCGATGTGGCTGCCTCCTGTGTTGTCAACTGAATGAGTGGTTTTGCTAGAAATGCATATTGCGGGATCCACTGTCTACAGTATGAAGTGAGGCCTATGAAAGCCCGCACCTCCTTTTGTGTCTTGGGTATTGGCATGTTAGCTATTAACTGAATGCGGTCTGGTGTAAGCTGCCTTCCCTCCTTGGACAGCGAGTGTCCAAGATAAATAACTCGCTGGACACAGAATTGCAGCTTAGAAGGGGACACCTTGTGCCCTTTTTCGGCTAGAAATTGTAAAACTGTCAGTGATGCTTTTTCACATTCAGGTTCGCTTCGGGCGGTGATCAGCAGATCATCGACGTATTGAAGCAGAGCAGTGTTAACTGGCATGTGGATACTGTCAAGTTCTCGTTTCAGTGCTTGGCTATAGATGCTGGGGCTTTCTGTAAATCCTTGAGGTGCGCGGGAGAATTTAAAGCTACGTCCATTTAAACTAAATCCGAACAAATATTGGCTTTCCGGATCTATTGGGACGCTGAAAAAGGCATTCTTGAGATCGATTACAGTGAAGAATGTCGCTTCGGAATCAATAGCTGTCAGTAATGACGAGATATCTGGGACCACAGGGAATTGTGGCACAATGCATTTGTTTAACTCGCGCAGATCAATAACCAATCGATATACTGGCGGGGCCTTCGGATCTGTTCGTTTAAGAATCGGTATTATCGGTGAATTACATATATTGGAGTCTGTTTCCACAACTACTCCTTGGGCAATGAGCTCGTCAATGATTTGTAGTAAAGCCACTACAGCATCTGGTGGTAACTTGTATTGTCGCATTCGTGGTAGCACCACTCCTGCCTTTAATGTGACTCGATATGGTGTAATATTCATGCATCCAACATCAGTAGGGCCTTGTGCCCATAGACGTGTAGGTAAAATCTGTAATCGGGGATCCATGTCTCTAGACACATAGTGACCTTTAAAATCACGTAAAAACAATCTTACTCCTTCCGGAGAACAACATATAATAGCTCCTAGAGCTTTTAACGTTTTTATTCCTAATAGATTTTCTGGACATGATTTAGTAAGCAATAAATCTGTAGTTCGGGTCAAAGGTCCTATCGTAAGTGGCAGAGGTTGTGACACTTCATTAACAATAGGTTTTCCTGAAAAACCAAGGGAAATATTCTGTGAGCCTGAGAGGGGTGCCCCTGGAACTTCACTACGTTTTATGGTCGTTCGACTTGCCCCTGTATCGAGTAGAAATTTTCTATCTTGGCCTAATAATTCACTATGTACATAAGGTCCTTCTTGGTCTACTGGGATTTCAATAAGGGGTAAGTCAACTTCCCTCTCTAGGCTTGTTCATGCGTAACGCTGATACTCGGGATATTCATACTGTGCGGTCTGATACATTTGTCGTGTTGTTGTTTGTGTGGCAGCAACAGGCAATGGGGGTGCAGCTGGCACAAACTGTATTGGCTGTTGTGCGGCTGGCATGGCCTGGGCATGCTGCATAGCTCCTTGTTCATTCTGATCTTGTCTGAGTGGCCGTGATCTTTCTTGTGTTTTACCTATGGCGATATTATGTTTTAAAACTGGACAATCGTGTACGTAATGGCCTGGCTTTTTACAATAATTGCATGTCCCTTTTACAGGTCCTGCTGAATCGGAATGCGTCATACCCCTTTTATGCCCTTCAGCTGGAACTGTCTGGGAAACTAACATTTTCATTTTCGTGTCTTTCATGCGTCTGTGTTCATGTTCTTGTTCCTCTCTAATTCTATTGTGATGGTACTGTAACATTTGTAACATTTGTGATGGAGTGTTACCTTGCCAGGTACTCTCGAATTTTAATACTCTATTCTTTACTGGGGGCAGAGCATTTTCTACTAATTTTGTTACAAACAGATGTGGGTATGATTCGCTACTTGCTTTTATGCCACTATTTATACCAAAGCATTTTTCAAATCGGGCATAGTAATCACTAGTGTCTTCATCTTGCTTCTGCTTACAGGCTGAAATTGTACCCCAATCTTCCTTTTTCGTAGTTAATAAACGTGGCAGTACCTGTACTAGTAATCCTGGTAATGCCTTAGTTTTGTCCCCAAGCCCTGCTCCTGCAGTTCGGGCCTTTTCTTCAGCTTCTAACACTGACCATTCTATCTTTTGTTCTCCTACCTCCCACTCTTTTTCCTTGAGTTTTTCATAAATGCCAGCAGGCATCAATACCTTTAATATTGTCATAATGTCGGGGTAGGTATACTCTCCCATGAGTAACATGTCTTTAATTTCTCGGTGAAAACCCGCTGGGTCTTTGTCATGACTGGGTACCACTTTCTTCATTTGTAACAATTCTATTTTCGATATGGGCGTATATACAAATACGCGTTTAAACTGATTGTCCTCACCCTTTATTGGGTGCACTTCTCGTAAGGGATTCTGTCTATCTATGTGATACGTAGTTCTTTCCTTGACGGACAATGGGACATGTTCTGAACATACAAAAAGAATATACTGCTTTCTTGATTCTAGAATTTCTTTAATTAATTCAGTACCTGGACCTCTCCATTTATTCATAAGTAATTCAGTCAGTATGTCAGGCAAGGGACCAGGGTCCGAATGCTGACTCCGATATAGTATAATGAGTTGTTGAATCATATAAATCCCAGCTAACCTTTGTTCATCTGGGGTAAGATTCAAAAATGTGCGTACTACTGTATCATCACTATATTTTCCGGGACTGTCCACCCAATGGACAGCTGCCCTGGCTAAATCTTGTTCATCCATAGAATCGAGGAAATGATAACCCCTTCGTTCTCGGAGTAGTTTGTCGGCGGTTTGGAACGAATGCTCGTTAGACCTTATATTAATTGTAGGTATTTGAAAATTCCTGTTATTATCTGGACATATCGGATGTATTGAGTCAGTATGATATCTAGTCTGATTCCTATTACAAGATCTTCCTCTACCTACATAGGCTATGGTGTCCGACTGTCCTGTGGGCAGTCCTGACCCTTCTTCCTCGTTTTGTTCGAACTCGTCTACCTCTAATCGCTCTTCGTGTAGGCGTTCTATTTCTTTACGGATCTTTCGGCACATGGCTATTATACAATTTTGTTTATCATGTCTCCCTTCTGATATATTCTGGCTCCATCTTGTAAGAATTTTCATTGCTTCCGGGTCTACCCCCGGTCGGTCTTGATTTCTGATCACACAGTTTATGAGGAAACGTAACAGTTCCCCCTGTATCTCTACTTTCTGGTATTCCATAGCTCTGTAAATACATTCTGGATCTCGCCCTGTTTGGACAAAATGATATATATTATCTAGATGCGCAGTCATTCCTGGTAACTTCGCTAAATACACTGCGGCTCGTCTGATACGCAATGATGCTAGGGTCATTTCGTCCTCTATACCGGGCACCGGGTCATATCTACAATCTATAAGAAGTTCCTTAAGCGCACGGGCACTAAGGAGTTTGAGTGTACGTGAATGCGCTGACTCTTGAAAAGTAAGTTTATTTATTCTGGGTGGCGTAGAAAAGATATTGGTAGCTCCTCCCGCGGCCCCATCTGGGGCGTCGGGTGTAAAAGGATTCGTCGAACGTGACACAGCAACTACAGGTGTGGACACAGCCATAGAAGTAGCTGTAGGAGCGGATACAGAAACAGATGTGCTTGCCGGAACTTGTGACTCGATTTGTTGCTGTAGGGATACGGGCACTGGATCTTGGCGTTGAACCTCCCTGGTATGTGGTCTATGTGGGGCGGAATTAGCATACTCGGGAGCTGCGTCATCTAAATATGAGGAAAGAAAAACATCTTCTGCGGTTCTAGGATGCCCCTTAGGATGTACCTTTATTGGGAACAATGGGGTTGGCAAGTCTTTTGGTGTTTCTGGAGTAGCCTTAGGTAATCCTTCGGCCAGGAGGGGATACATACCATTCATAAGGGCATTTCTTTGTCTGTCTACTTGTTCTGATTTCACTCGGATACCTTCCTCAATTAATAGATTCTCTCGAACTTTATTGGAATTCTCTTTACTCTTCTCTTCCTGTCTACGTGCTTTTTCTGTTCGTCTATGTGATTCTTTACGCCATAATTCAACGGCGTCTTTCTGTGACTGTCTGACTTTTCTTTTCCATAACTCTTCCTCGACTTTCATGATGCACTCTGCATCCCAGGTCCCCGCTGTGGGCCACCTCTGACTTTCTGGTAATCCCTTGGTATAGTCTACCCATAAATCAAGAAATAATATAGCGTCTAAGCCATGTTTGTGATACATAAAGTGCCCTGGAGTGTCCCTAGGAGGAATAGGGACGGCTTCTTCGAGAACCCCTTTTCTGGTAGTGATCTGTCTTAATTTCGAAAAGAGCGGCATATTGAGAACTGACCTTATACTTGATTTTGACCTGATACTTGAATTTGAACAGACTTAATACAATAAACACGATAATGAACAGTCATTCATACCACGATATACAGAACATACTTAAACACTTTAAACATTTAACATTAAACCTTTAACTGAAACAACAATGATGATCGTCTGCATAACTAATCACCAAACTTAATTCTCGACAATAACTAGACAATAACTAGATACTTCGGAATACTTCGGAATACTTGATATACTGCTAAACAGTACAGATACACTGCTAAAACAGTGCAGACCGGATTTGTGTACCCAAACCCGTCTTGACCGGCACAACCTATGTGCACGTCAGAAATGCCTCCCCAGCAATGGTACTTACCGGGTAGCTTCGGAAACGGAAGGCCTCAGTAACTTGAACTTGAACCGGACTGGACTCGACTCGACTCGACTCGTCGGACACTGGGCTTGACTTCGGACTGGTGGGTCTCTGTATACCTCGGATCTTGCTCTCTCAGCTAGGCTCTGGTCGGGATACTTCGCACTTCTCACCGCCTCGTCTGGGTGTTGATCGCAGTCTCAGTCGCCCCCGCTTGACCGGAGGGAGATACAGGAAATCCTGCTGGTACGCGTTATTGTCCGTCCAGCTGTGGCAGGAGACCGGGCCTGCAACGCACCGCCGGCGCGTGAGATGAGAAAGTGTCCCTATTCGGGCGCCATCATGTGGTAAATAAAAATTCCTTTACCGGGACTGAATTTGATACAGAAACATTATAAAATAGCTCAGTAAAATGAGAGGCAGAATCCGTGATATTAGAGTTTCGGAATGGGCTTTATTCCGGTGATCGATTATAATCGGATGCTTCAAGTTCCATCACCACGGGGGTTCAGGAAGTGAAGTACATACTTTATTGACAAGAAGTAACTTTTATAGTACATACATTATAATGAAGTGAATACAGTAGGCGTAACAATTGATAAGGACATTGACGTTTGGTCTGTGTAACCGAAAATGGGTGTAATAATGAGTAAAAAGGAACATGATTGGTTGTGATGTAATACATAGGTGGATCTATAAGATAATACTTGGCATAGATGCGCGCGCAGCAGTATGACGTATAATTGACGTGTAACTAGGGGGTGACGGGGACTTGACATTTAGCTCTACATGTGGAGACAAGAAGTCTGGGGGGTCAAGTCAACCTAATCCCAAATCATATCTAACATCCTATGTTTAAAGAACTATGTTATCCATAAAAGAAGGACTCTCGGACAGAATCTATTCTATACTGACTGTGCGTGCGTGTACAAGCGTCTAAGTGTCTACACTGAATGCGAGGGGGTAGGAATATTCCATGGTAACAGGGCTATGAATTACTTGCATGAGGACAGAGAAGATGGGCCTTTTTGCTTGGTAACTGGAAGAATGTTTACTTAAACTACTAGGCAGGAATGCATCGGCTGAGGGGGAGGCAGATAATTCGAAGGTGAAATACAGTTCTTGGCAGAGAATGGGCTGATGTCAGGCTTCGTGAGCTGCGCAGAGAATGAGACAAAGTTCATGGTCACAGATGCAGGCTCAGACTGGAGCTTTCAGAGGCAGAAGGCAAGAAGAGTTCGATGACAGAATCAGGGCCTACTTGCCTGGACTGTAAAATGGCATAAGTGAGCCATATAAAGGCGGTGGCCTTTCGTACTTAGGAAGGGAATATCCGGCCTATTCATGGCGGATCTGACAGAGGGCATGTTGACGGTGGACGCACATGTGTTTGCGTCTTCATAACTGGAACTGGAGGGAACATACATGTACTTGTGATTTATACATGAAACCGTTGGGGTCCAAGATAGGGGACATAACTGATCATGAAAATCCATATTTCCACAATACACACACCACCACACTTACTTCTACGGAAACTTACACATACTTAGTCTTTTAAACAATCACTTATAGAAACACATACTTATTCATACAGGAACTCTTTCAATCTCTCACTCTCACATATACTCACATATATACACCAATAGTCACATATACTAGTTTAAAACATATGTAGTTACACATAAAGACACTATTGAGACAGTCATTCACTCACTAACACACCCATACATACACTCATCCACCCATACAGTCCTGCACACATGCTGTCTTTAACACATACAAACAATGAGTCACTCATTCATGCACCCATGCACTACGTAATACCCCTCACCGAACCAGACACTCACACTCATACTGATACTCAAAAAACCAACTAATAACCTATTTAGACACTCATGTAGCTACACACCAACCCATGCAGCCACTTATACACAAAGTGAGAGACTGATACAGATATTTACATATTTAAACATTACTCACTAAGCCATGTATTCACTAAGATACACTTAATCAGTCAGTAATACAATCAATTTTTCAAAAACAATTCATCCATTTAGACACTTATATACCCATTTATTCTTCCATCGACCTTGAGATATACATATATAAAACATATTTAATTTTCAGAAAAACACACATTCACTGGATGATGTCATCAGTGATGTCATCAGTGATGTCATTTGAGATGTCATCAGTGATGTCATGAGTGATGTCACTGACCATGTCATGAGTGATGTAATATGTGACGTCATCAGCAGTGCATTGCGGGCGCGCGAGTTATAGTTAGCTGAACTAACTATAACGGGGCAATTTCAATGGTTTTTTACGAGTAAAATGTCCAGTTAACTATAACATGTGTGAAACCTATGGTTTTTTTCACTGAATTTCTAAGGTTTTTTAAATGCTAATTCCTAACTATAACGTGTGTGAAACCTATGGTTTTTTCACTGAATATATATATATATATATATATGGTTTATAGTACATTCCATTGCAGCCTCACCTCAGCTTCTGTGCCAGAAGTTGGTCACTATTACGAAGAAGCTAAGAAAAGGAACATTTTACTGTGACTGTTGCCAGAATAGTGGGTCAACTGTCTTTGTCAATTCAAGTGATTATCCTGGTACATCTGCAAAACTGGACACCACAGGGTTTAGGAAGCACATATTTGAAAGATACTCACTCACTAAGAACTGGCTGCCCTATCACAGTAAACCAGAATGGAATTCTGATAGTGGCTTAATCATATAGTGGCCTGGAATGGACAAGCTATTTTCAGGAGTGCCCCAGATCTGGCTAAAGGGTTGGCTACCAACCGAAGTGGTTGGGGGCTCAGTGTGGAAAAACTTCTACAGTGAGAGAGTGATAAGCTGACAAACTCAGACTGCACATCAACTGTCTAGAAATCTACTCAGAATGGACAACAGCAGTTAGAAATATCAATTGACTAGCCAGTACCAGGTTAAGAATAGTGGCTTAAGGGGCAAGTGATTTTTGACACTTTTGTCTGAAGAAGCAAATATCTATAGTAGCAGAACACCTCCTGGACACCAAAAACACAGTCATAAACTGTATTTCCAGGCATATGAGGGATTCAAGTGATTAGATGCTGGGTTCAGTGGTCTTTAAAAATCTAATGAGCAGATAAGGGTCACATGAGGTCGACTTCTTTGCCTCTCCACTTTTGCACGAGCTCTCAAAGTATTTCAGCTGGCACCAGGAAAGGAAAGTCTACAGGTGTGTGCCTTCCAACAGGATTGGGGGTGGCTTGCCATTATGCCCTTCCCCTGTCACATTGATTACCAGGCCGGCTTCCCAGGTAAGGAGACAGAAGGCGAACACAGTCGAGGTGATGCCTCTGTGGAGAGCACACATTTTGTTTCCAGTCCTTCTGGAACTTCCTTAGTATTCCCCAATCCTGAATCCCCATAATTGGAACATCCAGAAAGATGGTCAGGGCGACCACACCAGCTGGTCTCAGAAGAGTACCTCTGTCCGATGGCTTTGAGCATTACGATTACTGGAGTAGATAGTCCCTCCTAGGACTTTCAAAACAGTCTGAAGCCCTTATCCAAAAAATGTGGGCAGACAGGATGACAAAGAAGTACAAATAATCTTGGAGGAGATGGTAAGGTAGGTGTCTGGAAAAAAAACCTTGGATCCCATGAAGGCAGGCTTTGTGGATGTTGTCATGAGGGTTTTAGATGTTCTACCACTGGAGATTTTCTGGCAAGATATTTACTGCAGAAGAAGTAATAGTTATTGTTGGCAGATGGCCAAAATCCAATACCTAGCATTTCCTAGCATGTCTTTTCAGACTCGCTCAAAAGTGGCTCAGTTAGATGTTTAAAGGTCTACCAAAATATGACAGCAGAGATAAGGCCTGTAGGTGTTTAGCAGCTTCTGGTATCTATTACCAAAGTCTTCAGAGCTGTGACTGCCCCCATGATAGTGTTGGTTTTTAAAATATTTTATATCTTTGTGCATCATTAACAATGTGCAAAATGTAGTTTTGCTCTCGATTTTACATGTATACACTGATATGTTACTAGTATTTTTTAAAACAAATTTCCTATGACAGGTAGGAGTAATTTTTATTAACTCTTGTCAAGTAGGCCTCAATATGGGCCCAGTCGCCATCATTTTCAAAATGGATGTCTCACCCTGCACATTTCCCTGTTCATTATTTTTGCAGCACAGAGTCTTGTTTGTTTATTTCCAATGACGTTGTTCCTGCTGTTCTTGCTGAAAAACATCACAGTTTGATCACAATAATGTTAGATTTCCATGGAATTGCAGCTAGCTTAATGTGCCCTATTCATTCACAATAGTTTGCTGTTATTTATGCAAATAGTTTCACCCCTCATCTCCGGATGACATAAGACTAGAGTGGGCAGAATCAATATACATGTAGTGGGAAACTACTTAGGTGCTAAGGCAATATGACATTTAAAAAAACTGTTCCCTAATTTGCTGAGAATGTAACACTTTTGATCATACTATGATGATTTTGCAGTTTTATTGGTTTGATATGCAGAAATAGTGCTCATAAACAATTTTTTATAAACTATTGATTTAAGTGCATCAGAGTAAAACTTACATTAGTGTCTGCCATAAACCAGTGCGATTCATCCCAAAGATTCATTACAATTGACATTTGGAAACCAATAATACAGTTTCACCTCCCATAAGGACCAGTACCTACCCAAGTGTTTGGCTTTTTCCAGGGGTGCATTGCCATGAGTCCTAGATGTTCATATAATAACATACTTCTTATGCAACCCACATGCTTCATACACCAGTACCTTTAGTGTGGTGCAATGATTCATTCCACTAGTCCATTCAGCGATGGAGGGGGCATGGGCATCTGTCCAGTAGCACGCTATGTGTCTCTTTGCTACTAAGTAACCCATAGACACTAGCGATTGAGTGCTACAAGGTCCCCCTAGGTTTTCCATAATGACGAATAAAATACGTTTAGATCCAGTTCCAGGTGCTTGTCCACAACACTGGCCAGGGCCCTGTTGATGGCATGCCAAAACCTTCGGCTAAGAGGGCATTCCTAGAAGGTGCCTGGCGAGGAATAACATTAAAAGCAGTCAGGGCTGATGGCATGTCCCATATGCCTGAGTCGAAAGGGAGAGTAGTAACATTTATAAACGTATTTAAATTGAATGGTACAAAATCTCATAGATATCTCCAACAGTCTGCGTGCCATTTTAGCCTTAGTTCAACTCATCATTGTCAAGAGTTCCCAGATCTGCCTCCCATTTTGGCCTGAGCGGTACTAAGGGATAGGATGATGGAATTACTAGGGATTTATATAACCTTGAGATGTCTCCCCTGCCCAGGGTGCCCAATATTAATTTATTCTCTAAGGGGTTGTATTAAGGGACTGCAGTGAGTCTATCATGATAAGTATCCAGGGTGTCTTAGCTGCAGACACCAGTACAATTGCAAATTATGTAGGTTAAGGTCCAAAGCCAACTCCTGGAATGACCTGATATGGCTGCCGCCCAAACATCCCAGAAAATCGAAATCCCTATTAAGTCCCATCTAGCAAATCTGGAGAGTTTTGCTGTTTCGGCCAACCATGTACCCTGCCACCATGGTGTTGCTGTTGTTATTTTGTCATGCCATTTGGCATGTTTAAGCATGGCCTGCCAGCAAAGGATGAGAAATGGATGGAAAGCCCAATAGTACAGTTTTACATCTGCCCAGCACAACCCTGTCTCATAGGGTGTATGAGGAATTAAGACCTCCAACCCTCGGTCTTGGTCCACTCTCTCTCCGCAGCTCTGCTGTGCCGTCTCTTGCCCCCAGACTCTGACCTCCTCCTTGGGAGGTTCGAGGGTGCTGTCCACTCCTGCGCCTGCTGCCTGATCCAACTGGGACCAGACTGCCTGCAACCACCGTAACCTTTCTCAGCCGTTTTTTTCTTAATTTTTCCCTGTTGTGCCACTGTTATTGTGCCCATCTGTGTCTTGCTCTAATTCCACCACTGTTTTCATTTTCTCGTGCCTGCCTGTTCCTTTCACCTTTCGCCGCTGCTGCCCCTGCAGCCCATCCCCCCCGAATTTTCCCTGGGAATTCCCCCCCCTGGGATTCCCCTCCTCCATCCCACCTCTCCTACTTAATGGTGGCCGGTGCGTGGTCGCGCAGCGGATTAGCGCAGCAGGTTTGCCGCTGGCGCGCCGAAGGCTCAAAGGCAAGCCTGTCTGCACCCGTCTGCGACCCGACCGCGGTCAGCGCCAGGAACCCTGGACCTCTCACAACCCATCGCTACAACACCACCACCCTCCTCGCACTCAACCCTGGAAGACTTAGAGAATGGCAACAGGCTTCGCCGAACACGACCCACGGCCAGTTCTCCTGCCTCCACTGCCGCCAGACCCTCACCGCCACCCCGGCCTCCAACACTGCCGACGCCAGCACCGGCGACACCCTAAAATGTATCCTCCTCAACGTACGCTCTGTACACAAACACGCCATCGAAATCTGGAACCTACTCGACTCTATCGCCCGACATCACCTTCTTCACAGAGACCTGGACCAACGCATCCTCCTCCCCCGACATCAGCACCGCCATCCCAGACGGATACAAGTTCCAGAGGAAAGACCGCCCCAACCACCCAGGAGGGGGCCTCGCTATCGCCCACAAGAGCACCCTCATCCTCACCACCTCCAGCGAAACCTTCCGCTCCACCGAACACCTGCACTTCCAGATCCAGACCACCCCTAAAGCCACACTCCGAGGAACCCTCATCTACAGACCCTCCGACCCCGAACACCCTTCACCACCACCATCACTGACTTCATCACACCCCACGCCATCACCTCAGCAAACTACATACTCATTGGAGAACTGAACTTCCAGCTCGACAACCCCAGCGACCCCAACTCCACTTTCCTTCGTGACAATCTAGCAAGCAGCAGACTTAAACAAATCATCAACACACCAACCCACAAAGCAGGACACACCCTCGACCCCATCTTCATGGCAGGAAACAGCATCCAATTCAGCCATACAACGCAGCCGCCATGGACCGACCACCACTGCGTACACTTCACCATCTACAAATCCAAGGCACCCAAACCAGCCCCAAGCCCACCACGAAGGAACTGGAGCAAAGTTACTGATGAACAACTTAACTCCACCCTCACCCGAGACAACCACACCTGGGCACCCAACGCAAATGACGCAGCCAGAGAACTCCACACCTGGATCTCCAACTGTGCAGACGAGCTCGCCCGCTACGCAACCCTGACAGACAACGCCCCAGGAAAACTGCCTGGTTCTCCACCACTTTCCAAGAAGCCAGACGCACCTGCAGACTTCTGGAGAAGAACTGGAGAAACACCAAGACAACCGAAAACCACACCACCTACAAGGACGCCATGACAGACTACCACAACCAGATCAGAGCCACCAAGAGGAACTTCATTCACAACAAAATCCTGGCCAACTCCACCAACTCCAAGGAACTTTTCAGTGTCATTCAAGAATTTACCAACTCATGCAGCGAAGCCACAGACATCACCCCATCCCAAGACCTCTGCGACAAGCTTGGAACCTATTTCCACCTCAAGATCAAAAACCTCTACAACAACTTCATCCACCATCCACCAGGCGCCACTGACGGCCCCCAGAAACACCAGCCAGCCCACCATCTCCAACTGGACACCGATCACGGCCGAAGACACCGCCTCGACCATGAAAAGCATCCACTCGGGGACCACCACCGACCCCTGCCCCCTCACATCTACCACAGCTGCCATCACCCGAACTACAACGCACCATCAACACCACCTTCAAAACAGGCACCTTCCCAGATGACTGGACGCACGCAGAAGTCAGACCTCTGCTCAAGAAGCCCAAAGCTGACCCCACCGACCTCAAGAACTATCCGCCCATCTCGCTCCTCCCCTTCGCGGCCAAAGTTGCAGAGAAAACAGTCAACAGGAAACTTACACGATTCATTGAAGAGAACGCCGTCCTCGACCCGTTCCACAGCACAGAGACCGCCCTACTCGCCGCCACAGATGACATCCGCACCCTCCTGGACCAAGGCCACTCTGCAGCCCTCATCCTACTCAACCTATCAGCGGCTTTCAACACCGTATCCCACCACACTAGTCGCCAGACTACACAATGCAGGCATACAAGGAACAGCCCTGGACTGGATCCGATCATTCCTCACCGGAAGAAGCGAAAGGATCAGACTCCAACCCTTCCTCGAACCCCACGAAAATCACCTGCGGAGTCCCACAGGGTTCATCCCTGAGCCCCACCCTCTTCAACATCTACATGGCCCCCCTTGCAGTCATCGTCCGACAACACATCCTCAACATCGTATCCAACGCCGATGACACCCAGCTCATCCTCCCCCTCACCAAAGACCCCACCACTGCCAAACTCAACTTCCAAAAAGGAATGCAAGATGTCACAGTCTGGATGACCAACAGCTGCCTGAAGCTCAAAGCCGAGAAGACAGACGTCCTCGTCCTCGGTACCACCCCTTCTGCATGGGACAGCACCGAGTGGCCGATCTACCCCCTCAGACCACGCCAAGAACCTTGGCGCCGTACTTGACTCATCACTCACCATGAACTGACAGATTCACGCCAGCACCTCCAGCTGCTTCAACACCCTCCGCATCCTCTGCAAGATCTTCAAGTGGATCCCCCCTTCAAGGAAGACAGTCACCCATACACTCATCACCAGCAGACTGGACTATGGAAACGCACTCTACGCCGGCATCAACAAGTCCCTACTCTGCAAACTTCAGACAATACAGAACACTGCTGCCAGACTCGTCCTCGGCATCCCCCAACACGAACACATAAGTCAACACCTACGAAGTCTCCACTGGCTCCCCGTGTAGAAAAGACTCACTTTAAAAATCCTCACTCACGCCTACAAATGCCTACACAACAACAGACCCAAATACCTCAATGACAGAATCAACTTCCACGTACCCAAAAGAAACCTCCGATCTTCCAACCTCGCACTAGCCGAAACCCCACGCATCCACAGAGCCAGAGCAGGTGGAAGATCCTTCTCTCACATTGCAGCAAGACCTGGAACGAGCTACCGGCAGACATCAGACGCGCCCCCTCCCTGAACACCTTCAGGAAGACTCTCAAGACCTGGCTCTTTGGCTAAACAGATCTGCGGACCCCCCCCCTCAGTGCCTTGAGACCCTCACGGGTGAGTAGCGTGCTTACAATTCTCTGATTGATTGATAGGGTGTTAGGCGATACTTCTCAAAGAAGATGGGGAGTTTTACCCACCCAAAGCAACATATTGATTTGAGTCGGCAAAACTAAACAAAACTTAGGAGAAAGTATGAAGCGGTAGTGTTGTAGGACTATCATGCCTTGAAATCATTCTTTACTTTCGATAACTGTGGTAATATGTTGAATTCTCAATATCGCTGTTGGGAAAGGGCAACTGTCATGCTATGATATTGGAAGCTGTTACATGCCACTCTGAGTCCGATGTCCGCATGTCCCCTCGTATCAGGACCATGTTAGATTTCCTCCAATTCACCCTGAGTCCTGAGGCATAAATGTGCAGATGCTCCATGAGCCAAGAAACAGTGGTGTGGGTTTGCTGAAGGTAGAGGAGAATGTTGTCTGTGTAAAGGGAGATTCTATCTTAGTGTCCCCTTCCACTTACACCAGGCATCCATGCATCCACCCTTATTAGCTCTGTGAGTTGTTCCATCATCAGGGCGAAAAGCAGCAGAGAAAGTAGGCAATCCTGACCAGTTCCTCTCTTTATAGAGAAAGAAGGGGACAATAGCCTGCTGACCCTAACCTAGGCCCCCAAACTACTGTATAAGGTTTCATTCCAACGGAGGAACTGAGGGCTAAATCACATCTTTCAGAGACTGGCAAGAGAAAAGGCTAGAGAATTGTTTCAAAAGCATCCCCAATATCCACTAATGGAAGAGAGCTATCTTTGAATATTTTGTTTGCACGGCTAGGGACACATGCAAATGACATAGATAGTATCTGGTGTTCCTGCCTGGTATAAAATCATTTTGGTGTGCATAGACCAGAGAGTGCACCACCTTAGCCAGGCAAGTGTCAATAATTTTGGCAAGGATTTTATATTTTATATTTATTAAAGATATAGGACAGTAGGATACAATCTCCCCGGGGGTTTGCCAGGTTTCAGGATAACTGTTGTGGTTGCCCCTCTTAAGTCATAGGGGAGCGATTACTTGTCAAAAGCAAAGTCATGTAATGTCTGTAGGTGAGGGGGAAGGAGTGTCTCTTGAAAAACTCCGAGAGAAATCAATTGGAGCCAGGGATTTTACCCGAGGGCATCTATGTTATAGCTTCTTGTATCACCATTGAGGGGAGAGGGAGGTCTAGTTAAACCCTCTTCTCCAGTGGAAGGGTTCGAACACAAAGGTCGCTTATGATAGGGTTAACCCTTTCCGGGGAGGGAGACGGGCATCAAGCACACAGAGCATTTTAGTAAGAGGCAGATTCGGCTACTATGGATATTGCTGCTTAGACCGTTTCTCAGATAGAAGTCTACAGGCCAGAAACACACCTACCAGCACTATCCGCATTTGCAGGCCAATAGAGTAGTTTCCCTGCCTTATCACCCATCTCATACACCATCCCATAAGAGTGAAGCCAGCCTAGCCGGGCCCAGTCTATGAGTTTCTGCTTAAAAGCTATTCGGGCCTGATCGAGCTGCAATCAAATCATCTTGTTGAACTTCATCATGCCTGCATGCTCAAGGCACAAGAGCTCTGCATCTTGCTCTCTAGTTTTGCCACATATATATGATGGTGCCCCCACTCTGACAACTGTATTAAAGGCTTCCGAAAGCATGGTGGGAAGGAGACTGAGCCCCCACTGAAATCACAATACTCTATGAAAGTGTCGTGGAGAAAGCTGCCGAAGGAATCGCCCAGCAACAATAAAGCATTCAACGCACATGGCCCTTCTTCCCACTCGCTAATCTACTGACCATCAGCATCATAGGGGAATGGTCTGCGAGCCCCCTCAGGCGTATGTGTGTGTGAATGATAATACCAATATCTTTGGAGGGAGTAAAGAAGTAGTAAATAAGTCAATACGGGAGGAGGTGCTATGTAAGGGTGAGTAATAAGATTATTGCCTGTCACCACGGTAGTGTAGCCGCCAAACATTGACAAGCCCCAGTGCCCTAGCCCATGTGTAAGGGCACGATAGTCTGGTGGTCACCGAACAGATATCTGTGTCCTAGTCAGTATACATTAAAGTGTAGAAAGCTCCACCAATGTGAGTCAGACCTTGGGTGGAATTAGCTAAAAACTGTGAAACAGCCTCCAGCGTGGGGTCTAGTAACTGAGGGGAGCATACACACTGAGTACCATCCATGTATGACGCTCTAGGGGTCCAGAAACCATGACACAGCGACCCACGCGATCCATGGATACTTTATGCACAAAAAGGGGGAGGTTAACCTTAAGTTGATAGCCATACCTTGGGAACCTTGGGTGTATCCAAAGTGGTACACTCTAAAGTAACCATGCCTGTCCAAGAAGGAGCATTTTGTTCCCACTATGTGGGTCTTGTGAAACATCAGGACAGCAGGTTGAAGTCTTTTAACATACAAGATAACCGCTCCCCTTCTGAATTTATCATTGATGCCGTTGACATTCCAGGATAGTATACTGTAGCCATTTGGGGGTCCACAGGCTGAGTCTGGGGTCATCTAGGGCGGATATAGATCATGCAATACCTTACAGATAGGCTCCCACCACCCTGGCACTCTCATTTATAAAAGGAGGACCAACAAATAGAGTAAAAAGAGTAACAATAACCAAATCCCATAATATGCAGGAACTGAATTTCCATCCCTCTCCCCACCCTACACTTCTGCCCATAAAGCATCTTTGCCCTAACTGCAAAATATAACACAAAAGACCCAATAGAGGTAAGTGGGTGGTACCAACTGTGCCGAAGGTGAGAACCACCTGTTGGTGTGAAAAGTTTGTGAGCTACAGCAGCTGGTAAGAATGACAGTATGAGGAAAGTCAAGGGGAACTGTTGCCACTCAAGTCTCTTCTGTTGTGGCCCCTGGGAGGCCTCCCCAATGACATGGGCCAGGGGTGTTTAGGCCTATGAGAAGACCAACGTGTCCTTCTATTTCTCCTTGTATATGTGGAAATTGCCACCATATACAGACTTCCTTTCCCATCATTGGTGAGTCTGAAATGGAAATTTGGCTGTGGCCAAACTCAAGACGTTCCTCCACACAGGACTAGGTGCTCTTGGGTATACTGAAGAACAGAGATTTGTCTTTATAATCAACTTTGAGGCATGCTGGGAGCTGTAGCATGAACTGGTTTTGCATTGCCCCCAGCTTCTCCTTCACAGCCAAAAATGAGCAGTGTACAGCAGTGATGAGGGTTGAGCCACAGAGGTGCTTACTTATTTTGTGTGCATCAGGTAGGATTATATTTCAGTCCACCTAGTTCAGGAGCCTAGCAATCATTGGTCTCAGGGGGCCATGGTGGCAGACCAGCCATTAGCAATCTATGTTCCCTTTTGAAAATGAAACAGGATGACAGTTCCTCCATCGGGGAGACACTATTTCAGCCACTCGGCGATGAAGTGTTTTGGGTGGGCCCCTCCACCGTCTTTGGGAATCCTTCAATCCATATGTTGTACCTTTTGGACCTGCCCTATGAATCCTAGGTCCTGTCCTACACATGGCTAACCCTATACTGGAGAGCATGCACAGTAGTCTGAAGTGTGCGAGTAGAGTCTTCTACTGCAGATAGTCAGCCCCCCATCAATCACATTCAGATAGCCTGGCTGAACAAAGATAGGTTGAAGCTCAACTCACCGATCTTTCCTTTAAAGGAGATTCTCGAGTCCTGAATGGCTTGCAGTATGGAGGCTGTCGAGGCTGGTGGAGCACCAATCCCAGAGGCGCCCACATCACAGCACTCCTGTTTGTCAATAGTGGAAGAGTGCCTGGAAAACTTGTCTATCTTACCCTGCACAAGTAGACTGGATGGCTTGGCTATGCCCAAGCTCAGTGCAGGGTGGCCAACACAGCAAACAAATGGCCAACAGAATGGGCCAAAGTAGGAAATATGGTGCCAACAAGTAAGTGCAATCTGCTTCGTCTAGTGAGGGGGGGCCCAGAGCACACACTGCGTCCAGAGATGTGTGGTAGTGACAAGATTCCCAGGTGAGTTCACCAGAGTTCAACACAGCTACAGATGGGGCCAGGGCCCATGCCTCAGGGCCCCACCCTATCTCACCACCTATCCCACAATTCCATATGATGTAATGAAGAGTACCCTTGAAATAACACTCACTAAGCTCCTTGTTAACCAAAACACTCCTGGTCTGAACACCCATTTTGTGCTCTTCATGGCACTTCTCATTGATGCTCTATATATCAGACAGGAATGCTACTGGATCACTTTCATTGAGCCTGTACAGAGTGATTTAGATTGTCTCTCAATCAACTTGCAATTATCCAGTGGGGGCCTCACACCTGAGGCGTCCCCCGGCTCAGATCGGAAACTCCTCGTCATCTGTGGTCCTAGAGTGGGTCGCTTCATCTTCTAGTGCCAGGGACTCCGCCAAGCCTCCTAATAGCTTGGAGCAGTGGGCCTTCTTCTCCTCAGCACATGTAATGCCTGCTTTGGTGGTGGGCCAGAAGCTCCAGCCAGTCAGCAGTCCGATTACTCCTCATGTCTCCAGTAAACTTATTACTAGTAACATTTCTGCTAGTAAAGTTACTACTAGTAAAATTACTAGTAGTAATGTTACTAGAACTAATTTACCTTTGTGAATACTCAAAAGTAGTAAAGTTAGACTTTTGGTTTCAGTTAGACTTTTGGTCTAACTTTACCCTTATGAATCGGGCCCTTCCTATTTTTTGGGAGGGGGAGGCTTCTCACTAAGCGATGCAATGGTGTCCAAAAATGTCTCCTAGAGAAGAGGCTATCACGAGTGCAGTGGAGTGGTCCACCGAGCCCACTTTCAAACCACTTTACCTAAAGTTGGAGAAGGGGGTTCCTTTCTTAGAGTGGAAAGCTTTAAACAAGCATAATACTCACCTCTGGCCCTGACACAGGTGTGAAATATAATACAGAGATGGAGTCAAGGATTATATCTACCTGGCAACAGCTTTTCTTCTTCCTCTCCATATGATGAAGATGACTTCCATATGGTTTGAGTATTTCAACGTTGTTTTTGGTGCACTAGAAATACGTAGCCCACCGTTCTGAGGAATTGGAACTGTTGATTAATACTTAAAGATAATTTCAGTTTTTCTCACTGTAGTATATTCTAACTGATGCTTTTTTAAATTTCTGTCAAATCAAAGGCAAGAATGACAGTATATGTGAAAATGTTGAGCTAATGGTTTGTCACACGCAAAAGAGATGATGCGATGACTTATTATGGACTACTTAACAATGAACAATCTATATAATTGGTGTTTTCTTTGATGGTTTATAGCATCATTTACAGGGTAATGGGAAATGTAGTTTGAAAATATTTGATTTCTCATTTCTGTTTGAAGTGCTGGAATTGGAAATAAAAATATAGGTATAGTCCTCTCCTATGTATCCTTAATAAAATTGAACGTTTCTGTTAAAAAAGCTACAAGATTTTATAGCATTGATTATACAATATCCAATTTGAAATCTAATGATGGTGAATTCAAAACTTTTAAAACAGAATTCCATTGATTTTTGATCTGAGATTTTGGCACAAATTATTTTATTTGTACGTTACCTAACAGACTAAATATCAGTTAAATGGATTGGAACTTATACGTAGCCGCGGGGGTTGGCTTAAAACACAGCACAGAAAAATGTGTTGTACATATGTGAACTACAAACAAATGATAAATAAAGTGCTTGACTGTGAGTCACTTTAGTAGACAATAAGGTGATCTGAGATACAAGTCCGTCCTTCAAATTTACCTCAAAAGTACATGATCTTATTAGACTTTGACAATATGGTAGAACAAGCAATAGCAGCAACAGAAAACCATCACTTCTCTGTCTAACTTCAGCTTTTTTGTGTCAAGTGAAAGTGGCTCTTTACTGACTGGTGAGTTTGTATAAAGTTGAATGGAAGGATGAGTCTTGGAGTATGACAATAGGAAAATAGAAGTGGGGTGTAAAATTAGTGCATGGGGGGATTAGTGAGTAAATGGGTGTGTGGATGGGTGGATTACCAGTGTATGGATGGATGGAGGCATACATTGGTGTTTGACTTCATGGATAGATGGTTAAATAAATAGATGAGTGCACAAATGGATAAATAAGTGAGTCAGTGCACGGGTTGCTGCAAGAGTGGGTGGGTGAATGGGAAGTACATCGATGCATGAATGGGAATTGTTGTTAGAAATGTTTACACAGCTTGGGATGGAGGCTTCACACCATGAGAGTAAGTTACACCGGGCCTCTGTTCCTCAATGTATAGAATTGTTTAAACCCACCTTTCTCAACTTTATTTGGAAGTAACTTGAAGTACATGAAAATGGATGTACGAAGCTGGCTCTGTATATACTATACCAAAATGAGGTATAGTGTGCACAGAGTCCAGTGGAACCCCAAAAGTAGGCAGAGGTAAAGTTAGATAGCACCTCACTCTCGATTTGTGGTAGTGTGGTCGAGCAGTAAGGCAGTATCAGAGGGCAGTGTTAAGCATTTGTTGTAGACACTCAGTCAGCAAATGAACTCACACACTCAAAGACTGAACTTCAGACCAATTGTTTTTGCATACAAATATTCTTTTAGTTATTTTATTTTCTATAACCAAGCAAACCTGGCACATGTAAGCAATACATACTTTACAGAAGTAATGGAGTTTGTAAACAGTTTGAATTGTAATTGTATATGCACTTTGTTTTGACTTACAGAATGGTTGCAGAGAAATGCAATACTTTGTAAATACAGAACATAGACTTGAATGGGATTTTCAGTAAAATACCAGGTAAGTTACTTTTTAGATTACTTTTCTTACTCAGAGTAGTATACCTGGATACTACTCTGGGACATTTCCTGTAAACAGGTAAGGTAAATCGTTTTTGTTAAATAGTGCAATTTTAAAGAGTTTCTTTAGGTTTTCAAACTCCACACTTAAAAACACTTCCATGAAAAACAGTGAATGTTATCGTACGGAGGAATATAGTGTTAGCAGTTTTAAGGTAAGTATTTGGTAGTGGGATTTGAGGTTCTGGGGGTAGACTCAGGTGTACCCCAGGGTCAGGAATGCACTCTTGTTACACCCTCAGCGGCACTAGGGCGGCCGGGTGTAGAGTGCTGAGGCCCAATGTTATCCAATAGGGGGTGGGGGTCTCTGGTTGGTGGCTGCTGACGAGCAGGCCACAAGGTTGTACGAGCCAAGCTCCTGGAGTTAGGCTCAGGGTAAAGGGGGATCCGGTTTAGCACACAAAGTGCACCCGCAGGGGCGGCTGGGAGCAGGGTGCTGTTTTGGCGTCGGGTGCCCTGTTGTTTTTAATGGGGATTTTTGTTTTTGATTTTCCGCTGCAGGCTCGGTCCAGGAAAACTTCTGGGAGGAGCCAACAACTGGGCAGGTAAGTTGGAGGGCTCGGGCACATAGGTGCACCTCGGGTTCTTTTCTCCAGGGCGGATGGAGGCAGGCGTGTCTTTTGAGGCCGAATTTCACTTTACCGGGCCACTCGTGGTTGGTGGGAGGTCTCGGTGCAGAGGCTGCAGGCGACATCAGGCAGTCCTGGATGGGTCAACCCACAGTGGACTCGGACTCTGGAGTGCTGGGGACCTCGCTGCGACTGGTGGGCCACTCAAACTCAGCCGTAGGCAACGGATGCAATAGTGGTTCCAGGCATCAAGTTTCTTTTTCCTCAGCAGGCTCGGAGTCTTTCTTTGGTGTTTCTTCTGAACAGAGCTGCTGTTCACAGGAGATACAGTCTTTGGTGGAGGCAGTCAGTCCTCCCAGGGGTTCTGGAGGTTGCTGGCTGCAGGACAAGACAATTTTTGGGGCAGAATCTCTGGAAACTGCAGTGGGGCCAGTCGGGCTGGGGCCAAGTCAGCTGTTCACTGCAGTCTCCTCTGCTGGGCGTCTTATTTTGTCCTTTTTCTTCTTAGGTTGAGGAAATCTGCCTTCTTGGTTCAGAGCTGCCGCCTAAATACTGTATTTAGGGGGTGCTTTAGGAGTCTCGTGGTCAGTAGCCAATGGGCTACTGACCTTAGGGTGACTACACCCTGGGTGTGCTCACCCCACGTCGGGAGTGAGCACAATCCCTAATCCTGATTGGGGAGTGCCTGCCATCTGCAAGATGGTGGACACTGAAGATTGGGCTTCACCTCGACTCCCCCACCTGAGGGGTGGAGTTGGCAGAGGAGGGCACACCTTCTGGGCTGGCTAGATTTTCCCCACCTCTCTTCCTCACGAAAAGGAGGGGAGCCAGGAAGGGGGCCTGCTCCCGATAGCAGGAGAGGCTGGGAGTCGCATTACAAAGGCTGCCAGGCCTTTGAAGCTCCCCTGCCACAGATGGCTCTTCCTGGCCCTGGGGGAACACCTCCGGTCAGGAAAGGCTTTGTTTCTGGGCTCAGGGAGCGAAGGCTCCCACCCGAGGGGTCCAGAAACATGTCTTGTGGTGGCAGGCTGGTGTGTACCAGTCAAGGAACCCACCAGAGGCTGGTCGTTTTTCAGGGGGCATCTCTAACATGCCCTCTGTGTGCATTTTTCATTAAATCCCACACTGGCATCAGTGTGGGTTTAATATGCTGAGTGCTCAGTTTTTAGTGTAGCCATTATGGTGCTGTGGAGTTCGTAATGACAAGCTCCCAGCACCATATAGTCTTAATGGCAACACTGCACTTAAAATGTCTAAGAATGTACTTAGACACTGTAGGGGTACAGGGCTCATGCACTCTCACCACTGGTATAGGGCACCCAGCTAGAGGGGTGACTGATCTACGCCAGGGCAGTGTATTGTAGGCATGGCACACAGGGATGTGTGCCATGTCGACTCTTCACTTTATTCTGCACCAAAACACGCAGCCTGCAAAGACAGTGTGTGTATGTAAAGGTACAGGGCCTCTAAGGGTGGCACAATAAGTCCTGCAGCCCTTTGGGGTCTTCCCTGGTTACAGTGCCCTGGGTACCTTTGGTACCATTTATCTGTGGCCAGAGATGCCGATTGGGCTAGTTTTGGGGAAAAACACAGGCCATGGGAACCTGATTGGCAGGGATCCAGGGCACATCAAGTCAAAGTGCATCAGTAGTCTGGCCAAAAGTGGAGGGGACACCAACAGATGCTCACATTATGACTAACAATTAAAACTTTTATGGCAGGAGATGGATCTCTAAGGCCATGGAGACCCACAATACATGTCAGGAATGCATACACTTAGTCTTAGACTAGTGCTCAACATAGCTCTTCTCTCTCCTGATTCCAGATGCTGATGATCTTGGGAATGCCTATCTGATCTTGCTCTCCGGCACCTTTCACAAAGTCGATTCAGATGTATCTTAGGAGAAGTATGTGGCAGAGGCAGCTTCCTCTCACTCGGTGTGGATAATATGTGGGACAAGAATATGGCAGCAGAGGACACGTCTGATCCCATTCTGCACCGGGGGCCTGTCATGTTTTTCCAGTGAAACTGTGTGTGGACAGTCTGTGTGCCAGCAGCAGGGGATGTGTTGACAGGCTCTCTTTCACAGCTCCCCTGTTCTCAACCAGCTTAAGTCACCAGAGCCTAATTACTGCTGGCATGAGCTATCAGTGAAAGTCAGGCTATAGGACAAACCTAGAACCACCACAGTTTATTGAGTGATGCAAGGTTAGAAACAGTCACCTTTCGTATTTGAACTCATGCCTTTAATGAGCCAATTAGCTGTAACCAACCCACAGGCTGTAATGAAGACTGATTAAAAATGGGAATAATATTCAATGTTTACATTAAAACAAGTGGGGCTGACCAACTGCCTTCCTATCTGTGAAATGTATTGATTGTGTAAGCTCTTTAAAACATTCATTTCTGCCTTATGCCTGATATAAAGATATATCTCTATACATTCATGAAACTATGTGGATTGTCACCCATATGAGCACAATTTAAAATGAAAGGATTTGTTTTTCACTTACATTAGGAGGACTTCATACTGTTGTTAGAGAAACCTGTGAGTAACAAGCTTCGAAATGTCTTATATGACATGTTATACAATACACTACTTACCAGAATCCATCACCACTGCATGTAGCTATTCTTTTAGAATCCTTGTGGCTCCATGCAATGCAGAATATCCCATTCTTGCCGTGCTTTAAGATATGGAAAATGTGCACTAAAAGTTAGACATTCTTCTTATTTTGGATATTTGAAGAGAAAAAGAGGTACATGAAGAACAGAAAAATGTGAAATCAAATTACAAAAAAAGAAACTGTGCAGCAGGACAAATTTACATTCCCTTCTTAACGTAGTCTCCATGCTCATACCTCTTCATTATACCTACCGAATCTCTAGTTATTAAAAAAAACTAAAATATATTCATCACTGTTTGCCACAATGCTTGAAATAACTGGAAAATGCCCAATAATGTTATGCAGCAGTCTTTCTGAATACATGGTCACCCTTTTTAGAGTACCTGAAAATAGTGATATGTGTGGAGCAACTGAACTGTTGCCACTTAATGAGCCATTTGATTTTGAGTTCTGTAGTGTGACCACCATACTGTTTTAGAAATGTGTTAATATTGAATCATAGCAGAGAAATAATGTGTCCAGTTACTATCACAAAAATGTGGTGACATAAATTCATGTAGGAAAAGTCACACACATGGTATTTCAGAAAGTTTAACAAGTTTCATACCTTAGTTAACACACTTCCTGGTGCCTATTCTAACAGCAGAGTTCTGGTCACATGTATCAGACTGGATCTGGATCTTTTTCTAGCAATTTGCTCCTGCACGCCGATAGGTGGTCCCATTGCGCTATACCTGCGCACTTATCACTTTTCCTTTTAAACTCTTCCATGCCTTCGGACGTGTATCCAACAGACCAGATTAAAAGCATCACAATGTTCAACATTTAACTTGGGACCTTTTTAGAAAACTGAAAGTCTCTACAGCACAATGGGGTGGCTACACTATAAGCATCTTACTCAATGATCTCCCAACACCGCTCACAGGAGAACTAGAAATAGATGTTAGAAAAAAGTGGCTACAAACAAAAGAGTGGGGAATGTGGGCTAAGCATAAAATCATAATATAGCCCACCAAGTAATCATGAGACCGTTGACAAGTTATGTTCGGTAGCGTCAAAAGAACTGAAATGTTTGAGGACCAAGAAGAAGACAATGAAACCTAATATAACTAACAAAGGGAGGCATTGAATAAACTGAAGAAAGACCCTAGAATAACTTTAACACTTTGGACAATATCGGGACATGGTGGTGATGGACAGCAAAGACTACAAGGCTGAAGCCTTAACACAGCTACCGGATCAGGGATTTTCTACGTTAATTGACAAGACTACTTATGTAAAAGTAATTATAAAATATCTTTACTTTCTCACTGAGTTGTAGGACAAATGAATGCTTGAATACAAGGAGGTAATGTTTCTAAAATGTGATTCTACCCAAGTTCCTACTTTCTACCCCTTACCTGAGGGTTCATAAAAGTCTTGTGGCACCCCAAGGAGCTCAATAGTTTAATCTAAAAATAGCCTTTTAGAGAATATAGAGTATATATATACCACAACCTCTTCAGCATGTTGAATTCCTGAAGTCCAATGTGAAGGACACAAAGGACAAAAAAAAAATAGAATATATAAACTGGAACAACGATTACTACTTCTACATCATTACACTTAACATCAGTATTCTTTAACATCAGTAGTCTTTACACCAGCATCAGGCACAACAAAGGGTCCTCAGCATGCAAATATGTTTGATAGACAAGATCTCTTGTATACTATGAGCACACCCTGATGCTACACAGCATTTGGAATTCTGTCTAACAGAGAACATCTTTACATTTGATTTGATGTATTATAGACAAACACATGGGACTGCACTGGGCACTTGCTTCGCCTCGAGTTACGCAAATCTCCCTGGTAGGATGAGCAGGTGGCATGGGTAGACAATATGTGCTAATAGACAGACTAAGTGGTGATTTGGTACCATTACTATGACAACCATTTCCTTATATGGAAGGGGATGGAGAAAAAAGCTAGAGCATCTGTGGAGCCACTGAAAAACAAAGAGGTAGAATACTTGGGGCCGATTCACAGAACTAACTTAATACAAAATCCTGAACTTACTACTTTTGGTATTCACAGAAGTTAGGATTTTGTCTTAAATTTGACTTAAGACAAACTTAAGACAGACTTAAGACAGACTTAAGACAAACTTAAGACAAACTTAAGACAGACTTAAGACAGACTTAAGACAGACTTAAGACAAACTTAAGACAAAATCCTAACTTAAGTCTGTCTTAAGTCTGTCTTAAGTCTGTCTTAAGTTTGTCTTAAGTCAAACTTAAGACAAAATCCTAACTTCTGTGAATACCAAAAGTAGTAAGTTTAGGATTTTGTCTTAAGTTAGTTCTGTGAATCGGGCCCCTTGAATTTTACCTTCACAATTACAGACAGGGGAGTACTGACTAAAGTGTATCCAAAGCAGGAATCTTGTTAATGGTATACTGAAGGAGTAGAAGCTTCAGGAACCTTAAATAGAACAACCCCTAATTAGGAGCTCCTAAGAGCTAGGACAAACTGTACATTGGATAGTGACTATGAGAAAGCTAAACATGATATGCTGAGACAGTTTACAGAGAGACAGTACCCAAAAAATATTTTAGATGGAGCAGTCAATAAGGTATCTAAGTTCCAACAAACTGATATCCTGAAAGAGAAGAATGTTACAAGCTTGGTCCCCAAAGCAATGATGCACCATTATTCATTACAAATTTCAATGTAAAAGCATCTAGGATTTTGACAGTTTCTCAAAGAAAGTTTCAAAATATTAAAGACTGATCCGGTCCTAGGAGACTGATTGGCTGCATAACTGTAGGAAGCTGGCTCTGTATATAGCGTGCTAAAAAGAAGTACACCATGCAGAGAGTCCAGAGAATCCCCAAGTGGAACACAGAGGTAAAAGCAGAGAATTCTAATGCTCTTTCTGTGGTAGTGTGGGAAAGCAGTTAGGTTTATCGAGGGTAGTGCTAAGCATGTGTTGTACTTACAGAGGCAATAAATGAGACACTCACTCAAGAATAAATCCAAGACCAATATATAAAAAAAAAAGTATGTCTTTTTTAAGACCCAGAACGCAGTTCTAAGGTAACTACTTTCGGAGTTACGATTTTTCAAAGTTTGGAAAATATATCACTTTTGTATGCAATTATGCACCACAGGAAACCTATACCCAGGACACCAGAACCCCAAAGGTAATACATAGGGAACAATGGGGAGAAATATGCATATAAAATCAGGCATTGCTTTCACGAAGTTCCCATTCTTATTTTAGGTCGATGTTGGGACCAGGTTGGGGAGAAGTTGGGGAGCATCCTGATCAGGCGGGAGCAGATTGCTGAGGGTTTTGGAAACTAGTGCGCAAAGACGAAGGGGGCAACTTGAAAATGCACTGAACAGGTAGACTTACAGGTTAGACCGTGGGTCCGCTTGAAGAGAGGAGGTCACAAGGGCATAGGGACCACGGCAGCAGAGCTGGTTGGTCAGTGCTGAAGCTGGTTGGGCCGGGTACAGAGTGAACAGTTCACCCTGGCGTTGTGGATCTTCAAGATCCTAGCGGTTAGAAGCAGGCAAATTGGAGAGATGATTTCTGGACTTTTAAGCCACCTAGGAAGTGGCTCTTGGGTGTTTAGATGTCCCTTGATGGGTGCTTTCTTCTGGTGCTTTGGGAGTCCAGTGTGGACTCTTCTTCTTGGGCTTTACCGTTGGGGGTCTGGTATCCTGGGTATTGGTAGGCTGTGGGTCCAGTAGGTCCTGGTGCATCTAAACTTGGTGGGGATGCAGATCTGACTACCCAAAGCTGTTGCACCTCTTCTTGCTTCGGTGGTGCATCAAGGTCATCAGGGAGCAGCAAGTCGACAAACCGGACTTCATGCGATCAGGGTCTGCGGTGTGCAGGGGAGTGATACCTTCACTCCATGGGAGCTTCTTGGTGATTTCTTGAAGGCTGGAGGTGCTATAGGGTCTTGGAGTCCTTTCAGGACGACACAGCAGCAGCGATTGTTGAGTCCTTCTTGCAGCTGGCAGTGTTTGGCGCCTTTTCTGAAGTTAGGCTTCTGTACACGTGCAGCTGGTCTTCTTTATCCTGGTCTACTTTGGTTGATGAACTTGATGTTCAGGTCTCGGGGAGACACCTAAATACTGAATTTGAGGGCGTTGCAAGGGGAGACAAGTAGTAGCCAATGGGTAACTTACCTTTAGGGTGTCTACACCCTCTAGTGAACACTTTCTGTAGGAGGAGGCACTACCCTAGCCCTGATTGGAGGTCTTCTCACCATCTCAAGATGGTGGAATTTCAGTTGAGAGGGGTTCAACTCGCCTGCTCCACCTAGGGGTTGTGCAGGCTGAGGATAGACCCTCTTCCTCATCTAACTAATTTTCCTGCCTTTCCTCCCACCATGAGTGGAGCAGGAAAGGGGACTTGGCCTCCCACACTATCTGGAGGTTACTGGGTTGGATTTCAAATGTGGAATGGCCTTCTAAGCTTCCCACCCAGGAAGGTATCCTGTCCTGGAGGAGGTGTGCAACACCCCCGCCTAGAGCAGGTATTGTTTCTGTCCTCTGAGAGTGCTGGATCTCACTCCACGAGGTCAGAAACATGTCTGGTGATGGCAGGCTGAAAGAATCTGGCCGGAGACCCCACTAGTGTTTGGTTCGGTTTCAAGGGAACCCTCTAAAAGGGTCTCCTGCGTGAATTTATTAATGAAATCAACTCTAGCATCAGTGAGGATTTATTAAAACATGAAGTTTAGTACCCAACATCTTATAGTGAAGCCATCATGGAGCTGGAAAACTCATGTTGACAAGTATCCAAGCCCATGTACTCTTTCTGGCTTCCATGTTCACTTACAACATCACAGCATGGCCTGGACATTGGAGGGTCATATTTGCTCATGCTGATATGCCAACACATAGGATATAGTGCATCCTGCCTTAGGGCTTAAGGCCTGTAGTAAGGGTGACTAACCTATATCTTATGCAGTGTATGAGTGGCATGGCACAGAGGGCTGTGTGCCATGTGGGCTCTTCAGATTTCCTGCACTAAGACACAAACCCTGCAATGGCCGAGTGCATAGCCTTGGTGAGGGAGCCCTGGGGTGGTACAACCAGTGCTGCAGCCCCAGAGGACCCTCTTCAGTACCCATGCCCTAGGTACCAGAGGTGCCACTTACTAGGGACTTACAGTGGCAGCTGCAGGTGTGCCAAATGTGGTGCAGTGTTTTGGGAAAGAGATTTGGCACTGGGGACCTGGTTAGCAGGGATCCAGTGCGCTTACAGAACAAAATTACATCAGGCATCAGGCCAAAAGTGGGGGCTTACCATGCACGAAGAGGCACTTTAATACAATAACCATCAATACTTTTAAAAGTCTGAGAGACATTCTGACACATAGTCACTTTAAGAAGGAAAAAAGTCATGACTGGTTAAAACAATCAGGTAAGGTTTTAAAACATATAAAGATACAAGGTATGTACAAAATAATGTAGATGTGTCATATTTCAAAACACATATAAAGGGCAAGAATAGAAAGATTGAAAAAATTATCACTTAAAATTCTGATTACTGCATTTTTGTCTTGTCTGATATTGGAAAACAGTACGTGGGAAGTACAATATACCCATTGAAAAAGATGGTTCTCAAGTACCCTCAAGCCACAGGAAATAACGATCCAACCAACCCAGTGGTGAGACACTTCAGAGAAATGCATGGGGGCCATAGAAATCAGTTGAAGTTTTTTTGAATTGAAAGATTTTTACCCAGAGTGCGGGGAGGCATCTGGGTGAGGATCCTAAGAATCCATGAGAAGAAATATATCTTAGTCTTGCAGACCAAAACCCCAGAGAGTTTGAAAACCGATGAAGAGCTAGTGGTTCATATCAATTAAGGTCTCTACATCTACACTAATTGATTCTTTACAATGGATTAAATGGGAATGGTTGCTTACTAACTAGAGCAGTATAAATTGAGTATGCATAGCTTATTTTGTTCCGTTCACTGTTGTCAGTTTCAAATGATTTCTGTCATGCATTAGGTAACAGCAGGTAATATTTCAAGGGCCTTATGAACGGGGGTGAGGGAAAAGAATGCTTAGCAATATGCATATAGTGTTATTACAAATATCACTAGTGTGATCAGAAACCACAAGAGTATTAGTGGGTGTATTTCAATTCAAGATGAAAATTATTATGATTAGATTGTGTAGGTGCACCGTTCTAATTTAGTTAAATGTGTTAAATGTAGCATTAAACAAGAGTTATGTTCCACTTTAATAATGAATTGGGTTAATGGTAGTCAGTTTATTGTTTTTACTTTCACTAGCACTAGATCACTTTAAAAATGGGGACTTGTTGTTTTCATGATTCAAGGCTCAGGGAAAGCCAAAATGTATCTTGTTGACCTTAGTAAACAACTTGCACCAGAGTGTGTGCTTCCAGACTCTGATATGTTTAATTGCTGCTCTCACTGTTGTATGGCACCCTTCCTGAGAGGGAGGTTGGAGGAGAAGGAAGCATTCAGATGAATCAAATATTAAACCTGCAGTTGTTTGAGATTGGTAAGTAGTACACTGCAGGCGGGAATATAAGGATGTCATGCTTATAACTAGCTGGACATTTAGAGTGCTATCATGGAACTATGTATTTTACTGTTTGCAAGGCATTAAGTCTAAGCTCCATGTGGCTGTGGGATACTAATCATTTTTAGGTTTCGTACAGTGAGCTTCTTACAGCCATCTCTTGCAACCCAGCGGTGAGACACTTCAGAGAAATGCATGGGGGCCATAGAAATCAGTTGAAGTTTTTTTGAATTGAAAGATTTTTACCCAGAGAGCGGGGAGGCATCTGGATGAGGATCCTAAGAATCCTTGAGAAGAAATATATCTTAGTCTTGCAGACCAAAACCCCAGAGAGTTTGAAAACCGATGAAGATCTAGCGGTTCATATCAATTAAGGTCTCTACATCTACACTAATTGATTATTTACAATGGATTGAATGGGAATGGTTGCTTACTAACTAGAGCAGTATAAATTGAGTATGCATAGCTTATTTTGTTCCGTTCACTGTTGTCAGTTTCAAATGATTTCTGTCATGCATTAGGTAACAGCAGGTCATATTTCAAGGGCCTTATGAACGGGGGTGAGGGAAAAGAATGCTTAGCAATATGCATATAGTGTTATTACAAATATCACTAGTGTGATCAGAAACCACAAGAGTATTAGTGGGTGTATTTCAATTCAAGATGAAAATTATTATGATTAGATTGTGTAGGTGCACCATTCTAATTTAGTTAAATGTGTTAAATGTAGCATTAAACAAGAGTTATGTTCCACTTTAATAATGAATTGGGTTAATGGTAGTCAGTTTATTGTTTTTACTTTCACTAGCACTAGATCACTTTAAAAATGGGGACTTGTTGTTTTCATGATTCAAGGCTCAGGGAAAGCCAAAATGTATCTTGTTGACCTTAGTAAACAACTTGCACCAGAGTGTGTGCTTCCAGACTCTGATATGTTTAATTGCTGCTCTCACTGTTGTATGGCACCCTTCCTGAGAGGGAGGTTGGAGGAGAAGGAAGCACTCAGATGAATCAAATATTAAACCTGCAGTTGTTTGAGATTGGTAAGTAGTACACTGCAGGCGGGAATATAAGGATGTCATGCTTATAACTAGCTGGACATTTAGAGTGCTATCATGGAACTATGTATTTTACTGTTTGCAAGGCATTAAGTCTAAGCTCCATGTGACTGTGGGATACTAATCATTTTTAGGTTTCGTACAGTGAGCTTCTTACAGCCATCTCATAGCATACCATTTGTTAGCTTCAGCGTCGCTCTCATTTGCATTGCTCCCATTTGTCACAGCATGCTGGTGTCATGTCCTATTCTTGTATTTGGACTTTTTCCAGGGCATTGACCAAGTACTTGTGTCCATCCACTGCTCCTAGTTGTTTGAGCTACTCTACTCTATGCCACTGCTCTCTCCGCCAGTCCAGTCTACTCTATGCCACTCCACTCAATGCCACTCCTCTCCATGCCACTCTACTCTGCAGAATGCCACTCCACTCCACACAATGCTCTCTACACCACTCTACCCACTTCACTCCACAAAATGTCACTCTATACCACACTAGTCTACACTACTCTATTCTATGCTACTCTTCTCTAAAACACTCCACACCACTTTACTCTATGCCACTCTACGGCACTCCACACCACTCTATGACATGCTACTCCACTCTATGTCAATCCATGACACTTCACTCTACGGCACTCTACTCAGCTCTACTTTATGCCACTCAACTCTATGCTGTTGCACTCTCCATTTATCCACTCTACACCACTCTCCTCTAATCTGCACCACTCTACTCTACGCCATTGTACTCTACGCCACTGCACACTACACCACTCTACTCTACGCCACTGCTGTCTATGCCACTCTACTCTACACCACTCTACTGTATGCCATTGAACTCTAGTCTACTCTACTTTATACCACTCCACTCTACTCTTTGCCACACCACTCCACTCCATGCCACTCCACTCCACAAAGTGCTTCTCTACAGCACTCTAATCCACTTCACTCAAGACTATGCAACTCTTATCTAATCTATGCCACTCTACTCTATGCCACTCTAAGCCACTTCACTCTATGCCATTTCACTCTACCTCACTCGAAGCAGCTCTACTCCACTCCACACCATTTTACTCTATGCCACTCTACTCCACTGTACAACACTCCACTCCACTGTACGTCACTCTACTCCACTTTACGGCACTCCACAACACTGTATTCTACGTCACTCTACTCTACTCAGCTTTACTCTATACCACTCCACTATACACCACTGTATCCTACGCCACTCTACTCTATGCCACTCCAAGCTATGCCATTTTACTCCATCCATTGTACTCACTCTACCCCTCTCCACTATTCTATGTCACTCTACTGTACACCACTCCACTATACGCCACTTCACTGTAAACCACTTCACTCTATACCACTCAAAGCCACTCTTCTCTACTTCACTCTGCACCACTCCACACCTCTCAACACGATGCAACTCCACTCTGCTCTACTCCACTTTGATGTACAACATGAACCAAAGACATTGGCAAAGCCAATAGTTCTCTCGTAGGCAAAACCTATTGGCTTTACCAATTCTTGTTCCGTTTGAGATGGAAAGAAATTACCTCTGTAACTAACATATGTGATTTTCAAAATTAAAGGTAACCTTATTTTAGTTCTGTGTTATCCTGATGGCACCTTTATTGCTCTTTAGCAGATGTGACTGGCAAGCCATTGCCTTTTAACGGGGAAGCCAGGCAATAAGTCTTCGTCAAAGAGACATTTTGTGGTACAACCCCATCTCTAAAGCTAAAACCCGACATGGGTCAGGCTGAAAATTACAAAGACAGCGCAATCAGGAGCATGCACAGGGATCACAATTACGACTTGTGTAATAATAATGGCATTCTCACTTTTTTCCCCTGGTAAATTGTCAGGAATGTTATTTTTTAATATTTAATCGGAATGTTATGCCTCATTCCCAGGACAGAAAAGTGATATAGAAGGTATTTACTGGACCCGGGAAACACCTTAACCTAGGTTTGTTGTATTCACTGGGTGTAGCAAGTGCCTTCCAACTTTGAACCAACTCATAATCAGACCCCTTGTGTGCAAGGGGAACACAATAGTATTTAGTCAAAGTGTGTTTGATGTGATTGTGTGCCAGTCAGTTATACAGAGAAATTATCGTGGAGTGGCAAAATAAAGAATCATATTTCAGGACAGTTAACTTTCAGAAGAGTTAGCTTCTGGTCTAAGCTTCCAGAAGAGTACCTCTAACAAATGAGGACCTCTGGGCAGCTCGTTCCCTGGGACCGAATTTAGCTCCTGGAAGTCGAAGAGTTAAAGAGAGAGAGAGAGAGACAGAGAGAGAGAGAGAGAGAGCTAGCTCCTGTGGATAATACTGGACAGCAGGACACAGTGAGCGTCTTGCAGGTGAACAGAACTTGCCTCTAGCCACCTGACCTGTTGGTTAAAAGCATTTAAGCAGACCTGCCTGAGGATTTCTACTCTGCATCCTGTGGGTGTTCAACATATATTATTAGCGAGAATGTTTTCATCACCTTGCCTCTGGTCCTTCTTAAGGTGGCCATGCAAGCCCTCACTTGAGTGACCCGGTGATTAGTTTTGAATTCTCTCATCTGGGAACTACCGATACCACAAGGAACAGTAAAGCATTGGTGTGGAATTCCTCCAATAATGGGGTTCAAAGCCTCAAATGGGCAATAACCCCCGAGAACACTGGTGTTTCTGCACCTATTTCTGCAGTTTTTACCAAAGATTTTCCCCACTGGCATTCCAACAGGTTTTTTTTCCTGGTCAAATGTCAATGAGAAAGTCTGGGAAGTTCCGGTAATCCAGCAAAACCCATAATGATAATTTTCCATGCACCTCCCGATTCCAGCCATAAATTAAGAACTATATGGAAAGTGGGACTCAATATCACTCAGTGTCTAAGGATTCTTAGTCGGGGTTCCTTTTCATGGATACAAGATGTATCACCCACTCTCCTTTAGTCCTGCCGGGAGAAAGCGCTATCCTGTATGCCCACAGTACCCTGCAGTCATGGAGGGCCGCTATTTCTGTCTTATTTGAGCTATTACCACAACCATTTTAATTGTTTATCATTAGAGCTGTGACCATTTCCTACAAGTATACATGTACTACTTGTACCAAACTGGTTTATTATAATGGACACTGTAGTAGAAAATCTTTTTATTTGACTTTCTTTAAATCATAAAAGGGGTGGAACCAACCACCAAAATACATAAGACATCAAAGCCGTTGATCGAGCTAAAAAGCATTAAAAAGGAAACACGTCAGGATTCGTGTGTATATAAGAGAACAAACTTCAAGATACTTGATAAAAACTGTACATGGACTAGCTTGCTTCTCCAGGATATACTGATCTGCAAGTGCTAAAAGAATATGAGCAACGATTAAAAATGAGTATGCAAAGCAATTCCGTGTTTTCAAGTTCAGTTCAGCAGTCATTCTTATCTAGTTCTTTTGCTGCCCTGTTCCAACGTTTTATTGCCTTGCAGGACAGTTGGACTGACAAGCCCCCAAGACATTTTATGACAGCCTCTCTGCAGGTCCTTATTTGGTCTCTCCTCAGTGTTACTGGAAGGAGAGTTTTCCGGGCACAGGACAAATACATAGGTGTACTAGTGACTCATCTTCCTATCCGCAGAGGCAGCATTTCTCTGTTGTCCACATCCGTTTCCATTTTGGAGTGAGATCTGTCGAGGGGAATGATCCCAGCCGTAGTAGAGTCAAGTTCCGCTTTTTCTGGTAGAAGAAATGTACTGACAAATACGGTTGGGGATTCAACATTTTGTAAGATTGCATCGTGGCCCATGCATGAGGTTTGTCAGCCAGGCCGGCTTTGTCTATTAGCAATGAATGTTGGTTGATGACTTTGCCCGCTGTATTTTTGAACCCAGAGTAGGTTGTTATTGTGTGCCAAGACGTGTCTAGCTTTAATGCGGAAAGTGATTCCTTTAAGCCCTCATCCTCCAATAGTATTTGGCCAAGGCTCCTTGTCTTGTAGGTATTTGGTTTTTCAGACCGTATTCTAATCTTATCTGTGCTAGTGAGACGTGATGTGGAATTAAGAACAATTTCTTAAAAAAGACTGGATTGAGCTGTGTTTAAAACTGTTGAATCCTTCGCATTTATCATTTCTGATCCATACGATATGGATGGTAGAAAGTTTGCCGCGATGACCTTTAGCAAATGGTTTGTAGAACAACTGCTGAGTTTTTTATACATGATTTTGAATGGAATAGCAGTTGTTTTTCCTTTATTTGTCCTTGGTCCAAGTGCTGTTTAAAGTTGAGGTGTCGATCTAGATGGAACCCCAGATATTTGTATGTGTCCACCTAGGTCAAGGGTTTGTCATTTAGCGTCCAGATGAATTTGTGGCATTTTTTTGTGGCAGTTGGAAAAGCACACAACGTTTGATTTTTGATGGTTAATTACTAATTGAGGAGAGGTGGTATATGTTGCTAGTTGGAAAATCAGCCGCTGCAAACCTAGGGGCGTTTGAGCTAAGAGGACGATATCTTCCACGTATTAGTCACTTACAATTGATGCTTTCCCCAATTTTGGGGATTGCCTTGTGATGAGCGAAGATTTTTCTCTAAGTCCGAGGTATAGATGTCATACCATTACAACGCATAATATTAAATTGCATTTAAGGTAAGTATTGGATAGTATAGGGGTAAAAATTACTATTCTAACTCCAGGGGGTGCAACAGTAGGGTAAGTGTTGGATTGCGTTGTAATGGTATGCGTTGTAAAGGTAGTATGCGATGTAATGGAATGCGTTGTAAAGGTAGTTTTTAAACATGCGTTGTAGTGTCATGCGATGTAATGGAATGCGTTGTAGTGGATGTTGCGTTGTAAAAATGTAATTGTAAGTGTAGTGCGTTGTAATAGTTGCGTTGTAAAGGTTGTTCACCATAAATACGTATGTGTTTCTATAAGTGATTGTTTTAGAGAGTAAGTATGTGTACGTTTCTGTAGAAGTAAGTGTACTGGTGTGTGTATAGCTGGGTTCCATGATGGAATATCGTTAACATAAATATCGTCAGAAATAAATATCGTCACTAAAATATCGCTTACATTAATATTGTCATCCTATACTTAAACAAGAATTCACACAAATATCGATTTTTTTTTATCGACAACCCTAATATCGTTCACACTAATATCTACAACATAAATATCGACTACTACATTATCGACTTTATTTTAAATATCATTACCTTAGACATTTATATCGACTACACTAACATCGACGACCTATCTGCTTATAGAAATATACAAAAAATATCGTCTTTTTATTACCAACTCGATATGCACGATTCTTTTATTTTACTCACTTGTTTTTACTATTTTACTTTACAAAACTATTCACACATATAAATATTTAGTTTTCCTAATACTTATTGATATAAAAATATATAATATATGTTAAAAAAATTACATTTACTGATACTATCATACACTCCGATGGCCTAAATGTGAAACACATTTCATTATTTTCTACATATAAACTATTTACATATAAAACAAAAAAGCACATATAAAACTTTTTACAATGTACTTTAACAAACAAATAGTGATGCAACAAACTCTTACGAAAATAACGGTTTTCTAATTCGAAATTACGTTCTCGACCAATGATTTTGAAATTTCACTAATTGAACCAATCAAAAGCTACCATTAATTAACTCACTAATATAAAAACAATTATACACTTAACGTAATTTACCATTTTTGGCACAAACTTGGAGAAAAACGGTTACCTTGCTGAGAGAAGAGAATACAAACCTACGACTACAACTACAAAACGTCATACTACACTTCAAGTAAGTAAAATCCCATTGCTTTTTTCATTCGAACTTAGCAAAAAGTAGATAAACTCCCTAATTTAAAAACTGTTCTTCTTTAGAGCAGTTGAACTTATCAACAACGACTAAAAAATTAGATGTAAAAACATTTATAAACTACCTTATCCATGTCTACTTAGATAGCTGATAAAAATTATTTAAACTTGCTAAGTAAATGTACTATTTACTTCATATGTTAACAACTACTATCATCCAAATACTATAAGTAACACAATGATTATTTTTTCCACAGACTCTACAAAATTATTTACCTATCTACAACTACACTACCAACATCTTCTACTACATCAAGTAAGTATAGTCACTGTATGTATAACAATTCTGAAAGTAAAATCAAACACCTATAACACTAAATCATGTCTTTCAAATATTCTTTAACACTACTACAGAACTTAAAAATAAGAAAATTCAGAAAGAGAAATAAGAATAAAAGAATTACCAGTGAAGCCACATAGTAAGTATATGTTCACGCTTTTTCCTGCTCTTATACACATCTCTGTAAATCGTCTTCAATGTTCTTAAAAATACATATATATATTTTCCACAGATCTACCTTAGACATGGCAACTGGAGCTACTTTCATTACTTCGCAAAAAGGGAAACTAATGCTGAACTACATGGGTTACACCTAAACCCAAGAAAGAGTAAAAGCGAATAAGACCCATTGGAAATGTAGCAAATATTACTCAAGTGCATGCTATGGTAGAGCAACAACTGTTGATAACAATGTGGTAAATGTACGTGAGCATAACCACCCACCAAATGTAACAGAAGTGGAAGTTAGAGAAGCACTGGAAACATTGAAAGATGCTAGTAAAGGATCACAAGAAACAAGCACTAGTATTTTGAAAAATGTTTTAAGCAAAGTGCCAGAACATGTGACAGGACAGCTACCTTCTATTCCCAACTTAAAAAGATTAATTTCAAAAACTAAACGTGCTTCAGATCCAACTCCACCAACGCCAGAAAGTTTTAAGGATATAAAAATATATCCTGAATATACCATTACACATAATGAGGATAAATTCCTAATGTATGACAACCAGAGTCATGACAAACGAGTTTTACTTTTTGCTACTAATAGTAATTTGCAAAAACTTAAATCATGTGAAACATGGATGATGGACGGGACTTTTAAAGTTTGTCCCAAACCTTTCTATCAACTTTACACCATCCATGGGGAATACCAAGATACAAATATCCCTCTAATTTATACTCTGCTGCCAAACAAAACAAATACTACCTACGTTGAACTTTTAACAAAGATCAAAGAATTAACAGATAATTACTATCCTCAAAAAATTATAATTGACTTTGAAATAGCCATGATTCAAGCTATCCTTAAGATATATCCCCATACCTCAATACAAGGTTGTTATTATCACTACAACCAAAGTATATGGAGGCACTTACAAAAATCTACCTTAAGCATTGAATATTGTACAAACAGTCACTTTGCTTATCAAATAAAAAAGTTGATTGCATTGGCATATGTACCAACAACAGAAGTAGCTAACTACTACAATTTATTAATTGACAGCCCTTTCTACCGCACCAATGAGAAAATACTAACTCCCTTCTTGGACTATTTTGAAGATACCTGGGTTGGAAGATTACATCGTTCAGGCCACCGTAGACAACCTAAATTTCAAATTCCATGGTGGAATGTGTATGCTAGTACAATAGCACAGAAAGCTAAAACTAACAACGCAGTTGAAGGATGGCATAATGCCTTCCAAGCCACTTTAGGAAGAAGTCAACCAACACTTCACAAACTAATCCAAAGCATTAAAAAAGAACAAAGCTACCAAGAACTCAGAATAGAGCAATCCATTTCTAAAATTGGCCCTAAACTAAGTAAACAAACATTAAATATGTACGAATATCTCCAGCAAAAAACTAGACTGTACCCAAGTATAGAAGGTCTAGCATACTTAGACCTAATAGCTAAATCCATCCTTTAAATATAAATTTGCCATGTTTAATAATCATTTACTTTTTATTCTTAAAAAACAAATGAATATTGTAAAATATACATTAATATGTTCAATAGAATTATATATTAATTGTTTATTGTATATTAAAAAATGTTTTTCATTGTTAAATATTTTTCTCAGATGTTAAAAAATGTAAATTTATGTTATGTACATATCGTGATAAAATCAATGTCATAAAAAATATGTAATATATTAAATTTTTATAAAAAATATAAAAATTTAATATACTAATGTATGCATAATTGAAACTGTATTTATGTACAAAACTGCAATATAATTTGTTAACAAAAATTATGTTAAATGTTTTATAAAATGTTCAAAATCTTTGCAGTAACAAATTAAACTATGAATAAAAAAAATGATCTAAAAATTGTTATTTCTTAATTTAGAAACTTGTCATATGTATGTAAAAATGTTATTAAAATGTTTTTAATTTATATTGTTGAAATGAATATTACAACATGACATATATTATTCTTATTAAAAATAGTAAATAGATAATGCTGGATATTAAACCATAATAATTAACTATTCTAACTCCAATCCTACGTAAGTCAGGGTAAATGGTGGATAGTAAACCATTATAATTAACTATTCTAACTCCAAACAAAACATAAGTCAAGGAAAGTGCTGGATTGTAAACCATAATAATTTACTAATCTAACTCCAATCCAACATAAATCAGGGAAAGTGCTGGATTGTAAACCATAATAATTTACTATTCTAACTCCAATCCAACATAAGTCAGGGAAAATGCTGGATAGTAAACCATAATAAATTACTATTCTAACTCCAAACATAACATAACTCAGGGAAAGTGCTGGATAGTAAACCATAATAAATTACTATTCTAACTCCAATCCAACATAAGTCAGGGAAAGTGCTGGATAGTAAACCATAATAAATTACTATTCTAACTCCAAACATAACATAAGTCAGGGAGAGTGCTGGATAGTAAACCATAATAAATTACTATTCTAACTCCAATCCAACATAAGTCAGGGAAAGTGCTGGATAGTAAACAAAATAATTTACTATTCTAACTCTAATCCAACATAAATCAGGGAAAGTGCTGGATTGTAAACCATAATAATTTACTATTCAAAGTCCAATCCAACATAAGTCAGGGAAAGTGCTGGATAGTAAACCATAATAAATTACTATTCTAACTCCAAACATAACATAAGTCAGGGAAAGTGCTGGATAGTAAACCATAATAAATTACTATTCTAACTCCAAACATAACATAACTCAGGGAAAGTGCTGGATAGTAAACCATAATAAATTACTATTCAAACTCCAATCCAACATAAGTCAGAGAGAGTGCTGGATAGTAAACCATAATAAATTACTATTCAACTCCAATCCAACATAAGTCAGGGAAAGTGCTGGATAGTAAACCATAATAAATTACTATTCTAACTCCAAACATAACATAAGTCAGAGAGAGTGCTGGATAGTAAACCATAATAAATTACTATTCAAACTCCAATCCAACATAAGTCAGAGAAAGTGCTGGATAGTAAACCATAATAAATTACTATTCTAACTCCAAACATAACATAAGTCAGGGAGAGTGCTGGATAGTAAACCATAATAAATTACTATTCTAACTCCAATCCAACATAAGTCAGGGAAAGTGCTGGATAGTAAACCATAAAAAATTACTATTCTAACTCCAAACATAACATAAGTCAGGGAGAGTGCTGGATAGTAAACCATAATAAATTACTATTCTAACTCCAAACATAACATAAGTCAGGGAGAGTGCTGGATAGTAAACCATAATAAATTACTATTCTAATTCCAATCCAACATAAGTCAGGGAAAGTGCTGGATAGTAAACCATAACAAATTACTATTCTAACTCCAATCCAACATAAGTCAGGAAATGTGCAGGTTAGTAAACAATATAAATTTTTCTATCTAAATTATTTTTTATACCCTATTACCCTATAATACCAAAATAACGCTTATTCAATATTAATTTAATATTTTTTATTAATATTAAAAAATAAATTTCATGTAAAATTTAAAATTTCGAAGTTAAATTTTGATTTCATGATAAATTTCTATTTTATTAATATTTTCTACACTTTTAAAACACGACATTTTTAAATTACTACCCACCCTAATCCCCTATAATACCAAAAAGCCGCTCCTAAAAATTTTTTGGGGAAGTTTAAAATTTAATTACAAATTTAATGTGGTGAACAATTCGAAATTTCTAATTAAAATTTCGATTTCTTAATTATTTTCTAATATTTTTATATTTTAGAAATTTTGTAAAAACCAAATTTTAAATTACTACCCACCCTTATCCCCTATAATACCAATAACCCGCTCCTAAAATTTTTTGGGGGAATTTTAAAATTTAATTACAAATTTAATTTCAGGAACAAATCGAAATTTCTAATGAAAATTTCGATTTCTTAATTATTTTCTAATATTTTTATATTTTAGAAATTTTGTAAAAACCAAATTTTAAATTACTACCCACCCTTATCCCCTATAATACCAATAACCCGCTCCTAAAAATTTTTGGGGGAATTTTAAAATTTAATTACAAATTTAATTTCGTGAACAAATCGAAATTTCTAATTAAAATTTCGATTTCTTAATTATTTTCTAATATTTTTATATTTTAGAAATTTTGTAAAAACCAAATTTTAAATTACTACCCACCCTTATCCCCTATAATACCAATAACCCGCTACTAAAATTTTAACAATTCTTTTGTAGAAAATATTTTTTAACACATATTATTACTAGTAGGAGTTTTGTAAGTTTTTTAAAAACATAATACATATTTTTTTATAAATTTTATAACAACTTATATTTTTCTGTCGATATTATATGAAACGACATTTTGATCAACGATATTCTGTTCATCGATATTTTTTCTTGACGATATTTTTGTCATTCTCAAGAAACGTAATTTTTTACAAAGATATTTTCTATTACGATATTTTTCACAGTCGATATTCTTACCACGATATTAATGCTAGTCGATATTTTCCCGTCGATATTCTATCTTTATACCGTATAGCTGTACATGCAAGTAAATGGATGTTTATTTGCATGTGTGAGTATGTCTGTGAGTAACTCTATGTATGATTGTAGGTGTGTAACAGGATGTATAGGTGCATGAGTACATATGATGACTGAGTACATTTATGAGTGACTATATAGAAGTGTTGATGAATGAGTGGATGCGTATGTAGATTTTGGAATTACTGAATAGGTTGTTCTAACTGGTATTGGTATCTCTATAGTTTTCAAAACCTTAGTTTGTATTTTTCAATGTGTGTATCAAAGTTAATATTCGGATAAGAGGAGGTCTGCCACTCTTACACAAGGATGATGTCATCAGCGATGTCATCAGTGATGTAATTTGAGATGTCATCAGTGATGTCATGAGTGATGTCACTGACCATTTCATGAGTGATGTAATATGTGACGTCATCAGCAGTGGATTGTGCGCGCGCGAGTTATAGTTAGCTGAACTAACTTTAACGGGGGAATTTCAATGGATTTGTACGCGTGAAATGTCCAGCTAACTATAACGTGTGAAACCTATGGTTGTTTCAGTGAATTTGCAAGGTTTTTTAAATGCTAATTCCTAACTATAACGTGTGTGAAACCTATGGTTTTTTCAGTGAATTTGAAAGGTTTTTTAAATGCTAATTCCTAACTATAACGTGTGTGAAACCTATGGTTTTTGCAGTGAATTTGCAAGGTTTTTTAAATTCTAATTCCTAACTATAACGTGTGTGAAACCTATGGTTTTTTAAGTGAATTTGCAAGGTTTTTTAAATGTTAATTTATAAATGTATTATTATATTTTTTAAATATTTATCTTACAATAAGCTACCTATGTATATAGTTATAGATTGACTGTATCCTGTAATATGGAATGGCTCAGCTCTTTTTTTGTTTTAATTTGGATAAAGTTAAACAGCATAGTTAATATCTTCTGTAAACTTATAAACACTTTAATTTTTTTTTTTTTTTTGAGGGTTTTTGACCGTGCGCGCACGGTGCCCGCATGCGTACATGCTCAGTGTGCGCATGCGTACGTGCTCCACGTGCGCATGCCTACGTCGTGCGTGCGCGCGTGCTCCGTACGCGCATGCGCCCGTGCTCCGTATGCGCGAGCTCCGCACGGCAAGTCATGTGATTAAGAAACAACACTTTTCATTGGTTCATAGTAGTTTCAGTTCCAGAATCTTCCAACACCACACCCACTCCCCTCATTATTTCTTCTGATTGCCTGGGAGAAGGAGCTGAGCAGCTTTTCCAGTACTCCAGTACTTGAGAATGGCAGAGCAGCAGTCATCTTCTGGGAGTGAGCAGGAGACCCTTGTGCCACAGAGGCAGAGGAAACAGAAAGACTCTTTTATATGGCAATTTTTTACATTTCCAGATGGGCAGAAGAAGGTGAATGCTCCGAAAGTCACCTGCACTATTTGTGGTGTTGTCTTATCAAGAGGAGATCCTAAAAAGAAATACTCAGGGTAGGAGCTGAGCGGAGCGCCCCATTAGTTTTGAAAATTTCGCGAGGATTCGTCAACCGGCGCCAAAATTATTCAAAATAGAATTTTCAGATTTCCTATGGAAACTCGGTCCTAACTATAACTATCTACTGGCGACCGCCAGTAGATAATTATGCTTACCAACAATCTTCAACTGCCAGCCTAGAAAGTATCTACTTCAACTTCTTCAGCTCTGCATTATCTACTATATCTCCAGCATCGTATTCAGAGAGAGGCTAAGCCACTGTTAGTTAAGGTAAGGGTGTGGTGAACGTGGGTGGAGGCAGCTTGGGGTCCGGAGAATTACTTTCGTAATATGTTTATTTGTAATTACAGATGCCAGAGCAGTCCTAGATAGAAATTGAGGAAGCAGGCATTGCAGTGGAGTCTCTCTTGTTATCCCCTCTTCCCCCTTCCCCCGTCCTGCTGGAAGTGAATCTATTCGCTGTAGCGGGGCAGGGGAGTTGGGAAATATTTCATCACATTTGAGTCCTGGTTCTCTGAAGTTTGCTGCTCCTGTGAAAGTCAAAGAGTTTCAGGTGCGTGGTACCTTCCTTCTGATACGTACGACAGATTGAAGTGCCATTATCAAACTTCCACCTGGGCAGGATGGCGGAGGGGCTGGATGTCAAGACACTGGCCTTAGTGTTGGAGGGAATACAGGAACAGCTAAATGTCACCATGGAGGCAAATAAGACGCTTAGAGAGGAGGTTAGGAAGTCTAGTCAGGAAGCGAGTTTCCTTAGACAGAGATGGGAGGAATTTGTTACTGGTGCTAGCACTGAGCTTAAGCCCCCTAAACCATTCCAATTCTCACCTTCTCCTTCCACATCTGAATTGACCACTCAAGTTATACATGCAATGTCCCCCACCATACCTTTGGCTGCTCCAGAAAGATTTGTAGGGCACCCGCACAAGGCCCAAGTTTTTCTCACCCAATGCTCTTTGCACTTCCTTTGTAAGCCCATCGTATTTAAGGAAGATCAATCCAAGGTGGCCTTTATGCTGTCTTACCTGAGTGGTGATGCTGCCGCACGGTCTATGCCATTAGTAAGCTGCAATGATCCTATTTTGTATAATTTTGAGGAGTTTAAGGAAGAATTCCTTCAAATTTTTGATCGCAGAACTGTTTCCCAATTGACTGATAAGGAACTTTGGGATCTGAAACAAGGTAATTGAGAACTGGTTGCTTACATTGCACAGTATAACAAACTGATAGTGGAAAACAAGTGGCCCAAAGAAAAGAGAGCTGCGATATTTTATCGAGGATTAAAGGACGAATTGAAAGATGGGTTAGCACAAATTCCAAAGAGGCCCACTGATGTTTCACAGCTAATGGATCTTGTACTCCAAATTGATTTGAGGCTAAATGAAAGAAGGAATGAGCGTCGCTATCAAGTCCGACCCATCCCACCGCGATTTGATCGAGCTAGGTCTGAACCTACTAAGTTCTTGGAGCCTGCTTCAGGGGAAGAACCTATGCAGATAGGGTCCGTGAGGAGCCCCTTGACCAAGGAAGAAAGGGAGAGGCGTCGTAATGGGAAATTGTGTATGTACTGTGGAACAGCTGGGCATTTTGTCAAGGAGTGTCCATGTAAGCCTAAGACCAGCACAGGGCTAAAAGACAGGCCCCACCAGTAGGAGGAGTTGCTCTGGTGGGCGCAGATGACAAGTCGACTCCAGATTCCCAATTGATCGCTAATACTCTTGGGTCTTCCGTGGCTTACCGAACATAATCCAAGGATTGACTGGGCATGAAGAACGATGGAAATGAACTCCTATTATTGTCAGGAACATTGCTTTCGTTTGGAGGAATCTAACCCTCAAACTTCTCAATCTACTTTAATGGCGGAGCCATCCTTGACGATCTGTGCTTGTGAAGTTCCAGCAATTCCAGAAGAATATCAAGATTTGAGAGCTGTATTCGATGAGCAGGAGGCCAAAAGATTACCCCCTCATCTTAAGGAATATCTAGACCAATACCTGGCCAACGGTTTTATCCGGCCTTCTCAGTCTCCAGATTCCTCTCCTTTATTCTTTATTCCTAAGAAGGATGGAAAACTTAGAACGTGCATTGACTATCGCGCATTGAACCAGGTGACCAAGAAAAATAGATACCCTCTACCTTTGATCTCAGAACTCTTGGATCAGGTGAAGGATGCTCGAGTGTACACCAAATTGGATCTTCAAGGGGCATACAATTTGGTGAGGATGGCTGAAGGGCACGAGTGGAAGACGGCCTTTCGAACTCGATTCGGTCTCTTTGAGTACCAGGTCATGCCCTTCGGCCTGTGCAATGCCCCAGCTGCGTTTCAACATTTTGTTAACGATATTCTTCGAGAATTTCTTGATCGCTTTGCAGTAGTGTACATTGATGACATCCTAGTTTTCTCGGCCAACATGGAGGAGCATGTTCAGCATGTGCGAGCTATCTTGAAGAAATTGCTTGATCATCAGCTTTACGTCAAATTAGAGCAATGTGTCTCTCATTCCACCGAAGTAGAATTTTTGGGTTTCATCCTGTCTCCCGATGGAGTGTCAATGGATGATACAAAAGTATAAGCAATAAGAGATTGGCCCTCGCCGCATAATATCAAGGAGATACAAAGATTCATTGGATTTGCTAACTTTTACAGACGTTTTATCTCCAATTTCTCAGAAAAAGTCCGCCCGATCACTCGTCTCTTGAAGAAGAAAGAACCCTTTGTTTGGAACCAAGAAACTGAGGTGGCTTTCCAGTCATTGAAAGAAGCTTTTACCACTGCTCCGATTTTGTTATATCCGAATATTGAGGAACCCTTCTTTGTGGAGGCAGATGCCTCTGATCCGGCCATAGGAGGACTCCTGTCTCAGAGACATCAAGATACTGGCCAACTTCATCCAGTAGCTTATAGGTCACGAAAACTAACGGTAGCCGAAATCAACTATTCCATAGCCGATAAGGAGTTGTTGGCAGTGAAGGATGCCTTTCAGGAATGGCGGCATTACTTGTTAGGAGCAAAGCACGAAGTCACTGTCTACACTGACCACCGAAATCTACAGTTTCTGAAATCAGCACGAACCCTTAAGTCTAGACAGCTGAGATGGTCGTTGTTCTTTGCCGACTACAACTTTGTCTTGACATATAAACCGGGATCAGCTAATGGGAAGGCAGATGCTCTGTCTCGGCTAAATGCAAGCGAACTTCAGGAAACTGCCAGAGAAGAACACATTATTCCTGAAGAAAAGATAATTGGTACAATTCATTTTACGGAATTTGAAAAGGAAATCCAAAATGCAATGTCCCAAGAAGAATTGGCAAAGTGGGTAAAGGAAGATACTGGAAGAGAAATAAAAGATGGGAACCCATATCATCATGGAGTTTTGTTCGTCCCTATTGCCAAACTGCAAAGAGAAGTTATGCAGCATTGTCATGATGATCCCTTGGCGGGCCACAAGGAAATAACCAAGACCATTGAATTGATTAAACTAAATTTTCGGTGGTCCGATTTGGAAGCTCAGGTGAGACAGTATGTGGCATCTTGCGCAATTTGTGTTAAGGGAAAAGCTTTAAGACAGGCCCCACAAGGTCTACTCCAACCCCTGCCCGTTGCACCATCACCCTGGCACACAATCTCAATGGATTTCATAGTGGATCTTCCTTCCAGCCAGGGATTGTCCACTATTTGGGTGGTTGTAGACCATTTCTCCAAGATGGCACATTTTATTCCATTAAATTCTCTTCCCAATTCTAATCAACTAGTCACTCTGTTCACTCAACATATAATTAAAGCACATGGAATTCCCAAGGTGGTCATCTCAGATAGGAGACCCCAATTTATTTCACGATTTTGGAGAGCCTTCTTGAGCAAATTGGGGATAGACTCTCGTTTGTCCACCAGCTATCACCCACAGACTGATGGGCAAACAGACAGAGTCAATCCAGAGCTGGAGCAATATCTGCACCTCTACTTGATGGACAACGAGGGAGATTGGCCAGAGTTAATATGGGCAGCCGAATTTGCATACAATAATGCTGTACACTCATCCACAGGATTTTCCCCCTTCTTTTAAAATTTTGGCAGACATCCCAATACCCTGGTGAACAAGTCAGAAAGTCTGGACCCAGCAGTTGAAGAGAAGGTGCGAAGGTTACGGAAAACCTATCAGATTTCTACCCAGAACTTGATTAGGGCCAAAATAGCTCACAAGAAACAGGCAGATAAAAGTAGGAGGGAGAACCCCATTTTTGAGTCAGGAGACACGGTATGGTTGTCCACGCGGTATTTGCGCCTCAAAGGAAATCGAAAGTTCCAGCCTAGATTTGTAGGTCCTTATGAGGTAGAAAGAATGGGGAACCCAGTCAGTGTCAAACTTAAGCTTCCTTCCAGTTTTAAAATCCATCCAGTATTTCATGTATCTTTGGTAAAACGAAACCCAGTGGGAATAAGAATGGAGTTGCCTCCAAACCCCATTCGAGATCTGCCCGAGGAAGAATTTGAAGTGAAAAGAACCCTTGACTCTAAATTGAAGAAAGGGAAAATCTTTTATTTGGTCGATTGGAAAGGGTTTGGTCCTGAGGATCGTTAATGGGAGCCCAGTATCAATGTGCATGCCCCCAAACTGATTCGCGAATTTCATAAGACCCATCCCAATAAACCTACTGAGAGAGAGGGAGGATTCTTGGTGGGGGGTACTGTCAGGAAAGGCAATCTGTGCTGCTCCTCTGCTCCCAAACTCGTAGTTTATAGGAGAAAACAGCTGAGTTACCCATGGAGCAGACTCCGTCATTTCCCTTCCCAGAAACGCTTTAAATGGTAACTAGTGCTCCTTCCGCCCGTTCCATCATGGCGTCTTCTTAAGAAGCGATATTGGAGGTTAGCGGTCTAGTGTTCAGCGAATATTTTCAAGTTTGTGCGCGCATTCCTCTAGCGCGACGCACTTCAACTGAACTTTCTTGTGAGGAGGTAGTGTCTCTCAGTTTATCCTCCCACAACAAGATTTTCCCTCAGGGGCGAATTCTTTCTTCAGCAATTCTTCGCCGCCTGTCTACCTGGAGATGAAGAGACTTTTGGCAGCGCTTCAAGTCTTTCAGAGACTCGTCCTCAAGAGCAAAATTTGAGGCAATTTCTGTGGTGTGTCTAGAGTCCTGTTTATGTACTGGCTATCGGTGAGTCTATTTTTGTTTATGCTTACCTGGTAATTTGGAAGACAGTGCGTAGGAGTTAGCTCCAGATACTCAACGTATTTTTAGTGAGAATTTCACAGCGCTTCAAGTGAATTTTTTTGAATATTAAGTCCTGGTCACTTTGAACCTTGCAATGATGTGACTGACAGCTTTTGGGGCAGAGCAGTCTTTCTTGAACATAGAACTGTTGCAGCGCAGGAAGGCAATGAGAATCTCTAGGCAGAGACAGTACTTGAATTGATACCGCAAGTATGTAGAAATATATATATATATATTATGCTTACCAACAATCTTCAACTGCCAGAAAGTATCTACTTCAACTTCTTCAGCTCTGCATTATCTACTATATCTCCAGCATCATATTCAGAGAGAGGCTAAGCCACTGTTAGTTAAGGTAAGGGTGTGGTGAACGTGGGTGGAGGCAGCTTGGGGTCCGGAGAATTACTTTAGTAATATGTTTATTTGTAATTACAGATGCCAGAGCAGTCCTAGATAGAAATTGAGGAAGCAGGCATTGCAGTGGAGTCTCTCTTGTTATCCCCTCTTCCCCCTTCCCCCGTCCTGCTGGAAGTGAATCTATTCGCTGTAGCGGGGCAGGGGAGTTGAGAAATATTTCATCACGTTTGAGTCCTGGTTCTCCGAAGTTTGCTGCTCCTGTGGAAGTCAAAGAGTTTCAGGTGCGTGGTACCTTCCTTCTGATACTTACGACATCGATAAGCGCTATCAGTCTATAGTTGGCTGGATCGGAGCGTGCCCCTGATTTATATATTGGTTGTAGAATGCTACATCGCCAGGAGTCTGGAATCGATCTGGACTCTAGAATACATGAGAACAGTGGAGTAAGATAGCCAGACCAAAAGGATGGATCTTGTCTAAATAATGGGTTTGGCAGGCCATTTGGCCCTGGTGCTCCATTTGATTTCATTTTTTTTTTATGGTTTTCAATACCTGCTGTTGTGTGATCTGTGGGTGGAATTCCAATGTATTTGTCCTAGGTATCTCCCGGGCTTCTAGTTGAAAGTTGTCCTCTTTATGATTATTCCCATGGTGAGATGAATTTTTGAGTTGTTGTATGTCATTTTTGGTCTTTATTTTCTCGGTGGCTTTTAATTTTTGTGCCGTGTGAGTTGTTGTCACCCTGGCGTCCGTCCCCATTGGTTTTGCCGATTTACGGGTGTTTGATTCGCCTAAGAGTGAGATTGTGTTGTATGTGGCTTCAATGTGGGCTCTCCATGTATCTTCCATTAATGGACACTGCATTTTCCGGCAAATTATGTTGTAAATTTGTACAACTACAGGAATCCTGATAAGGGATGAATGTACATACATGATTCTACAATAAACAGCTATTACCACTTAAATTACTAAGGGTAGCTTCTATTATATTGAGAGGTTGCAGTTGTGTCATTAGGATGATTAAAAATGTAGAGAGGTAGTATTTTAACATTATAATTAATCAACCATCTGCTGAGAATCACAGGACAATGCTTCCATACACCCTCATTAGAACTGCACAAGGAATTTAGGCCAAGCAATTGTGATATGTATTATAAACCAGTATATCTTGCTGCTCTGTGTAATGATGCTCTGTCTTCATATCCACTTTGAAGTGGTTTACCACAATAAACATCATTGTACATTTTTAGCAGGGCAGTACAGAGGGACAACACTACATACACACGCTCCATGACTACTGAACTAAGGAGGCAGATGGAACAGAATATTTGGAATACATGTTACTAATCAGTTCATTTTCTACTGGTCTCTGGGGAAAGGGGCATGCTACAAAAGCCACATTTTTTGCATGAGTTTATGAACCTAAGTGCCTGAGATTAGCAGGACCGCATTGCCCCATCACGGCATATGCCAACATTGTTTACTTATTGAACCCTTTGGTTTGGATGCCTGATGTGACTTAAGATCTGCTAATCCTCCCTCAGCAGCAGTTTGCAAAATGTAATTTGTCTTGTTTCCCACTCTGTGCCTTTTAAACGCGAGACTGAAATGAGGAAGTATTAGGAGGTGCAAAACATTAATATCAAACATATTGAAAAGTGACCATAGTACGAAAGAAATGTATTGGTGATGAAATTAGGAGTTTGATTTGTAACAGTCTATAAATATGTCTCATGGCTTGCAAAGTTATCCCCGAGGCTTTCAACCTGCTACCGAGTATTTTCAAACAAGAACATCTTGACGCTTTCAAACTGCTGCAGTGTACCCTCAATACAGGAAAAATGTTGTGATTAAAAATAATATGTATATATCTAGCTTCCTATCAAATGCACACATCAAAAGACATGTTTGTTTTTTAAATATGGGAGTTTAAAGCATTGATATTTTCCTCTGCAAATTAAATTATGCTGATGGCTGTCCCGTGGCACTATCCAATGTTAAAATAGTAAGGCTTTCCAATATACAATAGTTCTTTTAGGGTAGGAGATTTTCTATGCTTGCCTAACTCTTGTGGAAAGGTCTGTAGAACGTATGTCTAAACTCCCTTGTCGTGCTGGACAGACTAGTGAGGAACTAGGGTTTGAAAAGACTTCCAAAGACTTCCCTCCTCATGAAGATGCCCTCCATCATTTATATTTTTCCAGATCTCCTTCGTAGGACTTGGATAACCTGAAAGTAATTCTGAAAGGATGTCAGTAACATCATATGCTGTAAATAGGGGCTATACCAGATACTATATCACTTTGGTATAGTATTAGGGTTACATATCAATTGGCAAAAATCTCACTTGTAGATATGTTGCGCAGCCCCTGAATTTACATGGACTCCATTGGAGCCCTACCTGCATTAAATATTTCGGTGTAAAAATATATCATAACCAGCAAGATTTATTAGATGGGAATATTGGAGCAGCTGTTAGAACACTTAGAACTAGTATTAATTTTTGGACGAGGTTACCATTATCTGTAGCTGGCAGAATAGCAGTAGCTAAGATGGTGACGCTGCCATGATTGCTCTATTCCTTTAATTATTCCTTTAATACATAGCAGTTGGTGGTGCCTCGCCAATTATTTAGGGAATTGGAATTGCTACTTCTGAAATTGTTTTGGGGAACAAGCAGCCGTAGAGTAGCACTAACAAAACTACAGCACCCTGTAATGGATGGAGGGTTGGCTTCTTCTGATCTTGAATCTTATTATCTGGAGGCTCAACTTCAATGGTTAAATAGGAGGGTGTACTGTCAAATGAACCCAGGAGAGTGTGTTATTGGCTCCCTGCATTGCAGGACTTATTGAAAGCCTTTTTCTTTCCTCGGTGCAGACTGCCTGCATTTTCTCAAGAGCTGCTAGTGATACAGCACTGCTGGTGACGTTGCCTGCAGAAAACTCGAGTCCAGATACCCTATTCACATGATATACCATTAAAATGGATGAAGATAGTAGCCCAGGTAGAAACATTAGCAGGGATTGAAAGATGGAATACCTTTGGGGTTAACCAGGTTAGAGACCTATATCGGGATGGAGTATTGTTTAGGTTTGAAGACTTTGCTGAAGAATTTATTATACCTAGATGACAACTGTTAGCGCACAGGGCGAATTTGTTGGAGCAGTAAGGAATTATTAGAGAAATGGCGATGCTGAACCTGCCACACACCAGGTATGTCAACAGCTCTGTACAACAACAGGGTATGTAAGAGCTGTCTCGTATCTATATCGTACAATTTGTGCAAATATTTTTCCTCTTCTTGCTGAGTAGAAAATAAAATTGGAGAGAGACTTTAATGATATGGACAGGGATAGGATTGTAACGTATATACCAGCTGTTTCTAGAAATGCTAGGTTCAAATTGATTAATTTCTATATCCTGCATAGAGCTTATCTTACACTTGTCAGGATTAACAAATTCTATGCGACTGCTGCTGAAAAATACCCTAGATGTGGGGAGTTAGGGGTAGAAATGTTCCACATTGTACGGTTCTGCCCTTCATTAGCGGGGTTCTGGGAGGAAGGAATAACCTTGCAGGATATCCCTTGGACACCCTTGTTTTGCCTCCTAGGGGGATACCCTTGTCCTAAAAATAAGAAAACTACTACTAGATTTACAGACTTAGGGTTGATGTTGGCAAAAAGAGAATTGACTATTAACTGAAAATCAACACATGGTCCTCAAATTACTAGATGGTGTAAAGAAATGATTAAATGGGCACGTTTGGAGAGTGCTGTGTTGTTTCGGGAGATTAAAAAAGGACAAGGGAAAAATAAAAGAGTTACTGTTTGGGAACACCTGGTGGATAGTTTGTTGGCCTCTGAAGCAGACACGGATTCATCGAATAGCTCTCTGAGTCCTTGTGGGTAAGGGAAGGGAAATCTAGTTTAATCCTGCTAAATTGGGTGATATAGGGTACTACTGTGAAATACTTGTGCATGTGGAATATTTTGACACTTTATTTCTGACTGCTTTTCTTTATGGGTAAATGTGTGTGGGGAGACTGATGTTATAGTGTTATTGTACTCATTTTAGTAGACTTAAGATATGATTGTGAATGGATGTCATACGAGATATATTAATATTACTTTTGACCTGCAAATTATAGATATATATTGGTATTTCTCCTTTTTAACCTATATTATAATCTATTTATTATAATTAGCTGTGTACCTTTTTAAAGCAAATGTCATTTACAGTCTGTATTATATGCCTGGCAATGATGCACTATTCAATTAAACTAATAAAAATGATTTCAACTAAACCAATTAAACTTAGACAAATCCCCACATGCCAAGGACCTCTAAATATAGCAAGGGGCTTCTGATGGGAACAGGGAGGCGATGACCTCCAACAACAGTGCGGCCTAACACATTGTTAACCATGCTGTAAATTACTTCCTTGCTTTTCGGTTGTAATCTGTCTACATATTGACTTTGTTTCCAGGGACACAAAGTTCTGAGTCTGCTGGGGACAGGCTGATTTGCCTGTAAGTTCATTTATCTCCTAAGAAGTGTGGGAGTGCTTGGATTGAAAATATCCTGAAACCAGAAGGAGGCTTCTGAACATTGGTAGCTTTCCAGTAGAATGGAAGTACTGAGCAGACCTGTACCAACTGCATCGGGAGAAACAATCTGGTGTGGACTGCGGAGTACTTATATAAATCATATTTGATGAATTCTTAGATAACTGGACGGTTCTGCAAGACAGGATGTGTATGGTCTCTGGGTTGATACACAATTAACCTCTATGCTTGAATAATTTTGTAGACTTTTTTCCCATAGAGGGAACCACAAAAACAACTTTCCACAAGAGGGCTATTTCACTTAGAACCAATCCCAGTGATTCTAAAGCTAAACAGTTGAGAGTTCCAGCATACATGACTAAAAGCCAGCAACAACACCACAAAGAGGAAACCAGCTGGATCCAGGTACTGACTTAACTTCAGCCTTACTTGCCTATGTGAACACCATTGGAGGACCTCTTGTGAATATTTTGGGATACTGCAAACATCTTGTGGCAATATATGTTTCTGAGGGGTAATATTTTATTATTTCCATTTGCCTGATAAGTATCTTTACCCTAAAAAAGGGTCTTGTATTATTGTTTTTGCATATTGTTTTTTTTATTAATCAGGTTGTATCCTGAGGCACTTAAGGATGTATATTTGCATCTCACCAGGAAAATTTGAATGCATTTTCTATGTTCCATAATTTGGCTGGAACTCAAAACTAGTCTATATTTTGGCGAGAGATAAAAACATAATCTATTTTTTTTTATAAATATGATGCTGACTGGGGAATTTTCAGATTTTTGCAGGAAAAAGAATCCTAACCAGGCTTTCCTACAAGAAATTGCCATATTGGAATTCAAATTAACGGGTCCAACGGCTAAAGGTAATGATGACACAAAGAGACAAAGCAGACAGTGTTGAATGAGGGACAACTTCTGTAAGAAATTGGGTTATTGCTTGAGGGAGTGAAAAACTTAATTAAGCAACAACCACAATTCTTGTCAAGGTGAATCACAAAAGTCACTATATTAACCTGTGCACAGCCCTCTGGTAGCTTGTCACAAAAGCAGTCAGACTTAACTTAGAGGAAATGAGAAAAGTTTTTATGCAGTACACAAAAGGTAATAAACTGACAACACAACACAAGAAAAATATCAAACACATTTAGAAAAACAGAGACCATTTTAACAAATAAAATTACACTAAAATTAATTTTTTTCTGTGAAGTCTAGAGCCTAAAAGATCAAAGTGCTAACCGCGGTTATCTAGCTGGACAAATTGAAAAGATAAGGCCAAGCGCGATGGAGCGTGGGTCAGATACACAAGGTGGATTGGTCTCAGTTTTGACTTACCTTCAGACTTAGAAGAAATCTGGAACAATCAATAAGAAGGTTGAGTTCAGTGGGGCAAGGCAGCAGGCTCATCAGAGGATGGGTTGTCGTTTCCAGCGAATGCTGAATGAAGTTTAAGTGAGGCCATCGATGATGGCAGGAAAAAGCTCAGAGCAGGAGAAGCCAGATTTCCAGGCCAAAGAGGTCATTGATGGGGAGCCTGTCACCATTGAGTCTGGTACAGATTTTTACCTTCGGGCGTAGGCAATTTTTGGGAAGTTGAAAAATGCCAGCTGGACGAAGGTGCAAGCCATGTCCATAGAGGGCTTCACGAGACTGGATGTTGTCAGCCCAAAGTCCAGCTGAACAGGATTTGCTGCTCGGTGAGGAATGTAGCAAGAACTACAGCAACGTCAGGCCAATAGGCGATGCACATTGGGCAAATTGGCTGGCAGGTAACTCCTAGTCGTCTGTTTGTTCTTCTGGCACTACTTGGTGAAAATTCCCAAATTTAAGGGTTAGGCAGGAGTACCACCTCTTACACCACTTCAAAGAGTCCAGCAGCTGAGGGGCTTACTTGGGACTTACTTCAGTAGAGTTCAGGTGCAGGGTGCAAGGTATCTGGAGTTTACGTCCCTGGATATCACAGAAGAGGCCAGCCAACTGGCCCTTGGAGTCACTCTGGTAGTCCTGGGATCAGGCACCAAGAAGGGCCTCTAGCAGCAGGGCAGTCCTCTGGAGAGCAAGGCAGGCCTCATTCAGCAGGGCAGTCCTCTGGAGAGAATGGCAGGCCTGACACAGCAGTACAGTCCTCTCAGGGTCCAGGCACTAATGTAATGTAATACAATATGGTATTGTAGAGCACTGCTTGTCAATGTGAGGGTATTGAGGCACTGAGCAGGTGAGTGTAGGAGTATGGTGATGCTAGGCATGAATATAGTCACTCTCGATGGTCCCGCAAAAAGACTGATTGAATAGCCAGGTCTTTAGCTTGTTGCAGAATTTAGGAAGTGAGGAGGAGGGCCTGATGTGTTGGGGGAGGTTATTCCAGGATTTGGTGGATTGGTAGTAGAATGATCGACCTCCCGTTCAGCTCCTATGGATCCGTGGTGTGTGTGCGAGTGAGAGTGATGCTGAGCGAAGTTGTCTGGTGAGTTGATGGAAGTGAAGCTGGTGATTGAGGTATGTGGGTCCCGTGTTGACTAGTGACTTAAATGTGTCTGTGAGAAGCTTGAACTGGGAATGCTTCTGGATGGGCAATCAGTACAACTCTCTGAGGAATGGTGTGGTGTGTGTCAGGCACCATTGTTTTGAATGGTTTGAAGGCTGCGAAGAAGATGTGTTGGGATGCCGGCATAGAGTGTGGTAATAGTCTAATCTGTTTGTGATTAGGACCTGCGTGATTTGATTTAAATTTTGTAAAGCATGGCGTATGCCAAAGGGCGTCTTGGTGCTGCCTATTGTATGAAGGAGGAAACTGCCTAAAAGGAATCTACAGGGGAAGAGTAAACAACCAGGTTTTAAGTAGATTATTGAAAGCAAGGAAGTTGGATTGATTCCTCAGATGCCCTGGCATTTGATTCCAGAGACAAGAGGTAGCATACGAAAAGCTTCTAACACCCCAAGAGGCTTTGTGAATAGAAGGAATAAGCAATTTCTTAGCTGTGGTTGAGCTAAGCAATCTATTTGGAGTGTACCAAGAGAATTAGTTTTTAAGGAAATCGGGACCGTGGTGATGAAGTGATTTTTGAGCTATGCAGAGCGCCTTAAAAGCAACTCTCTTTCTGGTGCGTAGCCAATTAAGTTCTTCCCTGACTTTGAAGAATAGTTCAAACTTATTAATATTTTTCAGAACATGGACTGCTGTATTTTGTAGTCTCTGAAGTCTTTTCAAGATACCCTGCTGGGCTCCAACATAGAGGGCATTGCAGTAGTCTAACTTGATAAAGCAAGGGAGGTGACTACTGTTTTCTGCAAGTCAAATGGTAGGAAAGGGAGAATTTATCTCAGAGTTTTTAGAATGGGGAACCACAAGGAGGTAAGTTGATTAGTCTGAAATGATTCCCAAGTGTCTTGTTTTGGCTACTGGGCTGGGAATATAGCCAAGGTATTCTAGCTACCAAGCTTTATTCCAAAAGGTGGTATCTCGTCCAAAAATAGGAGAACCTCTGTTTTTTTGGAATTTATTTTAAGACAGTAGGAACTCATCCAGTTGACTATTGCACTCATGCATTTGTTAAATTGTGAATGGTATTGTAAGGCTCATCAGAAGATATGACCACAAAAGATTTGAATGAAAATACTAACAGGGGAAATTAAGACTAATGCAGGATTTATCAACATCACCGGGTGTTCAGATAGCAAGAACAGTGACTTATTTTCACTTCAGAGAGTGGGGGCCCTATGTTTAATATAACTGTGGACAGAGTAAAACATCTCTATGGGGCCCAGAATGTAATAGGCAGAATGGAACCTCACAACAAACAATGAGTGATGGTGAGTTATGAAAGCTGGGTCTCAGCAATCTCCTACCACAATGCTGTTGCTGTGGCTTTAACAATGGCTACCTGCAAGAGGGACCCATGTGCATGGCTTTATGTCCCAAACAAAAGCTTAATGGCTCATCCTCTAATGCAGTCTTCAGTTCCAACATCATACACAACTGGCATACTCACCATATTGACAGATGTAATAATAGAAAACACACACATTGTAGGTAGTTCAGCCTCTTGTATCATCCTCATTTTTATAGAGAATCACTTTTATTGGCTTAGGGGAAGAAGGACAGGGGTCTTTTTGAACTCGCTAGTGGAACTAGGTACAGCCACAGGTCAGTGAGTAATATATTCTGCTACATGGACCTTTACGTCCAGTAGTATGTCAGCTGTATTATTTCTTTTTTGCCTTCCAAATATGATTTTGCGAGCAAAATAGATTTTGTGCGGGTGGAATTGGCATATATGAGGTTAACCTGTCAAAGCATATAGGCTTTTCTGCCTTTAAATTTCAAGAGCACAAGCTGTGTCTTTGAGGGATTTTATCTTAGGGGTGAACCAAAGACAGCTGTGTTATTCTAACACTTGCATAAAGTAAGAGGTACTGTGTTATCACTAGCTCGGGTAAATGGAGATGATATTATTCTTATACTTGGAAGTATTCAAGGTCATCCATGCTTAATGGATTTTGGAGATCTACAAAAAAGGATACATTTGCTTGAAGGAAGATCTAAAAAGGATGCAATGGATCAAAATGTGCAATAGATCACCTATTTTATCAAGTAAACCAACCATCTACAATTGAAAGTGCACTCTTCAATATTTAATACCACATTTCAATGTCTTTTAACATGACACACAATGTTGAATGGCAAAGCGATAAGCATTCTGGTTAATATTACTGTCCATAGCTCATTTCCAAAAACGACCACATTAATTAATGAAGTAACTTTCATTATTAGTAAAGCCACTTTAAGCATATTCCTTACCTCGTTAAATCGGGTTATCATTTTGCCTTTTTTTACGTCCCAGATAAAACCACCATTTCTTGAAGTTGCACCTGCTATGCAGTTGAGGTCTCCTTCAAAATGAATATTTAAGAGTTGTAAGGTAAATTTAATAGACACAAATTTTCACATCAGTTGGAGGATCATACTTTATACCAAAAATATATGCATAATGTGCACTACTCTTCTTTTAAAAGGTTACTAAGATTATAATACAAAAAGAAGACAATTACTGTTAGTAGATAAATATTCAGTGCAAAATATGAAGAACCTATCTTTTCCAGTGATTCAACTTTATAAGGAATACCAAACATTCAAGTGATTTATGCAGGTGGTTCCAGGGGAGTGTAGTGCTGTAGCTATATATACTTTTAATGCTGTGGCAACACGTATTACAGCAGCACATTATGATTATAAGTCATCATCAATAGACCACAAAAATCTGCTAGATAATGGAAAGTTGCCAGTCTTTTCTGGAGTAATGGAAAGATAAAATATACAGAGTATAAAAGTTTACAATAAAACAAATGAAGACAACCCTGACAAGAATTTAAAAAAATACTTTAATGCTCAAGGTCTCATAAGTGGGGATGCTGATATTGAAAAGAGTTCATTGGGGGACACAATCATCCAAGATCTATAGGTCCTCAAACGTAAGCAGTACGAACGTTTCATTCTTGTAAAATACATAAATGAATATTCACCCTCTCAATCCAGCTGAAATGAATTGGTGGCCTGCTTAGATGTATTCATTGTAAATGCTTCGTCCCACTTTTTAGGTCTGCATAGATCGTATACTGATCTCCAGGCCCGCTTACAGCTCCCAACAATCTAGACACTGAAACCATCAAATCACCTTATTTAACTTTATTGTAAGTTGACTGGTTGCAACCAGCTGCCAGCTTTCAACAATGTTCAGTTTGCTAATTAGGAACTATACAGAAAAATTATTTTAGCAGCATTTAGTTAAGACAATACAATGAAAACAATTATGTTTCACACTAAATTTTTATTATATATGTTGCTATGGTGGCTTTTAAAGAAATTGTAACATTTCTGCTTTTAAGTTGGACAGTCTGTGCTTGTGGCTCCATCTGCTTGCCGTGTCACAGACTGCCTGAGGCTCGGAAGTAATTGGGATGATTCACAGCTCTTTCTTCTGGAAAGGAGTGGGAAAACTGTCTTCCTGTCACATCTGCTAGATGATTAAAACTCATAACACTTCTCTTCTTTGAAAGAAGGGGATCTCATAGACATAGATGACAACCTTACAAAATGGGTGGAAGCAGATGTGCCCAGGGATATTTCTTTTATCCCCATGGAGATGGATTGGGCTGACTTTGAGAGAAGTTTGGTAAGGCAGTGAGGAAACATCAGCAGTAATGTATCATTCTGAAATTATGTTGCATAAAGGTCTTTAGTTAGAAAGTAAGTGCATTGCAGACACAGGAACTGTTCTAAAAGAAGGTAAAACCAAGGTGGGTAGAATGTGGAAGCGTATATCTCATTTTGTAGGGGTAATTGAGAATCACAGCTGAGGCCCCAATTTGAAAAGCAATCGGAAGAAGAGCAATTTAATTTATGGAAGACTGAGGAGAGGATCCTTCTGTTTTAAATTTGAAATCTGTTGGAGTGCTGGAGAAGCTAACTCCTTTGCTGATCTGCAAAGGGAAGAGTGTTCAGGTCCTGGTTGTGAGAAGTCTGTCTACTGTTGATCTTCTTTCATGAGACTAGGAAAGTGTGGAAGATCCCAAGAACAGTGATAGCAGGAGCTGCCTGGAAGAAAAATAGCAAGACCTGTGGTGGCTGTATATTTGTCTGTGGTCCTAAGCATTTAAGCATGGGGGCATTTAAAATACCAGGAAAGAAGTTAAAGAACTCTTGAAAAAAGTTAAGATTTTGAAATATTTCAACTCTGGAAGGAGACTAAGAGGTGCCAATCCTATGTGGCAAAGATGCAACCTCTGTGGCTATAATGCCCTTCCTTTCCTGCTCTGATCTTTCCACCATCACAGAATTGCCACCAAATGTAGAGAACCCCAGCAGGTAAAGACCACTGTGACTTCAGAGGAACCACCACTGAACTTTGCCAAATGGGCACTATGTTTGTTGTGCTCACTCAGCAATTTATTTTCAAGAAACACATTTCCAAATTGGAAGTTGCTTTTTAAAAACAAAAAAAACAATGGTGGAGTTTTCTGCCTGCACATGAGAGAAATTGTGCCTGGCTAGAGAAAACAAGTGACGGTTGTGGGTCAGTGGCAGACAGGCTACCTGGTCAGCGGTTTTAGCTTAACTCAACCAACGCTTCCTACACTCATAACTGGACAGGTCCAATGTGGATTTACGGTGGTGCTCCCACTCTGCCAAACTCTAAATGACCTCCTAAGGCTCCAGTGGGGGAGTCAAAGTGACATATTCTACCTGATGAGGCTCTATTTGACCCCATCTCATAGTTTAGCCCAACTAAGAACTTTTGTCTTGAAAAATGAATGAAATATGGAGGCAAATCTTTGATCAGGATAAACCACTAACCCTTGAAAAATGTTGCTCCGACACCCATCAAATGCAAAAGATGTCTATGTCCATTTTAATCAATGAATTGTACTATTTGTTATATCTACATTTGTTTGGCTATTTAAAATGATTAATTTCTCAATTGTAATACAGTTGAAATCCTATTGTTAAATTGAGTAATGTAAACAATGAGAACTAACTGCAATTTTGACCTACTTATTTCCATAAAAATAAAACATATGACGTTCAATCAGAAGCATGCCGTCAAAATTTGTCAGAGCAAAAGTAAGGGTGAAAGTCAGGTCAGAAAGCATCATCAGAGCATCATCAGAGCTCCAGTTTAAACAACAAAAATTAAAACTGACTTGCCTTCTTCCGATCTGCTTTTCTTAATGAACGTTGATCACAAGAGAGGAGATATTTCTGTCAACATGTTTATTTTTGCGCATGCTATCAGTAATTTCCAGAAAGATAGAATCTCTCTACATGTATTCTGAGCAACAGCATTTACTTAATCTGTCATACATTAAATTGATTCTCATACATGTTTACTCTAAATTAATAACTGCTTTTTGGTGTGTTTAATTGTGCACTACAGATAGGCTTTTATTCTTCTTTTCTGCAGGCAGGTGATGAATTGCCCTACATGAAAGGGAGTCACAACCTTAGACAAGAATGCCGCCCAAATCCTCAACACCGACTTGTCTGCTGGGGTATAGTTGTTGCACTGAAGGTGCCTAGAGTTCATTTATGAGATGAGATGAAGTATTCATAATGCTGATAGTCTTCAAAGTCAAAACACGCAGCAACCAAATATGTATCTGCTTAAAAGGCATGTGCATTAGAAATGTCAAGACCAAAGGCCAGCCCCACCGTTGCACAAACGGCTTGGGAGGGAACATGTGCATTCAAGTGTTGCATCAAATTGTATCACAAAAGCTGATTTAAACAAGGAGGGTTGGTCCAGTAAATGAAACGTAAAAAAAAAGCTGAAAGGGCCATTAAATAACCTTTAGCAGTGCCCAAAGCAAGGCCTTGTTGGGCTAAAAACAAAACAAGCCAAATGAAGTTGATAACTTAGCTTATAAGGGGTCAACCTCACAAGCGCCACAGCAGGCTACATATTTATCCCAACACCCATCATAAATGGTTTTCATGGTAGGGTGCCTGGCAAGCAAAGATGAGATCCAAAAGTCGTAAGCAGCAGCTCAGACATAGTCAGTTTGCATCTCTCAATCTCTATGCATGTAGGTATAGGTGCAGATTTGGATGGTGAAACCTGCTCTGTTGCAGCAATGGAAGATCCTCCTGAAGTGGTAGCCTGATCGGGGGACAGATGCTCATGCACAGAAGATCCAGGTACTACTCTCCCCTGTCCCAATATAGACCCACTAGTGTGACATCGGTACAAACGTTCTTGATCTTTTCCAGAATCTGAGGCATGAGAGGGAGGGGTGGCAAGGCCTTCCAGGAGTCCCTTGTTCCCTTTCAACTGAATGCATCTCCTAATGAGTGTTCTTGCAGAAACTCCAATGCACAAAAGGTTTGACTTTGCACATTCTCGGCAATGGCAAAAAGATATAGCCAGAGTTCTTACCACTTTTGGAAGATGCCCTGCACCACCTCAGGATGCAAATGCAACTCATAATTTGCCAGGTGCTGCCTGCTCTGTTGATCTGCTCTGACATTCAGCGACCCTGCCAGGTGGTTCGCGACCTGGGAAATTTACTCGCACTCCAACTAAATCCAGAGGCATAGAGCCTTCTTCCATAGGACGAAGCACCCAACTCCGCCCTGCTTGTTGCAATACCACATGATGGTGGTGTTGTTCATGGTAACCTGCACCAGCCTCCACTTGATGGTCATCTATTAATATAATATGAGTGAACCCTCTATTCCTAGGAACTTGGTAACTTGATAACATACAAAACAATGGTTCTCTTGGAGGAAGTATTGCGCCTAAACCTGCTTGGCTCCAAGATTTACACAACATCCATAAATTGACAGTTATGATTTTCAGTGTATAGTCTTTTTAATGGTATTAGAAAAAACAATATTTCATATTTTAGGTGTTCCAACAAAATGGCGCAGTTAAAGTGTGTTGTAACATGAGTGAATAAAAGTGTGCTGCTGCTACATATAAAGCAAAAATATACACTGCAGACTGGTAAATGATACAACAGAGATTTAAACAGGGTCATCATTGGGGCAATGCTGGTATCAACCAACAGCAAGTGATGGTCTGGTTCAAAAAAGTCTACATCATGTCGGTACCCCAAAGTCAGGACATCTTTTCAAACAGGCCATCAGTTACTATTAGTTATTAGCACCATTGTCCTGATAATGACACTGTTTAAATCACTGTGGGGGTCGAAATGTCAACAGTTTTACTAGTGGACAGATATTCTGAGGAATGATGATCACAAGGGAACCATTGTTTTGTATATTATAAACTTGATGGAGAGCAGGAGGGCCTCCAGATCCAGGCAGACGGCCCACAACTTTAACAGTCTGATGGGGAGCCAGACTTCCATAAGAGACCAGAATCCTTTGATCTCCATCTCCCCCAGATGACCTTCACAGCCTATCAGGGATGCATAGGTAACCACCATCTGCTTTGGATAGGGAAGGAAAAGGGGCCTGCTGCTGGAAAAACTGCGTCTGAGCAGCCACCACTGTGGATCTGCAGCTGTCTGAGATCTGTATGGTATCCAATAGATTTCCTTGATGGTGAGCCATTTGGAACTTCACATTCTGTTACAGAGTCTGCATATGCCACCTGGTGTTGAAAACAAGTAGAATGCAGTAGGCTAGGTGGCAAAGAAGCCTCATGGCCACTCTCATAATCTAGGACTGAGGCTGAAACATCAGGATCATAGCCCAAATGTCCTAGACTAATTGTGGCAGAGGGAATGACCAATTGCACTGTGTCCAGGGCACTCCAATGAATGAAAGCATGTGTGAAGCAGTCAGGTAGGACTACAGCTTGTTGATAGTGAACCCCAACAATATGATGAGTTTTGCTGTCATCTGAAGGTGGTCTACGGCTGACTGTGCGAAGCCTGCCTTTAACAGCCAGTTGTTTAAGTAGGGGAACACTGATATCCCCAAATATCCCTGACCTCCTAAGGCAGGCAACCACTAAAGCCATCACTTGAACACCAAAGTGGTGCTGATGAGGCTGAAGAAGAGTATAGCAAACTGAACAAGCTCCTGACTTACCTTGAACAGTATCAGACAAGATCTGGGCCAACATGAGGTTTATGAATTTGTTCTTTTGCAGGTACACATTCAGAGGCCAAAAGCCCAAAATAGGCCAGATACCCCCTGACTTTTTCAGCACATGGAGTTAGTGAGGGTAAGAACCCTCTGCTATTTTCTGAGCCGAGTACCCTCCCGATAGCGTCCCTAGAGAGAAACGTTCATACCTCCTATGGAAGAATGAAAAGGGCTCTTGTGAAATTCTCTCGGATGAGGGAGGAATGTTTGATCGGAGCAAAAAGAGGGTAGGGCATAGTCATCGAAGAAGAGGTGTGGTGCAGGGTATTCTGTGTCCCTGGAATCTGCGGCCCCCACTATTGAGCCCTCTCTGGTCTCCCATATTCAGATGGTGTCCCAGCAACTACAAATGCTTAAGAAATGCAGTAATCTGATGCCTTCTATATGGAAGAGGAGGCAGTCTCACTCCTTCCTTGGGATAAATACCTTTCTGAAGCGTCTATTTATTTGGTGGTCACTGCAGCCATGTCGCCCCTTGAGTGGTAAATCTTGCAACTGGTGCACAGTTGCCCTCATTTTTGGTGAAAGACTTAACAAGACATTTAGCCCCACAACCTCAAGGACTCTCTAATGGTATAGTGGCTAAGGTGAGGCAAAGGAGGATAACTTAAAAAGCTTTTTTAGCCCTTAATCCCAATCCCATCGGGGTCCCTCCCTTGGTTAAACAGTCACTGGAAGGTGTTCTCACCCCACCAGGAGAGATGCAGACCACAGACCCTTTAGATAAAGACAATTCTCACAGTGATTCTGATGGTAAAAAGCGCTCCTATAAACCGTGGCACACGTGCCCACCCTAAGGTCATAGGTAATGACACAATCTAGTGTGATAGTCAGGTCACTAATTTATCTGACATGCTTAACCCAGAGGATATTCTTCATCCCACATTATCAGAGTGGACCCAACTGGTTACGTGTGTGGCAGCTCACCGCAAGAAACCTGTGGACAAAGAACTCCGAGTACCGTCACCCATGCTAGAGAATAAGGTTGCCATTACTGGCAAAATAGACACAAAGATGGCCACTTTCCTTGTAAAATATGTACGTGACCCCTGAAAAGGGTATCGCCGAGGGGCTCAAGAGGAGGTTTCCAAGGAAATAACGATGAAGGAGGATTTAACAGTGAGTGTTACACCTTTTTCCCAATTAAAGGTAGAGGGCAGACTGGCATAGTTTGTACACAACTGGCTAGCTTTCACATCCGACGCTTTGGTTATTCAGTCTGTCATTGGTTACCACATTCAGTTCTATGGGTCTCCCTACCATGGAAACCACCTGATCCTTCTAACTTTTTCTCCCTAAGATTGCCAGCTTATAAGCAAAGTATTTTCAGGCTTCCACCATAAAAATGCAATAGTGGAAACAGCTATCCACGCCAGAGGGTTTGTGAGCAACCGTTTCCTGGCAGAGAAGAGGGATGGGGCAATTACCCAGTCATAAACCTCAAGGAGGTTAACAAACGGCTGAAAGTCCACCCTTTCAAGAAGGATGGAGTTCCCCTTCTAAAGTGCATCCTTAGGGAATAGGTTTGGATGGTAAGATTAGACCTTAACGATGCCTATCTCACAGTTCCCATTTTTCCTCCTCATCTCGGATTACTACAATTTATTTTTTAATACCATGTCAATGAGTGCACAACGCTACCATTCAGCCACTCACTGCCACCATTGTGTTTCCCAAAAATACTCAAGCCTGTGATGAGATATCCGAGATCCAGGAGCATGTACATCATAGTCTATTTGGACGACATCCTGATCATAAATTACTGTACAAGAACTCTGACAAGAAAGCTACACCAGGAAAGTGGCGAAGTTACAACACAAACTCCGCAACACACTGACCAATTCACAAACATCCTGCATGAGATCACTTGCCTGGTGGGTGTTCTGTGCTCTTTCATCAAGGCCATATTCCTCAGCTCTCTTTACTCCAGAGGGCGCTCCAGAGGCTCATAGTCTTCCATTTCCGGAGGACACCAACTTACTCGGAATTGGTGCCCCTATCCCCGGATACACAGGCAGAAATTCAATGGGGGCTCTCTCACATGGAAGTATTAAACATGTGTGATACTCGTATCCAATTTGGATCTCATCACAGATTCAAACGCCAGCAGAAGCGACTGGGTCTCATGGTGTGGGGCCTCCTCCAGAGATGGAAAAGGGTAATCTCAAGAACTTCTACGACACATCAATTGCCTAGAACTATTGGTGAGTTCCTTTGCAGTTCAGTGCTGGACCAAAGATTAGACGAAAGGCTGTGTTTTGCTGAAGATGGACAACTTCTCAGCAGTCCGACATAGCAACAACTTCTGAGAAATTAGATTAAAGGCCCTGGTGGACATGTCCGAAAGCTTCCGGCAAATCTGCCTCGACAACAACATCTCAGTGATGGCGTAGTAACTCCTGAGCACATCAAACAATGTGCCGGATTGGCTGGTTCGGTGGAGGGTTTAGATTAAGGACAGAAAGAAATGGCACTCAAGCAAGTATGCAAAGGAGTTTAAGATGTGAAAAAATTAGTACGGTGCTGCCAGGTCAGGGGGAAAAAAAACAAATAAAACAACCCCTGCGAGTGTGTATGTCAAGACCCACACTGTAGATATAGAACCAAGTCTTGTGCACTCGTTTTAGGTTGATGGTTTTAGTGTGAAAACCAATATTTAAAGAACTTTTTGTGCACAAATTATGAAGGTCGACATCAGGAGTATCTTCATGAAGATTTTTTTTATATCAATCCAGATTCATACAGAAAGAAAAACCAGCCGGCACGTTTCGTCACAAAGTGGTACAATTGTGACTCTTCAGGGCTGTAGTAAAAATAATCTGTGGAGCGAGAGTCGCAGTACCGGTGATAATTCCAACCCGGTAAGGACACGGGTTCATCGACTGAAAGGACAGGCGGGAAGGGTAAAGATTGGCCTTCCCCGGTGTCTCAGTGGTAAACTGAAAACACGAGCGAACGGACGTGTAAGTCCGTGTAATGGGGAGATCTAAGCTCCCTGGTTTCGGTGGATGGTAGTCACATCTCGAGTTCCTGGGTAATGTGCCGGATTGGCAATCCAGATATCTTCAGGTCAACAGCTTTTGGAATCTGAAGAATAAGGTATTCAAGGAAACCTTGGCCCCTTTCTATCACAACTGGACCTTCAGCTTCGCTGATACTTCAGTTGGTGGTCAGACTGGGGATGTCAGAGACATATGCATTCCTTCAGAGCTGGAATGAGGAGACTTGATATGTGCTCCCGCCATTCTCGATGATAGAAAGATTGTCAGCCCAAGTGAGGAGGCAAAAGGCAGATATTGTTCTAGTAATTACTTTTTGGAGGTTTGAAGTCTGGAATACAGTTCTGATGGAACTTTCTCGGGATTTTCCAATCCACCTTTCCCCGCTTCCAGATGTTCTGTTCGATTTGAAGTGAAACCATCATTGCCTAGTAGTGGGAGGTATTGTGCATCCCATGACATGGAGTATTACAGGGTGCATTGGAAAATCCCTGGATTATTGGAACAGGCTGAACACATCATCAGGAAGGCATGGACAGGTTGCACCGTCAAACGATCTAGATCGGCTTGGACAAGATGGATGAGTTAGTGTTTGACGAGGTACCTGGATCCATTGGGATCCGAATTGTACATATTTCCCATCATTGCTTGCTTCCACATGAATGGTTTACAAGTCGGTAAACAATTTTCATTCTGCTATAATCACGGGACATACCAGATTGATGGATGCCCAGTTGGGGAGAAAGCCTCAGTAAGGAAACATTTATGGGGAGCACGCTTATCCCTTCTACCTGAACCCAGATTTTCAGCTCTTTGGGACAGGAATAAGGTTTTGAAATTACTTGTTTTTAAATTGGTAAAGCAACAAGCATTTATCTAGAAAGGAACTCTCTGGTAAGTTAGATATGCTACTATGTCTTATCTCATGCAGAAGAGTGTCAGACGTCAGGGTGCTGGACGTTATAGTATTTACTCCTGAGGGAGTTACTTTCCAAATTTCTGAACAAACAAAGCCTAACTCTAGGCTAGTATCTTGCCCAGCATTTTATGACAATCCAAAAGCTATGTGTGGTGCGTTGTATCATGGCATATGAGGCCATGACAGAGGAAACTCATCCTCCAGGGGGAGAGACAACTATTGATTTTCATCAGGGAAAAAAAGAAACCCCATAATGCAGTCTCTTCACCCATCATTGCTAGATGGGTAAAGTGGGTAATGATGGAAGCAGGTATCAAAGTAAACCAGTTTAGGGCATATTCAATCTGCTGGGTGACCGACACTAAGCACTTTCCTTAGGTGCAGCTCTTGAAGGTATTCTGAATGCAGTGGATTGGTCCTCTGAATTCACCTTCAAGCAGTTCTATGTTAAACTAGTCATGGATATGTCCACATCAGTGGTGACTAAGCTTTAAACTAGCATAATCCTGGCCTCTGAGCCTGACATAGAACTAAAAATGTCCTTTTAGGTTTAATCAATAACCTGACCAGGGGCATTACATGATACGTTGATTACCTTTGGGAGGTCTGGATTGCCTACATACGGGTAAGTTATTTTTCTCATTCCAACAGTTGTTTCTAACTATTGGTCAGAAAGTCAAATTTCATGGCTGTTGCTTTTATAGGAATATCTTCTACCTAATGAATTGCATGGTTGGATTTCAGGTTCTACTAAATTATGGTTTTAAGAATCTATACGGGACATTCAGGCACATGCATCAATGGTTTTTGCAAGCACAAACTGTGCGATTCGCAAAAATCGGCCGTTTGCACCCACAACAAGGCCTTTTGCTATGTATCAAAGTGTACGGCACTGGCAATTTAAGAAATCACAATTTATTGTGAATTCTTAAATTGCGATTGCATTTAAGGAATCGCAATTTGCGATTCCTTAAATGCAATGCATGTACCCCTTAGAAATAGCGAATTCGCTATTTGGTGCCGCAAAAAACAGAGAAATTACTCTGGTCTGTATTTTGCTAAAACCTTCAAAAATGGTTTCAGTTTACACACACACATGCCCTTGGGGCATGTGTGTGTGCAACATGGGTGCACATCACAATTTCAGGGGTGCGACAGTGTGTCATTTTGACACCTTTGCACCCTTGAAATTGCGCATTCATTCCTATTGGCTTGTAGGCCCTTAGGAATGAATGGGAAGCCATTGCTTAATTGCGACTCGCAATTTGCGAGTCGCAATTAAGGAATGTTTAGAAATCGCTATTTTAATAGTGATTTCTATATGCATAGGCTTTTGAGAGCCCCTAATTGCGATTCCGCAATTAAAGACTAGCAAAAGCATTTCTTGATGCATGTGCCCCTTGGTAAGTAAAACTGCTTTCTTTTGTTTAGCAGTTAACACTAACACCACACAGGTTTAAATGGTCTAATGAAGTATCTTTGGTTGCACAAAGAAAGAGGAGGACCGGGATATGACACCACAAGAAAGAGACTCATCTTGCGGCCTCTGTTTGGCTGATGTTATTTGTTCCTTTTTCGTGGTGTTGCTGGGAAAGGTAGTGTCTGTGTTATGGTTTGTTGCTTATCAGGCTGCTGGAGAAAAAAATTGAAGAAAGGTAAAACATAATGGTCACCTCTGTGCCCTTAATAGAACTAAAATAATTCCTTTACAATAGTTAGGGCATTTTCCATTCACCTTTCTCATAGAAGCCTGAACCACAAGTCCCTCAGGAGTAGGATATATAGGAAGGAAACCAGGATCAACAGGAACTGATGCCTGATCACCTGCTTGTTCACCAGTGGAAATGATCAGGGTTTTGACGATTACACTATCAAGGTTTCAGTGAGGGCCTAGTTCAAAGGGAACTTGGCTGGCCCGGGTTGTAAAATTTCTGCAAGAGCATTCGCCTTGGTCTTGAATGAGGGCAGCTGTACATCAAGGACCTCAGCTGCCCACTGGACCATCACTGCAAAGGAGGCACTTTCTTCCATTGGTGGCCACAGGGTTGAGTCAAATCCTAGCTGAGTGGAAAAGTCAAGCCTACTGGCCTCTTGCAAGTCCTTGTAAATGTTATCATTGGTGTAATGAGGGAGGAGAAAACCATCTCGATTCCCATCATCATCGTCCCTTTACTGGGATGTCCATTTACCAGGATGTCCATTTACCAGAGTCAGTGCCAAAATTATAATGAAGCCTCTGCTGACATGTCTACCTTGGTAGAGGCACTGGGTCAGAGTCAGGATGGATGGCAATCGGTTTAAATTTTGCAATTTCATAGCATGACACCAGCAGAGATTGGGCTGAAGTCAGTTCAGTGACCAGCATTGGAATCTAAAGATCCTCTTCAGGTGGTGTTGGCACCAATATCGACGAGGAAGGTCTCAGAGCAGGTCATGAATCCAGAGCAGAAGTCCATACAGAGGCCAAAGCACGTCCCAAGGGGTCTGATGACACAGCGGATTGATCCATCAGTGATACCCTAACTGGGGACTCCTGTAGTTCTTTAGGATCCAAACACATGCAAGACGTATCCAGCTGTATGTCATGAATCTGGAGTATGGCCTTTTTAAAGGCCTCAATCTGGTGTGATGTCGCTGATTCAGGGATTTGTGACGCGCACTACTCACCCTTGAGGGTCTCAAGGCGCTGGGAGGATGGAGGGGGTGGGTTTCTCGCAGCTTCGTCTCATCCGAAGTGCCAGGTCTTGAGGCTCTTCCTGAAAGCTTGCATTGTGGGGGGTTGCTTGATGCTGAGAGGGAGTTCATTCCAGGTTTTCCCTGCAATGTAGGTGAAGGATCACCCCCTCGCTCTGGCTCTATAGATGCATGGGATTTTGGCTAGGGCAAGGTCAGCGGATGGAAGACTTCTTTTGGGTGCGTAGAAGGAGATTCTTTTGTTGAGGTATTGGGGTCCGATGTTGTGGAGAGATTTGTAGGCATGAGTGAGGAGCTTGAGGGTCACTCTGTTTTCTACGGGGAGCCAGTGGAGTTTCATAGCTGTTGGGTGATGTGGTGTTGTCATGGTATGCCGAGGACAAGTCTAGCTGCGCGTTCTGGATTGTCTGGAGATTGAGGAGTAAAGATTTGTTTATTCTGGCATAGAGGGCATTTCCATAGGCCAGTCTGCTGGTTATGAGTGCGTGGATGGCAATCCTTCTGGATTCGGGGGGGATCCATTTGAAGGTCTTATGGAGGATGCGGAGGGTGTTGAAGCAAGTGGAGGATACAGCGTTAATCTGTGGGTGCATGGTGCAGGAGGAGTCGAGTATGATGCGGAGGTTGCAAGAGTGGTCTGTGGGTGTGGGACCTTCGCTGAGGGTAGTGGGCCACCAGGTCCCTGCGAGGGGGTGGATCTGAGGACAAGGACTTCCATTTTCTCTGAGTTGAGCTTTAGGCAGCTGTTACTCATCCAGGAGGCAACATCTTTCATACCTTCCTGGAAGCTGTGTCTGGTGATGTTGGGTTCTGCAGTTAGGGAAAGGATGAGCAAGATGTCATTGGCCTTGGGTACTATGCGGAGTCTGTGTTTTGTGACAATGGCGGCGAGAGGGGCCATGTAGATGTTGAAGAGCACGGAGCTGAGTGAGGATCCTTGGGGTACTCAGCAGCTGATCTCTGTGTGTTTGGAGAGGAAGGGTGGGAGTCTGATTCTTTGGGGTCAGCCGGTGAGGAAGGAGCAGATCCAGTCAAGGGCAGTTCCCCGGATGCCCGTGTCGAGGAGTCTGGCGGTTAGTGTGTGGTGGGAGACGGTGTTGAAGGCTGTCGATAGGTTTAGTAGGATGAGGGTTGCTGTGTGGCCCTTGTCAAGGAGGGTGCAGATGACATCCATGGCAGCTAAGAGGGTGGTCTCGGTGCTGTAGTTACTGCAGAATCCGGATTGGGAATGGTCAAGGATCGAGTTGGCTTCTATGAAGTTGGTGAGCTGCTTGTTGACGATATTCTCAGTGACCTTGGCTGCGAAGGGGAGGAGCAAGATGGGGCAGTAGGTCTTGATGTACGTCGGGTCTGTGGAGGGGTTCTTGAGGAGGGGCTTGACCTCTGCACATTTCCAGTCGTCAGGGAAAGTGCCTGTTTTGAGGGAGCAGTTGATGGTACATCATAGTTCGGGTGGGATGGTGAAGGTGGCTCTGCGAAAGATGTGGGGCGGGCAGGGGTCAGTGGGTGCTCCTGAGTGTATACGTCTCATGATCTTTGCAGTGTCTTCTGTGGTGGCATGGGTCCAGGCGGTGATAGTAGGCTGGGTTGCGTTGTTGGTTGGGGGTGTAGATTCGGTGTCTAGGTTCTGATCATCATAGTTGCTGTAGAGAGTTCTGATCTTGAGATGGAAGAAGGAGCCAAGTTTGTTGCAGAGGTCCTGAGAGAGCGAGACATCAGAGGATTCGCTGGGGGGTTTGGTGAATCCTTGTATGATGCTGAAGAGTTCCTTGGAGTTGCGGGAGTTGGTGAGTATCCTGTTCTGGATGAAATTCTTCTTGATGGTTCCGATTAGTTGGTGGTGTTCTGTCATGGCGGTCTTGTAGGCGGAGCCTACTTCGGGGGTTTTGCTGTTCCTCCAAGCTTTCTCGAGTCATCGGCACGTGCGCTTGGATTCTCGGAGGTCGGTGGTGAACCAGGTGGCTTTCGTGGTGCATTGTCTGTTGGAGTTCAGGAGGGGGGGCGAGAGTGTCTGCACAGTCTGTGGAGTGCGTTGGCCACAAAGTTGACGTCGGAAGTGGCAGGCGGAGGAGCATGGTTGAGGGCGGGGTTGAGGTGCTCATCGGTGATATTGCTCCAGTTCCTGCGTGGGGGCGAGGAGTGAGCCTGTGTGCGGTGGGCGAGAAGGAGAAGTGGATGTAGTGGTGGTCCATCCAGGTGGGTTGTGTGTTGTGGCTGAAGCGAATGATGTGTCCTTCAACGAAAATGGGGTTGAGGGTATTTCCTGCCTTGTTGTTGGGGGTGATGACAAGCTGTCTAAGTCTGATGTTGGCGAGGTTGTCCAGGAGGGTGGTGGAGTTGGGGTCGCTGGGGTTGTTGAGGTGGAAGTTCAGGTCTACGAGTAATACGTAGTACGGGGATGTAATGGTGTGGGGTGCGATGAGGTCTGTGATGGTAGTTGTGAATGTGCTGCGTGGTCCGGGGGGTCTGTAGGCGAGGGTGCCACGTAGAGTTTTTCTGGATCTGGGAATGCAGGTGTTCCATGGGGGACGGGGAGTCTTTAGTGCTGGATGTAGTGAGTTGGAGGGAGTTTTTGTGTACAATGGCGATTCTACCCCCAGGGTGGTTGGGGCGATCCTTCCTCTGGATCTTGTATCTGTCGGGGACAGCTGTTGCGATGTTGGGTGTGGAGCTGGCGTTGGTCCAGGTTTCTGTGAAGAAGGCGTGTCGGGTGAGTGGGTTCTGATGAGGTCCCAGATTTCTACTGCATGTCGGTGCAGGGAGCGAACGTTGAGGAGGATGCAGCTTAGGGGTTTGGGTGTGCTAGCGTCTGGTGGATCGGTGGTGGCGGTGGGCGTTCGGAGGGGGGTGAAGGTGCCGGGGCAGTGTCAGCAGGAGAAAATGCCTTTGGTGATGTTCGGTGATAACAGCTGGCAGTTGTTGTTTCTTCCGGGGTTGAGTGCGTGGAGTGTTGCTGAGTCATAGCACTGGCGGGTCGGAGGACCAGGGTTACTGGCACTGGTCGCAGGCAGGTCGCGACGGGCGCAGACGAAAAGTGGCTGACATGAAGTAGAGGTAGGGGAGGGCGGGAACAGCTGGGAGGCATGGGCGGAAGGGGTTGCGGGCGAAGCAGCGGGGGAAGCAAAAACAAAACAAGGGCAAAGCTGCAAGAGCAGCTTAAAAAAGGCATAAAGATTAATCAAAATAAAGCAAAGATACAAGCAGAAACAAAATAAATAAGCAAAAACACAATAAGTAACAATAAAATCAAAATGAGAACGCAAATGTACAATACAGTGAAAAAAACAAAGCAGACAAAAGAGAGGTGAGATCAAGCTAAAATGCGCTCGCAAAATTAGCGAATAGCTATTTGCGAGCGCATTTTAGCATTTTCCAATGCATCAACCAAATATCACAAAATTGCAATTATACCGAATTGCTAATACCAGGAAACAAGATATAGCGAATACTTATTAGCGATTAAAAAAATGCGGGAGCAAATAAAGAATCGCAAAAAAAAATTGCAATGCAATGCATGTAAAATCACAAATAGCGATTTTCATGAAAATCGCAATTTAACAAGTGCAGATTAAGGGGAATCAGAAGCAGGTGGTAAAAAAAAAATTCCCTACAGCTGCAATGCATCAGAGGGCTATTTAAATTGACCAATGAGGCCATAGAGGCTTTACACAATGGCGGCACTCTACGTGTTTGCGAGGAGGATGAGGATCCATGCAGCAGGTCAGGCCAGAAGGAGAATCCAGGAGAGGATATTCCGCCTGCGCATCACTCTGTTGGGACAAACTGCTGAGGACATATATGATAAGTACTGGCTGAACGCTGCTATGATACTTTACCTCACAGCCGAATTGGAACCACTAATGCAGCGCCAGACACTTAGGACCCATGCAATCCCTACCCATGTTCAGGTGCTATGTTGCCTGCACCTACTTGCGTCAGAAAGTTTCCAAGGGGTAGTGGCAGTAGCTGGAGTGGTATCACAAAGCTCCCTCTCACGTTTCTTCAGATCCTTCCTGGCTGCCATGATGACTATGATCCACAACCACATCACCTTCCCCACAACCCAAAGGGAATTGAACCAAACAAAACTCGAATTCTATCGAGTAGCCCAGTTCCCTCATGTGATTGGATGCATAGATTGCACCCAGGTAGCCATATGTCCACCAGCAATCAATGAGTATATCTTCCGTAACCGGAAATCGTATCACTCAATCAATGTCCAAGCAGTGTGCAATGGGAAAAACATCATAACCGACATTGTAGCGCAATACCCTGGGAGCACTCATGATTCATACATCTTATGACACAGTGGCATTCACACACGCCTGCTCAGGGGAAAATTTGGCAAAGGATACCTGCTAGGTAAGACAATATACTCATTCACACGAATTAAGTATGATATGGCAATGCATACCTGACACTAACACCGTGCGTATTACCCTGTAGGTGACAGTGCATACGCCGTGAGGAACTAATCATGACTCCATATTTGAACCCATACTCCCCACAAGAGCAGCGGTACAACGCAGCACACATCAGGACACGTAATCTGATCAAACGGACATTTGGATTGCTCAAAAGTCGCTTCCGCATCCTGCACAAAACTGGTGGAGCGATGCTGTACCAGCCGGAAACCTGCTGTAGGATAGTGGCAGCATGTGCAATGTTGCATAATATAGCTACAAGGAGAGGCATACTCATAGAGGTGTCCGACACTGAGGACAACCAGCTCCCTGTACACCCACGACAGCCGCATTCGGCAAGCTCAGCGGAAGGGCAGAGGAAACGTGAAGACATCACCCAACATTACTTCTGAGGTACGTAATAAGGAGACAAAACACTGGCATTCTTGAACAGCAAAGTTTTAATTTGCACGTGAGCAGGTAGTGGTGTGTAGCTAAACATAGATGTTGCATAATAGCACATTAACTGCATGCACCAAAGCACAAATTAAATAAAATTTGGACTTCATTCTCAGTCACTATGAATGTCTTGGACATGGTTACGCCACCATGGAAGATAGTCCGGAGGTATGTTTGTGTTCAGCGCTTCCTCCCACGCACACGAGACGTCTTTCGCCTGCATCTGCATCCTCACTCATAGGTGCAACTGTAGGTGTTGTCCTACGTGTACTGCACCTCCTGCCAGTGCTGACTGGCACAGACATGCTGCTAAGGCTGGATGCCCCCTCACTCCCCTCATCTCCTGTGACATTGCTGAGCCCACCAGTACCAGCCTGGAGCCGTTCAACAGCAGTGGTTACTTGGCCAAGGGCCCTGGCCACATCCCCACAACAATGTCCCATGTCTATTTACATTGCCACCGACTTCCGTGACAGCAGTGCAGTGGCGTTGCACAACTTGTTGTTTGACCTGGTATAGCCAGCCAAGCGCACCATGAATTGGCGATGCCTCCTCCTCTCTGTGTTGTGTTCCTCCTGAATCACATGAGCCAGCTCCTACATTGTGGCGTTAGTCTGCCTGTTGCCATCCACAACCGCTTGAGTTAGTTCACTCACGCGATCTGCCATGACTGATATGTTCTTTTTCATCTTTGTCATTTGCATATTGATGGCTCCCATATGTGGTGCTTGCAGGCGCTGCACCGTCATCATCTGGGACTCCACGCCTCCCCACACATTTGGAGTTGATGCCTCCTATGCTGCTATGAGGCCCCTTGTCCTGCATCTTCGTCCCATCCGGACATGTGCCTGAGGTGTGGTGGTGATCCTCACACTAGGCTGGCTTGGCGCAGGAGCCCTTTCAGGATCCTGATCGGTCTCCATTGTCTGAAGAGTAGGGACTGTGGCCTTGCGTCTTGGGGGTGCCTGGGATGTGCTGGGTGGTGTGACAGGTTTTGCAACGGCAGTCTCTGCAGTGGTCTGTGTGCTCTCTCCACATTCAATGTCATCAGTGTCTACTTCTTCAGCTTCTGTGATGTGAAACAGTGCAATATTAATTTGTGTTGGTGCTAATGTTTTGCCACATTAAATGTACTTTACTCTTAAGATCTCACTGTCTGTAATCACTGACTTCAATGCAGTTTTGGAACTATGGGCTCACAATGTGGAATTTGACTATCAAATTGGCTCAGGGGACTACAACTCCCATAATGTATTTCGATCTCTATGGGAATTGTGGACTGGAGTTGATTACAGCAAATTGGGTTTTAATTACAGATTGTGCAACATTAGTATTCACATTGATGTGTATATTTTTGTGCTTCTTACCTTGTGTACTACTGGCAGCACCAGATGTATCCAGCTCCATTACTCCCACAGCAACTTCTAGCAGGATTGTGCCCTCAACCAGGTCCTCCAGGGCTGTGTTGTCTGGGACTGTTGAGGGTCCTCCTCCAGTGGTCTTCGCCTCCTTCAGCCTCTGTGCTATTCACTCCTTGGCCCGGCTACGCAGGTCATACCACCTTTTCTTTAAATCTTCTATACTGCGGTGTGTCACCCCCACAGCATTAACTTTGTTCTTGATCCTGTTCCAGATTCTTCGTTTTTCTGCCTCTGGTACTTTAAGGGAGAGCTTATCATGGCTCTTTACCACCTCTTCAATGAGGTACTCTAGTTCCCTCTCTCTAAATTTTAGCTTTCGCTTCCTGGCCACTGCCCCCTCTTCTGCTGATGTTTGGGCCATTTTTGCTCTCTGTAGGTGTCAGCAAAACAATGAGATTATTTCCACAGCTCTCCCTCAGCACTCTGCTTCCTGCTCTCACTTCCTCTGGGCACAGACTGCAGCATGGGCTGAATGACTTTCTGGTTGTGAGGTCATCAGCCCGCACCCAATGCGTCTCGGTAAATTCGCGATCTCGCAATTTGCGATCTCGCAAATAGCGATCTCGCAAATTGTGAGATTGCAATTTGTGTGTTTAACAGGATTAGCAATTCTTTATGGTGTTATCACTAATATGTTTAGCGATTTTTTGCGATTCTTTATTTAATCGCTATCTGCATCATGCATAGGTAATAGCGATTCCTTATTTGCGAGTCCCTAAAAATCGCAATTAAGGAGCCTCTATTTTTCTGCTTGATGCATGTGCCTGATTGTTCTTTAGCACACGTATTCTAATTTTAGAAGAAGTCAGAAAAGCAAGAAGTTTGGGAGCAGAGCTTCGGATCTGCTTCAAAAGGCATAGAAAGAAATGCATTGTTATCATTGGGAATGGGTGGTGGGTATGTGCAGCCCATTCTGTCACTTCCACAATGGTATGGAGCCCACATGAAGTTGCACAAAGTCACCTACTCGCAAAGAGGAGTAGTGCTGAGAAAGATTTTCGGATCGAGTCTAACACCTTGCTAAAGTGAGGAATTTGTGGCTAGACGTATCCATCAGAATAGGTGTTTTTTCTGGTTGGGTGTAAAACTGTTTAGTCATTTCTTTTTTAATTATTGCTTCAAAAATGTGTTTGTATACTTCAAAATTATAATTTTTATAAACGACCGTTGGAATGGTGTTTTTGATTTGCTTATAATTTCAGTGACGTTTGCAAAGTATGCATACATTTGGTGGACATGTAGCATTTTTAGCTTACTGCTGGTATGCATTTTGTTTTGTAGCAATAATTTTTATTGGTAAGAATAAAGCACATAAAAACAGCAAAAGATACAAGGACATGAAAGTCAACACAAAGGGTGGGGTAGGGTGGACCCAACGGCAGGCTGAAGGTCGTGGAAGGAAGAGATCAATAGCCAGGGTCAAGAACAAGGGGATACGCCTTGCAAAAAGGAGGACCATGTGAGAAGGAAAAGGTCAGCCTTGTCCATCAGATTGTAAATGATTTTCTCATAGCATACGGCCTTCCTCATGTGACGGCAGTTGTGTGGAGCACCAGTGTCGCAGAATACAAATCTTGGCAGGCGTGAGGGAGGTAGTGAGCTGGGGAGGGCACGCCGGGTCAGATGAGAAAGGTCTGCCAGGTCGTGGAGGAGAACCGGGGAGCCCGGGAGCGGCGAGGGTAGGTCCATAGATTCCCAGAGCGTCAATCCCACTTCCAACCAGTAGGGGCAGATGGCGGGGCAGTCCAGTAGTATTGCAGAGAAGCATGATTTCATCTCCAGCAGACAGAATGAGGGAGCAACCCTGTAGCCTGAATTCGTGCCAGAAACTAATGCCAGCCTTAACGAATCTTAAAAAGATTGAGCTTAATTTGTGCCTCCTGGACACCTCGATCCAGGCTCTCCAGGAGTTCCGCTTAGTCTTCCTCTTCATACTCCACCTGCAGGTGGGCCTGTCAGGTCATCCTGAGGCTGGCTAGTTGTCGCTGTGAGTAGAGGTGACAGACCAGGAGGTAGTAGAATCCCGGCATCATGCCCTTTTACATACCCCAAGTATTGAGGTCTAAGAGCACTGGAGAATAGAGGATGATCCAGGGCAGGGGACCCAGCCTGCTCAGCAGGCAGTGACGCAGCTGCATATAACGCTATTATTGCGAAGACACTCATAGGACTTTAGTTCACCATTGGAGATCAGGTGGTCCAAGTGTAGGATCCCACCCATGCACCAGGGGGTTATGTCAAATTTCATGCAGATTCACTAAGTGGTGGGACAGAGTTAAGGGGGGCATAAATTGTAGTTCTAATAATATTGTTTATGCCATCAGTCAGACACAGATCTGCATGGAATGTGGTAGGAGTTAATGATGTTTAGATTACTATTTGTATGTTGGTTGTGCAGATCTGTCAAGGGGAGGGAAAGGTCATGTTTTTATTTTCCATTAACTTCAGCATTGCTTGATGTATCTACATGAAATTTCGCAGAGAGCTAGCTAGTTAGGCCTGGTGCACATCCAACTAAGTGAATGAAAATGTTAAAGGAGGATGTAAAAAAAAGCTTTGATTAGCTAACAGCTTTGGTGTTGCTTTTTAGATCTATATTAAGGTTCACGTGTAAGAACTGGGCCTAACATTGCTAACGGCAATTGGCCTTGCAATAAGCTAAGCCCTGTGTGCAACCTCTGCTGTGCATGGCTGAAGACAGTAAGTAGCAGGGGTTGTCCACATTGTGGTATGGGTGCAGGGTCTTACCACTAACCAGGTGCTACAGTCACCCCCCTTGCTGTGTGTAGTAAATGAACCATAGTACAATACAGAGAAAAAAACAAGACCCCTCCACCTCTCACTCCAGGAAATAGGATGGTGAATCTTTTGATAAGGCAGCCTGTTTTAAAGAAAGGCTATCTTGGTACCACATTATTTGGAATTTCACTTTTTACATGGTTCTTACATGGCATGATGTTGTCTACAGATAGTCCAGTTAGACGACCAATGTGGTGACACCTATTTTGGAGACCCTGTTCTGGATCGGAGGTTGAAAGGAACCACCATCGTGTTGGATTGAGAGTTAGGCAGACAACAGATGTCCAGAGTTGTACAGTGTTTAGGCACTCTCTAAGATGCAGGATTTGCTTGATCGATACACATTGAAACAGAGGTTGATGCGGTACAGAATGATGTTGTGGGAGAATATCCTGCTGTGAGTGTGAGAACTCCCAGGTGTCCATACAAGGAATGAATATCATAAGTGAGTGTCTATAATCCTGTAGAACTGTGGTTGTTACTGACAGGAGGCAGGGAGAAGACTATAGGTATCCATTTGCACAAAATGATATTTGCTTGACAGAAACGAGGATAACAAATAGTGCAGTGTGGATGGTGCCAATCTGAGAGGTGATTGTAGCCAGGAGGGACAAGTGGTTTAGTGCATTGCGGTCACTGGCAGCTCAAGGATAGGATAAGTGATAGGCAAAGATCTTATGCTCAAGGATAGGAGAAGTGATAGGCAAAGAACTTATATTTTTCATTCTTATGGTGCTGAAGAGGGCAGTAAGAAACACAATTGCTTAGTACAGGGGTCCTTTCTCCAATGGTTCAACCCAAGAATTTGGACACACTGGATATCACATTTAGTTCCTTGAAAAAAACACAGGCTACTGTAACTAAGCATTGAAATTTACAATCCTAATAACATTTACATATAGAAAAAAGGCATAATATGCATTTTTAAAAGCCTTCAAAAAGAACTAAGGAAATACCTATTTTTACGTTAGATATACAATCTTACCTGGGGCCCAGGAAAGTGAATAAATAACTCCTTCATTGCCAGGCGATGTGTAGACTGCTGTCAATGTGTTAATATCCCAGACTTTTATTGTTCCATCAAATGATGCTGTAGCGAGAAGGTTTGGATCATCCGGTTTGAATTTACAATCAAATATGGTTTCAACATGACCCTGAAATTAGAGCATCATAATAATTTTCTGTTAGAGTGTATTTTACAGTTTTAGCACCATTTTTACCCTGTTTCATTTATGCAACAATGCATACTCATTTTACTATTCTATTAAAAACACAATTAATCAAACTCCTCATCAATGTAATGCGATTGGACAGTTCCCCTCCATCGTATTAGCTTCCTGTGCTGTTTCACAGGTGTTTACAATAGTAAAATGCTAAATCAGTAGTGAAAACGTACTGGTACCACACCTTAGTTGATCTTGTACTTTTAGGCATATCAACCACAATCTTCCTTCAGACTCGAGACATGCCCCAAGTTGTGTGGTCAGGTACCAGACCATAGCAAATGTATGCACAAGTTACAATTTTGGGAGTCAGATGCGGGAGAACCATAGTCTCTGCTCCATTATGCACACAGTTATCTCTTTGTATACATCTAAGGGGAGAGACAGTTAGGGCCCCATTAAGAATCATGTAGAGTGTTTTCTCTGCAGGACATACTACCTTGCACTATTACACATTTCAACAGGAGCAACCGGTAAAACCATCTGCTTAAATCACACATTTTCCCACCTGGCCAAAGCAGTGGAAAAAATGCAAATTATGTACACGATAAAGGGCCCAGAATCAGGGAACTGCTTGTGGTGATGCATGCAGCAATTCTAGATGTTGCAGGTTTTCCCCAATTCAGGGACCAGTGGAAGTACTAGCCAGAAAAACTCCTTCCAATTAATAGCCACCTTGTATTTGGGCACAGTGTGTTGCAGTAAAAACCACTGCAAATCAAAGGTGGTGTTGGCCCTAGAACTGGCTACAAGGTGGGACCTTCAGGACTCCACTTGTTACTTTGACCAATTAGGTGGAAAACACACAAAAATATATGGCCGAACACAAAGGAAATCAAAACAATATCCATCACAAAGGCCAAGTGAAAAAAAAATTAACCACTTTCATTGGGTCATTGTAGATATTTTGCAGAACAGATTTTCAGTTACCATCAGAAGTGCCAAAAGGCCATCATCCAGCCTCTCAATCAGCACTGTGGGAGGCCAACTAGGACACTTGCAGTTGCCAAACCTCCTCGTAAACAAGATGTTGATCAGAGATTTATTGGTATGAATCTTTCTGAGGAGCAGTACTCGGAAAATGAAAACAGTAGTAGTAGAAGTAAAGAAGGACATGAGTATCATGCTGGAGTACAACTGCATGCTCAGATTAGTGGTTGGGTGAGATTGTGCAAGTGTGTTAAGGGGCAAAATGATAGTGGTGCCAGGAAGGCTGAGGTAAAGGATGCTGTTACGTAATTTTTTCTGTCTTGGAAGAGTTCATCTTGAGCAAATAAGGTTCAACAATCTCTAATAGTAATGAGACAGTCTGGTGGGATGAGAAAGAAAAGAAATTTAGCGTGCCATCAGAAGAATGGCCATTAGAGAAATTAAAGGAGGAGGCTTATAAGGAAAAGTAGAGGGGCCACATCTAAGACTTGGAACCCACTCAATGTTAGTGGTGTGGGAAGATAGTGCAAGGAGCCCCAGGAGGCAAGAAAGTAGAGATTGGTGAGTTATCAACTTCCAATGAAGGCATGAGCAGGTAATGGTGCAAAAGTTGCTCACAGGTCGTGACGATACAAAACGAAAAGAGGTGGTTATACTGGTGATATCAGTGAGAGAGGCTGCAGGTTGCAGTGAAGTGGAGTTGACAGGTTCCAGATTCTAGAATGTTCAATGGATTTAGGGAGTAAATGTAAAAGATTAGCTAGAAAAACCCTAGGCATTTTAAAGAAAACAAAGGGTTGATAGACATGATTCGCATGAGAATGAGCAGCCACTGAGCTCAAGTTTGCTGAATGGGGGAAGTGCCACTACCTCTATACATGACACTCACATGAAAGCCTCAGGGGGTGCCTCAAAAAGGGCCCAAGTAGCATTAGTTTGCATCAGGCTGTCATCCTATTCGACCAGCAGAGACATCTCATCATGCTTGCGGGGTATACTAGAGAGCAAGGTCATTCACATACTACAAGAATACATTGAATCTAATGAATTGAATGAATTTATTACGGGATAATAAACATGTTTCCAACTTGACAGGGGCATGAAAACCAAAAATGCTAACTTCAAAGAATAGTCGCTCTTCTTTTTAAAAGATGACACAATGGAAATTGTACTTGAAAGTTCTGTGAGATATTACACAGGAGACCACAACATCTTCCTTGAATATCATATCACTGTAAATAGGCTAGTATGAGAATTGTGGTATTTGTTACTTTCAGGCTTTAGTCAACAAATGAAAATGAGAACATCATCACAATCTCATAAATCTAGTGTTTAAAGGGTTCCTTGAAGCTTCTATCACCTCTGTTTTTTTAAAACATTTCTTTATTCAAATAATCAAAAATGTACAGCCAGTATCCCATAACAATGTACATACATTTGACAGAGCACTACAGATATCGTTGGGAAAAGCAGCAGTACACGCAAGGAAGAGATAAAACCAAAGATATGGTTACAGGAGCAAATGCAGCATCAACAATAAACAAATTGGGTGTCTCACTCAGCAGCATGCCCAGCACAGTCAAGCTAAGGAGGACTACCAACCAACAAGTGCTGTCCCACCCTCCTGTCATTACAGCCACACCGAGTCAGGCATTAACCATGCCCCAATAAATCCTGACACCACTATCGATCCCTTCCACCCACATCGGACCCACCCCACCACATCGTTGGGCAGGGCCAGCCACACGAGGGCCCCCTAGCAGAATCAATCCAGCGACCCATGGGGGGCAGCCCACACCAACCCACACCTGCACCCCGGTGAGTGAAGATCACGAGGCTCAGAGGTTGGGACAAACCAATAGGATGAGTAACCCCAGTAGAACAACAATTAGAGCCCCTCCAGATGTAAGAAGTGATCCACACCTCCTCAAACATATGTAAGTGGTCCTGAAGTTTATGGAACCTCAGCTCATAGGTTGCCAACTGATAGAGCTCTACGAACCATTCCTGTGGAGTGGGTAACTGTGGAGAACGCCAATGGCGGAGGATACATATTATGGCCATCATGAGGGCTGCCCAGAGCCACCTGTGCCACTGGGAGAACGCATCATCTACGTCTTTAAAATCATGTAATAGAGCCACCTTGGCAGAGTTCCGAAAGGGGATGTAGCTGGTGGAGTGAAGGGTCTGCCACACAGAGCACCAGTAAGGGATCAGAGCAGGACATGACTATAAGACAACAAACTAGTCACACGCTGCAGAGAAGCAATGCTAACAGGCATCCATTGGCAGTAGTCGGGCCCTGCACAGTTTGTATTGTGTCCAGTACAGTTATGGAGAACCTTGAAATAGAGGAATTTCAAGTGTACCTCCCTGAGGGAATGGTCATGGTGGTCTAAGGCCTTCCTCCATTTCTTGTCTATATACTCTGTGCCCAGTCGTTCCTACCAGTGAACCCGAGATGTGGTGCATGTGTCCTGGGAGTGGACATTGTCACTGAGGATTTGATACAGATTAGAGGGCCCTCTGTTAGACCTGCAATCCTTAGGGTGGTCTTCCCCCAAACATTTTGCTTGCTTACCTCCACTTTTTGCTGTATCTTTTTGTGGGCCTTCAGACTCTGAGCACTTTACCACTGCTGACCAGTGCTAAAGTGCATGCACTTCTCCCCTAAACATGGCGATTTTGGTGTATAACTGATTGACATATTTTGTTGACTTATGAGTCCCTTGTAAAGTGGTATACCATATACCTAGGGCCTGTAATCTAAACAACACTAGTGGGCCTACAGCACTAGTTGTGCCACCCACACAGGTAGCCTTTCAAACCTATCTCAGGCATGACATTGCCAGGACTGTGTGTGCAGTTTACTGCCATTTCAACATGGCATTTAACACTACTTGGCAAGTCTTAAACTCCCTTTTTATTACACATAAGTCACCCCATGGTAGGCCCTAGGTACCACTAAGGATAGTGTGCTCTGTAAGTAAAAGATAGGATATGTACTTTGGAGTTTTACACGTCCTGGTAGTGACATACAACTCATTTTGTTTATCACTACTGCAAGGCCTACTCCTCTCACAGACTAGCATTGGGAATTCCTTAAACACTTTTAAGCTCTAATTCCTGATTAAAAAGGAGTAGCTACAGAATTTTTTATATCCTTGGAATGGTAATGATAAATCCTCTTTACTGGTAAAGCTGTATTTAACATTACTGTTTTGGAAATGCCACTTTTAAAAAGTGGATATTTCTCAGCTCCTACTGCTCTGTGTGCCTTGCAGCCTGTCTCCAAGACGAGCCTGGTTTGGAAGAAAGGTAAACTTTGTGCATTCTCTCTAGACAGACACAAACACAAGAAGGGTGAGTCTGACAGAGAACTCATCTGCATTCATGTATATTCTGATAGCTCTTTCTGGGCAGGATGAGGGAGCTGACACTTACACCTGAATAGGCTACAAGGATTGCCACTTTGCCTCACTGCTGCTATGAAGGAACTGTTTTCTGCTTTGCTCAGCTGCCTTTATGCTTGCTGACCTCTGCCCTGCTGAGGACAAGGACTGGACCCATCTCACTTGAACCCAGAGTGACTCCAAGGGCTTGCTGACTTGCACCCTTTTTCTGAAGTTTCAGAGCCATCAAGGACTTCCAACACCCTGCTGCTGCAGGACTCTGCCATCTGTGAGTCCTACCCTGCCTGAGGTGTCAATCCGGTCCTGGGCCTTAGAAGTGGGTTCCGTAGCTGTTTTGCTTAAAAATAGACGCAACAATGGCTTTTCGCAGATCAGAACAGATGCAGTTCCCTTCAACGCTGATGCAGTTTTGATACGAGGAAATCTCTGCGCGGCTCGACGATGACATGGTACCCGACTGCAAAGTTCAATATTGATGCAGCACCTGCATCGTAAGGGGTACGAAGCAGACGCGGGACCCAACTGCAAAGCTCGACTACAACGCCTCTACCAGACTGCGTGAATCAAAACCGATGCATTAAGTGTTCAATACCGATGCTTGCTCCCTCCAAGATTGCGGGCCCTGCGTGGGGCCTGTAGCCAGCCTGCCCTCCATTGCGGTTGGCCTGAACTTTCGATTTATCCCGGTCCAGCGTGACCTCTAGTAATCCCGAAGCACTACATGACTCTAAGTACTACCTTTTTATTTATTTGTATTTATTCTTTAAACTCTGGTTCTACTTTTTGGATTTTTTTTGTTTTGGCCTTGCTTTTATCATACAGTTAGTGCCTATTTTTCTAAACTTGTGTGGAGTCTTTTTGTGTTGTTTTCATTGTGTTACTGTGTGTGTGTTGCACAAATACGTTACAATACCTCCTTAGATAAACCTGACTGCTCTGTGCCAAGCTACCAGAGGGTGAGCATGGGTTATCTTCTAGTGTGTATCTAGCTTACCCTGACTAAGAATGTGGTCCGTACTTGGACAGGGTGCATACCTCTGCGAACTAGAGACCCCACTTCTAACACCCTCCTTAATGGGCCTCACAGCCTGAGGTAGTCCAATATAAGGGAGATGGATACGGTACTGCGCCATAAGTCCCCTTAGGCAGTGTCTTAGTGGGCAGTAATTCCAGAGCTGCTATTGGGGTAGTAGGAACTTCGAATTGAGGTCTCAAATGAACAAAAAGAGTAGCCCTCAAAGAGGTCTCAAACCGTCCAAATCCCTTGTTCCTCTCAGAGTGCCCAGGTAAATAGGCCCTGGGCAATAGTCATGCCTTCATTGGACCACAATGGCGCCCCCTTGTGGACTGCTTGATAAATTCCCAGTAGTCTATGTGCCTCCTTCCACATCACCCGGGTAGCCCTCAGAGTCAGGGGCAGTGAGGAGAACTCAAAGCCTTGGCATTTTACAGGATAATCTCTGATTTTTATAAACATTACATGAGACCGTTGGCTCATATATTTAACCATGTAGTTTGTGCTTCCAAATTTATGCAGATGCCATGGAAATTCATCAGTAACTAAGTAAAGCCTCAGGCCAAAAATTCACATAACAACCTGCCTAAAACACATCCACCAATGGATGAAGAAAAGCTTGTTTCACTTGAGCAGAACAAAACTGAAATCATGATGCTAGCAGCAATCTCACAAATAATATCTCGGTTGTGTGCCCAAGATAACTAGGAGCTGCCCCACCCTCAGTCCAATTAGTAAAATAATCTTATGGTATGGTTTGAGGAAGATGTCTCATTTGCACCTCAGATTCCCAGAAGTTGTTAAAAGCATTGATCAACTTTGATGCCTAGAAGGATATTACCCTTCCTCCAGTTAAAACAGCAGATTAAACTCATTAGGACTCTGGTACTAATGCAGAGCTTGATAACTGAAACATAATTTACACAGGAGTGCACAAGGACAACCTGTTAATAAAGTACATATAAAACGAAGCAGAGAGACTTTGCCTAAGCCTGAAGAGTTCTAATCATATCAGTCCATCTTCCAAGGAACTTAACTATCTCCCAATGGCCCCAAAATTACTTTCAAACTTCTTTGTATGATTTTCCAATTATCGGGTTAAGGAAGCGAATGCCGGGCACAAAGTACCTACAAAAGTTAACACCAACACATACGCTCAATCCCGACCTCATATCTAGCAAAGTAAATCATATCGATTAATCAAGCTCACACCCTTAGACACACAACTTTGGAATTCACTAAGTTTGGGCTGGAGAAAGAAAAATGGATTCAAAAGAAACCTTTAAACAAGCTTTTCAGAAAGGCCCTCTATGCCTTCCCAGATGTCTCCGGGAGCACCATAGATTCCTAATAGGATATAGAGCCCTATGAAGGACAAGACGTTGCCTCTGCAGCTCGGCAAGCTCCTGAAAGTGCTCCTGATTGACTCTTAGCAGGACTATTTCTTGGAAATGGAATTCCTTACTTCTGATAGATCTTGTGCTATGAACTGGGCTTTGTGGAACAGTGCTTTACAAATCCACCTCATTTGGGAATCATGGACTGAACCACTGAAATTGCTGAAGAAGGTAAGTCAATACCAGGACCGCTAGTCATGGGCCGCAACAGTACCTTGGGACAAGGACAGGTGACTTAGCCTGCTTGTCACTCGAAAGAGTAATCTTTCGCTACTTGTGGTCCAAAAGACTCATCCAAGATGTTCATGAGGCAACGTGCAGAAAGATAAAGTTTCCTGGTGAGTGGTACTATGAAAATAAATGACCACTCACCTGGTACTGCTGGTTTCGCTTCTAAATCCAATTTAGAAATTCAAGAACGTTCAGAGGGCATGCACTCCAAAAGTAGAAGGCCAGTGATGAAGCAGATTTAAACATGTCCTTTTGGAGAGAGTCATGTAATTTTCAGTCAGGTCAGGGATGCTCAATTCGAGGCACTGCATGGAACAAAACGTTTGTCTCAGAAGTAAAGAAGGGGCATCACACAACCTGAACCAATTGAAACTGATCATCAATGTCTTCAGTGTTGCAGATGGAGGCAGGAGAGGGCGGAACAAGTTAAAGTCAAGTAACACAGGGTTGTGAAGCCACATCAGATATCAAGCAGGAGAAAAGGAAGGGTGTAGGAGGTAAGAGACGCGTGAGACAACAGAGCCAGTGGAAGATATGTTTCAAGGTCTAAATTTGTAACTCTTGCTGTGCACGTAATGTGGCATTCCAGTGCCTCATCCTGCAGCATGAGACACTCTACAAGTCTGAAGAAAGGGTTGATGGGACCTCAGTAAAAAACATTTTTACAGCACCCACCCCGACCCCACCCAACAATAGACAGGAAATGTATGATAACATTGCAAGGCACTGCAAGGCATATGAGTCAAACAGTATAAATGAGGTACAAAATAAGAAATTCAAAGCCAAGCACAAAATATAGAATTTTGTGGTCTAAATAATTTATAAACACACATTTTGAGAAAAGTGATCACACATTTGAGCAGAAATGAGCTGAAAGATTTTAAGTGCATAAGTATAGAATGTTCTTGCATTAGCAGGTATATTAGTCCATAGGTTTTGGGCATTCGTAGGCATATGAGGCTATGGGCTGAAAAATATTCACGTTGAAAAGTTCTGGGACAGTTTCATGAACGAAATATGGTCAATTAAAACTCAATGGCCAAAAGTGTCATATAAGGAAAGTGCTGTACATTTCTGGACAAACATTAAAAAAAAGATTCAAAATGATACTCAAAGAAAACCACAGAGAAATGTAATGGACTAGGCAAAAGCTTTAGGATGTATAAGTCCATCTACTCAGCATTGAATGCCATATGCGCCAAAAAAGTTTCAATGATATATTCATGCACACTAGATTACACATGTAATTAAACTACCAGGTTAACGATGCTAAGACTCAAATTGAATGAGGTGAGGATGGGAAAGGTGGTGCTGGGTTATTTCTTTATGAGTCCATATTTGTGGTGAGCTCAATATAAACAAGATACAAACTTACCAGATCCCTCAAAAAATCCCACTTTTTGGCTCCCATATCATAAAGCCCTACGCCCCCATCCATGAAACAGCAGACAGCGTGGCCAGGGGGAAGGGAGAAGGCCTGGTTCTGAGTTAGCGTTGGAGGTGGAACAGCTTCACTAGTAGAAGATGTGTGATGGTTTTTGGTTGGAGAGTGTGCTGAAAAAGCTTTATTTAAAGATATAAAACATATTATTGGTAAATGTGCAATTTATTAAAGCATAAGCTAATTTTCAAAGGTCTACAACCATCTTACAGTTCTAAAAAGCTGAAACCACCACAAATATTGAAATGAAAAATGTTATATACAGAAAAATGAAAAACACAATACAGTACAATTATAACTTTACAAATAATACTACTAAAGCACATTGCATGAATTTGTTTGCTATAGTGCATACTTTTGGGGACGATAAGAATGCAAATAATGTTACCTATAATACAAAACAACTATGCTCCGAAATGCAATCTTAACATTTGAGCAGCATTATCACCAGTTTCATACAGAAAATAAGCTTCTTTTTTCGGAAACTGGCACTGTTTTTAAAGAGACAAAATGTTACATGTGACAGAGATAAAGTAGCACAGCTATTGATGGTCACCGTATTTTATTTGTTATATTAGATTATGATATGTTATTTTGGAAGCTATTCTACACATTAGAAGAAAGCATACTCCCGAAATCAATGACTGGTACAGATTTCTAGGACTACTCCCAGCAATCACTTTGAATACCAAAGTCCAAAAAATAAACTCTAAACGAAAAGGAGATTATTTTCCACTTTTTCAAGCAGACCTCATGAGCTCGCTAAACGTTTTCATCAGAACAGAGGGTATAAGTCTTCGTAAACTCCTTTTGACATGTATGCAGACTTTTCACAACCATACCCTGCTTGTGGTGAAATGAGATAACAAACCAGAAACAGAAAAAATGCTCAAAAGCCAGTGTAACATACTGCATCCTTTTTAACTGTGTGAAAATACCCATTAAGGCATACGCTATTCTTAAAGGACAGGAGATGTTCTCTCACTCCTTTCCCCACCAATGATCCTATAGAAATGTAGATACTAAACACATGCTTGGATACAGGAAGTAACATTAGTAAAGCCAATTGGTCTAGACCGCCTAAAGGGCGGGTGTTATTTGTTATAATGGGCGAATAATTCTGTGTTTTGCATTTGAAAGCACAATGTCTGAGACTGAAACCACAGTGCTATAAAAATCACTCTTCAGGTCTGAGAATCAAATGAACTGGATTACACGTGCTATCGATTGTAATTTAAATGCCTAAAGAAAGATTAAAAATGCGATGTATTAAATCACAGGCATACCTGATATTATGTGTCCCACTTCGTTTAGAATGAAGATGAGAGAAAATGTTTATGTCACAGCAACATTTCTTAGCTGCTTCTTGTGGGGCCCTTATTTACATCATGGCCATGGCTTTCGTTGTTTGGGCAACCCCTAATACAAGAGGATGTATTTTGTGTCTTTGTAGAATGCTGTAAACGAAGGACATTGTTGTTCGATGCTTTTTATGCAGGGACTGAATGAGTGCTTTCAAGTGAGCGAGCTAGACAGCTTCGACAGTGCTTTCAATAGAGCGCTGCCTTAATGGCTACAGCGAAGCAAAGACAGTGCTCTAACCTTTACAGAAGGGCTATTTAAAAGTAATGTCCTGTGATTCTGGTACTTTTGGCATCAGGAAGTAAGTAAGCACTGGTAAGCCTCAATAAAAAGGACAAAGGCAGCCTTACCTCTTTGGCCATCATTATGAGTGGCCTATAAATTCCATTGGGGGGGGTAGCAGGCGCATCGGAATGACACGTATTGTCTATTACACTTAGGGTTTTGTGAATCTCTGTGTGTGAGATAAGGGAAAACGTGTGGTACTCAGCACTGAAAACAGTATTCCAAAGTTATTCTTCAAAAACTTGGAATTCCTATTATTTCCCTGCATCAAAAATCCAGAAACACTGCGTTGATGTGGCAGTAGCAAAGCATGTGCTGTGTTGATTTTCCAGCTGCAAAGCCGGCGCTGCGTCAATTCCACAACTGCCAACCAAGTGCTGCATTGGACTCAAAGTAGGTGCCACGGACGTCGATGATATGGTGCTCGGGACTCATGCTGCGGCGATTTTTCTGACACACAGCAACAGCGAGCTGGGGCCTGCTGTGAAATCCATAGTCAATGCGGCAATCAGGAACCTCACTGCGGTGCAGTTAGCGGTAATGCAATGATCCTGAACAGCAATGCAACGAGAGAACAGGCACTGGGAATCGATGAGTGGATTTTCTCTTTAGATTACCAGGTGACACTTCCAAGGGCCCAGTAACTGGATTTGCCACCACTTGGCAAGTCAGGACTCTCAGCAGAAAAGCTCAGGCACCAGTAGGTGAAGTCTTTGATAGTCCTGAAACTTCGTACCAGGAGGCAAGCATGCACAATCCCTTGGAGAACCTTGAAAGTAGGATGTACAACCCGGAGGCGAAGAGCATATATAAAAGTGCATTAAAAAAATGTCATGCCCTCAAACGCCTGGCTATCAGGAATTTTCTAGCTAAGCAAATTAAAGAGTCGGATAATTAATCTAAGGAAGTGTTCAAGATCGTGCAAGATTTTATGAAACCTCAAGCCACGATGAGCATGATCAGGCCATCAGTTGATTTATGTAGAGATCTGTCTAACTTCTTCCAGGAGAAGGTTCACTCCATATATTCTTCCTTTCCGGTTTCAAAGTATTGTACAACTTCCTCACTGACTGCAGATTCTCCGTGTCACTGGTCTAATTTTCGACCTTTCTGTCCGACCTTGTCCCTGCTAGACCTAGCTAGAACTAAGTCTGGCTCGCCTCTTGATCTTTGCCCTGCTAGTTTTTTTAACCAGCTGGCCTCTTTTTTTAATCCACACCTTAATGCTATTTGGAATGCTTCTTTGACGTCAGGTAGTTATCCCTCTGTTTGGAAAAATGTTTTTGTTCTGCCTATTCTGAAAAAGATAGACGCAGATCCTGGCTTACTCAAGAACTATAGGCCCATCTCCCTTCTGCCCGCTCCTGCAAAAATACTGGAGAAGGAAGTCCAGAGACAGCTCTCCAATTATCTGGAATCTAATAACCTCCTTCATGATTCCCAGTCGGGTTTTAGGGTGGGCTATAGTACCGAGACTGCGCTGTTGGAGGTGGCGGAAACCATCGGAGAATCCCTAGACCAGGGATGCTGTGCCATGCTCGTGCTGCTGGACTTGTCTGCAGCATTCGACACGGTCTCGCACTCGATTCTCATAGACCGACTGGCACCGCTGGGTATCTCGGGGACCATCTTAAATTGGTTCTGCTCTTTTCTGGAGGGGCGGTCTCAGCAGGTTTTTCTGTGCCCTCATGTCTCCTCCTCTTGCTCCATGGTATGCGGAGTCCCGCAGGGCTCGGCACTTAGCTCCACCCTGTATAATGTCTATCTGGCTCCATTGGCATTGTTTGTGGAACATTGTGGAGTGAGAATTATTTCTTACGCTGATGATACTCAGCTTGTGTTTTCCTTTAAAGACACTGATAAGGCTGCGTTTGACAGCTTCAGGCATTGTCTAACTAAGATCTCCTCCTGGATGACGGACAATTGCTTGAAATTAAATACTGATAAAACAGAGGTGATGTTTTTTAACTAATCTTCACCCCCACCGGCTGATCTCTGGTGGCGAACACAGTTGAATCTCCCTCCTATCCCTGTCTCCTCAGTCAGGAATTTAGGTTTCAAATTTGACTCGAAATTGTTGGCCAAGGCTCAGATAGGTCAAGTTTCCAGAGCTTGTTTCTGGAAACTCAAAACCTTGCGAAGATTTCTTCATCTGTTGCCGATGGACTGTCGGGCCACTATAGTCCATGCCCTTATTACATCTCAGCTGGACAATGCTAACAGCTTATATTTAGGTTTGCCAGCTTATTTTATCCATAGGTTGCAGACAGTCCAGAATGCTACAGCATGGTTCATCAGAAATGTGCCCCTTAAACACCACATCTCCCCTCATCTGCAGAGCCTTCACTGGCTCCCAGTGAAAAAGAGAATTGAATTTAAGGCATTGTCTCTTGCTTTTAGAGCCACAAGAGATAGAGGTCCAGGATATCTGAAACAGAGACTTCAGAAATACCATCCGTCCAGGATCTTGCGTTCTAATTCTCAGATGCTTCTCCATATCCCTCGCTTCTCTAAAGCCAGGATTGGTTGGCGAGCCTTTGCAGTGAGAACAGCCGCTCTCTGGAATGCAATGCCTTACCATCTGCGTAAAGCAGAATCAGAACCTACTTTCTGGAAGGCATTGAAAACCTGGCTGTTTGAATTGCCTTGGCTTGTCCCTTTCCTCCCTTTCTGACTACTCAGCGCCGGGACACTGCCGTTGGTGGTAGCCGAGCGCTTTATAAACTCCATGGTATGGTATGGTATGTAGAAAGCAAAGTCCAGTCCTTTCACTCCCAGGATAGAAGCGGCAAGCGGCATGCCTGCACAGCAAAGCAAGTGGCAGCCCCTCCTACAGTAACCAGCTTTTCTTCCTGGCAGAATGTCCTCAGTCCAAAACACGTATAATCATTTCTGCCTTTGAAGTAGGAAAACTTCAAAGGAAAATCTTTGTAGTGAAGAAGGCCCTGCATTTCCATGCCAAGACTCTAGACACACTACACAGGTGAGGAGACAGCTTGGTGTGAGGACAGGCACAGCCCAATTCAGGTGTCAGTAACAACTTTTCCCACCACTCTAGCACCAGGATATGCAAGCCACACCTGGAATGTGTCACAGGAATGTTGTTAGAGCTATTTTGGTGGGTACTATGGATATGACCTCCATGTGCAAATTATGTCCATGCACCCACACTGGGGAGCCCTATATGATAGCACTAGAGAGCTTATCCCTTCAACCCCGCAACTGCAGAAGAAGAGATTCCCATGCTCAGGTACCAGCATGCAGAGTGCTGAAATCATAGAATGTTTTCCTTTTTGTTTGGCTCCTTTTATTTTCCAAGTGGCCCACTGAGCATGATGGGGTATGAGTTCTGATGAGAATTGTGAGTTTCATACCATACCTGGTGAATGATAGGGCTTTTTTCTATTGTGTTGCTGAACTATAACTGTTAGAAATTGGGTTTCTGATTGGTAGAGGTATTCACCCTGTACAAGCAGGACCCAGAATCCTAGTCAGGGTAAGTCACAACACACCTAAATTAACGTGTGCTCACCCTCTGAAGAAAGGCTGCATCCCCCATCACCTCCTCTTAGAACACGCTGCTTAACGTTACCTGCTTAACGGACGTCTGTACGATAAATGCACACTTTTTGTTTAAAATAGAAAGTTCCGTCTTTCAGTGTTTTCAGTTGTGTTTAGTAACTTTTTAAGTTGATGCAGTCTTTAAAATCTCTCCATAGCCCCTCTCTCACATGTATTTCATTTACTTTAGCGCCTCTTACCTGCGACGGGTGTTGGAGCACTTCACATCACACACACATACAGAGACAATGAATCAAACATGTGTAAATCAGTGTAAAGAAATGTTATATAAGACAAAGGGTGTAGGAGCAGGATTCACATGTCATCCCTACTGTTAGGCATTTTTTTAAAGTGCTTGGCCTGGGAAACATAAACTTAGGATTCAGAATCTAACACCGTGGTTAGGGTTGACTTTACTAATAACAATTTATTTCGACCCAAAGAAACATTTTGTAGCAAATTTAGGATAATCAAAGAGTGACAAAAAACAGCTGAATGCATTGGCTATTTAAATCAATGTGAAAAAAATACTAGCTGCAGCGTCTTCTTTTGCTAACGACAAAATGAAATGTCGATAAATACAGATGAAATTACCAAAAAATAAATATGGAAAAATACAGACGGAAATAGTAAAAAAATAAATACCATAAAACCGGGAGCCCTACTTATACCCAGTTGTGCCTTTGAAGTGGGAGTGACTAGAAAGAAGGGTCTTCAAAGTGCACAGAGGTCCTTTCTTCCTTCCCTGACTCCAGACTCATTACAGGGTGTTATACAGCCCTTTGTGTGTGGACAGGACACAGCCTTTCCATGGCTGTGCCCTGCTTCTCTCTCCCATCCTCCCAGGAAGATCCATCAAGTCACATCTAAGCTCCCTTTGTGTGTGGCTGTCTAGAGGGAACATACAAAGCCCAGCTATCACCCACCCCAGACTAATCAGAAACAGGCTGCAGGCATAAAAGGAGCAGAAAAATGCCAACTTTCTTAAAGTGGCATTTTCAAAGTTGTAGTGGTAAATTTGACTTTACCATTAAAGAAGATTTATCATTACAAATCTATAGGTATAAAACATGACAGATCTACGCCCTCACAATCAGGAATTATAGCTTATGAACTTCACTAAGGAATCCCCAATGTTATACTATGAGAGTGGTAGGCTTCACAGTTTTAAAAAACTAAATTGGGTGTTTTTCACTACCAGGACATGCAAAGGTTTGAAGTACATGTGCTACCTTTTGATAACACAGCACCCTGACCTATGGGGTACCTAGGGCCTCACTTAAGAGTGATTTATGTGTAATACAACGGGAGTTTAAGGCTTTACAAGGGTTTTTTAATGCCAAGTCGACATGGAAGTGTAAACTGCACACACAGGCTCTGTAGTGGCAGGCCTGAGACATGTTTAAAGGGTGATTTGAGTGGGTGGCACAATCAGTGCTGCAGTCCCACTAGTAGCATTTAATTTATAGGTCCTGGCCACATGTGATGTAATGCACTTTACTAGGAACTTATAATTGAGTTAAATATGCAATTGTGGATGTATCAATCAAACCATTTTTAGGGGTGGGAGCACATGTACTTTGGCACTGGTTAGCAGTGTTAAAGTGCTCAGAGTCCTATGGTCAACAAAAAGGAATCAGCAAAATATGAGGCAAACAGGCAAAACTATTTGTGGAAGACCACCCTACTGCTGTCAGTTACAACAATAACTAAACTTTAACTATGTTTTTCCTGAGTATTACAGCTTTTTTTAATGATCTACTGCACTCGACAGCCTTTTACCCATTCTATGCAATGTATGACCTTCGGTCGTGCGCAGCTAGGGTTGGTTGAAGGGTGGATAATCCCTTTTATGCTTGGCGTTGATATCTGCGCAGAGGGGATTACAGAACTGGCACAAACAAACAGAAGACAAACTCTTCCAAATGTCTGAAAAATTTTGTTCGGATTTGCAACACATTTTTAAGTGGCCATCTTGATGATCCTCATATATTCGAACATACAAACATAAGTTAAACCTGCTGAAAGTACACCAATTCTCATTTATAGTTGTCAAAAGGTGCTAAAGTTGAAAGAAAATCAACAATTGCGTTTTCAACTGTAGGGTTATACAAAATTGTTAACTCATTCAAGCCCAACTGGCACATTTTTCAAATGCTAATCTCGCAAAAACTACTGACCAGATTTACACCAATCTACAAACAGCATTTCTTCTCAGTAACGTTCTGAATTCTGCAAGCATCCAATAGACATGTTTTGCTGAAGTAATGGATACAAATTTCCATTAGAGCTAAAATGGGAAAAGAGAAGTTTTTGACCCCTCCTCTTCCCAAATTGCTTTTCTGGTGCATGGAACTGCATGAAAAATGGCATGCATGCTGGACCATAGATGCTGTATATACAAATGGAGGGGCAAACATGTTGTAGATGCATCCATGAGGACCACATTTCTTTCAATAGAACACAGGTTGGAGCCACAATTACACAGCGAGGACTGTTTATATGCCAGGCACCAGAAGATGGAAGGTGCTGACCACCGTGGGTCCAACTTTCCCACCTACACACAGATTCACATAAGCATTACACTTCAGAGAGTATTGGATGCACTTACAGGGAAGAGTCCAAAAACAGCAGTTATTAGCAGAAAATGGCCTACGCATTTCGGCCTTGATCACAATGACAGCATTGCGATAACGCACCACTGTACCTTGCACTGTGTTCTGGCAAATAATATAATTTTTGATGTCATAATTGTTTTACTTATTGCAATGATTTCACATGCTAAAATGTCGGTAGTATCCAAAGATATAGTTAGAGCATGGAGAACGGGCTAGTTAATGTTAATATAGTGTGATAAGTGAGGTGACAAGACTGTGTACGGAAGTCTAGGAGTAATATTTAAAGGGTGTGTATAAGTATAAAAGTGAGTTAGCAATATGACTACTAGTAATCTGAAGGCAGGGCTTAAATGATAATTTAAACGGATAAGTATAAGTTTTGAATTTGTTTTGTTTGTGTAGTTTTAGGTGTGTTTGGCATAAAGAAGATAGAAACAAGTGCATTAGTGGTGCATAAATCATAAAATTAGGAGATAACTACAACTGTAGAATTTCTAATGTTTGTATACCAAACATAAATAAGTTTTCCTAACCATAACTTATGTTTAACCTTTGTTTTTTGTGTGAATTTAAATAGTTTTTATAATGTGATTGTTGTATTATATGTCCAGGTTAATTTACAGGAGTGTTTTTATGTGGAGTGCGGTACAATATAGTAGCGGATAGTGTTGTAAAGTGTACTCTGGTACAGTATATTGTGGCATAGTGGAGAGGAGTAAAGTGGAATGAGGGATAGTGGAGTAGCGTATAGTGGAATGGCATACAGCAGAGTGGCATAGAGTGGAGTCACAAACAATGGAGTGCTGTACAGTGTACTTGGATACAATATAGTGGCATATATTAGAGTTCCACTGTAGTGGTGTACAGTGCAGTGGTATACATTGAGATAGTACACAGTGGAGTGTGGTAAAGTGGATTTATGTCCTGTAAATATTAAAGAGTGTATTTGTGTACACTGTAGTTGAGTACAGTGGAGAGCAATACACTGAAGTGTTGTACAATGTTGGGGCCTATATTGGAATATCCTGTACTGAAATAGCTTACAGTAGAGTGGCGTACAGTGGAGTGTGGTACAGTGGAGTGGTGTAAACTGAAATAGCGTACACTAGAGTGGTGTACACTGGAGTGCTGTACAGTGGAGTGAGGTACAGTTGAGTAGTGAACAGTGGGCTTAAATAAAGTGGAGTGTGGTACAATGTAGTATTGTAAAGTTACATTGCACAAACTGGAGTGGAGTATATTCGAGTGCCACACAGTGCAGTGGTGCCGAGCAGTATAGATTACATACAGTGGGGTACAGTGGAATATGGTACAATGCAATAGCGTATAGTGGAGTAGCAGAAACTGTAGTGTGATGGAGTGGAGTACCATAGAATTTAATAGTGTTTAGTATAATTACGTTGAGTATAGTAGCTTTAACTGTTCAGACGTAAAGTGGAGTGGCATATAGTGGAGAAGGGTACAGTAAAGTGGTGTACAACTCAATAGGTTTATTTATAGAAGAGTAGATAGTAGTCACATACAGTGAAGTGTCGTTTAGTGGAGTGGTGCAGAACATAGTCTTGTGAAGCAAAATAGCATACAATCAATTGTGGTACAGTCCATTGGGGTATAGTGCATTTCAGTACAATGGAGTGGCATAGAGTGTAGTAGCGAACACTGGAATAACGTACACCACAGTAGTGTACCATCAAAAGGGCCATAGTGGAATAGTATTTAGTGGAATAACGTAAATTGGAGTAGGGTATAGTGGAATAGCATAGAATTGTGATCAGTACTGTTTAGGGGCATCCAGTGAAGTGGCATACGAAAGGGAATTAGAATACAGTGGAGAACAGTATAATAGCGTAGAGTATAGTGATGTACATGGCAATGACATATCATGCAGTTGGGTGGAGCAGAGTGGACTAAAGGACAGTAGATTAGCGTAGAATGTAGTGGTGCATACTGTAGTGTTGTAAACTGGACTAGCATACTATAAATTGCATACAGTGGAGTGGCATGCAGTCAGACAGTGGAGTGGTTTAAAATAGGGTGAGTAAATTAAAGGAAATGTAGCATTAAAGTGTGTCAAAAGATGTAATTATTTTCTCTCCTAAATATATATTGTAATATGTAAATCTTGTGGGGTTCCCCAAACCTGCTTTAATGCAATGTAATTTGCATACATTGTTTCACTGTCCGTATTGCGAAATACCTAATTGTGATTTTGCTAAAAGTTGGCAGAATTAGATATTATGATGCACAGATGTTTATTTTGGGTAGTGCAGGTAAGTATTGCAACTAATTTATACGTTTTAATTTATTTAAACTCTTTGAGATCTGTTTGTGTGGTATTTTGGCGAAATATGGGTGTATTTCGCTGAACTACTATGGTACATACTGATGCTCAATGACTGGCTAAATACTGCTTTTACAAAAGCTAAAGGCAGGCATGTTGTTTTTAGGTACACTTTGGCCGTGTTCTGCGCTATGCGTTCCGATATAGGTAAACATTTGGTTTGGTATTTTTGCCCTACCTATTAAAATTTTACTAAAGTGGTAATACGTATTAATACATTTCTTTATATTTCTTTGTCTAAATAGGGTGTAGCACTGTACTACCGCAGTACCACAAAATTATTTTGTAAGGTTATCATTTTGGTTTCTAAATTTCTCCATATTTTGTAGCACTCTACAAGGAACAGTATTTTCTAAGCAGCATTGTAATTTTATTGTAATTAACACTGCTATGTACACTTTTTTAAGCATATTTAAATATGTTAAAATTCGGAAATACATTTTAGCACACTATATTTATAAAATATAGGGGCATATTCTCAAGGAGTTATCACCGTGTTAGCGGCACTTTTCTGCCGCTAATATGGCGATAATTTTATTGCTCTATTACCAAGCTGTCGCTAACAGCCGTTAGCAACAAGTTGTAGGCGAAAGCATCCATTTTAAAGATCGCCACTTCTGTTAGCGATAATTATATACAGGAGAGGCACTCCCGTGCAAAAATGCACGCAAACACCACTACTCCATATTCACAAGGGGATCCTTGAACTTCTGAAGACCCAAAAATCTGTCTGTAACTGGAGTTAGAGCCAGTAACTTAAGACCAGAAAATAACTGGTCTTAAAATTGGGGATAACACTTGGGGCCACATCTCAGCAGGTTTTGGTGCTGGACAGCGCTGCAAGCAATGTTGCAGCGCTGCCCTGCGACAAAACTACAGTTCAGGAATGCGCACCATCAATAAGATAGTGTGCATTCCTGGTCCCCATTAATGAAAAGTGTTGCAGTGCTGCGACAAGACAGCGTTGCAACACTTCGCATTACGCCCTTCTTGCGACAGCATGGATACGCTGTATTCACTGGACAGCACTTCGTGACGCAAGTGATGCCAGATACGTCAGGAATCCTGACGTATCTGTCTGCGCTAAAGTCACACATTGCTGCAGCTGTGTCACAACCATGATGCAACTCCAGCAATGCTTGGGGCCAGCCTATCACTGTGGCACTGCGTCACCCTCACGCCTGTCATCAGGCAGGCGGAAGGTACTGACGCAGTGCCGTTTATGAGGGGTGTCCAAATGTTGGTGCTGTTGGAGATCCATCGGTGGTGGTTGCGCGCTGCGGTGTCATCGTTTGGAAGTATTAGAGTGTTAGTGCAGAGGAGGGAGTTGATGAGAAGTTCTTCGGTGGTCGTGATCCAGCTGCGAGGTGGTGCGATGATGGCAGAGGTGTCCGGTGGGCAAGGTGAAGACGTGATATTACCAATGATGGTCGGTCTGGGAGAGTCCACTGTTGTGGCTGTAGTTGAAGTTTCTGCTGGCGGAGTGATGTTCTCAACCATGTGTGCTGCAATGTGGCTTGTTGAGGTGACTTGCGGCTTGCGTCTGATGTATGGGACCTTCCCCAGGAGGTGGTGGTGTCTTGGTCACAGGGGTTGTCCAGGTGGAACTTGGTTCACCGAGTTGGATGTCGTTAGTGGATGGGAGACCCTGGGGTGCAATGAGGTCTACAATGGTATAGGGGAATGGGGGGCCATGATCCAGGGGGCCTGCACATGAGGGTGCCGCAGAGAATGTGCTTGGGCTTGGTCCAGATCTGGAAGTTGAGGTGGTCCATGGTCACCCTTGGGTCATTAGAGTGCGTGGTCAGTCGGAGTGTGCTTCTGTAGGTGATGACAATGCCTCCTCCTTGATGGTCGGGGTGCTCCTTGCGGGTGATACTGCAGCCGTCAGTGATGGTGATGGCGATGTCCGGTCCGGAGCAGAGGTTGGTCCTGGCAGGCGAGGTGGCATCCAGGTTTGATGGCGAGGAGGGTGGTGGTGTCGTAGTGGTGGAGTGTCCAAGAGGAAGGCTTCTTGGCCGAGAGGCAGACGGACGCAAACGGTGTAGCCTACGGGTTGCCATTGGCATGGGAGACAACCATGACAATGCAGGCAGTACATCGTTAACAACGCAACTCCGACAACGCAGGTGCCTTTACATCGCATTTGATTACAACACATTGTGGGGTCAGTAATGGGGTAATTTAACGTTTTTCGGGTGGGTATGGGTTTCGGATGTAAAATATGAGAATTGTTGAGTGTTTTGGGGTAAAATATAAATATTGGGGTGTGTTATGGGGCTCAAAAAGGAATTTCAGGGTTCACGTTGGGTTTGGGGTGCGAAGGTTAGTTTTGGGTTGCACTCACTGGAGTGGGAATAGTGATATTAATGTCTCCGCTATGCAACACCTTCTCTACTGTTGCAATGTGCCTAGTATTAGTATGCATTGGTTGGGAATGCGATGTTATGGCATGCGTGGCAACCACTTCTGTGCCTTTGGCACAAGAGTGGTACGCACGCTGTGCATGGGCACACAGCGGCCGCCATTGAAAAGTGCTGGGGGGCTGAACAGCTGTTTTGTGGTAAAAGCTGGAAAGAACACTGGATGAGGCGTGGATGCAGGGATGTGTGTGTGAGCGGGTGTTGTAAAAATGTTAATAAGGGAAGTCTTACCTCGAAGCCGGGTCCCATGTCTTCGTTGCTCCTGCTCTCCTGCGTCTGCTTCCAGGAACAGGAAGTAGGCAGCCAGGCTCCCTCCCCTGAGCCAATGAGACCACTGCGATGTGGCGGTGGGACTGGTAATTGGCAACAGGACAAGGCATGCAGCTAGGGGCTGGAGGGGTGGGCATGTTCTCCATGCAGGCTGTAATTCAGCCTGCATTACGAACAGGGAAGTGCACATGACTGCTTTGGGCTGACCAAACAGTCATTGCGCACTTGAGGGGGCATGCCAATCCTCCCATGCCTTGCTCCGTGCTTGGAGGAGTCCTACCCACCCCCCCACCCGCAAAGGAAACATAGCACGGTTACATCAGTAAGTTATCATCATGTGATGATTGTTCCTCTTCTGCACTGCTTGAAATCAGTGAGGCGACGCTCTTCCACCATAGCGGATGAGCCGCCACTGGGGGTGTGTCATCTACGTGTGCTAGGCCTGGGTGACTCGACAACCAGGCGTCCTGCGCTATGCGTCCCACTTTTTCCTTACCTGGACTTTATTGACACTTTGGGGCAATCCGCTGCACTCTCTCCAAATCTGTGACTCAGCCAGCAGGAGCCTCAACCAGGTGGGATTTCACAAGCCTGGGTACAGCAGTTGACGCCAAGTCCGCTGGTGAACCTCCCGATGCAGTTGATGCAGCAGGGTCCCCTTAGGCGTGAAGTTGCAGCGCTCCCACCACACAAGTTCAGCGCAGCTCAGGGGCCTCACCCTCCACAGCGTCCGGCCAGCCCAACATCATCCGCCCTGTGATGCAGAGAGGTGTCACCCACCGTTGGTAATCACTCCGTGCACCCCGGTGTAGTGGTGGATCATAGTATGCGATGCAGACCTCCCTACTTTGGGGCGCAGGAGCGCCTCTACTATTAACAGCTCCAAGATGCACAAGGCGGTCTTCTCACACAGGTCAGCAACATGTCTCAATGCGACATGCCAGACTTCACCACCATGTACGGGCGTACGTCGCGCCTCAATGTCTACCGCCACGGTTCATTGACTCCACAGCTCCTCCACATCCCACTCCAGGCACAGATCCAGCGAGGCATCCAGGCACCAGACGCAGGTCCAGCAAGGCATCCAGGCTACAGACGTAGGTCCAGCGAGGCATCCAGTCTCCAGACACAGGTGCAGCGAGGCATCCAGGCTCCAGATGCAGGTCCAGCGAGGCATCCAGGTTCCAGACACAGGTCCAGCGAAGCATCCTGGCTCTCATCCTGGTCATCCTGGATGTTGGGTGGCTTGCAGGTGTTGTTGATGTGTGCTGCACTTGGCCCAGGCTGCTCCATTCTACATTTTTTGGGTTTTTCATACCTATTTTCTATTGGATGTTGACTAATAAGCTATTTTTAGCATTAGAGACAAAAAAATCTCACACTGGGCTGGCGAACGTGAGCTTTTTTGCCACTAATGGGCCTATCGGTAGTTTTCGCCCACTAGCGCCGGATTTCCTATCGCCTTCGCGCTGATGTTAGCGGCAGTTTTTACCGCTGTTCCCTGACACTATCGCCTGTTAGCGGCATGTTGTAAATCCGCTGCTAACACGGCGATAATTTCACACAGTACACGGCGATAAGAAAATACACACTAACTGAGGTTAGCGATAGTTTTTGCTGATTGTTGAGAATATCCCCCATAATGTCTTACAGTGTAGTTCCAATTTTACATACGATTTTTAAAAACATCTTTTTTAGGTACTGCAGGAGTACCGCGGTACTCCGTAATGAAAAAAATATATATATAAATTTATTTAAAAAATTCCCTACATATTTACAAGGCATAACACAGGGAAACTGGAGCTGAAAAGAACATGGCTACTTTTAACTTTTGTAAAGGTAGTCATTAGCCAATCAGCCAATGACTTATCATCGCACTATACCTTGGTAGTACCACGATACTATAGCGGTCATAGATATATCTACATTTAAAACACTTAAAACATTTATCAAACGTACCCTACTTACCTGCCATACCGCACAAAAGCATCTGCGCACCGTAATATATCATCCTGCCAAATTTCGTACAAATCCAACTGACGGTTTTCACACTATCAGTGATTTCATAAAACATGTCTTGACTGTTGTAATTTTTGAGGTCATAAGCAGTACATGGTGAAGGTGAGAGTTATAGCTACTTCAGGTAAATATAAATGAATTTCAGTGATTCTTTGAGTTTATAACATTAGGTTTTAAGTGACATTTTCACCTAACTCTAAAGTCATTTTAACCTTTTTTCAGTGAACTTCTAGGGTATTTTGTTCATATAAAGTAACAATATAAAGGGAAATATAAGGGGAAATCATTTAAGTAAGGCAGGCCTACTGGTTTTGTCAAAGGGTCAAAACACCAAAATATAAAAAGTAGGCTTATTGGCTTTATCATGGGGTCTTCACCTCAACATTTATAAAGCAGACCTAGGTGCCGATCACGATCCGGTAAAAACCGGGTACGAACCGTCGGACAGAGCATATTCTCCGTCCGACGCGTACCCGGTCATCAAAATATACAAACATGGAATTACGATTCGCACGGAAACACCATTTCCGTACAAATCGTACAAAACCCCGACCGACGAAAATAAACATACAAATGTGATCCGGGAAAGCGCCAATGTGACGTCGGGACGCACGCAGCCTGCCATTCACGAACCAGGAATCACGATTCGCACCAACGTCATCCCGCACGGTGAATATCTTCCGGCTGCCAAAAACTGCTGGGAAATCAGGACGACGCGAACAAGGAGTACCTGTACGCGACGGACAGACATGGACCCGAACCTACGTGTCATCCCGGCCCTCATAGCAGTCGACCTCCTCTACAGGTTCCGCCGCAGATGCCGCAGAAGGTCAGAACAAAAAAGGGAGGGGGGAAAGGGGGGGGCAGGACCAGAGGCAGGCCACAAAACCCCCACCAAAGTCACACAGCACACATGCCCTGGACATACCTGACCCCCAGGCCCTGGTCACTATGAGGGGGTGGGGGTGTGTCCAGCAAAGCCAGCGACCGCCACAACGGAAGTGCTTGACGACGCGAACCGGCAACACAACAATACAGGTACGTCCCGTACCCACGCCTTAAGAGCGTGGGTACGAGTCGTACCCCGCCCACACCTAAGTCATCCCAACAATGGCGGGACGGCTGTACCCACGTGGCAAAGGCCTGGGTACGGCCCGCACAAGCATCACATAGCGTGGGGACGCATATGTACGGACCGTACCCCCACCCCAGTATGCATGGAGCGTACCCCCAACCGCAACAGTGTAAGTACGACCCGTACCCCCACCCGCGGACGTATGGAGCGTACCCCCACCCCAACAGTGTAAGTATGACCCGTACCCTCACCCGCGGACTTATGGCCCCACCCCAACCGTGTATGTACGACACGTACCCCCACCCGCGTATGCATGGAGCGTACCCCCACCCGCATACGTATGGAGCGTACCCCCCACCCCAACAGTGTATGTACGACCCATACCCTCACCCGCAGACGTATGGAGCGTACCCCCACCCCAACAGTGTAAGTACGACCCGTACCCTCACCCGGGGACGTATGGAGCGTACCCCCACCCCAACAGTGTAAGTACGACCCGTACCCTCACCCGCGGACATATGGAGCGTACCCCCACCCCAACAGTGTAAGTACGACCCGTACCCTCACCCGCAGACATATGGAGCGTACCCCCACCCCAACAGTGTAAGTACGACCCGTACCCTCACCCGCGGACGTATGGAGCGTACCCCCACCCCAACAGTGTAAGTACGACCCGTAGCCTCACCCGCGGACGTATGGAGCGTACCCCCACCCCAACCGTGTATGTACGACTCGTACCCTCACCCGCGTGTGTATGGAGCATACCCCCACCCCAACCGTGTATGTACGGACCGTACCCTCACCCGCGTACATATGGAGCGTACCCCCACCCCAACAGTGTAAGTACGACCCGTAGCCTCACCCGCGGACGTATGGAGCGTACCCCCACCCCAACCGTGTATGTACGACACGTACCCCCACCTCGTATGCATGGAGCGAACCCACACCCGTGTATGTTCTAAGCGTACATATCGTGAAATAGGAGGGGTGGGTGCAGAGTCCTCCCAGCAGTGCACAGAGACAGGAGGGGTGTGTGCAGAGTCCTCCCAGCAGTGCCCAGAGACAGGAGGGCTGGGTGCAGAGTCCTCCCAGCAGTGCCCAGAGACAGGAGGGGTGTGTGCCTATCACTCCCAGCAGTGCCCAGAGACAGGAGGGGTGTGTGCAGAGTCCTCCCAGCAGTGCCCAGAGACAGGAGGGGTGTGTGCAGAGTCCTCCCAGCAGTGCCCAGAGACAGGAGGGGTGTGTGCAGAGTCCTCCCAGCAGTGCCCAGAGACAGGAGGGGTGGGTGCAGAGGCCCCCAGCATTGCCCATGGAAAAAAATAAGCCACAATTGTCAGTCAGGTGCACAAAGCCCCTGCAGTACATGTAACACATGTGTGCGAGGCTGGGAGTACACACATGCATACAGCCTAAAAGGGAACATGTCCACATGAAGTCATGTCAACAGACTACATACACAAGTACAGTGATCACCAAGGATGCCACGAATGATGCAGGTGGAGACATCGCTCTGCATGCATGGCCAAAGTTGAAGGGGTCCGTCACACACCCAGCTAATGTACACAGCTCAGCGCTAAATATTGGGAACACCCTGCAGGGAAGATGTCAGGGTACACAGAGGAAGGAATACACCTTGGGACAATTTCACCATGCAGTAACTGCTTACATGAACAGAGAAACCTAGCTAACACCTTGTGATGGCACACAGATATCAGGGTCCCCCTATGACCAGCACACTACTACATTTCCCACACACCCAACACATGATCACCACCCAAAATCATGTAGCAGCCCCACCAACAGCAACACCACAAAAGCAGTAGTGCTCTAAGGAAAAATAAAAGGCTTTATTCAGCATTTCCAAATAATGTGTGTGTGGATCAAGTTCAATCTTTACAAAACCCATAGGGCAGTCCATGAGTCACAGCTGGATGGGGGACACAGTGGGACGCGTGTCCCCTAGCTTGCCTGCACAGTCAGACTCCTTCGTCTTCCACAGCGGGAAGGGCATCATGTGGGGGGGAAGGACCAGGCACCGCAGGGACATGAGGGCGAAGGGTAGGCGTCGTGGGTGCAGGGATGGAGGACTCCACCACAGGGGGTGGGGCAGGGCCAAAGTCGGAGGCCAGGATGTCGCTGCACACCTTAGCAAGGTCCTCCAGCGTCTCCCCTGCACCCGAAGGAACCACAGGCCCCAAGGAGGGGGGGGTGGAGGGATGGGTCGCAGCGCCACTGGGGGAGGGTGTGGACAGGGGGGGGACTCAACCACCCTGACCGGGGACTCCCTTGACCGCTTGCGGGGTGGTGTCACAGTGGGGCTCAGGGACAGAGCGGCCATGAAGGAGTCCTTGCCGGATATGTGGCCAGGAGAGCTGAGGGGAGGGGATTTGGAGGGAGTGGATTGGGTGGAATGCGGACTCCCACTCTGGCTGCATGACTTACGTTTGCCCCCCGACCCAGTGGGTGTGCCTACTTCACCCTGTGTGTGCGTGCCAGGAGGTGTGCGTATGACCTTCCCTGCTGGTGTGGTGCCTGTGTCTGTTGTGGTGGGTGCATGATGACGTATGGGTGTACGTGGGACAGGCATGGGAGTGGGAAGTGTGGATGGGGCAGGGGTAGGGGGTGGGACGTAGCGCTGCAGGAGACCCACTGCTGCAGTCAGTGTTGAGTCTATGGACCTCAGCAACTGGCGTTGGTCAGCCTGCGATGAAAAAATGCCCTCCAAGTATGCCTCCATGTTGTGCAGCACTTGGCTGTGGCCATGGAGGACATTAAGGATCGCAGCCTGACCAACCTGCAACTGCCGCTGGATGTCCACAGACTCGGCATTGGCGGCAGCAGTGGAGACAGGGGCAGGGGGTGCGGTGCCTGGCAGGAAGGAGACATGTGGTGACCGGGCACGCTGGGAAGGGACACGAGCAAGTGGGAGGCGGCTGATGGCAATGGAGGGGGCGGGGTGCGATGTTGTGCCGCTGTCAGCTGCTGGTGCAGCCTCCGCCCACTCGGAGAGATCATCCTCGGACCCGTCAGCTTCATATTCTGTCGTGCCAGTGGACAGGTCCTCGGCCTCACTCTCCTCCGCCTCAGTACCACTCAATGTGCCAGCCACGATGTCAACGCTGGCACTGGTGCTCGGTCCCTCCGCTCCGTCTGTGCTCATGGCTCCCTCCGTGTCCCCCGACGATGCTGTGGGCAAGGTGAAGAGACAGCAATTAATCACACACCTTTATACATATGTCACATGAGTCCAATCTACATAGGTTACAGTGCATAGCCTGCAAAGAAAGATCAGTAACATCTACAAAACAAGGTACAGATGTAGGGCATGCAACACACAGTTGGTTGACCCACCATGCCAATGAAAATCCATGGAGAGCATGACACAATAGCAAATGACATGAAATGGAGTTTGACATAGGAGCCAGGCCCTGGGGACAATCCAGCACTGTATCTGCACCACACAGCGTTGCCGAAAATAGGGATGAGGAGGGACCATATCCATGAACTTGAGGCACATGCTGCATAGGTAATACTGAAAACATGCCCACCATGACTGGCTCACTGCACCTTTAGTGTATGTCCAGACAAACATCACACACTGGCCAGACCTAGCAAGGAGAATTCTGGTTTTGATATGTAGGCTTGGCCCGCACCAAGCACCCCCTACATGAGACAATTTGTTGAGACACAGGTGGCACTTACATCTCTTAGTCTGGGTGAAATACACAGGGGCTGCATTAATGCAAGATTGGACGCCAAATACCCAAGGTGCGCCTGTCCAAATAATCATGTACAAATGGCCATCATCAGATGATTGTAACAAGACACACAGGCACTGGCCACTGTGAGTATGAACAAGGAAAATCAGGTCAGGCTGTACAGTGGACACTTGTACTACATTTCACGTCAATATACATGGTGCCAGGGGACAATGGCACAGAGCACAACCTATGCTGTAGACACTGAGAGTGTCCACGTTTTGTGATGACACACATGACACCTATGAAAATATGCCCCAGGGGACAGTAGTGGCCACAAAACTCCATGGTCCTGAATGGGAATGACTGCAACACACGCCACCATCCCTGCACTATGCGTATCGCACACTCATGCACATCATGTCACAGGCCACAACATAGGACATGCGTGCTGTAAGGCATGACACTTGAGAGACTAACTCCCATGTCTGGACTCAGCATCAGTGCCAACTGACGTGGAACCCACATGTACTGAACTGGACAGGGCACAGGCAAGGTCCCCAAACCTGTTACACACCACCCCCACACATGATGCTACAGGCATAGTTCACGTGGAGAAAGCGCCAGCCTTCATTACCTTGTGAAGGAGTGACTACACACAGACCAGGGAACACATTGCAAGGAGGGGAAGGGAGGCAGGAGAGCACAGCTATACTGTGGGTAACTGGATCTGCACAGCACCTTTAAACCCTGGCAGTGTATCCATGCAACTGAGCACTTACAAATGCTGGTGACACACAACAAACACACATGTACCTACCCCCTTCCTGCTGCTGCTTCTCCTGTAAGTGCCTCTCCAAGTCTGGAAATACCACCGCCAGCACACGCTTGTGGATGTGGGTCAGACGGCGGCGCCCACGGTTCTTATGGGTCTCAGGTGAGTCCCCCAGCAGGACCCGTGCGATCCTCCGCGTCCAGCACCGGATATCCTGCCAGCGTTTCCTCACCTGGGCCAGGCACCGCTTGCGACCATCCGCACTCCTCACGGCACTGACGGCGGTCAGCCATATCTGCTTCTTGGCAGAGGCGCCTACCTGTGAGGATGAACAAGTGACACTACATCAATACACCAGGCACATGTCACAGAGAGACATATTAGAACAAATTTGCTGTTTACAACAAGGCATAGTATGCATCCAACGCATTGCACCTTTGTCATAGGGACATGATCCTCTGGGGAAGGGCAAAAGCAGTACGTGCCATTGAAAGTACACAGGTGGAATGAGGGCAACTACACAATCAATGATCCAGGCTCACACTGTGCATCACAAGCTACACCAGGATAATGTGCAGCACCTCTAAGCAGTCACATGCCACAGGCCACTGACGCTACCGCAGCAGAGTACACAGACACACACAGGCACAGGACATTCACCTGCCATTGCCAAATGCAGCGACAAACCTCACTCTGCACATGTGCCACTAGACGGGGGGGGGGGGCTCACAGGTGTGGGGCTGGCTCTGCACGTCAGACACACAGCACTGCTCCCTGCTCACATCACATGGGCAGGGTATATCCATCCCTCATGCAGCCCGGGTGCTACACTCCACATATGCACCCACCCACATGACAGGGGACTTACACACACACCGATTTCCAGGGAACAAACACATCATGTAGACACTCTCAGCACAGGTACACAGAACTAACACACATCTGTGGGTACAGTCACCTGTCACACTGGGCTGACCACATAATCACAAGAGGACTGTAGAGGCTACATTCCCAGGAGGACAAGACAGGCAGAATGTGGCATGCACCATGCAGTGATTGTCCCAGTAAACACAATGCTAGTGAGGACGGCAGACATGCACCACAGCATGCTCTGGCTGGGAGACATCAGGCATTCCCCCCCTGGAACCCCCCCTACAGTACATAGCATGTGTGTCACACCTGGACACAATGGCAGAAGTCACACTCACAAAAAAGGGACACGGTCTGTGCTAGTGGACTCTGCACTCACCTGATACCCTGGTCGCCCATACAGCAGGGGGTACTGTGGGAGGATCACATCCAGCAAAGCCAGGTTCTCCTCCAGGGTGAAAGGCTGTGACCTCTCCACAGACCTTGACATGGTTCCAGGGAATCAGTAGCAGCAGCTGGGTTGTCGAATACAAAGATGTGCAGGCAAGTGCTCCCTCATGGGACCTGGCTGCCTTATATCTGCCTTGCTGGCCTGTTTCATGCACAGGAGTACAGAGTGATTGGTCACTCACATTTGCATCCTATGTTTCCTCCAATCCCTTCAAACCTAGCACAGTCAGTGGGTTCTTATTGTGTTTTTTTCTTCAGCATGATGTCAACTCCAGAAGCACATTGCAACAAAGTAGATTCATTCAAACTGACTACTGCTGTGCACCTGCTTAAAAAAATTCTAACTTTAAACTGGGTCTCCATGACAACCAGCATGCATGTAGGCCTTTATACTTGTCCCTCATGTGTCCCCTATGTAATTTGGAGCTTCACACACAGGTACGGTGCGTCCCGGGGCCCTAGGGCACCCCAAATGCATATCAGCGGCCCGTACAGGCATGTGTACGGTCCGTCTCACTATGGGTGTTTTCGCGTATGCGTACTCATAGTGATAGTGAGCGTACAGGCGTGTGTACGGTCCGTACCACTATGAGTACGCATACGCGAGAACACCCATAGTGATAGTGAGCGTACAGGCGTGTGTGCGGTCCGTCTCACTATGGGTGTTCTCGCGTATGCGTACTCATAGTGATAGTGAGCGTACAGGCGTGTGTACGGTCCGTACCACTATGAGTACGCATACGCGAGAACACCCATAGTGATAGTGAGAGTACAGGCGTGTGTACGGTCTGTCTCACTATGGGTGTTTTCGCGTATGCGTACTCGTACACCAACCCGTCGAAGGCCATCTTCAAGGCGGTTAAAGATCTTATGGCCAAACGGACTATCTCTTTAGCCGAGAGCTCTGTTCCCCATTGTGAATCCCTGGCTTCCTATTTCTTGGGAAAGGTCCAAGCCATCTATCAGACTTTCCCTAGTATTGGGGTTCCGCTGGGAAGTTCCAATGAGACACTACGTCAGATCGCCCTGCCCTCATTTCCCCCTCTTACCTCGGACGGGTTTGACAAACTTGCTCTGCAAGTTAAATCTGGATCTCCATCTGATCCGGTAAAGCCTGCTCTCTTTCGAGACCAGACCTTTTTGGGGCGCCCTGTGGTGCGCTCCCTTGTCAACCTCTCTCTAGAGTCGGGGGTAGTTCCAGCTAAATGGAAGCAGGCGGTAGTGTCTCCGATCATCAAAAAACCCTCCTTAGACCCGTCTAAGCCTGAAAGTTTTCGCCCTATCTCGCTGCTACCTTGGCCGGCAAAGTTGACAGAGGCCCATGTCAATCTGGCCCTGTCGGAACATCTAGCCCGGACCAACGCCCTGGACCCCACACAGAACGGTTTCCGTGCTGGTCACAGCACGGAGACCGCTCTCCTCGCAATGGTGGCTGCGCTACGAACGAGCATTTGTTGTTGGTGGGTACACTCTGTCTGTCCTGTATTTTGCGTAGACTTCCAGCACGACCGCTTCTCCTGTCCTACTTATGTCCATGTGCTTTCCATGTAGGGGACGCTGGCTATCCCAACATGCCATGGCTGATCACACCTCTCCGCAACCCCATCACGCCGGCCCAGCTCCGCTACAACACCGCCCATGGCCGAACAAGGCGAGTGATAGAGAGGACATTTGGCCTCCTGAAGAGCCGATTCCGATGCCTCCACAAGACCGGCGGCGCCCTCCCATATGCCCCGGCAAAGGTCTGCAAAATCTTCATGGTCTGCTGCATGCTGCACAACATGGCAGTTGAGAAAGCTGTGCCACTCATCCTGGATCAAGATGATCAGGACCATCCACCCGTGGAGGACGAAGGTCTTGGCAATGGGGCTAGTGATGTGGAGGATGTGGTTCCGCAAGAGGATATCCGGACTCGGCTCATACGCGACTTCTTTGCTTAGTGGTGAGTACCAGTGTCTGTGTGTGCACGCATTGGTCCCTGTGTGGCATGTGTTGCGATGTGTGTGTCCATCTGCATGTATGCCACGTGAGTCAGAGGTGTGTGTGGATGTGTCACTGGAGTGATGGTGCCAGTGATGTGTATTTCCCCAGTCATAATTGTGACCTGGCATGTTGTCATCCTTACATGTGTCGAGTACATGCACATGCAAGTGGCTGTGCTTTTTGTGGCTGACTTCTTGTGTGTCTCTCATCCCCAGGTACTTGCGCATGCCGTCTGCTGGTTGCATTGTTGTGGCACTGCTATTCCTCATGGACACGTCATCGTGTGCTGACTCAGCGTTACACGCACGGACAAGTTTGGAAGTCTCCTTAGGGTAAGGGATGCACCAGGGGTGTATTGGGAGTGGCAGTTGTTTACGATGTATGCACACTGCCCCTGTTGATGTTTGGTTCCTCTGCAGACATGTCGCATCACCATGGTACACATGACATGCAGCTGGGTATCTACGTGCTAGGTTGGATGCGGGTCAGACGGCGGCGCTGATATTGTTGGATCTCAGCGCCGCCTTCGACACTGTATCTCATGGCATCCTCCTGCATCGGCTTGAGGAGATCGGTGTCAGTGGTCTGGCGCTGCAGTGGTTCCGCTCCTTCCTGGACAATCGTTCCTTCTGTGTGGCTATTCCTCCCTTTTCGTCCAGTTTCCAGCCTCTGGCCATGGGGGTTCCGCAAGGGTCTTCGCTAAGTCCCACGTTGTTCAATCTTTACGTGAGACCGCTGGCTGATGTCGCGAGGCAGTGGGGCCTTACTTTGGTCTCATATGCCGATGACACTCAGCTGGCGGTTACCCTTAGCGGAGATGTCCATCAAGACGCCCCCAGGTTTCAGTCCGGACTGAAGGCGGTGGCTTGCTGGTTGACAGAAAACTGTCTCCAGCTTAATGCCACAAAAACAGAGGTGATGGTTGTTGGGAAGGGAGTGGAGCTCTGGGGCGATCAGTGGTGGCCTTCTGAGCTGGGCCCCACTCCGTCCCCTGTGTCGGAGGTGAAAAACCTTGGGGTCTGGTTGGACGCTGGCCTTACCTTTATAGGACATACTAAAAAAACGGCAGCCTGCTGTTTTGGTCTATTAAGAGGTCTTAGACCAGTCCTTAAATACTTTGATGCCCCTACCAGACAGCTTGTAGTCCAGGCTACTATCATCTCTCGCCTGGACTACGCTAGCTCTCTTCTGGCTGGGGCCAATCAGGCTGAGTTAACGCGCCTACAGCGGGTTCAAAATGCTGCGGCCAGGGCCATTGTTGGCCTACCCAGATTTTGCCCGGTGGCGAATGTCCTTCACTCTTTGCATTGGCTCCCTGTAAGGAAGCGTATTCTTTTCAAGGTCCTTTGCTTGACTTTTAAGATATTAAGAGGTATAGGCCCTGATATCCTGTCCAATCTTGTCTCCTTCTATGTCCCCACTCGTAGCCTCCGATCTCAGGGCCAGGCCCTTGCTGTGGTCCCTAGATTTAGACTCGGTCGGATGGGGGGTCGTTCCTTCAGCGTGAAAGCTGCACTAATTTGGAACACCCTCCCAGTTGAAATCCGTCAGTTAGACGATTTGCTTTCTTTCCGAAGAGCCATCAAGACCTTTCTGTTCTAGTTGTCTATCTTAGGCGTCCCCGTTTCTGTTGTGTTGTGTTCCTCCTTGTCTGTGCGCCGGGACGCTCCTTCGCTGGAGTAGCTGTGCGCATAATAAATCAATTTAACATAACATATTGATAGTGAGCGTACAGGCGTGTGTACGGTCCGTGCCACTATGAGTACGTATACGCGAGAACACCCATAGTGATAGTGAGCGTACAGGCGTGTGTACGGTCCGACTCACTATGGGTGTTCTCGCGTATGCGTACTCATAGTGATAGTGAGCGTACAGGCGTGTGTACGGTCCGTACCACTATGAGTACGCATACGCGAGAACACCCATAGTGATAGTGAGCGTACAGGCGTGTGTACGGTCCGTACCACTATGAGTACGCATACGCGAGAACACCCATAGTGAGACGGACCGTACACATGCCTGTACGCTCACTATCACTATGGGTGTTCTCGCGTATGTGTACTCATAGTGGTATGGACCGTACACACGCCTGAACGCTCACTATCACTATGAGTACGCATACGCGAGAACACCCATGGTGAGACGGACCGTACACACGACTGTACGCTCACTATCACTATGGGTGTTCTCGCGTATGCGTACTCATAGTGGTACGGACCGTACACACGCCTGTACGCTCACTATCACTATGAGTACGCATACGCAAGAACACCCATAGTGAGACGGACCGTACACACGCCTGTACGCTCACTATCACTATGGGTACACATACGGCAGCACTCCCATAGTGATAGGGAACGTACACAGGCCCTCTTAGCGAAAGTACGGTGCCTTTCACACATCACAGTGGTGACAGGCAGCACACAGGAAGGAATAGGGCTGACATACTTGTCCATGGATGGACATCAAAGCATTGTCTGGGCAGTACTACATGTGTGGGGCACAGGTGTGAAAGGCTGTGATGTGGGACATTACTCCTGAGTGGAGAAGGCACCAGATGTATGATGAGATGTGTACAGATGTTATGTGTGACGGTGCAATGTGTGCCAGGCATGCCCTTAACTCCTTTGACATGTGTGCATGTCGTACTGCACACTTGGGATGAGCATCACTGGCATGGCACGGTCAACAACACACGCAAGTGTCCCCTGATGCCCGGTACAGGGGTTACCACACCAGACATGTCACTACCCACGGTGCACGATGTGACTATGTCATGTATGTGTGGGGGGTTCCCATTAGGTTGATGTTGGAGCTCCCTCAAAAGCATCAGCTGTTGCAGCAACCAACATGTGTCTGTGTGTAGATGGACATGGCACACTGTTCCGCACACCAGGCCACATGTGGTATCGGATGTGAGGTGCGTATGTATGCATGGGACACGGAGTAGCGTAACAAGGACATGTCTGCATCCTCTCTATGAATGTGTGGTGAGTCATCACATGTACACCTTCATGGCAAGGTGTGGCTCTAGACCTGTGGCTCTAGTGTTCCGCTACCAGTCTCTGCAATCGACATCCTACTTCTGCTGATGTGTGGATGTATGTCACTCCTGTGTTGCGTCTGGCTGTTCACTTACAATGGGACACAGCTAATCCCATGCCATGGCATGTGGAGGTTCACAATCTCCGTGTGTAGCTGGGTCTTGGTAGGAGTGTCACCTGCCAGCCATACGTGTCCAGGGCATGTGGCACATACCTGACTCCGTATGTCGCATATGTGTATTGACAGATTAACATGTGCTCAGCACCAAAAAATTGTTGTTGTAGTGCACTCACTCTTCCTTGTCACTTCCAAATTACTGCAGAGCGCCGCCTCTTCCCCGAGCAATTCCGGACTTGGCTGACATGCGGGAGAATGACTGTATCCGGTGCTACCGCTTCCCCCAACCGTTGATTCTGGAGTTGACGGCGAGGCTGGCACCACACCTGCAACCGCTGCACAGGTATCCTACGGCACTGACACCCAAGCTGAAGGTAATGGCAGCCCTACATTTTCTTGCCACGGGTACCTTTCAAAATACCATAGCTCATGTTGGTGGCATGTCCCAGAGCATGTTCTGCCGTGTGCTGCATGATTTCTTAGAGGCCATGTTGCTTCACCTGGATGAGTTCATCCATTTCCCAACCCCTGAAATGTTGACTGGTGTCAAGCGTGGATTCTATGCCCTGGGAGGGATGCCCCATGTCATTGGGTCCATAGATGGGACACATGTGGCTTTGGTACCACCACAGGCACAGGAGGTAGCGTACAGGAATCGCAAGCACTACCACTCCATCAATGCCCTTGTGGTGTGTCTGTCCAACATGGTGATTTCACATGTCTGTGCTCGTTTTCCAGAATCAGCACACGATGCCTACATCATGAGGCGTAGCAGGGGTGCCTGAAATGATGACGCAGCTGCGCTACGAACGAGCATTTGTTGTTGGTGGGTACACTCTGTCTGTCCTGTATTTTGCGTAGACTTCCAGCACGACCGCTTCTCCTGTCCTACTTATGTCCATGTGCTTTCCATGTAGGGGACGCTGGCTATCCCAACATGCCATGGCTGATCACACCTCTCCGCAACCCCATCACGCCGGCCCAGCTCCGCTACAACACCGCCCATGGCCGAACAAGGCGAGTGATAGAGAGGACATTTGGCCTCCTGAAGAGCCGATTCCGATGCCTCCACAAGACCGGCGGCGCCCTCCCATATGCCCCGGCAAAGGTCTGCAAAATCTTCATGGTCTGCTGCATGCTGCACAACATGGCAGTTGAGAAAGCTGTGCCACTCATCCTGGATCAAGATGATCAGGACCATCCACCCGTGGAGGACGAAGGTCTTGGCAATGGGGCTAGTGATGTGGAGGATGTGGTTCCGCAAGAGGATATCCGGACTCGGCTCATACGCGACTTCTTTGCTTAGTGGTGAGTACCAGTGTCTGTGTGTGCACGCATTGGTCCCTGTGTGGCATGTGTTGCGATGTGTGTGTCCATCTGCATGTATGCCACGTGAGTCAGAGGTGTGTGTGGATGTGTCACTGGAGTGATGGTGCCAGTGATGTGTATTTCCCCAGTCATAATTGTGACCTGGCATGTTGTCATCCTTACATGTGTCGAGTACATGCACATGCAAGTGGCTGTGCTTTTTGTGGCTGACTTCTTGTGTGTCTCTCATCCCCAGGTACTTGCGCATGCCGTCTGCTGGTTGCATTGTTGTGGCACTGCTATTCCTCATGGACACGTCATCGTGTGCTGACTCAGCGTTACACGCACGGACAAGTTTGGAAGTCTCCTTAGGGTAAGGGATGCACCAGGGGTGTATTGGGAGTGGCAGTTGTTTACGATGTATGCACACTGCCCCTGTTGATGTTTGGTTCCTCTGCAGACATGTCGCATCACCATGGTACACATGACATGCAGCTGGGTACACCTGAATAGATGGTCAGACTTGTTGACAGTCATCAGTGATGAGATTGTGGAATGTGATGATGGCATCAATGTGTGTTACACTGCCCTCAGACACATACAGTTTGCATTGGCTTGACATGGTGTGGGACTTCCACATCAGCGGATCAATGGTGTATGGCAGTCTCTCCGTGAGCAGCAGGGGGTGTTTAGCTGTTAGCCGAAACTTGTGTGCCAGTTCCATGGCTATCACGCATTTGTGCTGCAGAAGGGGGGTGCCAGTGTCGGACCCACATGTTACTCCACATGACTCGTTCATGTGTACTCCGAGTTGCCTCTGCAATCCCGAATACATGACTAATAAAGGTGTCCCTATGCCTCCAAGGTGCCTCTTCTCAGTCAATGCTGGTGTGTTGCCACGGTGCATCCGGCATGTCTGGCATGGTTTTCCGTGATAGTGGCTATGTGTCTATGTGTAGAGTAGCAAGATGCAAGCTGTTTGTGTGGGATTAGACTGTGTATTGTGCATGATGTCCATTACTGTGTGGGTATTGTGACATGTGCCATCCCCATGCATCCAACGTTGGCCAGGCCACCATTCTCTGCATCCACCTGACTCAAGCTTGCAGGACATGGTTCTGCCACCTGTCCACACATACCTGGGTGCCCCACAGGACACTCCACATGATCCCTGACCTCTGCGCATGGCTTTCGCTGTACTCAACATGTCTGTCGGCACGTTGTGCGGCCACCCCCTCAGCTGGTTGGGCCCATCACGGGTGTGTATGGTGCTCCATGTCTGTCTTGCCTAATACAATGTGACCCATGTGTGTCCGGTGCCAGACTCAGGCCCCAGGGTGTGGATGGTTGAAGTCAAATGAGAACTCAGGCATGGTTAGACTTTACAAGACACATGTAAGGTAATAATGCAATCAGTAGGCATCTTCTCTTTATGGTGTTACTTTTTATTTTGGTTGGGGTGGGGGGGGGGTTTGACATGAGGGGCTTTCCGGGTGTGTGGAATCCAAAGTTCACTAGGGGAGTTGGTGTCCTTGCCATTTGAAATCCTCAGAGTCCATGCCACAGTCTTTGTCAACATTGGTCAGACAGTGACCAGCAAGTCCATGTGGCAGAGAATGTCTTTTGCTGCTGTGCTGCTGTTGCTCCAGTGGGCCAGGTGCCAGGCCAGGTGTCCTGGGAGATGGTGCTGTTGCGCCAACCCTCACTGTCTTTTCCGTGGACGACCCGCCCTCCTGCGGGGACCCTCAGAAGCAGGCCGTGACGATGTTTGGGATGCTCCATCGGATGTCTCCTCCTCCTCCTCCTGATCCCTCCCTGTGGGTGGTGATGTTCTACGCCTGATGGCACAGGGAGGGTTGCCCATGTTGTCGGCCATCCGACGGAGTGTACTGTGAATTCCCGTGAACACCGTCACGAGCTCAGCCTGTCTGTCCTCCATCCACCGTTGGTGTCACAGTAGACAGGCATGTTGCTCCGCATGTTGCTGGGCCTGCTGGGTCTTGATCTCATTGAGGGTCCCCTTCATCTCGTTGAGGGTGGACACAACCTGGGCCATGCCCGTGGTGTCCTGCCGGTATGTGTCCAGGATGTTTCTGACATGGGAATATTCCAGTTCCCCAGCCAACCGGTCAGGCTCACGCCTCCGCCATCCTCCACTCCCACCACCCCTGCCCACTTGCACCTTGCCTGCCCTTGTGGGCACATCGGGTCTCCGGGACCCCTGAGGGGTGGCATTGGCGTTGTCGCCTGCCTCCTCCTGGGTGCCCGGGACACCGTGTCCCTCCTGGCCAGCCTGGCTGCATTGTGGTGGTGGGGCAGGGATCCTGGGTGTCTCCTGGGATGTGGCAGGAGTGGGGGTGGTGGTTGGTCCAGTTGTACCTGACGCAGGTGCTGCAGGTCGTTGGACACCAGAGGGGCCAGGTTGGTCGGGGTCGGGTTCGTCCACAGAGTGGTGAGAGTCGTCGCTGCCGGTGGCTCTGTCATCCCGCCGAGCCGGGTCCTGTGAGCCTTCCCCCCCAGTGTTGGGGGGTGATCCACGACGTTGACCTGTGTGTGAGAGAGACAATGTTAATTTTGTTCCATGCAACATCCATGTTTCATTGGTTTCAAAGTTGGCACATTTCCTCTGGGAATTTGGATATGTCTTGCATTCCACTCACAGTGCACTTGTGCATGGGTATGTCCCTTGGGCACAGCTTTTGCGACTTTACCTATGTGTGGCACAGTCTTACTTGCTGCGTCAATTGTGACTGCAGTCAGCAGTGGAGTGGGCAGGTGTGGCGAGCCATGCATTGGCGCCTTCCGTGTAGCACTGTACGTGGGCACATGGAGTTGTTCCACACACTTACATGATGCAGGTAGCTGTCGTTGTGCTCGTGCACAGGTTGTGACATGGCCCTGTGTTTTGCCATGGAGAAGAGGGGGATTCTGGCACTGGCCACCCTTGTCTACATGCACGCAGTCCACCTGCTGACGAGCAGACATTCCCACACACCACAAGGCTGATTTGCTCTCCCTGTGTGTCCCTTTCTCGCTCCCTCTCTGTCCCCCCTCCCTCCCTCTGTGTGTCAGCCTCCTCCCTCTGTCCGTCTTCCTGTGTCTCCCTCCCTCTCTGTCCCCCTCTCCCTCCCTCTGTGTGTCAGCCTCCTCCCTCTGTCCGTCTCCCTGTGTCTCCCTCCCTCTCTGTCCCCCTCTCCCTCCCTCTGTGTGTCAGCCTCCTCCCTCTGTCCGTCTCCCTGTGTCTCCCTCCCTCTCTGTCCCCCTCTCCCTCCCTCTGTGTGTCAGCCTCCTCCCTCTGTCCGTCTCCCTGTGTCTACCTCCCTCTCTGTCCCCCTCTCCCTCCCTCTGTGTGTCACCCTCTGTCACCTCAGCCCAGCTTCCTGGCCACACACTGTTAGCAGATCTTTGAATGGCCCTTGGATTGTTGATGTGAGTTTGTTTCTGATCTCCAGGCACCCATTGGGTGTAGTGTCTGTGTCTGCACTGCTGCTGTGGTGGTGTGTGCTGCCACTCTTTCACCGTGTTGGCTGTTCATTAGCTGCTGTCATGTGCAAGAACGTGCCGTCACCCCCATGTGTTGATGCAAGGCGTCCGCCATTTGCTGGCAAGTCATTCCTGTGTGGGGACACACTGTTTGTCTGGCTGTGACCTAGGCCATATGGGCAGGGGGCATTGTTGTCTGCTTCTGATTTGCACTATGTGATTTTTGGGGCCCACCCTCCCGCCATCCGGCTTACCGTGTCATGTGTTGGTGTTTTCTGTGGCCTGTGACTTGACATTGTCCAGCTGGGTGCATGGGGCATGGTGGCGCCAGTGGCATGTGCGTGTTCATGGAGTGTGGTTGAGTCATGCGATAGCTTTGGGTGGTTGCGTGCCTGTTTGTGAGTTTGGTTGTGGATGACGTACCCCCATGTGAGGTGAGTTGTTTGTGTACTCACCCGGGTCTCGGAGTCCTTCTAATCCGTCCACTGCCACCACCGGCAGTATGGCCATCACCCTCTCCTCCCAGGGATGGTATTGTACGGGTCTGCGGGGCGGCCCTCCTCCAGTGACGTTGGCCTGGTTGTGGTCGTCGGTCATTTTGGCTCGGACCCTCCTCCGCAGATCGTACCACCTGGCTTGGCATTCATGCCTGGTCCTTCTGGTGTCCGCAACAGCATTCACAGCATCGACGATCGTCTGCCACATGGCTGTTTTTTCTGAAATGCTGGTCTGTCTGACCAATGTTCCAAAGAGGTGTGGCTCAACTCTGAGGATTTCATCGACAAGGACCTCCAACTCTCGGCTAGTGAACTTTGGATTCTTGTTAGTGGGCATGGTGAGGGGTGTGGGTGTGGATGGTGGGGGGGTGTGGATGGTTGTGGGTGTGTGGGTGTGGTTGTGAAGGTGTGTGTGTGAAGGTGTGCAAGTGTAAGGTGTAGTAAAGGTTCTAGTATGGTGCTGTAGGTTGTCTGTGGGGTCTGGCAGCAGTGAGTCTGTTGCAAAGGCTCATGGTTTGTGTGTGTGGGCCCTTTTTATTGGTCCATTGGTGGGTGTGGCTGTGTTTGAACTTTGGGTGGGTGTGTTATAAGGAGTGGTTGTGTTTTGGGCCTCTGTTTTGGATTTTGGCAGTTGCAGGTCAGTGAATGTGTTGTTTTTGTGGTTGTTGGACATGTTTTGTGGCTTTGTGCCATTCGAATGGTGTATTCTTGTGTTGTTTTGCTTTGTCCTGGTTGTGTACGTGCGTTTTTAGCGTGTGTACGGTGTGTACATGGGCCATTTTGTTGTACAGTGCTGTCCTTGTGTCTGGCTTGGTACGACTCGTACATGCGCGATGTTGTGTGAAGGTGGTGATGTTGGGGCCTGCTCCATACTTAGAATGTTGGGGTGGGGGTATGCTCCATGCATACGCGGGTGGGGGTACGCGTCGTACATACAAGGTTGGGGTGGGGGTACGGTCCGTACATACACGGTTGGGGTGGGGGTATGCTCCATACATACGCGGGTGAGGGTACGGGTCGTACATACATGATTGGGGTGGGGGTACGCTCCATACATACGCGGGTGAGGGTACGGGTCGTACATACACGGTTGGGGTGGGGGTACGCTCCATACATACGAGGGTGAGGGTACGGGTCGTACATACACTGTTGGGGTGGGGGGTACGCTCCATACGTACGTGGGTGAGGGTACGGGTCGTACTTACACTGTTGGGGTGGGGGGTACGCTCCATACGTATGCGGGTGAGGGTACGGGTCGTACATACACAGGCGGGGGTTCGACTCGTACGTACATGGGTGTACATACACGGGGGGTATGACACGTACACGGGTGTACATACACAGGTGGGGGTACGACTCAAACGTACACGGGTGTACATACACGGGTGGGGGTACGACTCGAACGTACACGGGTGTACATACACGGGGTGGAACGACACGTACACGGGTGTACATACACGGGTGGGGGTACGACTCGAATGTACACGGGTGTACATACATGTTATGTTATGTTATGTTACTGTTTTTGTACCGCGCACAGCTGCCCCAGCAAAGGGGCGTCCTGGCGCCAGAAAAGGTAGACACAACAACACAGAATGCAACAGGTTGCTAAATTTTATTAAAAAGAAACGTTTTAATAACACCTCTGAACCTAGTTGGGGGGTACGACACGTACACGGGTGTACATACACGGGTGGGGGTACGACTCGAACGTACACGGGTGTACATACACGGGGGTACGACACGTACACGGGTGTACATACACAGGGGGGTACGACTCGAACGTACGGGTGTTGGGGGGGGTCGGCGCGTATGCGGGCACATGTCTCCATGGTTGCTATGGGTGTTTTTTCCCTACGGTTGTAACATCGGACGCACGGGATGGATCGTGATTCCGCGGTCGGACTTCACTTTTCACATTTGTACGGTAAATCGTCCGGGGACGCGTCGGACACATTTTCCGACCCGAGGACGTGTGGGGAATTATTCCCAATGCGATTCGTATGGTCTTTTTCCCATGCGAATCGTAATTGGCAGTTTGTACGGCACTTGTACGATTCGTACGGTAAAAAGACCGGATACGAGTCGTACGGGGAATTTTTTTACCGGATCGTAATCGGCACCCTAGTGTCTTTGTCAATAAATCACCACAGTACATTTTCTTTCTTTTTTTGTTAATGGGGTTCTATTGGGTTTTACAAGGTGCATACAGGAAATAACAACACGGCATGAGCAAACGCCATGGACAAGCCAGAATATCAATTTTACATGGGGTAAAAAAACACATACACATGCAAACATACATCTGGCATTGCCACAAAGAAACAACAGTACACTAATTAACTCCATCCTGTAGGAGGCACCATGAGAGAACAAGAAAAAAAAAAGGGTTGGGTATGGCATAAGGTGGTAACAATAAAGGAGAAAAGTGGGAGAGGAGGAAGAGGAAAAGGGGGAAGCAACATTGGGGAAAAGAGGAAGGAGGCAGGGTGTGGAGGAGGGGGGCAATACAGGGGAAGGAGAAACTTGCGAAGGGCAGAGATGGTTCCAAGAAACAAGAAAACAGGGAAACAAGAAAGATGGGGAGTATAGTGGGTCACCCACCGTGTGTCCCAAACCCCCTCCCCCCAAAAGATGGAGTAATAAAGAATGATAACCCCACTAATCACCTAGATCCTGACCTAGGGCCTCCAGTTCAAGCGCAGTAATGAAGCAGGCTCCGGGTCCATGCTGGGGGGTGGGAGGGAGTGAAGTAAACTGTGGGACCCGAATAGAGGTAATTAAGGCAGTGTTAAGGGGCTGTAAGGAACCCTCCGCAAATATCCAGGAATTTCTCCAAGTGATCATTGAGTCGAGTGATAATACGTTCATAAGATGCTGGTTTTTACATAGCCTGTAACCAGGAATCATAGGATGGGCAAGTACCAGTGATAAAAGAATCAATTTTTTTTTTAAATGTCACAAAGCTTACAATAATAAATGAACTATTGAGGGTAGAAATGGATGCTGCATTACTTTTTAACAAATTACATGATTTGCAAAAAATAAGAAATACAACACAGTCCTGGGTTATGCTTATAATTAGGGCTCCCGGTTTTATGGTATTTATTTTTTTGACATTTCCGTCTGTATTTATCCATATTTATTTTTTGTCAACTTCATCTGTATTTATCCATATTTATTATGGGTTTTGTGAAACCAATTAAGCTGGAACTGATATATTTCCACATTTATTTAACCAATGAATATGCAGTCATGCTTGAATGCCTGCCAGGTTTCAGTAATATGAACAGCCGCAGAAGATAAATCAATGCACTTATATGAAAATATTCAGATTTCAGTATCAACCTTGTGCATATCTACTGCTGTTTAAGCCTCTTTACTAAAATTACTTTCTTTTTATTCCCCTTACCTATCAATCCACACAGTTATTGGCAGGCAGTCATGGCAAAGTGTATTTACAATCACTCAAAAAGCACCCAATTTCCGTTTTTATCCACATTTAAAAATAAATACAGACAAGAAACTAAATGGTTTTCTGTCTGTATTTATCTTTAAAAATCTGTAAAAACGGAAAACAGGGAGCCTTAGTTATAATTTATCGAGTTGTCTATATTATTTTAAATTTTCAAAGGAACCTCGTATATTTGTGGATTTCCTGCAGTAATAGGTTCAACCTGCAACTGCTAAAATCTACAGATCCTGGTTGTTTGAATAATGATCTGTCATATGGGAGCCCACATCACACGTTTCGCATTTAAATTCCACTAAGGCGTCAAAAATGTTGTAAGAAATGGCTTTAAGAGTTTTGGGGCAGGAGGTTTTGGACTTTGAGTACTAACTATGGCAGATTTCGTTTTGTTTTATTTCATTTTAAGATTTTTATGAAATGGCTCAGAAACTGAACAATATCTGCAGCTCGGTACTTGCTAAGCAGACCCCAATGTCGGGCATCGGATAACAATAAAAAAAAACACAACTCTGTCCACTACTCACATTTTTTCTTTGGAGGTGAATTCAATACGTGTAAAGCATGGAACCCCGTTTTCTTTAGTTTAAAATTATCTATCGGCGTTGTTCTTGAAACATTCCACACACGTAATACACCAACCTGTGAATCTGTGAAAATATACATAAAGTTGTCATTCTTTGTTCGGAGAATGAGAATTTAGATTATGGACAACATGTATCATCATAAAGCGCGTGTATATAATTTCATGTATGGACCATCACAATTACCGGTTGCTTCAGTTAAGACCTCTGCAGGCAGTAGCCAAACTAAAGCATGCAAGCCATTACTGGGCAAATATGCCTTTATATTACCTGCAAGCGAGGGCCATTTGTAAATACAGAACACGGATGAAAATAAGGAACACAGGGGTATATTATCAAGGACGGCATTAAAAATCATCGCCGCTTTAGCAGCAGAAAACTGCAGCTAAAGCGGCGATAATGGGTTTGATAATATGCCCTGGAGAATTCCAATAGAAGTCCATGTTCTGGTGTGAACATGGGCTTTTATGGGAATTCTCAAGGGCATATATAAAGCCCATTATCGCCGGTTTAGCGGCAGTTTTCTGCCGCTAAACCGGCTATAATCTTAACGCCGTCCTTGCTAATATGCCCCCAACATAGTAAGGATGGGGCATATTATCAAGAAACGGCGTTAAGATTATCGCCGCTTTAGAGTCAGAAAACTGCCGCTAAAGCGACGATAATGGGCTTTATATATGCCCTTGAGAATTCCCATAAAAGCCCATGTTCTGGTGTCAGCATGGGCTTCTTTTGGAATTCTCTGCGGCATATTATCAAGCCCATTATCGACGCTTTAGCGGCAGTTTTCTGCCGCTAAAGCGGCGATAATTTTAACGCCGTGCTTGACAATATGCCCCGATATTCTGTACGAGTGGCCAGTTGTTGCAGCTGCTCTTTGGTACGCCTCATCCTGCCATTACTATCCCTTACTATCCCTAGACTCAAGTCATGAAGGAGGTAGAAAGAGATGGAAACTGACTCGGCTCTTAGTGCCTGGGTAACTTTCTGTAGTTAGCGCTCCTCGCCCTTCCTCTTGTTTCTTAGCAGAAAATACGAAGCCATAGGCACTGAAAGTAGGGCTGCTGGGGGTGCTGCAGCACCCCCAAAACAACCGTGCTGTAGTTTAGAAGGTGAATGAGCAATAGTGAAGCCTTTGCAATGCGATCAAATGCAGGGGTGAAATGTCAGGCTGTTAATTTACTGCTTATCCTTTTAAAAATTATATTGTTTTTTTTTTCTTTTGCTGATTGCTAAGTGAGAGGAGTTTGTTTAGTGAACTATGTGAAAATCTTGCTGAGTGTTAGAAATGAGGGGGCTCTGGTTGGCGCAGGTGTGTACCCACAACAAGCAGGGACCCTTTACTTCTTGTCAGGGCGAAGGATGACTCCCCAGAATAACCCCTGCTCACCCTCTAGGTGCGTGGCGCGAGCAGTCTAGGCTAAATCTCAGGCGTACACGGCTAAGCAAGTGCAATAACACATACAGTAAACCCCTTGCATGCACCACAAACGGACACCAATCAGGAAGTATATAAAAATAAGCTTTTATGTAGATTCAGCAGATTCAAATACAAGGCCCAGTAACGTTAAACTGATGGGGCCACAACTCTTAGGAATACGGTAAAGTCTCTTTGTTACGGAAAGTTCTTTAGGCGGGCACAAGGTAACTGTGGGCCTCAGCGCTCTTCGTGCTGAGGCGGCGACCGGGAAGCACACGGCAGATGACAGGGAAATCAGAACGTTGCGGACCCTGGATCCGATGCGAGCTCGCGGTCGAGTTCGTAAGTACAGTACCTGGTTTCTTGACGCAAAGGCGGGTGCGGGATTTCAGCGGCTCTTCGACAGAAGGGCGAGGCGGCGTCCGGGGCTCCCACACTTTACGATGGGGGTCTGATCTTCAAGCTCACAACAAGAGCGGGGTGTTGCAGGTGGCGGGTGAACAACGCGGGGCAGCCGGGCACGCAGGTTACGTCCGGGCCGTCCGAGGCTTGGAGATGTTCACGACGCCGATTCCGGCGGGAGGGTGAAGGTGCACAGCGAGTCTCCAGCGAGCGAGGTGACAGGGGCAGCCCAGCACAGCGTAGGGGGAGCGGCTCAGATCGAGCGAGGCTCTTTCCAAGGCGGGGGCGGCTAAGCAGTCCTGGTCACGGCTCAAGGAGGGACTGGGGCACGAGGGTCACTGCTCCGGCGAGGGAAAGGACACCACAGTCCAGCGGCAGGCGAGTGAAGATCAGGTAGAGCCCAGTGGTCCTGGGGCTCAGTTCAGGGGGCAAGCTCAGTTCCAAGCCCTTGGAGATTGTTTTGGAAAGCACAAGTCTTGAAAGTAAAAATAAAGCAAAGTCTTCAGCAAAAGGTTCCTTTTCTCTCCTTTGGCAGCAAGGTCACCACTGCAGGCCAGTCCCCCAGGATAGGGACAGTCTTCCTCCTTACAGCTTTCCCGGTGCCTCCTCCTCAGGCAGAGATTCTTCTTGGTCAAAAGCGGATCTAGTTTCTTAGGAGCAGGGCTCCTACATTTATACAGCAAATCTTTTGTTCTCCCAGGCCAGGGGGGCCCTTGCCTAGTCCAGTCCGGTTTCTGAGCACTTTGTTTACGTGATGCAGGCTTCTTCTTTCAGAGTGCAGGGCAGAGTCATCAGACGCTCCACAGGGGGTGGAGCCGGCATTGTGGTGGCAGAGCACTGTCCTATTCAGAGCCTAGGAGTACTCCTCCCACCCATCTACCTGTCGGTCGTCCTATTCACCACCAGGCTACCTAGCCCTGCCCATCTGGGTTCCCCCAGCCCTGTCACTCACACCAGCTAGACATCAGATACACATCACGCAGAGGCGGGCTGAAATGTTTAGGCAAGCAAAGGCCAGATTTCTAAAAGCGGCATTTGCAAACGCGGAATATTAAAATAAACCTTGGGAAAAGATGTACCTTATTATTCCGAGTTCAGGCATACTAAACTCGATCTTCTACCATGTTCCCTGGGTCGGTTAGGATCGTAGGATGTAACAATCCTAGCCGCCCATACTGGCCTATGAGAACAGGGTAGCCTTACAGTAGTGAACAACAAGATGGCGGTAATTCACTACTAAGACATGCCACGCATCCAGGCTTGTCCTACCTTATGCTTACAACGCACCCTGCCTGTGGGCCTACCAGAGGGGTGACTAACATGAAGTTAAGGGAAGGTTTAGGGACCGGCAAGTGTGGGCACTTGTCAGTCAGCATGTCAGTACCAGACTGCACGCAGGTTCTGCTATGGCAGACCTTAGACATAATTTACAGGCCGCTTCTGTGGGTGGCACAACCAGTGCTGCAAGCCCACCAGCGGTATTTGCATTTACACGCCCTGGCGCTCCTGGCGCACTTTACTGGGGTCTGACAGTAATCCAAACAATCCAATCATGGAATCCAACCAACATATACAATTTACATAGGGAGCACTTGCGCCGCGACACTGGTTGGCAGTGGCACAGCGCGCTGAGCGGCCAGCACCATAAAAACACATGAGGCACAGCGACAAAAGAGGAAGGGAGACTCACGCCAAGGTGCCAGGTCTAACACTGAGGTAGAGGAAGCATGATAGTAAAGTGTTTTATTAACAAACAACACAATTTAAATACCTGTAAATTAAATGTACAACTATTTCAAAATGTATCAGCATAAAGCAAGGCATAAATGAGGCGCACTTTGTATCAATCAATCAGTCTGAATTTGTAGAGTGCAGGTAATCACCCATGAGAGTATCCAGGCACTGGGTTCTTGCTAGGATCGGTCGAAGAACCAGATTTTGACTCCCATTCTGAATTCCTGGAGAGAGGAAGGTGTTCGGAGGTGGATGGGAACGGCGTTCCAAGATTTGGCAGAGAGGTAGGAGAAGGAGCGCCTTCCATTGTAGCTTCGGTGGATATGGGGTGTGTGTGTGAGGGCGAGGGAGGCATAGTGCAGGTGCCTAGAGGGTTTGTAGAAGTTCAGGAGGTGGTTGATGTAGGCTGGTCCTTGGTCGAGGAGGGCCTTGTAGATGAGTGTCAGCCTCTTGAACAGGCATATTTTCTACATGGGAAGCCAGCGAAGGTTCCTGTGGTGAGGGGGTGATGTGGGTCCATTTGGGGAGGTCGAAGACGAGTCTGGCGGCCAGGTTCTGTATCATCTGGACCCTCTTCAGGAGTTAGGTGGTGATTTCTGCGTAAAATAAATTGTCGTAGTCCAGCCGGCTGGTGACTAGGGCTTGCGTGATGGTTTTCCTGGTGCTGACAGGGAGGCATCTGAGGATCTTTGGGAACATGCAGAGGGTGTGGAAGCAGGCAGAGGAGACTGCTTTGATCTGGCATGTAGTGGTGATTTTGCTGTTAAGGATGATGCTGAGGTTGCAGGCGTGGTCGTTCAGTGAGGGTGTGGGTCCAAGTTTGAGGGAGGTGTTGCTCCCAAAAATCAGCACTTTCGTCTCGTCTGTTTTGAGTTTCAGGCAGTTGGTCTTTATCCAGTCGGTGACACTCATCATGAGTTGTGGAAGTTTGTCCTGGTGGTGGAGGGAGTCTTCTGAGAGTGAGAGAATGATCTGGGTTTCTTCCGCATAGGAACTTATGTTGAGGCTGTGGGTTCTAATGATGTTGGCCACGGGTTTCATATAAATGTTGAACAGGGTGGGGCTGAGGTATGAGCCCTCTGGATGCTGCAGGTGATGCTCTTGGGTGCTGAGATGATTGGAGGTAGGCAGATTCTTAATGTAAACCTGTGAGGAAGGATGCTATCCATTTGAGGGCATCTCCCTGGATGCCAATGTGGTGGAGTCTCATGAAGAGGGTGTGGTGGGATATGCGGTTAAATGCTCTTGGGAGGTCGAGGAGGATCAGGGCCACTGTTTATCCCCGGTGAAGGAGGGTTTTCATGTTGTTGGTGGTAGCGATCACATTCGTTTCAGTGCTGTGGTTGGCACAGAACCCTGATTGAGTGGCGTCCAGTAGGTTGTTTCTCTCCAGGTGTTTGGTGAGTTGGCGGTTGATGGTCTTGTCACAGACTTTGACAGGGAAGGAAAGCAGAGAGATGGGGTGGGAGTTTTTGAGTTCTCTGGGGTCAGGGGAGGGTTTCTTGAGCAGGGGTCTGACCTCTGCCTGTTTCTATCCATGTGGGAAGGTGGCTGTGCTGATGGATGCCTTGATAAAGGAGGTGAGTTTGAAGCTGATTTCTTGGCTCCTGTGGTTGAAGAAATGATAGGGGCAGGGGTCTAAGGGTGCACCAGAGTGGATGGAGTTACTGATGGCTGTGGTGCTCTGTGTGGTGAGTTGTTCCCATGAGGTGTGTGGGTGGTTGTGGGTGGAGTTCGTTGGTGTGAGGAGGTTGTAGAGGTCGTGGGTTGGGGTTCAAAGTTTCTGTAGATGGTGGATATCTTGTATATGCAAAGATGCAAGTTCCTACTTCTGTTGCCTAAGTAATACCAACAGTAAAGCGAAAATTAATGAGCAACAATTATACGCTGTTTGTTGATCATCATTTGCATATATCAGCTTGGAGATTTCTTTGCGGTTCATGGGCACATCGTCTCATGGTTTTAGACCAGAGCTCATCTACAATTTCATATATGGATGTTGCATAATATAGTGGGCGTGGAGGTATGATGAATTTACAGTATTGTGCCAAGTTTTCACCACTTATTAGTCTGGGTAATGCACCATTTCAGTTTGAGCACCTGTGTTACACTTGTTTTGGTTTGCTGGAGATACCATTGGGGGAGCAGAATTGCAGGCTTATGCAGAGGGGCACATGACCAGTAGCATGCGGAACATTCTCTTTGGAGCACATCTAAGACTCACCTCGTCTCTTTCTATCTTCTTTCTTGGTATTTTAAAATATACCTCATGTTGAAATAGGCCGTTGTTATTACATATGTTTTCATATTTTGATAAGATTTTAAACATTTATTTGAGCTATTATTTTGCCTATAGATTCCCCTGAGGAAGGGTGCAGACAGCACCCGAAATGCATTGGGATTGAGTGATGTACGACCATTACTTGTGATTTCCACATGTATGATTTTTGTCAAGAAGAAAGAAAAATCATGAGAATAAACCAAGATTCATGAAATTATGAATTTATGAAACTGTGAAATATTGTTTGGTCATTTTTTTTCATTTATCATGTGGATTACGTCAAACTATGTGGAATTGGTTTAAATTGAACATAACACGGAGGTTAATTTTTTTGTGACGCTTTACGAAGTGCATGTGTAGTGCATTCCCTGTCTAAGACCTTAAGTCCTAGTTGTTTCTTTAACTTTCTAAAAGTGGCATTTTCAGAAATGTGATTTAAAATCTGACTTTATCATTGAAGAGGGATTTAAATTACAACACTTTGGACACCAAACTCAACATTCTCACCTGCTTCCAATTGAAGGTTATCACTTATTAAATGTAATAAGTTAACCTAATGTTATCCTATTGAAGAAGAAGGCCTTGCAGTAATGAAAAACAAACGTTATAGCTTTTCACTACCAGGACTTGTAAAACATAAAAGTACATGCCCAACTTTTTAAATATGCTGCCCCTTAACCTATGAGCTGTTTAGAGCCTACCTTAGGACAGTTTAAACAGCACACAGAGGCTGTAATGGCAAGTCTGAGACATGTTTAAAAGGCTAAGGACCTCATTATGAGTTTGGCAGTGTAGGTGCGGGTTCAGCACAGCCCGCTCTCGCACTGCCAAACCCGAATGCTGTCCGCTCACCAGATTACAATACAAATCATTGTATGGCAGGCAGGCAGTGTGGCGGTCTCACGGCAGTGCAGTAAAAAGGCTCAATGAGTCTTTAATACTGCCCCACCATGGTATCGCCACAGCGTGTTTCAGCACAGCATGGACTGTAAGTCCATGCCATGCCGGAACTAGGGGGGGGTGCTTGCACATAGGGGGGCACAAGATGTGCCCCCTGCATGCAAGGGGGAAGAGGGACCCTGGAGGGCCCCCTTTGTTTCCCCACCACCAGCTTTTATATGAAGGTGCTGACCGGCGGTCTGGAAAACCAAAATATGCATGGCAGTGCCAGAGCAGCACTATCTGCATATTCTGAGCCCTGACCACAGTGCCAACAAGGTTCCCTGGTGGTTGCGGTAGTCAGATGGTGGTCCGACCGCCAAACTTACAATGTGCAGTCAGACTGCTACCGCCGCGCCCCTGCGAGTCTGGCAGTCTGTGGAGCACCAGATTCATAATAAGGCCCTTAGAAAGTGGATGGCACAATCACTGCTGCAGGCCCACTAGTAGCATTTAATTTACAGAATCTAAATACATGTAGTACCAGCTTACTAGGGGCTAACAAGTAAATTAAATGTGCCAACTGTGTGTAAGCTAATTTTACCATGTCTAAAGGAGAGAGCACAACCACTTTAGCACTGGCTAGCAGTGCTAAAGTGAGAAGGGTCCTAAAAGTCAACAAAAATAGGTTTTGAAAACAGGTAGGTGAAGGCAAAATGTTTGGGGATGATCCTGCGGAAAGTGCCAAGTGCCACGAAATCCCTTTTTGATCTAAATGTAACAGTGACCTGAGTGAACCTGTGACTGAGTTAGGGTTGATGTTGAGGGAGAAGAAGTACAGGTTGCTTACTGTTGTGATCTGGGTTAGAATGCTCTCCATGTAATTGAATGGAGTGATGCATCTGATGATGTAGATTGATTCCAGAGGGAGAGAGAGAGAAACGGTAGAAGTGTTGGTGCTGTGTTAGACATCGTGCTGAACTGTCAATAAACCTTTGACTACAAGCCTGCCTGGTGAACAATCTCATTTTTACACTGGCGACGAGTTGTTTATGCCTGACTGGGGACAGGCAATGAAGCGAAGCACCAATTCCCCTTCACTTTCAATTTCGAGTGGTTTTGCACCTGGATTTCAACTTTGCGGCGAAAGAAATGAAGATTTCACTCAATTACGTGAGTGTGGCATGTTCTAGTTCGTGTTAAAAGACTTTTTGAAATATTTAAGATCCTACCGTTCACCGTTGGTCTCCGCGAGCTTGCCCACGAGCTCCAGCAACGTTACTTGCTGTGGAACGCACGCACTGGAACGCACAGCTACGTTCCTACGTGCCTACGCGCCTGCGCGCCTCGTCATAGCGGCCATGTTTGTTTACAATCTCCTTGGTTACACGGAGCAAGGAGAAAAAGTTGCGTTGGATTACACGGAACGAGCATAATAGCGAACAAGTGTTTTTTTACTCTTGGCCTAAAAGAAAGACTGCTATCACAAAGAGGTAAAGTGGTTTCCTGTACCCTTCTTTAAACGGTGTTGAACAGAGTTCAGTAGAAGTTGTAGTAGTGCTGAAATAATTTTACTGAGACTCGTGAACTGCATTAACAGTTAAAAGCAAGTCATTACAAATACAAGCTAACAGTGTCATGACAAGAGCAGACAAGTTGTTTTGAATTGATTGAATCAACAACATCATTTCGCCATCTGTGATCAAACTTGATTAAGTAAGGTAAAATGGCGTTAGCTTCGTCTTCAAGTATGTCGCAGCCGCCCCCTTTCCTCTCTGAAGAAGGGGATCCAATTCTACCATGGAAAAGGTGGAAAAACTTGTTTGACTCATATATTGTAGCCATTGGGGGTGAAAAGTTTTCTGCTTTCAGGAAGCAAGCTATTCTCCTTCACAATTTGGGCGTTGAAGGAAGGAATACCTATGACAGTATGGATTTAATCCCTGTTGGTGATGGTGACGGATCGCCGGGTGATGTGTATGAGATGTCCTTAGTTATGCTGGAAAAGTATTTTGGTCCTCGTATCAATGTAGTTTTGGAGAGACACAAGTTTTTTACCAGGGTACAAGGTCCAGTGGAACGTGTTGGGAGCTATGTCGCATCTTTGAAAACGCTTGCTCGCACGTATGAGTTCGGTGACTTGTCAGATTCGCTAGTAAGAGACCAATTAGTGAGATGCACTAACAGTGTTCGTGTTCAAGAGAAGCTACTGTCGAAAAATCCCTCTTTGACTGAAGCTGTAGCTATTGTAGAGGGAATGGAGAACACCTCCAAATGGGTAAAAGAGATTAGGAAGAACAAGGAAGATAAAGGGCAGAAACCAAGTGAAGTACATGCCATAGAAGAAGAAGAAAATTTGGAGGGTTGCTGTACCTTGGCAAAGGTTACTTCTTCTGTCAACAGCAAGGCGCCTGCTGAGAAGGACACACGTGGGCGTCTTCCTTTTAAAGGTGTTCATAATAAGGGAGAGCGTGACAACCACCTTGCTGAAGGGAGTGGTGACTCTAGTGATAAGACTGCTTTGTCTAATCCTAAATTTAAGTGTTTGAGGTGTGGTAGTTTCTCACACTTTTCAAATTATCCACACTGTTTTGCGAGAGAGGCAGTATGCAACAAGTGTGGCATCAAGGGACATTATGCTAGAGTGTGCAAGAGTCTGGATAAGAACCGTAACTCTAAAAAGAATGTTGAAATTGTACGCACTATTCTGTTGAGCGTTAAAGCTGATAGTGGGGAAGTGGATGCAGACAGAGTAATCATGCCAGAATGTAAAATCATGGTTGATGAGTATGATTTTACTGTGCTGGCTGATTCAGGTTCACCGTTTACCATGATTGGGAATAAGCAATGGGATGAGTATGTAGGTTTAGAGAATAGGACCTTATTGGCGCCAGACATCAACCCTGTTCGCTATGGCGGTGCCAAGATCAATGTCCTTGGTTATGTTCAAGCTCTGATCAAATTTAAGGATAGGCACACCATGGGCAAAGTTTATGTGGCTGAAAGGGGAGACAATTTGCTGGGATGGAGGCACCAACGGGATCTTGGCATTATGCTTAACCCTTGTGCAAGTGACCCCAAAGAACAAGTTATGTTGGTAGATTCGTGGGGTGCGAGTGACGAATGCTACGAGAAGTTCCCAGAGGTCTTTTCAGATACCCTAGGCTGCCTTAAAGGATTTGAGCATCACATTGTATTAAAGAAAAGGGCCATAACTTGTGTACACAAGGTTAGGAAGGTGCCCAACATGATGGTTGAACCACTAAAAAAAGAGTTGCAGAGGTTACTGGGTTTGGGGATTATTGAAGAGATTGAGGCCTCAGAATGGCTTGCGCCCGTTGTTCTTGCTCCAAAGGATGGAGGAACGAGTGTCAGGATGTGTGTGGACCTTAGAGGATTAAACGAGTGGATTTGGGTTGATCGTCAACCTCTGCCTAACATATCAGAGTCTCTTAGTATCCTGAGAGGGGCTAAAGTTTTCAGTGTGCTGGATCTGTCGTCGGCTTACCACCAAATTATGCTGCACAAGGACTCGAGGCACCTCACGTCTTTTGTGACGCCTTTGGGGGCTTATCGGTTTCTCCGAATGCCTTTTGGGTTGGCGTCGGCGGCGGCTTGCTTCCAAAGGGTCATGAAGATGGTGCTTGGGAAAATACCTAATGTTATGTTTTTCCAAGACGACATTTTGATATATGGCAAGAATGGGAAGGAACATTGCTCAACCCTGTATGCGGTGTTGGGAAAATTGAGGGAGGCTGGACTCACAGTAAAAAAGGAGAAATGCCGAGTGGGGTTGAGTTCTGTGACATACTTAGGGCATGTAATATCTGGGGAGGGTATTCAACCCAAGTTGGAGTTAGCTGAATCCGTGGTGAAAGCTCCTACTCCTCAGGATAAAGACAAGGTGAGATCGTTTTTGAGTCTCGCAGAGTTTTACTCGAAGTTTGTTCAAGGTTTTGCTAGTGTGGCTGAACCAATCAGAACTTTGCTTAAGAAGGGGACACAGTTTGTTTGGTCTGACGAGTGCCAGAAAGCTTTTGATTGTATTAAGGCTGAAATTGGTAAGATGCCCACCTTGGGACATTTTGATGTGAATTGTAAAACTGTTTTGACAACGGATGCCAGTCTAAAAGGGCTGGGAGCTGTGCTCTCCCAAGTAGTGGATGGTGAGGACAGAGCTATTGCATTTGCTTCTAGAGCTCTCAGAGATGCGGAGGTGAATTACTCTTGTATTGAGAGAGAAGCGTTGAGTGTATTTTGGGCAATTCAGCACTTTAAATTCTATCTCTGGGGAATTCCTTTTTTGGTTCGGACGGATCACCGTCCTTTGGTTCAAGTTTTCTCATGCCGTCATAATGAAAACACTACGCCCAGGCTCAGGCGTTGGAGTGAGGGACTTCAAGAATTTAATTTTGTGGTTCGCTACATTCCAGGTTTGAGTAACAAGTCTGCGGATTGTCTTTCTCGGTTGCCGGTTGGAGAGACATCGGATTGTAGTGAGGTTGAGGGTGTGTTTTGGGTTGCGGAGTCTGCCTTTTCATCAGAAGAATGGAAAGAGGGTGTAAGCAGTGACAGGGACTTTGCTCTGCTTAAAGGGTGGATAAATCATGGGTGGCCTGATTACAAGGTTCTAGGTTTTGACATGAAACCTTTTTGGGCTGTGAGGGAAGAGTTGTCCTTTTGTTGTGACAATCTCATGAGAGGTGATAGAGTGATTCCTCCCAGTGCTTTTAGGGAGAGAATAGTCAACCTTGCTCATGAAGGTCATTTAGGAAGGAGTCTGACAAAAGCTCGGGTGAGAGAGAAGTACTGGTGGCCCAGTATAGACCGCATGATCGAGGGGGTGGTTAAAGATTGCTCATCTTGTGCTACTAACGATAAGTCTCACACTCCCAGTAAAGCTCCTTTATCTCCTGTGGAGGTTCCTGAGAAGGTATGGACAAAAGTGGGATTGGATATTGTAGGTCCATTTGAACTGCTACCTTCTTTTGAAAGGTTTGTTCTTTTGTTGGTGGATTGCACCTCCAAGTGGGTGGTCACCAAGTGTGTGTCTGTAGCTAACACGAAAACGGTGATTGAGTTTCTTAAAGACATCTTTGTTTCGGAAGGAGTTCCAAAGTTCTTAGTTACTGATAACGGTGTGCAGTTTGTCTCTCATGAGATGTACAATTTTCTTAGGGATTCTAATATTGTTCATCAGAAGACAGCCCTATACTCGCCTCAGGCTAATGGATTAGCGGAAAGGATGAACAGGGTGGTTAAGGGTCGTGTTCAGCGTGCTCAGGAGTCTAAGATACCCTTTAGTGCTGTTTTCAGGGAGACCTGGTGGGCTCACCGCACTACACCGAATGTTGTCACACTAAAGTCTCCTTTTGAAGATTTGAGGGGGAGGAAGGCTTCTTCCAAATTGAACCCGAGTTGGTTACCTCCCAGCGTTGGTGGTGGTATTTCTGTAGACACAAGACGTACCAGGGTTGCTGACCACCAGGGGAGGTATAAATCAAGTTATGACTCTAGGATGAATGTGAAATTCAAGAAGTGGTGTGTTGGTGATCGGGTGCTGGTGAAGAACCCCAGACACACGTTCAAAGGTAGATCTGGTTTTCTGGGTCCTTTCACCATTGTGGCGATCAGGAAGAATGTGGTGAGAGTTGACACTGACTGCTGGTGGAGTATGTCTAGGTTGGTCAGGTATTCGGGTGGTTTTCAGAATGTGGAGGTTCCCAGATCTGCTTTGTCGGATATGGGTAGTCCTATTGAGAGTGGCACCCTTGATAGGGGGGGAACTAGTTCTCGTTCTTCAAGGTGTAGGAGTGTGCCCGTCAAGTTGAAGGACTATGTGTTGAATTAATGTCACCATGGTTTGTGCAGTTGCCATACTGTGCTATAATAATGTAGTTGCATGCAGTAATTGCTGTTGCTGCACTGTGCTGAAGCTGTGAAGTGCATGTTGCGCTTGTGTTAATTTTTACCTGCTCTGCTTAGTTGGTGTTTCCTTGCAGAGTGCTGATTTGATTTGTGTTGTTGTTTGTTTGTTTGTTGGGAGGGGGATGTGTTGTGATCTGGGTTAGAATGCTCTCCATGTAATGGAATGGAGTGATGCATCTGATGATGTAGATTGATTCCAGAGGGAGAGAGAGAGAAACGGTAGAAGTGTTGGTGCTGTGTTAGAGATCGTGCTGAACTGTCAATAAACCTTTGACTACAAGCCTGCCTGGCCTGGTGAACAATCTCATTTTTACACTTACCTTTATTCCTAGTGCTCTTCCGCTGTGCTACCGTAAGAAATATTCAATGGAATGAAACCAAACTTGGCAAGTAACTAAAACTTTACTCAAGGAAGTGCCAACGGATTCTCTGGAGTAAACCATTTCAGCACTTTTGAAGAAACTTGTGTTACAAAAAGTGTCAGGAGAGATTGAAATGGTATAAAGTTAGATATTTCTACACTGTTTGTCCACAAACTATCCTCCAACTCGGAATGAGGACCCACATTTAAGTTTAGCAAGAATAGGCTCAGCAGCACTCTTTTTTTACACTTAATAGCTGAGTTAGACCCTGGGTGGTGTAGGGACACACGCCGGAGTGTTTCTATAACCGCCCAGATTCAGGTACTTTGCTGTCTACACTTTTTAACCTCAGGAAGGTATCAAGAGGTGGTTGCCATGGCAGGGGGGGGCTTCATAAAGTGCATTTTTACATTTCAATCACTATTTGTTTGGTGCAATGCTGATAAACAATCATTGATATCTTTTTCCCCAGCTCACAACTTGCAAACCAAGTTAGATTTTTTTTGTCCTACACATTTCCAACAGGTTTTAGGCTCTGTTGATTTGATATGTCTACCTCATAGTTCTAAAGGGTTCATGTTTAGAATTTGGAAGGGCCAGAACTCCCTAAACATTTAAACAGTTTGCAGTGCTGGCTCTTTAATTATTAACCTTGTGGCTACATTTCCGTGTTCTGCCCATGACTTCTATATATTTCAGCAATGTGCCCTATACAACTGGCTAGCAAGGGGAGACTTTGGTGATGATTTTTGTTTAAGTATTTCTACATTTTACATTTATATATAATAATACCATATTATATAGTTTTGGTTTTTAATTGCATTTATCATTTGACCTAGGTGAAAGAGCTTATGCACCACATACATAGAATGACCCCATACCTCAATGCAAGTACAGGAAGTGAACTCTGTTATAATATTGGCTATAATTGTACAAAAGCAATCACTAGGCACCTACAAATCTTTGCAACAATGTCAATAATAATTACAAAAGAAAACTCAAAAAAGGCTAAGTGTACAACTAAACATGACTCATAAAAAGATTTTTATTCTTACAAAATATATTTTAAAAAATTCATATATAGTGACTATGTAGTTTATAAGACAAGTTCAAAACAACAACATTCTTCATATTTAAATTGTATCTCATGATAATAATGGAGGCTTAGTAAAAAAGATGTATAATATTATGTCAAAGAATCACTTAATAGTATTTGATACTTTGAGTACTCTAATTACAATTATGTTCACAATGATAAAGTCACAACTGCATCAAAATAAATAACCACATGATTCATAAAGTTGGTTATTTCATTCATTTAGTCAACAAAGAAAGAAACAAAAATGATTTATTCTAATTATGTGTCCAAGTAGAGAGACACACAAAGAAGGTTTGCTTCAATCATGGATAGATATTCATGGAATCGAGTCTACGTGCATTTCGGCAACCCAAGCGACTTCATCAGGAAAGCCACAATTACAAATTACCAATTGTATGGTACCTAGGGGTAGAGATATCAACTGGAAACACAGTCTGATTTGATAACTGGACCAACAGATTGATTAAAACTTAATCACTTAACACAAGAAGTAAATGGCATTCAGAATGATGGGGAAGGGAGGACAATGCACTAAAAACAGACAAATCTGTGAGGCAAACAGGGTGAGTATCCAAGGAGCAGTGAGATATGTTTCTCTGATTATCCCTATCGACGATTCAGTGTGAAAACAGGATATAGATTCAAAGAGGTTGTTACCACTTCGTCAGCATTCACAGAATTGATAAAAATCTGTGCTATGCAGTCTGTGCCTGTGATCTACCATGTAAAAAATGGCAAGACCATTTTTTACGCAATATTTTCCATGCACTTGGAACTGACACTAATAGCAGTGGGTCCTGATTTATATATTGATAATATTGGCTATAAGCAGACAAGAGCAGTTGTCGAGCGTACTTTTAGGCTTCGCAACGCAAGCTTTCACTGCCTTCATATGAGTGAGAGAACCCTTCAGTATTTACCTCCAGTGGCATGTAGGATGGTGACACTTTGTGCTATGCAGCACAATATACAGACACATAAGGGACTTTCAGTGCAACATGAGGAGGGCAGCTCTGACGAGAGGGAAGACCAACCCCCCCCAAACATATCCCAATATGCCAGCAGAGAAGCAGATGGAATTAGGAGATGCAGTTACATTAACATCAATTATTTCCAAGGTAATTGTAGTTCAAGTAAACTATGCAATGAACAATGATGTAGTAAGAGTCAGAAAGCAGAAACGTAATTTTTATTACCATGTTTTTCACAGTAAATATGAAGTGTCACAACAGGGACTGCATGAATCTTTTGTTTTTCACAAGATGATTCAATCAATTTTACTGTAACACAATAAATATCAGTAAAGGTTTACAGAACATATTCAAAACATTGTTTGTTTTTGCTGAAGGTTGGCCTCTCTAGGTCAGTAACCAACATATCCCCTTCTAAATCAGCAGCCTGACTTTGTGTGCACTTAGATGTTATGGCATCAGAGACAGATCTACTGTGGCTAGAAGCCTCCACACTCTCTATAGCAAGGGTTGTCATACTACCAGAATGTGTTTGGCTTGTCTGAAGAAATTGAAGGCATGATGTAATCTCCTAGCTACTCCTATGCAACAGTGGGACATTTCTTACTGGAACGTATGCCACTGATACGTATGCCACGGCTACTGTTGCAGTTGTCAAATTTTCTACACTTTTTCCAAAATGTTGCATTTTAAATAAGTTGTGTTGCTGTGTTTCCTCAACAATAGAATACTTTAGTCACTTCATTGTTATATTTAAATTGTCAATAATACTAATCATAGCAGGGATGCCTTCTTGGAAGCATGTTATTTTTATCACATTGTTTTGTTTGAACGTCTAACATTGCTTTTTCCATTTTCACAACTTTTGGTCTGGTTGGAATCCATGGTAAGAGTGGTAAGAATCTTTGATTCCTAAGTCTCTATATAAACGTGTTTGATCTACGGTGTGCAGTTGACCTGAAATTTCTCCTAGATCTAGGCATGTCTCTTCTTCTAGGTAAAGTTGTATCTGAAAATATAGGTGTTGGTGGGATCTCCACTGCTTCAACCCTATAATTGGTGTTAGACTTGTGATCAGCTACATCTACCACATTGTGGCCATCATGTTCTATCTATGTGTATGAAATGCCATATAAGTTAATATGTATGTAATTTTGAATGACACATAACAGCTTTTGTTGAAGGGTAATCCTCTACAGTCTACGATGCACTAATTTCTTTTCCATATTCATGATACCAGTCTTTTCTGTTATTGTTTTTAGTTACATAAATACACAGTACAATTTTATAAAATAATATTTAAATTTGTATTATTGTGTCTTCGTTTGAACTGCTAAAACCTCTAACACTGTAATTGATCTACAAATCCCATAATGCAATTTATTGAACATAACAAATGTAAATGGATTGAAAAGTTGCATGAACCCAAAATAAATATTTTCTGTTGTTATATTTTGGAATTACAGATATAATTTTAAAAAGGTTAAGCTCCAACATTTTTTTCCTTGTGTTAATTAAACAACAAGGTAACCTGTGTGCTGCTGAGGAAGTTCAGAGTTATCAATATTAGTAAGGCCATACATATAGCCTCTGTAGTGAGGGTGCTTCCGATGGCCCCTTTAGATGCTGTTGGTGGTGGTCAGGTAGAAGGTCCCCCTCCAGTGCCAGCAGCTTTCTTCACCCTATTAAGCATGAGCAAAAGTCTTACCACCCCTTATGAATTTCAAGAATACTGCGAGTTGCTACACCCACAGCATTGATCCTTTCTTGGATAGAACTTCAAATGTGCTTCTTTGTGTCTTCAGGCACACTTAGAGAAGATTTTCCAGAACATTAGTCTGTGCTAGCTACGCATGCTCCACCAGTATAGCTATCTCATCATCTGAGAACTTGTGTTTCCACTTTTTTGAGGACTCCTATGTCTGCCCTTCATGAGTTGCGATGTTACCAAAAGTAGCTTGGAGTCCAAACAGGTCCTCTCTGCAAAGTCCTGTGCTTCAGAATGGCAGTGCAACAATATACCTCCTGATTGTGATATCATCAGAATGTGTTTGGGCGCCGGTCACAATTTGTGAACCTGTAGGAATTGCTTTCAGTGATTCAGTATTTTTAGGAAGTGAATTCTAAGAAAAAGCATATAGGAACATGTACACAATGGAATAGTTTATTTACCATATCCCAAAATGCGATATCTTAAGAATCGTAATTACGACTTGGTAAAACAGACAATAGCACATCTGGTCCCTGGTCCTTGCGTCCTCCCAAAGAATAAAAAGGCTACATAATGATGTAGGGTGGGCACACCTTGACTCCCCAGGCATAAGCGGCGAATTTCAAAAGAGCACTAAAGTTGAAATTTTAAAACAATGTATTTGTGTGAGGGTTTTGCAATTACCTCTTGGGGTTTGTGTATACTGACAAGCACAGTCCCATTATGCTTGTGGTTCATATTCCACTGTTCGAAACCTGGAACTATGAAACTCGAAGACTGCTGTTGGGTCCTCTCCCATAGTTCACAATTTCAATATTAAGATCATTAGGCATTATTTTAGGCGTGTTCAGTCAGTTGCCTTAAAAAATAGCCCACAACATCATTTAAAATGTAAAAAGTAAACTTTGTACCTTTCCATGTTACAACTATAAGACACCTCAAGTCAAAGCATGAGAGAGAGTATCTGAAGTGCAAGAGGGAGAAACTGACTTCTGAGCAGAGAACATTATTACTCCACAAAGCATTTCTGTGCAGGTGCTGCATCAAGTTGAGCCCGAAAACAATCCCCATGTCAAACTCTTCACAATGTACTGCATAAACCCTAGACATGGTGCAGAGACCAAGACCCAAGAATTTGGACAGAAATGGAGGAGCATTCTAAAAAACTCATCAGTGAAAAAAGGTATTAGTGGCTCTTTGCATAAACAATTATAAAAACATGTAAATACATGTATAAGTACAAAATGGAATTGTAAATAATAGATAAGAATGTTGAAAATGTTTTTTAATATTGTGTCTATGGATTGCAATAAATGGTTTGTACGAATCAAGGGGTGCCCCTGAAATTAATTCCTAAATCAGGGTGCTATTAACATTCAGTTGCAGAATAATTTAGGAATAATATTTAAAAATGCAACAACCTACAAAGCGGACACTTCGTGACAATATATTATTGAGAACTACTGGGAGTTTATCAAATACATTTTATTTATGTCATATTATTAATACATTACATATAGATTTCAAATCATATTCATATGTTTCCGTTATTTTTTCAACTCAAAACAAAAGATCGGACATTTCTTTCTTGTTCCTTGTCAGGTGAGTTGGGGATTTCAACATAACACAAGTATTCAAATCTTTTTTGGTACATAGATTACATACAGAAAAACAAATTATACTGGTGAGTAATCATGGCAGAATCTTTGGTGTATCCTACGCGCGTTTCGGCCGTGAAGCCTTCATCAGGATGCCATGTGTATATGCTTTTGTTATCCTCGAAATAATGGAACTGTTCCCCAATGAAAAAGGAAATGCTGATGGTGTGTCGCCCGGTGGGGATGCAGCGATGATGGAATCAGATGCCCTTATGGGTGTTGATTAGAATTTAGGTTCAGCTGTGCGTGTAACCATCAGAAGGCTGGTAGGTAATTCTAAATTGGAAGGGCTGCGGCTTCTAGACAGGGGTCTTAGATGCAGGGCGATTCCTATTATTTACGATACAGTGTTGGCGTGCTACAGGTGTGTTAATGATGCTATAATAATGCATGGGCAGCAAGAACAGGTGGGTCCTCAACGTACCGGTAGGATCTGTTTTGGTGAGGCCCACGGGTTTTTCTCTATGTGCTGGCACGTCTCGTATGTATCGGCCGCAGAGCTGGCTGGGTGAGCCAGCTCTGCGGCCGATACATACGAGACGTGCCAGCACATAGAGAAAAACCCGTGGGCCTCACCAAAACAGATCCTACCGGTACGTTGAGGACCCACCTGTTCTTGCTGCCCATGCATTATTATAGCATCATTAACACACCTGTAGCACGCCAACACTGTATCGTAAATAATAGGAATCGCCCTGCATCTAAGACCCCTGTCTAGAAGCCGCAGCCCTTCCAATTTAGAATTACCTACCAGCCTTCTGATGGTTACACGCACAGCTGAACCTAAATTCTAATCAACACCCATAAGGGCATCTGATTCCATCATCGCTGCATCCCCACCGGGCGACACACCATCAGCATTTCCTTTTTCATTGGGGAACAGTTCCATTATTTCGAGGATAACAAAAGCATATACACATGGCATCCTGATGAAGGCTTCACGGCCGAAACGCGCGTAGGATACACCAAAGATTCTGCCATGATTACTCACCAGTATAATTTGTTTTTCTGTATGTAATCTATGTACCAAAAAAGATTTGAATACTTGTGTTATGTTGAAATCCCCAACTCACCTGACAAGGAACAAGAAAGAAATGTCCGATCTTTTGTTTTGAGTTGAAAAAATAACGGAAACATATGAATATGATTTGAAATCTATATGTAATGTATTAATAATATGACATAAATAAAATGTATTTGATAAACTCCCAGTAGTTCTCAATAATATATTGTCACGAAGTGTCCGCTTTGTAGGTTGTTGCATTTTTAAATATTATTCCTAAATTATTCTGCAACTGAATATGGATTGCAATAAATACAGCCAGAGGGTGTTATGCTACCTTACGCAAAAACAATGTTAGCTGTCTCTGTCACTTCCGGGGGTGGATTCCCATCTCACATGGGGGAGTGTGGCAAGGCCTCAGTATGGATCAGAATAGGTCTCGGTACATTCCCCCACCTGTGGACTAGGGGCTATGCCAAGAATGGTGGGCCCCAATGACAGGTGCAGGCAGGATCGTACTGGCTGAAGTCGGCGGCCAACGATGGCCGCCGTGTGTTTGAAATTTTGCAGGCATCCTGCGACGCCAGCCATTGGCTGGCAGGAGAGTGTTGGGGTCGCCTGAGTGGCCAGCAGGGGCAGCCAGGTAGGATAAACGGTGGGGCACTGTCCTCCCACTGCTACCTGGTTTTCGCCTGGCTGCCCCTGACAACCGGCGACGCTTCTGGTATCCTCCCTGATCTTGGACTGGCAAAGAAGACTCTTTTTGGGTAGATGTGCACTCTACATATTATCCAGAATAGAATTAAATAGAATAGCTATAAATATATGTAAATATGATTTAACATTAAAACATATATAAACATTAAACATATTTATTGTTCATAATACGAAATTTTACCAACTTTTTAAATTTCGAATTTAATGGAAGATTACATTTTAACAAACTGTAACGCAATTAATTTTAATCAATTCTACACATCACTTTTAATAACTGTTAATGCATAATAAAAAAAATGTTTCACTTTAGGTGGGAATTAATATTTTTATTTACACATCAGAAAACATTTTTGTAGATGAATGTAATGCATTTAAATTAATTAATTATATCATTTAAAAGTATGATTTTAGTGCTGTAGCATTTTCTTTCTTTTGTTCTATATTTGCAATGAATGTATAAAATTATTTTACATTAATATTTAACAAAAAAATATTTTACTAACTTTTTGCAGGTTAAATACACTTTTTTTGTTTTCTGCATACTTTTCCACACAGAAGTATCTGCCATAACTGCAGAGTCTCCCTATGTTGAAGTATAGAGAAAGGTAAAAACTTTATTTAACTGGAATAAAAATAATAAAAACATTTTATGTTAAATAATATTGTAAAACACTTGTATACATTCATTTTAAAGGCAGAGCAAATGAGAAAATGCTACAGCACTATTTACCTAATAATAGATTAAATCTATAATTATCTATTAAATTCAATAAAATTATTTTTCTGAAGTTTAAATTACAAAATAAATTCCCATCTATATATTATTATGCATTAATAATTGTTAAAAGTGATGGATAGAATTAAATACAAGTAATGTCATTTCATTTTATTAAAATGTAATCCACAATATATATATATATATTTTTAAATATTTCATAATCAAATAATAAATCGGTTTTATGTTTATATATTTATTTTAAAATTAAAATATATTTATTTATATGTTTCACTATTTTAAATAATTTCCCCCTAAGTTAACATTATTTCGTATGGGGTTTTATTTTAAGTCCCACCTCTAATATTTTCTTGCAGTACTATTGGTTGGCCATGTGTGAAACTGGGCATACTTTAGCTCTGTTTGGATCCCTTTCTGGCTGTAGTAATTTTAGAAGTGCGGTTTGTGAATATCAATAAGCTTACTTTGCTGCACTTTCCTTTCTAACCCTTCCTAAACCCCTCCTTTCTGCTCTCTAATCCCCTTCCCACACAGAAATAGATAGGAGAGTTGGAAACAGAACCTCCATGTGTAGGTTTGTGTATAGTATTCTGTGTAGTACTATTGTTTTACTACAAAAATACAACAAAATGCAGTTGTTACTCCCATTCTAGTCTTAGAAGACGTTGAGTGAAAAAGAAACAGCAAAACGGGTGAACCTAGTGCTCCAGGATACTGTTTATACAAGCGGGACAAAAGAACCGAATTAATTGGCAATCTGAGGGCCTAATGGAATAGTGCTAGTGTGTGCTTCCTTAAAGTGACAATGACAGTTTTCCAACCTTTGGGTTTTGCAGCATGTCTCCTTACATTGCCTTGCCTATCCTGTATTCTTCCTTTAAAAACGTTTTGTGAAAGATGTTTTCTTGTTACTATTCGATCAGGCTGCAACAGTGTTTATTTAATTTCTGAAATAGGCTTCTCTACTAAACTGAAAAGCTTCTGCACAGTCGATAGCTGTGGAATGGCCGGCTGCCATGGTTTGGGCATAGATTCTAGATGAAGGCCAAGAACTGCAACCAATTACCACTGTCCACAGTTGAAGGCAGTGCACAATGGGGGAATGGAATAATTTCAGAGAGGTTGGATGTAGTATATCATTAAAAAAACCATTATGGGCCCGATTCTGATGCGGGTTGGAAAAGCTTCCCGACCGAATCGGTTGGGAAATAGTTTCCGACTCACTCGGATCGGGAGAGTCCGACCGGCAGAGTACGAGTCATGTGCATGCTTCCAGATACGGTTTGGTTGGACTCCCATTAACTTCAATGGGAGCATGTGTTCCTAACCACATCATAATTTGGCCCTCGTCGGAAAAACACGTTCCCGATCCGATTTGGAAGGAGCAAATGCCGTTAGGAGGCCTTCCTAACCGCATCAGAATCAGCCCCTAGGTGGGAATGCTTTCCTAACCGCATCAGAATCAGGCCCTTGGTGTGTGAATTATGGCTTGCTTGGCTGTGAAATAGGAATTGCGGTGCTAGCCATAATTGACAGATTTCAGTAGTTTTTGGTTTTAATTTGTAAATATAAATGTACTTTAACTGTGTTTTTTATGTTGAAAATAGAGAGAAAAAGTGCTCCAGGATTCCACTCGATGATGTGACAATTCGGTGCTCATGCATGTTAATGAAGAATACCTGAAAGACCACAACCTGTCAACGACATTAGTATATATTTTAGGTCTGAATATTTGAGTTATATTGGTCTAAGGTTTGTGAAATTTCCAAAATTTGGTGATTACTATTTCACTTCGAGCCACAGAGGCTAACTTTATGCATTGTCTATTTAATATAAACTCAGCGGAAGTATCAAAAACTTTGAAGGTAATCAATAACATGTCACAAAACAGACCATCATAAAGCATCTAATTAAGGGAACACTACCAAAGATGATGCCTTTTTTTCACACTTTTGCAGTTTGTCGCATTTTATGTTGCTTTTGAGACGATTAATTAATATGGGTTTAAGTTATTTACTGTGTTTTATGCATGTTTTTATGATAGAATGTGTTGAAATAATCTATGATAATGATGATACTAATCTTTTCTAAATATCTTTATTAGTGTGTTTAAATATCCTGGGGGTTTAATTGTATCTCCTTACTCAAAAGCTGTACTCCAGCTACCTCTGTTTTTAGAGTCAAGCCCTTTATTTATTTGTATTCATTTATAAAGCTTCTGGTTACACCACCGGTGTGTCCCCGCACTGGAACAGACTCTCTGTAAGGAAGCGAAGATTCTCACGCTAAGCTACTGGTCCCTGACGGAGACTCTAGTATGCTGTTGGAAACAGCCTTGTCTTTAAATGTTTGCAAAGGTTTGTTTCACAAGGTTCTGCTCTTAGGACCGCAGGTAGTGTGTTCCACGTTTTGGCAGCTAGATATCTGAAAGAGCGTGCGCCCATTCTTGCTTTATATATTCTCGGCACAGTCACCAATGCCCCACTTTTGGATCTTAGGTTCTGGCTCGGTTTGTTGGATGTTATCAATGGTTGCAGATATCGTGGACCTTTTTTTGACAGGATTAGGTGACAGTAGCACACTGCCTTGAACAAGATTCTCTTCTCCATGGGCAACCAATGCAATTCTGCCAGAACTTTCTTTGTGGATGTTCTTTTAGGGAGGTTTAACACTAGGCGAGCTGCTGCATTTTGTACCGATTGAAGTTTAGTCAGCCCTTTTTTGGACGCACCCAAATATAGCACATTGCCATAGTCCTTTTGGGAGGTAACCAAGGCATGTACTATGGTTTTCCTAGAACTGGACGGTAGTAAATCGAGGAGTTTTCTCAAGACTTTCAGGGACCGAAGCATTTCCCCAGCACTTTCCGAATTTGGCTGTCGAATTTCAGTTTGGAGTCGAACCACACTCCGAGGATTTTACTTCTGCTTTCGGGGTAGGTAGTTGGCCCAACGTCTCAGGCCACCAAGCTGATGACCAGATGGTTGGGGCCTTACCCACGATCAGCACCGCTGTTTTTTTCCCATTGAGCTTCAAGCAATGGTTGGACATCCAAGCAGCTGCATCCTCCAGACACCTGGAGAATTGGTGTGCTGTCTGTTCAGTGTTTTGAGACAGCATCACAATCAGCTGAGTGTCATCAGCATATGACACAATGGTCACGTTATGATCTTCAACTCGCTCAGCCAGTGGTCCCATGTACAGGTTAAATAGTGTGGGACTCAGAATTGATCCCTGTGGGACTCCCTGAGACAGGGAAAAACTCTTAGATGTGTGTAACTGTTGAATGACTTGAAAACTCTGCAGGAGAGAAAAGATGTCATTCAGCACAGTGCAGTGCCCCTAACGAGGCATGCCTCTAATCTTTGGAGGAGCAGGCCATGGGAGACACAACAAAGGCCGCACTGGAATCTAGCAGTATCATTGCAGCTGTATGCCCTTCATCTGCATATTGTTTCATTGTTTCAGTGGCCAGGAGCAGTGCCTAATCCGTAGAGTGTGCAGCTCTGAAACCCGATTTTGAGCGGTGCAATAGATCAATCTTGTTGCTATGGTTAATTAGCTGCTTAGTCATTACTTTCTCTGCAATGTTTGCAACGAACGGTAGTAGCGAGATGGGGCTTACGTTTTATAATGCCGCTTGATCTATTGACAGCTTTTTTACTAGTGGACGTACTATTGCTTGATTCCATGTTAATGGAACTTCTCTCAGCTGAAAGGAGCGTAGTATTAGCTCAGAGATGTATGGCATAATGATGTTTCCTCCCTGCATTAGTATCTCTGGGCGGGCAGGATCTAATGGGGATCTGGATTTAATTCCGCTAGCTGTGATCTTCAGTTCTTCTAACTCTTGCATCTTAAATTCGTCTAGGGCCTCACCTTCGAATGTGGTATCTAGCCTATAATCTGTGTTCTTGCCCTGATGTGCTTCTGCTGGGAAAGCATCATATTTTTTCGCCACTTTTTCCACAAAGTAATAGGCCACTATTTTGCAGTTCTCCAATGAGGAGGTTGCTTCATTATTTAGATTTTCACGTGATTTGAGAGATATCCGTATGGATAACATTTCTTATGGGAAGTTACTGGCCCTTTCAATCTTTTCCGTATAAAAATCACACCATGTTTTCTTGAGTAGTGCATGGTATTTTTTTAATCCCATTTTATATCTCTCTTTGGACTTGATACATTAGACCTTCTGCCAAACGCGTTCAAGCTGTTTACACTCTTGATTGGCTCTCAGCAGTGCTTCATTAAACCATGGTGCCGATGCTTTAGATCTCCTGGGGCTCCTTGTGCTCCAAGGGGCTATCTCATCTAGTGCATCAATTATCCATGTCTCAAGTTGCCTATTAGCTATGTTTACATCCTTCTCCGGTTTAGGATTATTTTTCAACAATGCCTTTGCGACTGAGTTAGGGTAAAATCTGGTCCATTTCCTACTACTAATTTTCTGCGCAGGCCTCTCAGCCATGGGTCTATGAGAGGGTATGGTAAAAGGGACTAAGTGGTGGTCTGACCAGGGAATTGGCCATGGTGTCTCCACCTCGGTCTCGATCGAGTTGGTAAATACAGGGTATAGAGTACTGATATGTTGGCATATTCACTTTTTGCACTAGGTTAAGTGTCATAAGGTCCTTACATATAGATTGAGCTTCCAGGTTCTCCTTATTATCAAAATGTATATTAAGATCGCCTAGGATAAGGAAATTATTATAGCGTTGGGCTGGTTGGACAGCGTGTGAGAGCATGCTTCGTGGTTCTACAAATTTGACGTAAAAGTCTGTTTTCAGCTCTGATTTTAAACGAACAGTGACTTCCACCCGTAGTAGGTATTAGGTTTTATGTCTACTGAACGAGCTGCAGCCATTCCGATGTGTTATACATTTTGACACTAATGTAAACAGGTTGCTCAGCCATACTTCTGTTGTACATGCAATACTGAACATTTAGGGCCCGATTCACAGAGCTAATCTGAGACAAAATCCTAAACTTACTACTTTTGGTATTCACAGAATGCACTTACTACTTTTGGTTAAACTTACTTCTTTTGGTTAAACTTACTACTTTTGGTATTCACAGAACGCATTTAGAAGTAGTAAACTTTACTACTACTAAAAGCCTTCTGTGAATACCAAAAGCAGCAAGTTTAACCAAAAGTAGTAGGTTAAACCAAAAGTAGTAAGTGCATTCTGTGAATACCAAAAGTACTAAATGCCTTCTGTGAATACCAAGAGTAGTAAGTTTAGGATTTTGTCTCAGATTAGTTCTGTGGATCTGGCCCTGAGTTTTTAGTGGTACAGTGATTTAGATTCACAATATAGGCCTTTTGGTTGGTCAATGTAAACGGTCCTCAAAAAAGCCTGGTAGCCCCTTTATTGGTTTTGAAAACATTTACCACGATCTTAACGTCTCATAACATGCAATTTTTGGGCTTTCCTTGAGTACTTAAACATAAAATGACACCATGATCTTAATAATGGGTGAGTGGGCTTGCAAGAAATTTTCTTATGCACACAGAGTATTGTGGAGGTCCTCGACCTGGAAACTCATGTAATCATGTCGAGGAGGTATATAGACAATATCATTATGATCTGAAATGGCCAAGTGACCCCTTAGGTTCTGTATAAAATGGTCTAACAATAGATCTCAAGACATACAGTTTTACCTTGATTCATGGAAAAGATCGGATCAATTTTCTGGACATTACAGTCAAACACGATGAAAACATGGTTCACAGATTAGTCTAGCCTACATAACTATAAAACGCATCAGGTTTCTGTTTTTAGGTCGAGTCTAGCATGCATGCGGTGTCTGCAAGACCTGTTGTATTTCATAAATGACTATGCTCCCACCTGCTGCTTGCCATCGGTTCAGGCTAGTGTCACTCTTCTCTGCTGCCTCCTAACTGGTTCAGGCAGTGATATGTCTCTTCCGTTTTTGGCCGAGCAGCACTGACCAAGTACAGTTTACTTATGCTTAGGGAGAACTCCTTTAATTGTTATGAACCGGAAAGATGACAGATTGTCTACAACTTATTTCAGGCTTGTTCTAAAATGCACGTTCACATATGTTAGCGGTCACAGCAGCTGGTGGTTTTGCTATGCAGCGGGGTCCTCCTTCCATAAAGCCACCATGCTGCCCGAGTTATTTTACCCGATTCACATGATGATGAGCCCACACCAGGACTCAAAACTTCATGTCTGCTGATGCCGACAGAAGCGTGTCACAGGATGTTGAGCCCACGCTGAGAGTCAAACCTCCATGTCCACGCTGACAGAAGTGGGTGGTTTCGCTTGCAGCGGGACCCCACCATGCTCCATGCTGCTCCAGTGATTTGCCCAAATTCGCAGGATGTTGAGCCCATGCCAAGACTCAATCCTCCATGTCTGCCGCACTTCGTTTTTTCCCCCACCTTACCCTGCATTGTGTATGCTAGTCTTAACAACAGCAGGTGGTTTTGCTATGCAGCAGGGGCCTCCTTCCATTAAGCCACCATGCTGCCTGAGTGATGTGTCCACATGTTGAGCCACGACGGGACACAAACCTTCATGTCCGCATCCGCACTTTTTTTCCCCACCTAACCTGCGTTGCGCTGTTTGTTTACCTAACAGACTTACAAGCACTCCCCATTAGTACGCTTGGTTCATCTTTCAGACTTGCGGTCGTTTTGGTCTGAATAATTACCATAATACAAGGTTCCAAAGATTTATTTGCCAGCCTTTTATTTCACGTAACATAAATTTAGCGCTTGTGTTTTCAGCCGATCCTCGTTTAGTTTGCTGTGTTTTCAGATGATCCAGATTAGTTGCTTGCAAACTAACAAGGATCTTCTGAAAACACAAGTGCTTCCAAACTAAATGAGGATCCTCTGAAAAAACAAGTGCTTGCAGCTTGTGCTTTCAGCCGAACCTTGCCCCTCCCCTCCAGTCACCCTCTCCTGGTTTAGTTTTTCAGCAAGCACTTGTGTTTTCAGCCTGTCCTTGCCCCCACTGACCCCTCTCTCCTGGTGATAGGCATCCCTGCAGATGCTTGTGCTTAAGACCTAAGGACACTAGCGGTTGCCTGCTGTCTGCAGATACATTTACTTCAGAGCTGAGGACACTACCGGCTGCCTGCTCCACGGACCCCCTGCAACTGACCGATGACAGGTGTGAGCGATTAACTCGACCATACCCATTTATTTGCATTCTGTCTTGTAGCTTTTATTCCTGACTTAAATCCAGGACTACAAGTCCCAGAATGCAAATAGACATTGGGGACTGTGCCCTCTGCTGACACAGCACAATATGTGGTCGCACTCAGAGCCATGCTCTGTCTAAGGTACACTAAGTTTGTCTTGCACTTAAGCTGCCTTTGCATGTACTAGAGGTTCTTGTGTTTGCCAGTAATTAACACAGCTAATGAACCTTTGCCATTCCAATATTTTTGTCCGTTTAACAGCTGCTAATAGTTGCACTGGAGCATGGGTACTCACAAACTTTCTCTCGGGGGCCAAATTTACAGTGTGGTTTGTGGCCGAGGGCCGCACCGGTGGGGGCGGGGTCAGAGGGGGAGGGGCGAGGCTAAAGCAAAAAAAATTGTGACCATGAGGTTGAACACAGGTCCCTGCAGCAGACGCCTTCGTCCACTGAGCCACCAGACCTGGCATACACACATCTCTCTCTCTCTCTCCCTCTCCCCCTCCCTCCCCCTCCCTCTCCCTCCCTCCCCCTCCCCCTCTCTCCCCCTCTACCTCCATCTCTCCCCCTCCCTCTCCCACCCTCTCCCTCTCTCCCACTCCCTCTCCCACTCCCTCCCCCTCTCTCTCCCTCCCTCTCTCTCTCCCTGTGTCTCTCTCCCCCTGTGTCTCTCCCCTGTCTCTCTCTCCCTGTCTCTCTCTCCCTGTCTCTCTCCCCTGTCTCTCTCCCCCTGTCTCTCTCCCCCGTCGCCCTCTCTCGTTGCCCGCCCTCGGTCGCCCTCCTCCCACTGTCTCCCTCCTCCCTCTGTCTCCCTCCTCCCTCTCTGTCTCCCTTTCTGTCTCCCCCTCTGTCGCCCTCCCTCTGTCGCCCTCCCTCTGTCGCCCTCCCTCTGTCGCCCTCCTCCCTCTGTCTCCCTCTCTGTCTCCCTCTGCCTCCCTCTGTCTCCCTCCCTCTGTCTCCCTCCCTCTGTCTCTTTCCCTCCCTCTGTCTCCCTCTGTCTCCCTCCCTCTCCATCGTCTCTCTCCCTGTCTCCGTCTCCCTCCCTGTCTCCGTCTCCCTCCCTGTCTCGATCTCCCTCCCTCTGTCTCCCTCCCTCTCCCTCTATCTCCCTCCCTCCGTCTCCCTCCCTGTCTCCGTCTCCCTCCCTGTCTCCATCTCCCTCCCTCCGTCTCCCTCCCTCCGTCTCCCTCCCTCTGTCTCCCTCCCTCTGTCTCTCTCCCTCCCTCTCCCTCTGTCTCTCTCCGTCTGTCTCCCTCCCTCTCCCTCTGTCTCTCTCTCTCTGTCTCCCTCCCTGTCTCCCTCCCTCTCCCTCTGACTCCCTCTCCCTCTGTCTCCCTCTCTCTCCGTCTCCATCTCCCTCCCTCCCTCCCTCTGTCTCCCTCCTCTGTCTCCCTCCCTCCGTCTCCCTCCCTGTCTCTCTCCCTCCCTCTGTCTCCCTCCCTCTGTCTCTCTCCCTCTGTCTCCCTCCCTCTTCCTCTGTCTCTCTTCCACTGACTCCCTCCCTGTCTCCCTCCCTCTCCCTCTGTCTCTCTCCCTCCGTCTCCATTTACCTCCGTCTCCCTCTGTCTACCTCCCTCCCTCTGTCTCCCTCCGTCTCCCTCCCTCCCTCTGTTTCCCTCCCTGCCATTCTCCCTCCGTCTCCCTCCCTCCGTCTCCCTCCCTTCCTCTGTCTCCCTCTGTCTCCCTCCCTTCGTCTCCCTCCCTGTGTCTCCCTATCTCTGGCTCCCCCCCTCCGTCTCTCTCCCTGTCGCACTCCCTCCCTCTTTCTCCATCCCTGTCTCCCTCTCCCTCCCTCTCCCTCCCTCTGTCACCCTCCGTCTCCCTCCCTGTCTCCCTCTCCCTCTGTCTCTCTCCCTCAACTCCCTCCGTCTCCCTCCCTCCCCCTGTCTCCCTCCGTCTCCCTCCCTCTCCCTCCCTCTGTCGCCCTCCCTCCGTCTCTCTCTGTCACCCTCCCTCTATCTCTCTGTCTCTCTCCCTCCCTCTGTCTCTCTCTGTCTCTCTCCCTCTGTCTCCCTCTCCCTCCCTCTGTCACACTCCATCTGCCTCCCTCCGTCTCCCTCCCTCTGTCTCCCTCTCTGCCTCCCTCTGTCTCCCTTCTTCTCCCTCCCTCTGCCTCTCTCCCTCTCTCTCCCTCTGTCTCCCTTCCTCTGTCTCCCCCAGACTGCGCCTCTCTGTCTCCCTCTCTCTTCCCAGCGCGCGCACACACAGCCGCACCAGAGTACTTCACAGGTCTTTAAAAGACCATTTACATGTTAAAAAAGCTTTGTTGTATTTCACCTCTTAGGCCCCTGTATCTCCACTTTGACAATCACTGGAATCTCCCAGCCCCCACAGAGCAGAGTCTTAGAGTCCGGGCTGCTGCAACCGGCAGTGTTTGCTAACACAATTTTTTTTTTTTTTTAAACACAGGTAGGATGTCTACAAGGCCTGCGGGCCGCCAAGGAAGGCTTGCCGGGCCGCTGGCCGTTCTATGAGTAACCGTGCACTGGAGTCTTGTCCTATTTCTCTTTCCATGCTCTACTGTGGTTACACGCTGTGGCCTGGGAACTATAGGTGGAACATCAGCTCCATCCAGCTGCAGCCTCTCTATCGTAGCGACATGTATTACTGCAATCGGTACAACTGCAACCAGACTGACAATGCAAAAGCAGGTTACCCTGGTTATTTCTGTTTTAACACTCCATACGAGAGCTGTGTTTTTAGAAACTGAGCAGTGGTTCATGGCTCACTTTTAAAATAATTGTTCTTTCACTGATGCATGTCTCTACGGTCCCTAATTCAGCCCTGCCATTGCTGCTGCTTTGTCGCTTGTGTTGGTTCCACCCTCCCCACCCCCGGCCTCCTCCCAGCTGTTTCTGCTTGCTTTCCCACCCACTACCCCACCCTCTGTCCTGCATTATTTACCACCAACATCCCTCCCTCCTCCCTAGTGTTGCTTGTTTCCATTTATTGTCAAGGACAGCAGAAAATGAGTGCCTGTTCGGCCTCAGACATAAAGGGAACTTATAAATTCAAAGTTAGCATTCTTCTCTTTCTGTTTACCTTCTTTTATTTATGCCCAATTAAGATAGTGAGCGACTTATAACGATCGGAGCCCAGCTTAAGAAAGCAAATGTGAACAGTATGGCGTTGCTGCCCGTAACTGGACATGCTTTAAAAGAGCCCCCAGTTTAAACCTCCCTGTTAGGCTCCTGGTGTCTGCATGTTTGCCATTTGCTGTTTATGTTTTTTTACGTGCTCTTAGTCTGCATCTGGAATGCTTTCATAAAAATAATTTTCGTCATAAAAGCATTCTCTCATCCACTCTACACCACAGAATTACACCACTAATAATACCAATTCAACCCACATTATTCCACTCCACTTCAAACTAACACCCAAAGGTAAAATACATTGTCATTTAGAACACCAATAGCTCTTACTTTCACAAATGCGAGGCCTATTGCATGTAGTGACCTGGGACAGGGCACTAGGACCCTGCAGTGGACAATGAGGACTCGGGGGTAACTGGACACCACATCTGGTCAAGGGTGTGGGGAGGGGACAGTAGAGGGGATGAGGGAGCGTGGGCAGACGTGGGCACAAGCAGCTCTGCGTAGAAACCAAATAAAGAAGAGAGATACCCTTACCTGTGTCCTTCGTCTTTGGTGGGGACACGACAACTGGCGATCGAAGGTGGGATGCACAAAAAACAGAAGGAAGCCGAATCGTCGTCCTCCCTGACCTGAAACAGGCGTGACGAACCAGGAGCCCACCCTGGTCCGCTGGACGACTGGAGAAGAATCGTGACGATCAGCAATCATCGTGCCGATTCCCCGATCCAAAAAGCCAGGAGCCCACCCAGGTCTGAGGGAAGCATTGAAGCGTGAAGCGACGCGGGAGTCCACCCCGGCCGCGGAAAAGTGAAGCGGTAAGAGCGCTGAGGACTGCAGAATAAATTAAATAATTTAAGCACCCCGCCCGTGGAGCGAAGAGCGTGAAGCGCCAGCACCGGAGCGTACACAAACAGAACTAAATGAGAAAGCGTGCATGATTCAGAGGAACTCTCGCGAGAGCGGCGGGCATCTTTAAGTCAGGCAAAACTGGCCAATAGGAACAAAGAACAGCGCAGCGGCCATTTTGAAAGGTCAGGCATACTAGGAGAAGACAGAAACATCGCAAAATCACGGTGGCCATTTTGAAGTCAGGCAAAATGGGCCAATAGGAACAAAGAACAGCGCGGCAGCCATTTTGAAGTCAGGCAGCCATTGGAATCAATAGGAAAACTAAAAAAGAGAGGAAAAGGGCATAAAAGAAGGGAAAAACAGTGAAAATAAGCAGAATACAGTGGCAACAAAAGGATATATAAAGAAAATAAATAAGGAAATATATAAATACAAATAAATAAATAAAAGAACAGGGGAGAAGGACCAGAGAAGGAAAATGAGCCACAATGATGAGAAGATGCGCACGCAAGCCATATTCCGCAGGCCTATACCGTTCAGTCTATCAGAGCCACAAGCGGGCATCCGGTGGGAAAGATGGATCAGGAAATTTGAGCGCTACATGAGTGCCACTGATGTCCCGGACAGCATGCAACTGCACCTGCTTCTGAATCTTGCAGGGGATGAAATAGAGGATTTACTGTTAACATTCCCCGCCGATCAAACGGCGGATTACAAAGGAGTTATAATGTGTCTCACTCAGTAATTTGACCCCCAACGAAATGTTGATTTCGAGAGATACACATTCAACGCCGCATGCCAACAAGGAGAAGAGAGTCTAGATGATTTTTCAACGAGACTAAGAAAATTGGTCACGTACTGCGAGTTTGACAAATTTGACAATGAGCAAGCCATAAGACTGCGCATCATCGAAGGTTGTCAATCGGTGGAGTTCAGAGCACGCATTTTGAAGGAACCAACGACGCTAGAAAAATATTGACGATGGCTCGCACAGAAGCAAGGGCCACAGAGCAGATGGAGATAGGAAAAGAGAATGAAGTAGCATTAGCACATCGCGTCACTGGGAGGAATTCCAAAAGAAGGAATTCCAGGTGCAGACTGTAACAAAGAAGGGCGAACAAACATGCTATCGGTGCGGCCTCGAATTCCCACATGTCGGTGCCTGCCCTGCTATGGGTCAAAAGTGCAGGGAGTGCAACAGAGACAACCATTTTTCAAGCACGTGCATGACTAGACAATTCAGAAGTGAAAGAGGCAGAACGATGAGACCAAGGATGACGAGTAACAGGTACACACGACACATGGAAACAGCAAATCGCAGCTCCTCCGACGAAGCAGAAGAAACGGCAGCTCCTGTGTCGGAAGCAAGACTAAATCTCATGTCAGATGCACCAAGAGAAGGAAAAGAGACAAAACACATTCATCTTGTGGAAAAACATCAAATAAAGAAGACAGCCACGGTGGACATTGGCGTAGGGAGCCACCAAGCTAAGTTTGTACTTGACAGTGGAGCAACATGCAGCATCATGTGCATGTCAGAATACCAGAAAATGAGAGTGAAACCACAACTATCACCGTCAACAGTGGATGTGTTCACTTGGGGTTCCAAAAGGTCAGTAGAAAACATGGGAAAATTCACTGAGATTTTGACGTACAAAGACAGATTTTACCAAGAGGAAATACATGTGCTCAAAGGAGACATCCCAGCACCATGCCTGCTCAGCAATGTGACGGCACAGGTGATGGGGCTACTAGCAATGACATACCACATGTCGGAAACGAAAAACATCCTACAAGAATACCCTGCCATACTAAAAGGTCTTGGTAAACTGAAAGGGAAACAAATAACATTGCACATCAATGAAGCGATCAAGCCGGTAGCTCAGCATCATAGACGAGTACCAATACATCTCCAACCACAAGTTGAAGATGAAATAACAAGCTTACTGACGCAAGACATAATTGAACCAGCGGAAGCACCAATGCCGTGGGTGTCTCCGATCGTGGCAGTTCCCAAGAAAAACACCTCAAAGATCCGCATCTGCGTGGACATGAGGATACCAAATACAGCAATCACAAGGGAACGTCACCCGGGGCCACCTCTAAATGACATGATAAGCTGCCTCACTGGAGCGTGCCGGTTCTCGAAGCTGGACTTGTGCAAACAATACCATCAGCTAGAACTAGATCACCAGTCCAAGTACATCACAACATTCTCCACGCATCTGGGCCTGTTCAGATATAAGCGGCTAAGCTTCGGAATCTCATCGGCAGCGGATATATTTCAGGAAACAATACGGCAAGTGATAAGGCTCAACTACAGTGATGACATTTTGGTATTTGGAAAAACAGACAAAGAGCATGACGCAGCATTACGCCAAGTGTGCACACAACTGGAGCAAACAGGCCTAACATTAAATGGAGAGAAATGCGAGCTGGGGAGAGGGGAACTAGTGTTCTTCGGGCACATTTTCTCCAAACAAGGGATGAGGCCAGATCCCAGCAAGGTTGAAACACTGAAGAACGCAACTCCTCTGACAGATGTTGCGGAAGTAAGATCATTCCTGGGCCTCGCTAGCTACTGTGCGCGGTACATACAGGATATCGCCACAGTGAGCACACCACTAAGAGAACTGACCAAACAAGGGCAGAAGTTCATCTGGTCCCAGGAATGTCACAAGGCATTCGAAGAAATAAGAAAAGCAGTGATGACGGTGGAACACCTGGCCTACTTCGACCCGCTACTATGCACTGAACTGACGGTCGATGCCAGCCCAGTAGGACTAGGATCAATTCTAGCGCAGCACTTGCCAGGGAGAGACTCACAGAGGAAAATTGTTGCGTATAAAAGCAAAAGCTTAACGGACGTTGAAAAAGCATACTCGCAACCAGAGAAGGAGAGCTTAGCAGGGGTATGGGCATGTGAACACTACCACATGTTTGTTTATGGAAAATCATTGACAATAATAACTGATCATCAGGCGCTATTGACGATCTATGGCAGCCCATCAGCGAAAATGCCACCCCGGATTGAACGCTGGGGCATAAGACTGATGGACTATGATTTCAAGATTGTGCACAAGCCAGGGAAAGAACATTATCCGGCAGACTACATGTCGAGACACCCCTTGCCGCAGGTCCACGAGACAACATCAATGGCGGAAGAATACCTCAACTTCATACTGAAACAAAACACCCCAGCGCCGATAACACTACTAGAGCTAGCAAAGGAGAGCAAGGGCGATGCCACGCTGCAAACAGCAATGGACATAACAAGAAAGCAGAGATGGAAGAACGTCAACAACAACTGCACCTGGGGAACAGGAGTATGCAAAGAAGAAGTGCTGGCTCTCAAGAAGATCCATGGGGAACTGTCCGAAACAGACACAGGGATCATGATGAGAGGGACAAGAATCGTGATACCAAACTCACTCCGGAGACAACTGGTCAATCTGGCTCATGAGTCACACCGAGGTGTGGTAGCCACCAAGAAACTACTAAGAGAGAAAGAATGGTTCCCCGGCCTGGATCGCATGGTAGAAGAGACTATAGCGACATGCTACCTCTGTCAAGTGATAGGACCACCGGCTAAGCATGAGCCACTACAAATGTCGGATCTTCCAAGAGCGGTATGGACAACATTAGCAGCTGATTTCTTTGGGCCCCTAGACACAGGCAACTACCTGCTTGTGGTCATCGACGAATACTCTTGGTTCCCGATAGTACGCCAGGTCTCATCAACATCAGCCACAGCAACACTACCGATATTGGATGACATCTTTGCAGCATGGGGCTCACCAGAAACACTCAAAACAGACAATGGCCCTCCATTATCAGGAGAAGAGTTCCGCCGATTTATGGTCTATCTATGGGTAAACCACAGGAAAATAACACCGCTATGGCCTCAAGCGAATGGAATGGTGGAGAGGTTCATGGGGAACATCAAAAAGGCAGTTCAAAGGGCAAAGCTAGCACAGATATCACTTAGTCAAGCGCTGTGCCAAGTACTATGTGATTACAGAAACACACCCCACAACTCCACAGGAAGGTGCCCAGCAGAGCTAGTCCTGGGAAGAACGAGTCGGACGAGGCTACCGCAGTAAGAAGCAACAGTGCCACCTGATCACAGCAGCATTGCAGATAGGGACAGAGAGGCGAAAGAAAAAATGAAAAGATATGCCGACGCCAAGCGACACGCCATCCCGTCGAACATAAAGGAAGGAGACACGGTAGTTGTGCGTCAACGGCAACAAAGAAAATCAGACAGCATGTTCTCCAAAGACCCGCTAACAGTAACAAGAGTGAAGGGCCCAATGATCACAGCAGAGTCAGAGCATCAGAGGATAACAAGAAATAGCTCCCACTTCAAAGGATTACAGGAAGATGACACGGAGACAGCAGAACAAGGAAAACAGGAGCACGACAAGGAGGAAGCAAGAAATTGAGAGGGACTAGAGGAAGAGCAACGGACGAAGGCCGGCCCGCGAAGAAAATGCCGGCACCACATCCGGTCAAGGGTGTGGGGTGGGGACAGTAGAGGGGATGAGGGAGCGTGGGCAGACGTGGGCACAAGCAGCTCTGCATAGAAACCAAATAAAGAAGAGAGATACCCTTACCTGTGTCCTTCGTCTTTGGTGGGGACACGACATTGCATTACAAATGCTTGTGGTATTTACTAGTACTTATATTTTCATTTTGTTTAATGTCAGTCCAGGCTTTACAGATTTTTCAGGATGACACTGCTAACTCTCACAGCGTGCACATTCAAAGCTTTCAACAGTGTTTTTAACCGTAGTGAGCATGTGTTCTTGCCCTGCTTATTCGTGTTTATAGGTCGAAGCCTACCAGACAGCGCAGTTCTCTGGTTTGCTACAGACTTCTTGGGGACATTCTGAAAGTTGACGCAAGATTAAGAATGTATTATGCCCATTGCTTATCATTGGCTTTGTGGTCTGCAACTCACATAGGCTGTTCTGCTTGAGTTCATCCTTTCCGTGGAACATAGCCTATTTACTGTATTTTTCCACTTGCTCGCTTTCTGCAAACAGGCCTTTAAATCATATTCTTATCTTGTCACGTTTGCTGTGCATTCAAAGACTAAGGTCAAATATCTGTCTCTGTCTTCTAAGGTGTCCTGGAGTTTTCCTTTCTTTCTCTGACTTCAAAGTGAGAGGATTTATGTGACAATCTTAACGTGAAAGAAATACTTTTTTCTCACACACAACTAAATGTAAATGTCTGTCAATTAACAGTGCGGATATTCCGGAATATATCAGGATTAGGAAAGCACAAATGAAGCAATTTTTTTGCAATTGTGAAGAGTGGTGGAAACAAATATTTTAATATGATCAGAACAAATCAATACACTAGGTGATGAAATCTCCACGCATTATGATTTTTGCTTGGTATACGTATATTAGTAAAACTGTATGTCTGTGCAAAGGTATTTTCATTTCAACGGTAAATGTGTTGTCTGTACTTGCAATGCGCTACCACACTATACACACCCCGCTTTATGCCAATCCACTCTACTCTGCACCACGCCACAGCACTCTACTCTGTAACTATTCCACTCCACCCCAATGCATGCTACTCTACTATGCACCACTCCATTTTAGGCCACTGCACTATATGCCATTTTAATCTTTGCCTCTTTACTCTACTCTACTCTGCACCACTGCACTCTTCCTCACTACACTCTATGCCATATTACTCTACTCTACGCCACTGCACTCTACCCTGCACCACTTCACTCTACCCTGTACCACTCCACTCTGCTATGAAATTATCTACTCCACTTTACTCCACTCTGTACCACTCCACTCTATGCCACTGCACTCTACGCTGCGCCACTACACTCTACGCCACTGCAATCTGCTCCACTCTACTCTGCTCTGCGCCATTCTACTCTACACCACTCTACTTTGCAACACGGCACAGTCCACCACTATATTCTACGGCAATACATTCTATGCCAATGCACTCTACTATATGCCACTCCACACTATGCCACTGCACTCTATGCCAATCCATTCTATGCCACTTGAATCTACTCTGCAGCACAGCATGCTATGTCACTGTACTTTACACAACTGCACTCTACCCTGCTCCACTCTACTATACCTTGCACCACTCCACTCTATGCCACTTCACTCTCTTATGAAACAATCTACTCTAAACCACTGCACTTTATGCCACTCTACTTCACTCTGCACCACTCCACTCTATTCCACTGTACTCTCGCCACTACAACCTATGCTGCGTTACTCTACTCTACTCTATGCTAATGCACTCTACGCCACTGTATTCTACTATTCACCACTCTACTCTATGTCACTGCACTCCACGTCACTCTAGTTTACTCTTCACCACTCTAATCTACGCCACTGCATTCTATGACGCTGCAACACTTCATTCTACGACACTCCACTATACGACATGCCACTCTATGGCACCACTCTATGATACGCCATTGTATGCTACAATACTCCACGTCATTAAATTTAACCCATGCTAAACAGCAGCCACACTGGTGTATAACATGGCTCAAAACACTGGAAAATACATTAGCTCTTGAATCGGAGTGACCTAAAGGATTTGCCAATGCTTGTTTCATTGCATTTACCTCTACTATTTGAACCCTGTGACTTCCGGCATCCATGCATACATGGTGTGTTTTTTTAATTAACTTTCGTTTGTACCTGACTGACAAAGCTATGTGTTCGATTCTGCTTTTCAGCTAGGCAAATGTCTTTGTGGGCCACTGAGGGCTTTGGCTCCACAATTGCAAGGAATAGTATGGCACGGGCATATGTACAGGCAAAATCCTGGTCATCATGAGGACCCAGAATTCCAATGAGACTGCATTAAATAGAACAGTCACTTTAAAACTAACCTACAACTTCCAAATAAACACATCCTTTCTAGACATCAGTGTAGAGACTCAATGTAACAAGCACTGGAAATGCCAATAGGCTCGGCTTATGAAAGACAGTGCCTTTTGTGCCACTGGTGGGTTTAGGGTCTCAATAAGTCTTCATGCATGCACTCTGTACCTCATCTTTGCACTCATGTAGCCATTCATTGATCCACTGACTCATTCTTGCATTCAGCCTTTGACAGAACTGCAGTAAAATACACACAAACTCAAGAATAAATACAAGATAAATTTAAAAAATACAGGTAGAAAAATGGAAAACATGCGGTCGTCTAGACACAGAAGGCATATGCTTGCAACAAAACCAAATACAGCATGTGTCCATCTTGCAAAGATATTGTAAATATTCTACGGATGTTTTCATTTTCAATCATGGCTGCCACATTTAGAAACAGAATGTGGACCATCTTGGAATGCTAAAACAGTGATACACTATGAACAAAAGCATTCCATAGGTATGATTGTTGTGCATACAGAGGTCTTTCTCCTTCCCAAAAAGTATAATCTGAACTGTCTAGCCGTGATCAATGAACGATGGCTTTGATTAAGATATTGGTTCATGAAGAAAGGGATTTGCAAATGTAGGGTAGACTCATTACATTTTGGAAGTTGATAACAAGGTGGATGTATAGAGTCCCACTGATAGTTTTATGATCTATGAATATCTTTTCTCGTTTTAAAACAAATTGTATTTCTGCTTTTATATTGTTCCCAAAAGTGTATTTGATGTGTTTTTATATAATTTGAACTGGTAATCAACATTGTTGATTGCCCTTCACTGAATTTGAGTGTCACCACAACTGTCATTAACAAGGCTTTTATTTGTGTTTCAGGGGCCAGTTGCATTTGGGAAAGTCTTTTCATTTGTTGAACATGTTTGTAATGATTTTACGTAATCTTATGAATCCAAACAAATGCAACAAATAAACTTCCCTCTTGCAAAATATAGTGCTTTTTCATGGCCAGGAAAAACAATTGAATGGGAATGGAGCAGTTTATTTTTTCCTAAAGGCAGATTGTACTGTTAAAATAAAGTTCCATACTTAGATCTAGGCGTGCAATCTTTCAAATATGATGTCTATAACCATCTGAGCTTTTTAACTGGAATTTCACCCTGAACCTGCAGAATACACACAGATCTCAGAGTTAGCTTGCCAAGGTTGGAGCGTATGGCCTATGAGTTGTACAGGGGGCCCTGCAGCATTTGTATCTTACTAGTAGTGGAACTTGTAGGCTATACATGAGTCTGTGGAGCAAGCACATAAACAGGTTCAGCTATCCTTCTCGGATTAAAATGTGACATATGACCCAGCCCAGTCCTTTATTTGAAAAAGAAATTGTGCTTTGGCCCTCATCAAGAGGCCACTGCAGCTTGCACCATACATTGTTCCTAAAAGCGAGTCATTGACAGTACCAACACAGCTACTAACCATTACACTCCTACAAGTGTGAGGATTCTGACTATTTCAGTCTCCTAAACCTATAATAAGTGTATGGACGGATTAGTACCGAGCAACGGAAACCACGGACTCAAATTAAGCAATGACCCAGATCAAAACAACAGGCACTCTAACTCATTAAACCATTTATCGAGATTGAGACTTGTGATCCATAGATTAAACAAGAATTTTTGCAATGCATATTAATATGCCAAATTCACCCTATGATCTAATTTACTGTCAACGGAGGTTAAGTAACCCAGATTATACACCAGCTCTGTAGAATGTGTTTAACTCATGAGCATTTGAAGAGCACACATCATGAGCCAAAATCATTCTAGGAAGTGCTTTCTAAAACAAAACAATTGGCTACCCAGATGAAATATAAAGTATTTGGGTAATGCTTTTAATGCATTACTTGAAGTGTTAAAAAAAGCGTTATGGTTACCAACTCAATTATTCTCATTTTATCGAAGTCAAATGATGAAAGGATGAGTCAGACCATCCAGGATTCAAACCTGAGAGCATGCTGGTTATACAGATCTCAGCAGTAGGTGCATTAGCCTACTAAGCTAAGAGTGAGAGGAGCATGCTTTGATGCCTAACAGAAATACGTTAAGCCAAATATACTTCAGAGAGTTCTGTGAGGGTTTTAGCGCTGAGGTAACAGTGCACAATTCATTTCAGGTTTCGGTACCCTGGGCATGTCTGTGTATTGAAGTGATGGTGCATGGTGTCAGAATACAGGTGCAGCCTTAGATCACTGTGGATGTCTCAATACTGGGATAATAGTGCATGTTACATATCAGGCAGTTCTTAATTTTAATCTGTGGTTGCAGGCAGGGCCTTCCATCATTCATTTTTAGGTTTCTCCTGCACAGCATGTGAAATCTATTGTTAATATAAATCTTAACAGGGGCTTACATCCCGCTCTTGCTTTTCATTGGTTGGTGTGCTTGCCACTTACTTTTCCTTCATTTCTATTGGTTGAAGCATGCCATTTCCAGTTGTTTTTTTCGTGTGTTCTTCTTATCAGTGTCCCGTGTCCAATAAATCCTTTTCATCTTCGTTGAACTTTTTTCTACACAAGCGTGTCATCTCCCATCCTCCCCGGACCTCTTCCCCAGGTGCAGCAGCTTGACCTCCCGTGGCGATCCTCCCTTGGATTGTTATCATCTCGTATGCAATGTTATTTGTATTGCGCGATCCTTATCGGAGAGCTCTACATGAGCACCACAGGCAAACAGCAACATGTTTGAGCAGTGCCTTTTACAAATCATCTTATTAAACAAATATGACACTGCCCCTTCTGCTTTAGTTATTCAGCCATTTCAACCATTGAAATATACTTCACAGGCTTTTTTAAACTCGTTTTGTTTGTTGTCATGCATTAGCTAGCAGGATCGAGTGCAAATTGCAAATAAATAATCATGAGAGGGATATGTTGTTTAATAAATGATATAATCTTAGCCGTACAAAGCAGCCCAGCGAAGACACATATGACTATTTTGTCATATTTGTAGTTTTAATGATTCAAACTGGGATAGTGTTTACTGAAAAATGTCTCTCAGCTAATGGTTGGCATTAAGCAATATAAAATGTAGTAAATACAGAATGTAGCAGCAATCCACCATTAAAATGCTATCCCTTTCCTGTGTTAGGCACGGGTGCCAGAGTGAGGCACAGGCACACAGTTTGTTTGAACCGTTCAAGCCATTCATACTGCATAAAAATAAACAATGATATTTTCATTTGGTCACAGTGAAAGAGTTACTGTAGCTTGATAGCCCTGCCAAGTAGGCACAGCGCACAGTGCTTTGATGCTCCCTGCCCTTTTCACGAATAGGAATTCTTACATAAAAAGAGGAGCGATATTGAGACACCTGCATGTGCTTGTGAAATCTACTATATTTAATATAAATCTTTAAAAGGGCTTCAGTAATGTATATTGCACAACTGCTCACCAAGCTACAACTTACGACAAAAAACAGCTTATTATTAATCACGTAGGCAAAACCTATTGCATTTACATTGTTGAAGACAGTCACTCATTTTCCTCGACAAACTTCTCTCTAGCAAACGTCTATATAACTGATCGGAATCTAGTTTGCCATAGAAGACTATTTGGCAGGAACGTTAAGCTCCACAATGCCACCATTTCCATTGCACCAGGTTGGCCACTTTGAGACAGCCTTCTTCAACTGGATGTATTAAGTATCATATTCTGACTAACCATAAACTAATCCCTTTGTCACACAAGCAGGAAGGAAGGCAGCTTGTGACGCCACAGTAAAAGAAAAAAGATTTCATGTGTGCACATTTGATTTATTTCTTAAACAGGAATGAATATTGTCCAGTGCAGTTACTTAACTAACACATGAACTCATACCTCTGTTATTTAGAACAAAAAAGTATGTCACTTCAACATGAATAAAAATCATGAATGCAAACGGGTTAAAGTGTATCTAGGAATAATACTAACAATTTTAGCATTCAAATAGAGTTACAAATAACATGAATGTACATACCTCCAGTAATAAACATTCCTGGTGCACTAGGAACCCATGCCAAACACTGCACCGATGCAGCAGCACTTGGGAAACTGAACGTCGTGATGCATGAGAGAGATTCTGAATCTACTAATCGAATCCCATTGTGTAAATTAGCAACCAGAAGGTAGTCCGTAGAGAGTGGATCCCATTCCAAGGCTGTGACAGGATCCTCTTCATCTGTGCCTTCCAGAGACTCTGGTCTTAAAACATGTTTTTGACTTTTGGAACCTTCAAAAGTAACATAAATATGTTTACATTGTCTCGTTCTATTGAGCTGTCAAATGCAGACTAATGTGTCTATGGGCAAAACGTCATATAGAAAATAAAGTGAACGTTCCAACATGCGGCTCACATAACTGCACACATTAGAAAGCAAAGCTTGGCAGGTTTATAATTTCCAATTCATTATAGAGAAGAACATATTTTCCACATGTAACGATGGTTCATTGAACTTGTAGTGTATGCAAGATACTGTCCTTTGAGTTGCACAGAGCTGATAGGATATTAGCACAAGTTTTAGCACAATCGACAATCAAAACAGCATCCCTGAATTGACTACATAACATGAAAAGGGCCTGCAAAACATAAGCAACTTTCAATTTCCCGTTTTATGGTCCTCTTTGCAGATCGCTATATTTGCCAGTCCTCTATGTAAAAGTGAGCTCATCCTTGAAACATTAGACACATAGGGGCTCATTATGATGTTTCCGCCCGCCATCATAACGGGGATGGGACCGACCGCCATACATGCGGTGGCCCCACCGGCCCAATTAGGATGCCCCCGCATCCTGTTCTTTTACCATTGCAGACGGCGCTGATGGCTGCAGCACCGTCCGCAATGGTAAAAGTGTATGCACAGCATTTCCGTGCACCACGTTGCAGGCACTGCGCGGTGCCTGCCACTTGGTGCAGGGAACTGCAGGGGGTTACCATGGGTACCCCCCAAGTGCACCCGGGCATCCGCAACGGGCCCACAAAGCCAATCCCTGCCAGCATTTGCCACCATGGAAAGGCCTGTCCGCAAGCCACATCGTAATATGACTGGCGGTGCCTGCTAGGCACCTCCACCATGTTACTGGCCCAGCACCACCCGGCCGGCAATCGGAAACGATTGCCAACTGGCAGAAAAGCGGCGGACGGACTTTGCATCCACCCAGATACCCCCCCGCCATCATAATATGGTGGGGGGTATTTCACGTTGCGATGGCGTAACTGTCACCACCGCCTGCTCGGCGGTGGTGATCGTTACGCCATCGTAATTAGCCTCATAGTTAGTATAATTCAATGTCTAGTCTCTGCACTCCACTGCCACTACCCCCTCTTATATGTTCTTCAACTACAGAAATTCTCTGCAGTTTCAGTAGAAAAACATGCAGTTCTGATCAGTTACAGGTGTTGAACCATCAGGGGAGGATTAAAGGGCTATAAGGTAAGAAGTTTGCACATTCCCGTCGCCATATAATGTGTATCAGCTTTTTCTTCTGAATTCATGCAATGGCAGTAAACTCCACGGTGTGAATAGTGATGGAGAATAGAAGAAATCCCTCCTGGAAGGGTGTCTCTTGGAATGTCGAATTTAGCAATCACTGGAGTCTATGTACACAAAATAGTATTTGTGAAGTACTACTGTATCAGTGTGCATTTGATTACCTAGACCGGTCTCCACAATGCTGCGCACGGACTTTGCATCCACCCAGATACCCCCCCGCCATCATAATATGGTGGGGGGTATTTCACGTTGCGATGGCGTAACTGTCACCACCGCCTGCTCGGCGGTGGTGATCGTTACGCCATCGTAATTAGCCTCATAGTTAGTATAATTCAATGTCTAGTCTCTGCACTCCACTGCCACTACCCCCTCTTATATGTTCTTCAACTACAGAAATTCTCTGCAGTTTCAGTAGAAAAACATGCAGTTCTGATCAGTTACAGGTGTTGAACCATCAGGGGAGGATTAAAGGGCTATAAGGTAAGAAGTTTGCACATTCCCGTCGCCATATAATGTGTATCAGCTTTTTCTTCTGAATTCATGCAATGGCAGTAAACTCCACGGTGTGAATAGGGATGGAGAATAGAAGAAATCCCTCCTGGAAGGGTGTCTCTTGGAATGTCGAATTTAGCAATCACTGGAGTCTATGTACACAAAATAGTATTTGTGAAGTACTACTGTATCAGTGTGCATTTGATTACCTAGACCGGTCTCCACAATGCTGCGCAATCCTGGAATTCGCATAGAAAAGTAGGATCTGCAGCATGTAAATGCTAATTACTTCAGGAGACGCAAACTATGCAGCATTTTCCTACCTATGACATTTTAACATGCATAGATATTGGTACAAAGCATTCTCCGATTCATTGGAACAAGTGGAAATGTTCGAGGAAAGAATACACATTCAGCAACAACAAATAAAATGATATTCAACACCATGTAAGCATTTTGTACAAAAAGTATGGTTATTTGTGATCTGACAAGATAGTTAAAAACCCATCTACTGGTGACATCTAACTAGAAAGTACTCATTTAGTCAAATGTTGTTTATGTGAATGTTCCATTAAGAGAAACCGAAATCTCCACAAACAGGATGAAAGTTACAAATAGTTACTTTGTACTCGTAAACTCTGTCGACATTTGAAGGGGTGGAAATTCCCCCTCAAATAAGGGGGAATATAGGTGTAAATCTCTATTGTAGAGTTGCACCTAGGTGTAGGAGTAGATCTGCATGTGAGTGCATATTTACATGTAAACGTACCTTCGTCAATCAGGCCCATTGTTTTCCTGGGTTCATGGTAATCTCAGTTTAATTTTAAGTCTGGATGTCAAAGTACTATGTACAGCGTTCACTTTGTACAATGATAAACTATTGACCACTAGACAGAGTTTTTCATATCATGGTGGACATCCCATCTGTCAAACTGCAAATAAGGGGCCCTATTTCTTCAGGTGACAGTAATTCAAATACCACAGTATGTTTTCTTTGTAGCAACATAGATCATATTTTTCCTGTGAAATGCATTAACAATAAAAATTGTTTCTATACCACTCAGTGTAATTTGTAAATGAAAGAATGTCAATGCTCAAAGTTCTGCTCTTAAACAAAGGGCACCTGCAATTAATTGTGTGCACACAGAATACCAAGGCTGCTAGTCCTAAATCCAACTCATGCCTCTTAAATCCACTACAGACTCTCCCTGCTCATCCAGCTCACTCTTTTAGGTTCCTGCTTTCTCCCTTTGTGACAGTTTTCCATATTTCTCTTCCTCCATCTTTCCTGTTAGAGTGTCTCTAATCCTCTCGGCAAATGTCTGATGCAGAAAAATAAGTGCTGGTCCCCAAAAATAAGTGCTGGTGCCAACACCCCACCTCCCCACCCACACACACTGGCAACCACCGGTTCAAATTAGGCATATTCTTACAATAAAAAATAACAAATGGTAGCATTGCAGTATTTGTCCTGGCCATGCTTGTTTAAAGAGGTCTCCTGATGGTCTATTGGGTTGCCCTAATTTGTGGAAGCAAACGAGCCCACATGATTAGCAGCATCTTCAGAGGCTCTTCTGCTTCCCTTCATGCGGTGTGGACAGCCCCTCCTGCTGAAAAATCAAATCCAATTGTACAGGATCTGATAGAAATTACCTTGGACTCCAATCAAAGGCAGGAACTTGACCATCCGTTGATGGTGCACAAAATTCAGGAAGAAATCAAGGGGCTGACTAATGGTACACATCTGGACCCAATTAGTATTCTGCAGACTTTTTAAAGAAAAATGTGTCCATGCTAGCCCCTCATTTATTATGAATGTATAGGGAATCCATAGAGGCCAGTTCCTGCCTGACCATCAAGGTTATCTGACCGCCACTATTTTAAAGCAGGGAAAGGACCGTGATGATTGCTTCTTATATAGAGCTATCTCGCTTATAAACTAGAATGCGAAACTCTTGGCCCGCATATTGGTGACAAGATTGATGCGGTGGGGTGTTCTCTGATTCATTATGCTGCAGTGGTCTGGTAAACTTCAAAAAAGCATTAAATTCTGTCTATTTGCCCTTCATGTTTCAGATTCTAAAGCAGATGAATTTTGGCACACAGTTCCTTGGTTGATTCAGAACCTTGCACCGGGCTTCCTGGGCCCGTGTGTGTGCCAATGGTATCCTTTTCCACCCATTACTAAAAGAGAGGGTATGCGGCAGGGCTGTCCCCTCTCACCATTTATTTTCGCACTGGTAGTGGAGCCACTGGCTTAGTGGATCTTACGAGACACAGACCTTTGGGGCATCAGATTTCGGTCAGTTCATGAGGTCCAAGTCTTCTTTTATGGGGTGATCTACTGGTTACATGAAGAGGCCTAAGTGATTGCTGTCCCACTTACTTGAAATGCTGCAAATATATGAGGACGCCTCTGGCGTTCATATTGATCACTATAAGTCACAATATTTCTCTAAACTGTTATAGAACACCATGTTTGCAGCCAATGACACTATGGTTTCAAAATTCCTTTGGCCAGGTTCTCAATCACATGGTGCACTCATTAAATGTATCCAGTCACCACAAGATTGGCCAGGGTCCTGAACAGTGGCTATATTATCAACCCTCACAATTGATTAATCTCTACTGATCTACTAGAGAAAGATCACATGCAGACTTGAGATTTGGACGCAATTCTCTATAGCTCTTTGCCATCATGTAAGACTCCAACTTACAGGCTGCCATAGGGCCCTGAAACACATTGGCTAGTTCAGGAAACTTACTCCGGAACCCCTCTGTGGTAAGGCCCATGGCTGCTGCAGGTGTTAGGCCTTGCTTGTTTTGGGCAATGGGCCCTTATTGGCATATCAAAAGTGGGAGACGTCTGGGAGGGAAATCAACTTAAACCATTTGATCAATTGACAGCCAAATATGAAAATAACCCCTCAATTTCTCCCCTATCTGCAACTCTGACATGCTTTCTACCCTTAAGTGGGAGACGTCTGGGAGGGAAATCAACTTAAACCATTTGATCAATTGACAGCCAAATATGACAATAACCCCTCAATTTCTCCCCTATCTGCTACTCTGACATGCTTTCTACCCTTACAGCCTCCTTTTTTAGCTCTTCCGGAATGTAACCCTCCTAAGCCCAAAATTGCATGGAATCGATTGCAAAAAAAGTATCATTCACATATACAGCTCGCTCGTTCCTAACACCTCTGACCCTCTCGTAACACTGAGAGATAGATGACAGCCTGATATTGAAGTTGATAAGTGGACTGAAGAGAAGACAGAAGCATGATCACTAGCTAGAATGGTAAATCTGAGGTTAATACAATGTAAATACTTTCACCGTACCTACTATGATCCCACTATACTCTGGTGCATGGGTAGGTGAAAACAGCCAAAAAACCCATTATGCAATAGGCAACAAGTGAACTTTATCCACATGATCTGGCATTGCTCCTACATAGGGCACTATTGATCAGAAATATATGTCAGATTGAGTGGGTGCAATAGTCATTGGTGTCTGATCCTGCACATGAACTTCTTGAGATTGAAAGAGTGGGGGCGGACACCTCTGGCGCTATACACTTGGTTGCAATGTGATTATTGATAGCCACGAGGGACATTGCCTTAGCTTCCACTGCTCTTGGCCTCAATACGGGGACACTAGTAATTTATATTTGAGCGACAGCAAAATGCTTGGTTTACAAGGCAAGAGGCTGCCCTCGGACATTTCATAAAAAAGGAGATAGTTGATATATGCAAAGTGACTAATATGGGGGCACGGGTAGGAGGGGGAATGGGAGCATCTGGGATTCAGGTTAAACTGTCCTATATTTTGTATTAGACCCTACAAACAATGTCTGGATCTGTATGTGCTGTCTTGCTATTGTTTCAAAATAATTACAATAAAAAGATTTTACATTTAAAAACGGAGCAGGTAAATCATAGTGTCATCAATGTAAGAAGCTCATCGTAGAATGCACTCTGTCCCCTTAGATTATAAAATTCAAAACTAGGGCTGCATAAACTCCAGTCGGAAATGTATTGGGAAGAGCCAAAGTTGAGAAATGCATACCTCAGTCTGGTGTAGAGTCTAACTGATGGTTAAATATTGCGTTTTCATTAGTTCTCAGTTTAAAAAAAAAATTATGCATGGCTACAGTGGTTAAAATGGTATGGATTTGGCAGTACTTTGTGCGGGACTGATGGTGCTTAGGTTTAGTCTGAACATAATAGGCAAATGCGAGTGCAGAGGGTACATTTTTTGTTGCCCTCTTTTGTTATTGTGAGTTGTGGCCAAGAACACGGGCTGGTGTACAGTGTAATTGATGGTCAATATTTGCATTTTGGCACTGTTTTTGTGATATGCTATTTTGGAAGACTAGGAAATGGTTTAGTATGGGTGATGCCATTATGGGATATAACACTGTAGATCTTTTCTTTTTTGAGCTAGAGATTCAAGAGTGCAGGAATAAATTCTCAATGACATATTTAGTTATTTCTCACTTCAATCCACAACATCAGTGCTTCCCAAACGGATAATTAGAACTACAACCCACTTTTTAGGATGAAAATCCTTCGTGAACTACCTAGCTTTAATGGGCATGAGACAGGCAAATATTTAATGTAACTAAACAGTTTTGTCATTTACAGACAGCACATTTTCAGTTGAAATGGACACTAACGTCGCGTAGATATACAATTGTACTGATTAATATTGCACACAAATGATAATGTGTGGACATATTGTTTCAGTGAATATTTATCATTTGTGCATCACCACGTAAAGTGTCTTGGTTTGTTTTGATCCTATTAAAATCTTTGTTTTCATCACACTTCAGAATTACAGAACAAATGTGCTTCATTTTTGCTGTCTTAACAGCTGATTGTGTACAATTTATTTGCAGGTATTTACATTATGTTGTGTTAAGAAAAAATTACATGCTACATCTTTTCCTTTCATACTGTGTGTGATGTACCCCAGCAAGATTGTCACATAATTCACAAAACTTTTTCATTTTCTAACTGCAAAGTGAGAGCAGTTTATAAACACCAGTCAATAAATAAAAATAATTAAGCAGCAATTTTTTAGAAGACATACACTTACATTTGACCTCTGTCTTTGAATCAGCAAACGGGACAAGATAAATAGAGAATTTAAAGGCAGCTTTATTTCTTTAATGGACTTTCCCGACCCTCCAAAAATCGGCCACAGTTTGGGAAATACAGCACTTCAGGATTGATATGATCTTTGGAATGTGAGGATTTACTCTCACCTATGTGAGTAGTCTTCACCTTTTTATCCACTACAAGATAGACCAGAACTATTTTGCAAGTCAAGATTAAGGAGCCGATTACGATGCAGCCGGTAAAGACTTTGACCGATGGTCGGAGCCTTCAGGGTTGTATCGGGGTGAGCTGCTCGATTTACTTTCTAACCCCTTAATTATAACCTAGGTGGTCAGATAGTAAAGCGCCGGTAATTCCGGCTGGCTTTCGATGGGCTCGAGGAGCCCTTCGGCCAGTTGTAAACCGGCCAGTAATCTCAAGGACGGGCCTTTCTGCCCTTGAGATTATGATGCAGGGTTCCCAGCATGGTTTCCATGCCTGCCTGTCCGACATGGAATCCCTTTCAAAAAGCGTGCTTGGGCGCTGCCAGCAGGGCTCCCTTGTGCTTGCGGCCTCCAGTTGCACCTATGGTGCCCCCGTGTTGATCCCTGCACTCCGTGGAAGGCACCTTGAGGTGCCTGCCAAGGGGTTTAGCAATGAACTGCACCGCCCTTCTCTCAATGAGAGCTTGTGTTACAGACGATTTACGGCCGTAACATGAGCCCCAATTGAGAAAAGGGAGCATGCGACCGAACAGTGTTCAGTCGCATTGTAATGGGATGGTCGTAACCGAAGCAATTCTGCCCGAAATCAAAATCAGCCCCATACTGTTACAAATATTTTGCTATTGGTTTATATGGGTATAACAGGCAGTTCTCCTGTGACCTTCACTTTTTGCATGACAACAAATGTTCCGGAGTCCATCTACATGTGCAGGTGAGCCGACCTTCTGTTAGATCCAGTTGAGATGAGTTTGGAAACTTTTGATAGTCTGATATACTTTACTTTTGATGAAGGCCATGGCAACTGATTACATATTGACCAGTATGGCAACTATTTTTTGTAACATCATTTAAGTATAAATCTGAAATATACGATACGACTTGATGTCAGTTGGGTGCGTCTTGAATATGTCTTTGGGTTTTCTAACTCTTGTTGGTGTTATAGACTTATCATGGTAATCTAAACTACATTTTGCTTGTGAGAGTATCCCAACAGTGTTGGTATGTGAGGGCACACATCATCTGTCCAATATGCTGACCATTTTCCACGTTTGAATATCTAAACTTGGAGTTGAGGAGAGGGAATGGAGAGGACCTAATGCAGGAAAACTGCATTTGATAGCTGCATAGATTGTGAATATGTGTGTTGGGTTACTTTAATCCTACATGCAGATTGAAAAGTAAAAATGTTTCTTGTATTTCTTATTTTACAGACACATGCGTACTCCATACTTGAAAAAATGACTCATGGCTTAACTGTTATACCTGTTACACTTATGGTTGTAATTAAGTAAGGATGTCCCGATTATATTTTGTGGAATTAGGTTTGCTCAATTGATGAAGCGTATCTAAATGCATTAGTTCATCTCCTGATATTTAGTTGATGTCTGGAGAATGTGTTGTGCTACTTCTACCATAATCTCTCTTTGTTGTGATGAATACTGCATGGTCACACAATGGTTTGATATGCTTGTACTCTCTCTTTTTAGTTTTTATATTGTCTCTGTACTTATGCACGTGTTTTTTGAACATCAAATTTATGAAATATATTTGTTTATTGTAATTCACAGCCCTGAAGCAGCTCTCGCTGTTTAGAGCAAAATGCTTTGGCTGTATGTTCATAAATGAACTGCCAGTGAATGATTAAATAAAGATTTCACTGACACAGCTGACTTTTGGAAGAAGCATCTTCGAATGACAAATTGGTCGATTGTTAATGAACTCACTTTAAACATATGACTTTTATTAGTGCTGACATAAGATCCTAAGGACAAACTTAGGTCTGAGCAAGCCAAGACTCCATTTTCTGCCTGATGATCAATAGGTCTACCTCTGAAATAGATGCCATCTGTCCTATCTTTCTAAGAACTTGTAAAGGTGTCAAATCATCCAGAGAATTACATCGATAAGACCCCTAATGCAACATCAGTCTGGGACAAGTGCCTTGTTATCTTTATTTCAGGTTTAGCTAATAACAAAAACATAAGCAATAGAGTCTGAACTGATACAATTTTACCATATCTGTTCATACTAATGCGCCTAAGGCTAAGGCTAGTATATTTATGCACACAGATTATGTTAGAAATTCCTCAAAAAATCCCCATTTAATAAGGCTGTTGATCAACAGTATATGCACCACATCAAGTGGCCACTAGAGTAGAAAGGTCCTTTGCCCAGAATATTGCTCAAGATACTACCAGAGATTCTGACAGAGATCACCAGATTGGCATACTATCCCAGCATCCAGTCCTATATTGAGAGCTGATACCACGCCAAGTCTGAGAGGAGCTAATCCCAGATGAAGTTTGATTTCCTTTCAAGGGAACACTCTCTCCCAGCTGGTGATAACTACGGCTTCTTGCTGCAAACAGGTGTGAGCTGAATCCTAAGAAACTCTACATGTAAGTTAAGCTACTCCCTGCTGTCAAGGTATTGCACACAGAAGTAGGTTTTCAAATATGGTAGAAATGTCAATATTATTCACGTTGTTAGGAACATGCATCAGTGCTATTCCGATAATATTCTGTGGGAATATTTAACATGTGCTAAGCACCAGGATGAAACTGTTGAATTAAAACACTTTTAAATATAAAGTGTATTTTCCTGCAGTGCAGTACTGTATGATGGTATAAAGAACAAAATTGGGTGTGAATTACAACTACGCCCCATACCCTTGTTAAATGACTGTTAGTGACCCAAAACACGAACACCACTTCAACTATCTATTGATTGGGTTTGTGTGGAGCTACAAAAACCTGAATGTTCATATTCAAGTGTTGGTGTACTGAACTAAGTTCAAACATCCTTGGGTGGTAAAGCAAACCTTATAGAGCAAACCCACGGTTTTAGTTCACGCAACAATGCCTCTCTGGGTAGTTTTAGAGATAAATCAGCCAGTCCTCCACAACAATCAGCTGCTTCACTTTTGCTCCTACACCAAATTTGTCCCCTGGTTTTCCATGCAACTTAAAACTAAAGCTAATGTCAGCACATGTAAAAATATGCACACATCCACCAAATGCCCCAGAAAGACATGAGCACAATATTGCCACATCCCACTTGTGTACTAATTTATTAAATGGCAATTTCTCTGTTCATCTCTGTCCACACAAAAATATGTGGATGTACAGTTCTTTACTGTAGGTTCTCACTCACTAAGTTCACTGTGAGTGCATCCAGGGTCTACCGCCAGTGCCCGCAGAAACACATGACAACACATGCCTATTCCAGAATCAGCACATCACTTCTACTGCCTCGTCCCAACAGTACATGCCTCTGGGATCACTGTTTTAGTCATATGCCACTGATCTTGCCTGCACTGTGTTCTTTGCTTAAATGAGAAAGCTACAGCTGGCATCTTCTATCCACAGAAGTACTGAAGTGCTTTCTTTCTTTCTCCCTTAAATATTGCTCATTCGCTACTTCATCATTCTCCACGCCCTCCTGAGTGCAGCAAAGAAGGGGTGACCAGTGCCAGTGGCTCTTTGCGTTTTGATAATGGAAATGCAAAAAGTCTGTGGCACTGGCCAGCCCCTCCTCTAATGCACTGAGAAGGCTTTAGACAATGATGCATGGGTGAAGGAAAGGGAGTCAGGTGAGGCAGAAATGAAACTTCTGCTTGCTTTTGGCTCACCTGTCCTTCAGAACATCTGACTGAGCCAGAGGCAGACTTCAAGTATGAGCCAGGCTCAGGCCTTCTGTGGCTTGCCCACCACTATAGAAAACAGATTTTTGGTCTTGTTACCCCTTCGATTTTATGACAAAATTAACTGGGGTATGCATAAAGATTATAAATGTGGGTCTGGAATGATTGTACTGAGAAAACCATCTCACTACATTTACAGTATTCAGTGTATTGAAAATCTAGGATGATGAGCTCTTGAATTCTGACTGTTTGCTAACTCAGAGCACACTTCTCCCTATATCCATCAAACTGTCTCTTCACATCAATTCCTCTGAAATTGCAGAACAGTTGTTTGCTGCTCAAAACTTCCCTCTCTATACCAGATCTATATGCAAAACTGCCTGTCTGATAATTAATAACTAGTTTTGTATATTGCGCTTAACACTACAAAACTTCCATTTCTAAGTGCTACAACAAATGGATGTGACAAATATGTCATTTAATGAACATTTGTTGAAAACAGATGAAGGAAGTGAGGATGGAAATGAGCTGGCCATATTAAAGCGAGACCTACTGATCTTTCCAATGTTTGTTTTGTAATGCCTGGGATTCCACTTTCCCCCATAGCTTGATAACCATTCAGCGGATCCCAGGGGATTCTGCATAGAGATGTCATGCCACAAAAACAATTAGTACTACAAGAGGTTTCAAAGTAACCCTAGTCAAAAGCAATATAACTTCATAGCGGTCAATGCAAAGGCACATGAACTAAAGTAACTTCATAATTTTTAAAGAATACCTTTGAATTTCTATTGGTGTTATGTTATAGAGATGGCAAATTGGGTAGGAATGCTCAAACCTCACACAAGTAAAATCCATGTTTATTTCTGAAAAAACATGTAACTTACCTTCGATAACACTCTTTCTGCTTGATTCTTTATCTGAAGATTCCTCACCTTTAGAATAATCCCCAGGTGTCAGACTGAGTTTGGAAGCTTTTCAAAGCAGTGCTCTTGCATGCCGGAAGGTGACGCCATGTGGCTCTGCACTGAACTAGTTCAGTCCCGGGAGTGAGGCGCCACTTCTGTGTGACTGTCTGTGTCCGCAGACGTGGAACCCTAAATTGATTAGAGGGATCAGTGTGCAGATCTCTGGATTGGGACCTTTTTAGATGGGAGAGAAGACTATTCCACAGAACAGGTAAGTGGGAGGGCAGTGGAGCATCTGAGGTTAGATAGCAAATTTCCCTGAAAGACCGTTACTAAAGTAAGAGACTTTTTTTCTCTGGACACTTCTAACGGCAGGTTTCTTACCTTTAGAATAGACACCAAAGAAGTACTTTACAAGATGATGCATCTGTTGAAAGGCTCAAACCAAAAAGACCTGCAGGGCCGCACTTGCAGAATTTTCTTGCTGTAGTGCCTGGCTGTCAAGGCAGTAGTGCTTCATGAATTTGTACACTGACGCCCATGTCGCACCCAGACACAATATCCAGAACAGGCCCTCTATATGCCAAGGTAGTGGTAGCAGCCTTGGCCCTGGTAGGACGAGCCCTCAAATCTTGCTTCTTGCCCAAGGTGTAGCAGATCTTAATGAGAGAACCTGGACAAAGTTGTTTCTGCAATGCCTTTCCTTTCATTGCCCCAGAGAACCTCACAAAGAGCTGATAGTTCACCCAATGGTCTTTGGTTCCATCGATGTAAAAGCTCATAGCTTTTTTGATGGTCCAGCCGCTGGAGTCTCCCCTACCTTTTAGAGAGATGAGGTGGTGCAAAGAACATTGTGAGATGGATCGCCCTATGTGAAAAGGAGTGAGGATTTTTGTCAAAAAGGCCACTTTGGTCCTCAACACCAGTTTATACGGAAATTGGTGGTGTAGGGTGTTTCCACAAAGAGGGTCTGAAGATTTCTCAAGAGGAAGGCTAAAGTTACAGTGAAAAGGAAAATAGTATTCAGAATCAGGAGATGGAACAAGTAACTGTGCATCAGCTTGAAGGAGATCACATGATTAAAGTCTGGACCAAACTGAGATCCCATTGTGGTATTAGAAAGGGTTACAGAGGAAACATAAGTCCAAAGCCTTTTAAAAACATCACCACAATAGGTGATTTGACATAACACAATAAAATGTCAGCAAGTTTAGCCTACGACTTGTCCGTGTTGCGAGGCCCAACATCAGGCCACAAATTTGTCCCAACACCAAGTATAAATGGATTTTGTAGAGGGGTGCCGCACAGCAAGGATAACATCAAATCCCTCAGGAGGTAGATCAAACGCTGTCAAATCCCACCGCTTAATCTCTTTGCATGGAAGTGTAGCCTGCACTAGGTTGGGTTAAGGGCCCTAAGTGCTGCTGTGACAGACGGTCCTCCCGAATTGGTAGCCTGACAGGATGACAGATGCTCAGGCATTTTGCATACCACACACTCCTGGTACAAAGCAAGGCCACTAGCATGACTTGGGCTCAGTCATTTCTGATCTTCAGGACATGAGGCAGGAGAGGCAGTGGCAAAAAGGCATACAGGACTCCTGTGTGTCAATCTAGACTGAATGCATCTCCTTCTTGGGAACTCCAGTGCACAAAAGTTGTGACACTACGTATTTTCGACTGTGGCCAAAAGATCAAACCAGGACTCTTTCCATTGCTGAAAAATTCTCACCTCGAGATGTAGTCGCCATACCTGATCAGCCAGGTAGTGTTGGCTGAGTTTCTCCACCCTGATGTTTATAAACCTCACAGGTGATTCATGACCAGGGATATGCCCTGATGGTCAAGTCAACTCCAGAAGCGGACAGCCTTTCGGCACATGATCCAGGACACCACTTTGCCCTACTTGTTGCAGTACCACATTGTGGTGGTGTTGTCCATAAGAACCTTTACCACCCTCCCTTGATAGATGGCAGGAAGGACTTCAATACCAGAGAGATAGCCTGCAACTGCAACAAATTGATGTGGAGTTGAGTTTCCCAGAGGCCAGAATCCTCTGATCTACACTTCTCCCAGATGACCCAGTGGCAATGCATCCATCACCACTATCTACTCTGGGTGGGGAAGGGAGAGGGGTCTGTGGCTGGAAATCTGGTGAGCAGCCACCACTGCAGATCTCTTGCAATCTTCTCCAAAACCTGGATAGAATCTGACCGGTTCCCTTGGTGCTTGGCCCACTGAGATTTAAGATCCCATTGCACAGCCCACATGTGCAACTTTGGCACCATCAATAAGCAGGATGCAGGAGGCCAATAGGCCAAGAAGCTTCATAGCCACTCTCATTGAGACCGAGGACTGAAGTTGAATCACTGAGATCATAGCATGAATGCCCTGGACTCGTTGAAACACAGGAATGGCCTGAAACTGCACCATATCCAGAGTGGCTCTGATGAAAGGGAGTCTCTACAAGGAAGTCAGGTGAGACATGGGGCCAAATGTATAAAAATTGGGAATAGAGATTTCCAAATTGCAATTCTTACCACAATGCAATTCCTAATGTATTGAAGAATATATTTTAAAGTAGTGATTCCTGCCTGCTGGGGTCAGTGGACCACTATGTCTGTGATCGCCTTTTAATAAAGCAAACTTTTTTCTTTGAAATGGATCCCATTTTCCTTATAGGAAAACGGGATGTGTTTCAAAAGAAAAATGAAATATTTTAACTTTCATTATTTGAGTGGGACCACTGCCTTCTCTTAAAAATAATATATTTTTTAATGCTCAAAGGGGAAGGGGTCTCTTGGAGACCCATTCCCATGTGTGAATGATTACCACTAACTTGTAGTAGTCAATAAAAAGCACCTCCCCTCTTGCCCCCCACCCCGTTTTCTCTTTATTCTCTTTCTCGTCCTGTTGGGGAGTAGGCCTTCATGTTTGGTCTTTCTCTTTCTCCACCCCTCCCTTTTTTCTCTTCTTTCTCTTCCCTCTCCTTTATTCTTTTGTTGATTATCGTTGGGCCTGTTGGCCTTTGGTTTTTACAATTAGATGCTAGTGATTGGAGCATAACCATTGCTCAGTCCATGCCTCATAGCCCTTCGAGAGCTCTCGTTCGGGAGGCTTAGACAGGTGACACACACTGAAAACACACTTTTTACAGCATGAGGTGCCTTAAAGGGTTGTGGGGCTTGTCTTGTTAATAATGCTTGAATGAACTATGATGTCCTTATGGAGCTGTCATAGATATAGGCCTACATAATGGCACCTACATTGTGTCGGTAGCGGTAATATCTATGCATGTTTGAATGTACTAATGTCACTTTTTAATCTGCGCTCTATATCAAACGATCCACATTTTTGTGCTCTGTTTAAATTTCAATAAAAAGGATTTTGAGTAAAAAAAATTATTTATGTTTTGTGACCATATTTTGGTTGCAAAACATTAATGCATACTACTGTGAATCGGTATTTGGAAGGGGTGCCCTAAGGGGAACAACCTTTACAACGCAACTTTTACAACGCACTACCATTACAACGAAACTGTTACAACGCGAGTGCATTGACAACGCAGGACATTACAACGCAAGTCTTTACATCGACTTGCACTAGATGGCGTGCTAACATTAAAAATAGTGTAGTTTACTATCCCGACACCTTCCCTACTGTTACGTGGACTGGAGTTGGAATAGTAAATTACACTTTTTTAATGTTAGCACGCCATCTAGTGCAAGTTGATGTAAAGACTTGCGTTGTAATGTCCTGCGTTGTCAATGCACTTGCGTTGTAAAACTTTCGTTGTAACAGCATGCGTTGTAACAGCATGCGTTGTAACGTCATACATCCGTGCCCTAAACATGCTCTTTTGAAATATGAATCGCAAACCCAAATTGTGATTTGGTAACAAGTTACTGAATAGCAATTTGGATTTGTATATTTAAAAATGCTTTTTAGTGGCACAAATGGCACGATTTTAAGAATCAGCCCATTTGCGACTGCCAAAAAAGCTTTGTACATATGGACCTTAGACACATTTATAGTAAACCCCAACAATGTCAGAAGGTTTGCTGTTGCTTCAAGGTGGCCCGAGACTAACTGTGGTGAGCCAGTCTTCAAGAGTTAGTCACAAAGGTAGGGAATAACTGCTATCTCTGATCTCCAAAGATGTGCTGCGACCACCGCCATCACTTTTGTAAAACCTGAGGGGCACTGGTAAGGCCAAAGGGGAACACAGGAAAGAGGAAATGCTCTTGGTCTACCTTGAACTGCAGGTGACGATTGTGGAGCTGCAGGATGGATAAATCAAAATACACATCCTGCAGGACCAGGGCCACCATCCAGTTGCCTGGATTCAGAGCAGATAGTACCTGGACCAATAGGGGCATCTTGAATTTGGAAGGCTTTCAGAAGGCTATGATTCAAAATAGGATGAAGACCTTTATCCTTCTTCGGCAAGAGGAAATAAGGTGAATAACACCTAGTCCCTATTGCCAAGGCTGGTACCTTCCCTATGGCCCCTTTGAAAAAGAGGGCCTACAAAAGCTGATCTTGCACACCCTGCTTAGAACAAGGGTGTGGAAGCTGCTCTTGGAGGGCTGAGGGACTGAGAAGTTTGGTATCCCTGTTGACCAGCACTTTGTCTACCTGATCCTCATCCCCTACCCTGAAAAGACTGGGGTACTTGATGTAGTAGGAAGAGAACTGGGTGGGTTCTTGGCATTGTGTGTATGCCAACCCATTGTAAAATTCCCAAAAAGGAATAACTTGCTGAAATATGTGCCAGAGGCTGGAAGGCCTAAGGAATGTGCTGTGGGCCTGTTTTTCTTAAAGCGTTCCAGGGCAGAAAACACTCCGAGACCTGTCAAATGGCACATCCATAATGGAGGCCTGGACAGCCCCAGAAAAAACAGTAGATCTCATCCAAGCGTAGCGAAGGAGGACAAAGCTTGTACTGACTGCTAGGCCTATGTTATAAATAGAGTCCAACCCAGACTGAATTATAGCAACATCCTGAATGGTTTGTGCAAGAGAGGCCTGAAGGTCTTGAGACAAGATCTCACAAGTAAACAAAATAGATTCTTACCTGTAAGAGTAGTTGTTCAGTTTGAATAATTTTCTGGAATCACATGCTGTGCATTATTCCAATATCTAGCGAATGGGTACAAAATTCTCCAGAAAACTGGTCGTCCTTCTTTTCTTTTTTTTGTTTTTGGGCAGAGGAGGTTGTCATGTCGCCAGTGAATCTAGAAACTTTTTCAACCTGAAAAACTACTCCTACAGGTAAGAAACTACTTCAATTTTCTTCTCTGGATTTACATGCTGTGCATTGATTTTGTAACAGTTTCCTAAACTTGCAATGATTGGAATGAAGATGAGCTTGCATTTGTAAATAGATGTTTTAACCCTTTTTCTACCACTTGGGATTCCTTGTTTATTTGAATAACTATGGAATAATGTTTCGTAAAAGTGGGCACTGATGACCAAGTAGCTGTCTTGAAAATGTCTTGAAAGATATATTTGCTAGAAAAGCTATTGTTGCTCCTTTTTTGCCTGTAGAGTGTGTCTTTGGTTTAGAATGTAACTGTATCCCTACATTTGAGCGACTCAATTGAATCGTTTGTGAAATCCATTTAGAGATTGTACCTTTTGTCACTGATATACCTATGTTGTTGTCTGCAAACCAACACAGATTATTGCTTTGCCTTCCCTTCTTTTTCCATATAAAACATGATCGCTCTTCTTTCCATATAAAACAGGATCACTCTTCTTGCGTCCAGTGTGCGTAATTCTCTTTCCGCTTGATTTTTAGGCTTCTGGAAAAAGCTTGGTATTTAAATTGACTGATCTATGTGGAAAGCTTTGGGTCTGAATTGTGGTTCTGTCCTCAATACTATACTGTCCTTGTAGTTCTGGAAGTATGGCTCTTGGATTGTAAGTGCTTGTAATGCACTCACCCTGTGGAGCAATGTCACTGCGATAAGCAATGCTGTTTCAGAGTGAGCATTATTAGGTAGGCTTTGTGTAAAGGCTCAAATGCTTTCCTCATTAGTTGTGTTAGTGTGGGCTGGCACTCATCTAGGTGATGCTATGCGTTTTGCTCCTTTTTGGAATCTTTTTATTACAGGTGTTCTGAAGAATATAGGTCCTATATGACCTCTTGTGTAGGCCACTATTGCTGCTAAATGTATGTTCAGTGAAGCATCAGTTAATTTGCTGCCTTGTAGGTGTGTCAAATAATTAAGGACTGTTGAGTCCTCAGTATTGTTCAGTAATGGCCCCATCTTTTGGCATCACTTTTAGTATTTTCCCATTTGGCTAAGTAACACTTTCTTGTTGTTGGCCTTCTTGCTTCTCTGAGAATGGCCATTGTGTTTTCTGGTAGACCTTGGTCGCCAAATTCTATGTCCTCAGGGGCCATGCTGTTAAAATGTAACTTTCTGGTTCTGAGTGAATAACTCTCCCCCATTCTATTGACAGCAGGTCTTGTTGCCTTGGTAATCTTTGTATGTTGCCCTGCGCCAATTCTATTAGGTACGAGTACCAAGTTTGTCTCACCCATTGAGTGGCAATGAGTATTAGCGTCATATTGGAATGTTTGCATTTGTTGATTACTCTGTGTAACAGTGGTTTCGGGGGAAAAGCATAAGAAAATATTCCTGACCAGTTCATTGACAGAGAATTTCCTAGGGATGGGTGGTGTGGATGTCTGAATGCAAAGTATTGGGATTTTGTGTTTGCTGGTGTTGTGAATAGATCTATTTCTGGCATTCCCCATTGCTTGAATATCTGTTTAAGTGCTGCTTGATTGAGTTCCCGCTTGTGGGAGATTGATGCTTTCCTGCTCAGCTTGTCTGCTTCGATATTGCCGTTCCATAGAAGATGAATTACCATTAAGTCTAATTGTCTCTGATTGGCCCACCTTCAGATTTCCTGAGCTAGTACTGATAGAACAAGAGATTGTGTTCCTCACTGCTTGTTGAGATAAAACATTGTTGTTGCATTGTCTGTTTGAACTAATAGGGATTTTCCCCAGAGCTATTTCTGAAAGGCTTTTAAGGCTAGGAACACTGTCTTCAGCTCCAGAACATTGATATGCTGTACCGCTTTCTATTCCTTGCATATACCCCTGAGTGAGTGTGCCCATATCAGTTACCCAACCCATATGTTAGGAGTCTTCAGTAATGATTACTGTTGGAGTTGGTTGTATAAATGGCCTTCCCACTGTTAAATGTGATCTCTCCCATCATGCCATCTCCTCCTGTACTTTTTGCGTGACAACCACTAGATCTTCCCAGCTCCCTATGGTCTGTAACCATTGGCTTTGTACCCATTGTTGAATAGGTCTCATATGTAGCCGTGCATATGGTGTGAGAGAGAGGCATGAGGCCATGTTCCCCAGTATTTTCCTCACAGTCCTATCTGTTAGAGACTGCCCCTTCTTGCAGAGGCGAGTTTCTTGAAGTATTGATGCTATGCTTTTCTCTTAAGTATAAGCCTTTACCTCCGTTGAGATGATTCTTGCTCCTAGAAAGATTTGTTTTTGTTCTGGTTTTGGTAATCATTTTTCTATGTTTATTGAAAATCCCCGACTGAAAAGTGTTGCTATCACCTTCTGTATTTCTGTTGGCATTTAAAGAGTTTGCTCTTATTAGGCAGTCATCTAAGTAAGGATATACATGTATCCCTTGTCTTCTTAACTGTGCTGCCACTGCTGCTAGGCATTTTGCAAACCTCTTTGGTGCAGACTTTATACTGAAGGCCAGCACTTTGACCTGATAGTGTGTCTTGTTCACTACAAAACTCAAATCTCTCTTGTTTCTGTGATTCATTGGGATGTACAAGTAAGCTTCTTTTAGGTCTATAGTTGCCATGCAATCTCCTTTTTGTAACTGTGGTATGACTTCTTGCAGTGTCATCATCTTGAATTTTGGGTTTTTTATGAAATTGTCTTTTAAACGGAGGTTCAGTATAGGATGGAGAGTTCTGTGCTGTTTTGGAATTAGGAAATCTGTTTAGTAATTTCCCTGATTGACCTCTTTCTTGGTCACCCTTTCTACTGCTTTCTTTCCCAGAAATTCCTCTACTTATTTGAGCAGACAGGATGTTTTCCCTTTTGATTGGACCACTTACTTTGGCCCCCTTGCTGGTGGTGTCATTATAAGTTCTTTGCAGTATCCAATTTTATGATGTTTAATATTCAATTGCCCAATTTTCACCTTCCTCCACTCCTGAAGTCCTTTATTCTGCCTACCACCGGTGTTGTGTGTGAAAGGGTTCAATGGATTGATCAGTTACTTGCTGCAGGAGGTTGCTCCCCCTCTGTGTGCTCTTCCTCGTGCATGTCCTCAAAAGGGCTGGCACCCTAGTGTCTGATACTGCCAATTTTGTGATGGGGTCTGTGCTTGGCTTGTGCCCTGGAACCCTTGATGTGAATTTGCACCACAGCAGAACTTCCTCCTCCTGCCTGTCTTGGGACTTGTTTTGTTCCTCTCTATAGCTTTCCTCTGAATTGCAATGCTGCCATTGACTTTGCAGTTTTGTTACTTTTTTCAATCGTTGAAGGGTTTCATCTACAATGGTACCTAACCGTTGTTTCCCATTGAACGGTGCATTGATGATGTTCGCCTGTATCCCTGACCTGAATCCAGACACCCTTAAACATGCATAGCATCTCAGTGCTGTTGCAGTGTCTGCAGCGTCTAGTGCCAACTAGAGGCATATTAACAATCTTTTCCCCTCCTCTGCCAGAAAAACTGCTCTCTTACGATACTGTTCGGGCAAGTACTTCATAAGCTCTGCTATCTCATCACAGTGCTGGTATGCGTATCTATTTAGGAGAGCATTTGAGTTGGCTATTCTCTATTTAGTTGCTGCGCCTCTCTCAAATTTCCTGCCACCATATCCATTTTTTAACTTTCTTTATCTGGTGGTTGTCCCAATGCTGTTGGGATCTTTACCCTTTTTCTGGCTGTAGCAGGAATGGAATCAGCTAGGACTGTTCCTCTCATGTATAGACGAGCCTTTGACAAATGTTTGTATTTCTCCTCTGCCCTCAGCGTAACAGCACAGCCCGTTGCAGGCTCCTTGAAGGCCTTGCTCCCTTAATCCAGAATGCAGGACAGAATTGCTAGGAACTAGTTCCTGGTTTGAAAAGGTAGCAATGTCTCTAGGAGGAAGCAGAATTGTGTTTTCTCCTCCTCTGATGGCACTCCATTTTTATCTGCTACTCTTATTATGAGTTGCCTATACATTGTAATTTCATACAGAGGCGATGGCCTCGATGGATATGAGTCAATTACCTCTTCTGAGAAATCCGTTTCAATGTCTTGCCACTGAGTTTCCACATACTCCAACCCTACAGAGTCTTGAAAAATGCCTATGCCCTAGGGAATCAGGATTATCTTCGTCGAGGAAGAATTCTTGATTTTTTTTCTCCTCCTGTTGCTCTAGTGTCATGCGGGGATCCAGTTCTTCAAAGTCCTTTTCAATTTGTTCTTTTGGTGTTGGAGTCCTTTGAAAGATTCGGAATTTCTGAAGGGATGCATCTCCTGACTTCTTTCTTCTTTTGACATTGAAACCTCTCGACTTTGATCATCTTTCGATTTTATTGTCTTTTCGAGTGTTCGGCCACCTGAGGTGTCCTTGTTGTAGGACCTGAGGGGTTCTTTTGGTTTTTGCTTGCCTTTGGTCGGTGATTTTTTTCGATGTTGAGGCCGTTCTCTGCGGTTTTGAGTTTAGTGTTCTAGACTCTCCCCCTGAATGGTTTCTATGAGTTACCTAGGCTCTTCTATCTTTGGGCTTGTGATGTTCCCTCTCACTGGAGATGATTCTCATCTCGATATCCAAGCTTTTGCCTTCTGCAAATTCAGCGATGTTATCCTCATCGTCGTAGACAAACCCAGGTCTTTAAATGGTGGAGTCGGCTTCTGGTCCAGCATTGCGTAGTGTGCCTGCCTCTGTATGTCCCTTGTCCTCTGCCTCTTAAGCTTGAAATATACACAGGCCTTGCAGTCATCACTCTTGTGGTCAAGTGGGAGGAAAAGGTTACATACCTGATGGTTGTCCTTCTGGTGAATTTGTGTTGGCACTTCGTGCAGAACTGGAAAGGTGTCTTTTCCATATCATGCGGAACAAAAGACCTCCTAATTGAGCATTCTCCGATGTGGTCTTGACGTATACGATCAAACTAATCTTCCCTGGTATCTCTTTTCAGTGGTCTTCTTTGGAGTTCTGTTGATGAAATTTCCTCCAAACTTCTTATTTTCGTCGAGTAGAGAGCCTTCAGCTATGCTTCCAGACCCAACTGCAGAAAAAAAGAATCAGAAGATAGTGACCACGTGTGGGAATTTCAAGGGAGGGAATACAGCGTCAGGAAAGGCTGGATGAGACACCAAATAGTGGTATTGTAGACGCACAAAGAGAAGGACTACTGGTATACTGGATAATTTTGGACCCAACCACTAGATGATGGAATAATGCACAGCATGTGAATCCAGAAAAGATTCACTAGGCAAACAAATGTTGTTGGCTGATTGCAAGGCTAGGCTGGCTGAGGATAAAAAACATTTCGCAAATGCCTCAATCCTTTTGTCCAAGGCTTTGTCCATGTGCCATCAAAGTATTAGTCAGAGCCTCATTAAAGGAAAACATGAGCTCAGAGGACTGCAGAACCTCTTCAAGAACATTCATTTTGACCACCACAGAGGTGATCTGTAGGTCCAAGACTCTGCAGTACATCCTGTGACCACAGTGAAGTAAGCACTTTATTCTGTTAGTGGCCCGTGGGAGAAGATAACCCAATATCAGTGGATGTATCAAGCTTGCTGGCCTCCTGGAAGTCCATATAGAAAGGTTCCTCGTCGCAGTGTGGGGGTAACCCATCCATTCAGCATTGTTATCCTCAAATGGTAGTGGACTTTAGTCAAAGTCTGAAACAAAAGGTTGGTGGGGCACCTGATAGCGACTCTGCAGCAGGGGTAGTGTTGTGTCACAATCAGCCTCAAGGGGGCATGGTAATGTAGATTCAAGATGTGACCTTGGTCAAGGCAGAGACAAATTTGACTCAGAGTCAGATGCTGAAATTAGTATATGGTCTTCTTCCAGCGGCAGTGGTGCTACCAGTAAGGATGTCAACGGGACAAGTGCAGATTTTAGAGTCAGAGCGGAACTCAGCACCAATGCTGCTGCTGAACCTGAGGTGGGTTCAAGGAGCAAACACAATGATTAGGGCGGATTCATCAACGGTAACCAAACTGGGTGCCCATGCAGAAACCTGAGGCCCAAAGGCACGCCAGAGAGAACCGGGAGATTATGAATGATGCGCAACATGGCCTCCCGGAAGGCCTCAATCTGTTGTGACGTTACCTATGAACTGTGGAATTTGGGGTGCATCGGGATCAATAGCCAAATTGGCTCCTCGGTGGATCAGCAGTGAGAGTGAGTGGCACGTTGACACCTTTGTTAATTGGAGATAGAGACTGGGGGAAGAGGACAAGTTCTTCTTGACTGCCTTTTGTTTCCTCTTTGATTTAATTTGGCCTTACCCAAAGACTTCGACTGCAAACAGCACCTGTTACAGGAATGTCCCTGGGATTGGAAGTGGGTCCAAGCTTTCGACTTTGAAAAGGAGCCGGACTTGCGCAGTTTCTTCCAGTCACATGGCATATCCATAAGGCATTCTGCACAGAGTTCCACGATGGAGGGTGTATTCCTCACACGACTTTGAGTTATGTCCTGACCCCAAACACCAAAAGCACACCTGGTAGGGTCTGTCACACACATCTGCTTGTGACAATTCCTGCATGGTTTAAATCCGGTAGTCTACGGAGAAGACATAGTTCCCTTACATACTGGTTTTCATTTGAAAGAGAGATAGTCTTGGCAAAATGATTGTAAAACGACAAAGAAAAAGAAGAGCAGAGCTCAGCATTTACGTCTGAAGGTGCTGTTAGAAATGAACTGACATCAATGCACAGGGGTGGGGCTCTGATATTGGTTCTGCTCCATCACTTCCGGAGTGGAAAGAAGTCAATGTGGAACCGCACAATGCCATGTACTGGTGTACAAGAGCACTGCTGTGACACCTGGGATTATTATAAAAGTGAGGAATCTGTGGTTAGACGAATCCATCAGAAATCAGGTTACTTAACAACTATTCACTCCAACCACTTTATATAGTGATGATAAAAAGCTAATTGATTAGCGTCATAATGGGAGATTCAGAGTTAGGCTTTATTACATAGGATAACAAGACAAGTCTGACAAGCATGCAGCAAATAATTGTGCACCAAGTGTGATGTCTTACCTGGCTGGAAAATCGAAAGACTTCCATCGGTGTGCCCAAACACCACTTTCCCCTTTTTCCGTGGATGCCATCGAAAAAGACAAATATCTGACAAAAAACTGTGAGCTTCCTTATGCACTGCTACTCCACTATCTGGCCCAGAGATAGTCCAAATATACAAAGGTCCTCTGTGAGAGACAAATGCAGCAGCATCTCCTGCGTTCCAACACCAGCTAAGAGAAGCAGGGATCCCTGAATACGAAAGAATAAATATTGTAAATAAAGCAGCCTGGAATTATACATAAAATAATTTTCATATTTTAATTAATTCACTACTATAAATTGTAATACAGATGTAGTATTCAGTTTATCAATTAATCCAAAGAAAATAGGTCTGAGGCCTTTATGGGAGAATGATGAGGGATGCTCAATACATGTTCAAGAGATTACACTCTCTCACACCTTAACCAAATTAGGAGGAACAACGGGCAATTACAGACAAACGTTGTCAGTCTTGTCTTGATATAAGTAACATTTGAATCACAAGCAGACAGGAAGGCTTGTACCACGTAAAACATCACATATCTCTGCAAGGTGCATCCTTTTCCATAACTACAACCAAGGAGCTTTTTTGTTTGGTAAATCAAAGTAAACTATGAAAACCTACTGACAATGAACGAAAATCATAAATCATTACTAGGGTGACTGAGAACACAGTAAATTCATAAAAGTGAAGGTTGGACTTAAAACTTTTTCCTTTACTTGAACAGAATGAGGGTCGACTTTTCCCAATGCTCTATTACAACGTGATGCAGGAAGCTGAGGAAATATGAAATATGCCTTCCAGAATGTTTTAAGGCTATGCTGACATCTATCATAGACACTTGAGTACTCATTGCAAGAGCTGTGTGATTTCGATACATCCGGAAATGGTGTTTCTGAAAATTATATATATATTGATTGAAGTTTTACATTTTTTCAATTATTTCCAAAATTTTGAAGCAATGATTCGAGTATAGTATATGATACATTACAAATATTCTGTTTGCCAACGTCTACATCCTATATAACATAAACAAACAATCAATTAAAGACAACAAAAAGACAAACTTAGACATGACATGTAGCCATGAATTGGGGTGGATTTACCAGTTCCCGCTTTTGCTCCCCATTATCCAGGGTGAATCTCTGTCCCAGAAGTACCAATACTCTAACCGGACACCTACATACTTTACAATCAGGAACCTTGGTCACATAAACTAGTCAGAATATGTGCAGCTAGTTAGTCTTCACGTTAAACTCCAACATATCCAACTTCCTAAGCAGCCAGAGACTTCCTGCTCTTGGTTAAAATAATGCTTTATAATTCCTCAGAAAATGCAGACATAAAGAAAAACTATGGACCAGCCATCTACAAATGGCTTACTTTGGGAAAACTTTCACAAAGTAGAAAGTCATTGCACATACCCTGACTGGTAGGCTGTAAACAGAAGAAAGTACACCCCTCCCCTACAACGTGATCTCAAACATTTGCAACCAACAGAAAACTGAGGATGAGAACAGTATTAAGGTACACGATTTCTAAAGTAAGAACCACATCAAAGAATCTGAGAACAAGTGCTAGTCCAGAAAACTGCTGCAATGAGTCATGTATGGAGGACCAGTAAGGTCAAAGGATAACACTTTCCAGGAACAGAAAATTGAAGAGCTAAAAAAAATCATATGGAACATTAAGTGCATCCACAGTCACACCGAAACATTACATAGAATGTTGGAGTGACGTTGAAATTTGTAAAAAAAAAATTTTTTAAATGGTTTCTTTGCATAATATTTGATTTCTAGTTAGGCCCAATTTACAACTATTTTACTCACCTAATTTAAGTATTGATGAGTGGGGGAGGAGCAGGGTGGGAGGTAGTAAACTACGGCATATGGCTGAACAGAGGTAAGTAAACAAATAAATAAATAAAACAAATTTCATTGCACGCGCTGCATTGCCAAATGCGATGCAGCGCACACAACGAAATTCTTTTTATTTATTTATTTGTTTACTGCGGGCTGCCCGAGCCCACGAAGGGGGCCCTCCTAAGAGGACGGTTCCCCTTAGTGATACAGGATGGCACACAACGGTCACCCTCCCAGTGTTGGGGACCCTCAAGGGTCCTTCTGGCACGTGTCTCTTCCGGGCAAGAGGGGTCAGGGGGATAGGTACTTATACCTCTCTGGCCCTCTGCTCGCCCTCTTTCTCTTGCTGCCCTGACGCCGTGTGGTTGTGTTGCATCGTCGTGTTCCCGGGACCGAGTGGTGTCTGTTTCGGTGAGTTATGGGATGGCCCCTTGGGCCTTTTGTTGTGATTGGCCCTTGTCCTTCCTTGGGTCGTGGGCCTCCTGTCGTCCAGTGGTGTGCAAGGCAGGGTAGACTGAAGTTGTTTCCGTGCTCGGATTCGACTTGTAGCACATGCAGTCTCTTTTCGAGGCATTGCTGAATGGCGTTTGTTTTGGTCCCGGGATTGAGTGGATTAGCGGATCGGCACACGGGGTGTCGGTTGTTTGGGGCGCCCACCTTCGTCATTTGGGACCAGTCTAGCAGATGGTCCGTAGGTTTGGGTGCCGGCCTAATGTCCAGGGGGGCGGCAGGAAGGGTCTGGATCCGGCGTGCGGTACATTGTCTGGAGTCGGTTCTTCCGCTGTTGTGTCCTCGCGTCAGCATTGTCCCGGTGAATGCAGGGGTATTGTTAACCCCCTCCCACACAAGTCTCACCGTCAGTATAGGGCTGTGCGGGAGAACTCGAGCGGCGTGGTGGGTGACCCGAGGCCCCGTGACTAGGGGGGGTCAGGTTTTGTGGTGAGTGCTTTCTGGTCTTGGCCATGTGGGTTCCATGTCTGCGAGGGTACAGCAGAGCACGGACCCTGATTGCAGGCTGTCTGGTTAGGATTAGGATAGTGGCGGCCAAGTGGGGAGGCAGACTCTCCGGCCTGGGTTGCTCCCGGTGAGAGAGAACATGGGCCCTGTAGGTTACAGGGCGTTAAGGATCCCCAGCGGCGGTGGTGTATAGGGGATGGTCCGGTTTCTGAATGCTGACACCAGAACGTGGTGTCCCTTTTCCGTGGTAACTCACTTCATCTGCACTGCCTGGAGGAGGGGCTCGGGCAGTACTGCTGCACCGCTAGGAGAAGATACTGTTATCGTGGCTTGCCCCTCCCCCCCTTCCGATACAGGCGCTTCATGAGTCTGCATGCCTGCGGGGATCTGTTGCGGCAGTGAGCATCGCGGGGCTCCCTCCCCAGTTCAGTCAGGCCTCCCCTTAGAAGTTAAGGGGGGCATGGGGCCTGTGGTTGTGTTGGGGGAGGACAGCAAGCGCTGAGTAGCTCCCCCTCCCCTTCATGGTTGGCGTTCCTATAGTACAGATTTTAGTAGCACTAGGTGTTTAGGAACTCGGCCGCAAGTGAGTTCTTTTCACTAATGTAAGGCACTGCCAGGGCATTGTTGCTATCAAGTGTTATTTAATGTGCCATACTGAATATGTATTTCTAACACGATCTAACTCCTGGATTAGGCACTGACTGTCGTGTAGAGTTAGATAAGGAAATAATGAAAATTCAGTCTAACATAGCGTGGCACTTGGCTGCGTGCATTGTACCTCTAAGCTGATGCCTGGAATTTCATTGCTAAGTGTGAGGCCTGATGCTTGACTTGGAAGCGTCTGAGGATTTTGAGTGAGAAGCCATTACTGGCGTGGGGCCTCTGAAAGCCTTCTCGTGGTGGGTGTGTCCATTGAGGGGTGGGCCCCCTTTCCAAGACCAGGGCACGGTGAGGAATCAGATGAGAGATAAACTACCGTAAAGGGCCTCGGTGACCGCGTTACGCTGGAGCACCATCGCCCTACAGGCAGTGTGTGGGCTCAGTGAACCATGCACCATTTGTCTAAGTGCACCTTTCATGCTGGTAATTTCAAGGCCCCTGGCAAGGATGCAACCTGTTGTTGAGTGAAAGTCAGTATCAGCAGTACGCATCCCAAAACTGGTTGACCTGCGTGTTTCGGCCGGGACCGGAGCTTGAGGGTTGTGTGTGCCAGTTTGTGTCGTGGGGGTGGCGCAGCCGAGCCTCAGTCATCCGCGCACACGGGACTTTATCTTGGGTGGGGTGCCCCATGCCTTGCCAGGCCCGTCTGCGGGCTGCGCACTGGGGTGGGGGCCGATTAGCACCAAGCCAAGGTCGGAGCAGGTGACGGTAATTTTTTGAACACAGTAACCGTCAAGCTTTGCAGCATTTTTTTTTAAAACACTGATCACAGGCTGAAGATGTCTAGATTGTTGATGCCTCCTTTTCTTGCATGATGTAATACGGGTAGGACAGTCAAGTTTTGCTTGAAGGAAGCGGATGTGTTCCATGTCAACAGAGGAGCAGACCTGTTCTTCGGGGTTTCATGTATGTCGGATTGATTTTCGCTTTGTGGAGCGATTCATTCGGTGCTTATCTTTCATAGATTTATTTTTTCTGATGTCAAAAGTTCACTCAGTTGTTTTGGGATGGCTCCTACGTTTCGGGTCCATCCAGGTCTCGCGTGCCACTCTGGGACTGGGTGTAAGGACAGCTGCAGGGGTTGCTTCTGCGGCGCGGATGTTGAATGACAGCAGGGCAAACAGGTGCGCGCAAGGTGTATTCTGCCAGCAATAACTGGGGTAAAGGGCAGATTTTGCACTAGTGGTGATTATATGGCTACATTGCCAGGCGTTGTGAACCAGGCCTCAGCGTGTCCCGCTTCGCTGCAGCTTGTCTGGGGTATGATGTACCTCCAGCAGCGGCACTGTTACAGGCTGAATAGATTACCCAGGGTGATTTCTTCTGAGGTACAATGCCCTGGCCGGTCAGCAGGCATTAGTGCTCCAGAGAATCCAGGGTATGTGGTCGGTCTGGTTGGTTTTATCCTGCATTTTAGGTAAAGGGAGTTGTTGTATCCCATCTCTATGGCTTAAAGTGTCAGGCCACTAGGTGGCACGGCTCTACTGTTTTCTCAACCGGTCCGAATGTTACCTGGTTTTCATGCCCAAATGACGGGGTATAATGCTCGCTGGACAGCTTTTCAGTGCAGCTGCTCCAAGGAGGAGGGGGAGTGTAGCAGCAGAAGGCATGGTGGCTGTAGCTATGGATGTCGACCGTGGCTCGTGTTTTGGGTGCGCAATCTGGAATAACGCAGCGAATAAGGTCGTTTTGTAGACCGTTTTGCCGGTGATGTATTTTCAATAGTGACTCCAATAGTGTCTGAGCATGAGCTTGCACAGCCTTATCATTTCAAAACTGAAGCAGGGTCAATGTCCAAAAGCCACTCAAATTGTTGGAATTTAAGCAGCGTGATAAGATAGGGGGCAGAGTACTGCAGAGTAACCTGCACACTAGTCTTCCCTGTGAGGAAGATTGGGCTTAGGGGAAGCACTTAGGGGCAGCTATTATTATGGCCATCCCACTACAGAGTGCGCCGTCCACCCAGCATTTCATCCTCCTAGGGTTGATAAATTCTGTCTATTGGGGGTAGCAAGCAACATCTATGAGGCAGTGGCAGGATATCCCCCGGGTTGAAGGGGCGCGCGACAGTGGCAAGTGATGACGCTTCAGCAGTAGTGGCCAGGTGATCTTTACATGCCTGGCGGATGTCACGGGCACCAAGCTGCCTGGTCGTGCCTTTCGTCGGGTCCGGGAGCGCTTTGCTGCCTTCTGCTCCCACAGGTAATTATGACCTAGGCCAGGTTCTCTCTTTGGTTGGCTATGGAGTAATGCGGTGTAAGTCAGCTTTACACTTACTCCTGTATCCGCCTTCGGGAATATACGTTCATTCTCCCCCAACTACCAGCATGCAACCTAGATACTGTGTGGGACTGGAACCTAGCATAATAAAAATATGGATTCCGTGTGTAATACCCGTCCATGTTCTCAGGAGAGACGCCCAGTGGGAACAGGGCTTGGCATGTGCCGGCTGTGAGTCTCTGCTTTAGAGGAGGGCCCTGGTCATATGGACGGGGATTTGGTATGTCCAGGCCTGTTCTCTGTATTCTGCGGGGCCCACATCCTATTGTATTTAGGCTGAGGGGCCTGCGGGTATTCTTGCTTAATTACCCTGGTTGGTCACTTGTAGCAGACAGACTGTGGAGGATGCAGAATAATTCACAACCTCCAGGCTTGCTGGAGGGGTAAGGTTAAGGGTGGATCATATATTAGAGGCAATGACAGAAGAGGGAAAATGAGGGGATGTATGGGAAGATATTAGTTCATTTGTAGAGAATGATGGTGCTGTTTTCCATGCAACATCCTTAATAAGTATATCTTAGACCAAAACGGGACCTCAAAATAAGAATTGGTGGGTGTCACAATTATTATTTCCAGTAACATTAGTGAGCTGCTGCTGTGCTCCTGTTGTAAACACAAGTCACTATGCCTGGATTGATGCTTAACGGCATCCTAGCAACTTGAAGATGGCCCGTCTGGTGTTCCCCAACTGCCCACCGCTGAGACAGCTATGGGGCTGCCCATGGTTCATTGCATGGCCATTTATTGTTTTCTTTTCATAAAGACACCCGTTGCTAGGCCCCAGGCTCCTAATTGCACCAGTCCCTAGCCAGGGTGGAACATAGTGGGGACGGTCACCAACGTGTAATTGAGGGGCAAGCCCCCGGCTCTGCTTCAAAGTCTTGTCCATTATTTGTTCCCGCTCCCGTACAGATTGTGCCCTTCCCTAGAAGCACAGTGTCAAGCTGTCATGTTCTGCTGCAAAGCACTGTGCTTAAGCAATTTGTCACAGATTTGAATACTAGTACATTTCCTAATGTGTTCTTGCAGTTGTATGGAGATCGAGGTGTATGCCTCAGGTCAAAGATCCTTTCCTAACAAGATAGCTCCCTGAGACATATGCCTGCTACAAACCCCACCTGTAATGTTCAGTGCATAAGTAGCTAGCTTATTCTTTCACTCTTTGAGTGTGTTAAATTAGTACCAAGAAGTTGCATTACAATTAACACCTTTTATTAAGCATCAAGGAAAAATTGCATTTGTTCTGGGTGTACTTTGCACAGTTATTAGTGTTATGATTCCTCTAGACCTGCACAACATCACATATATTGTGCATTCAGGACACATGCTACATGTTCCACCTACCCGGTAGCGGTAACCACACATCTTCAGCAATTTTAAACATTACTGGTCAATGATTGGCGAGTAGTTGTTTGCGACAAGACACCTGCAGCAGTGATTGCCGCAATGCGGCATGGAGATGAAGGGAAAAAGGACTGGCAGGTCCCGCTGGGTGCCTGCCACATGACCACTTGCAGGTTTGTTTTTGGTGATTCCCAAGGTCATAGGAGGGGTCATGGCAAAGGAAACCTGGACCGATTCACCTGCTGGGGGGAATTCATCACCCGAAGCCATCCGCTGACTCCTGGGTGTGTAGATCCCCTGCATATTCACCCCTAGCGAAAGAACACATTTCACATTCAGAGAGTAGCTAAGTTATTGTCTGGTCGGATAAACGGTCCCCTATAAACTTACAGGACGTAAGGTCAAGGTTATCTAGGGTGGCAGGCGCAGGAAGGGCAATGCGGCGCTTAGCGTTAGACTCGGCCAGCAGCAGTATGCCCATTTGTGGGCTCTGATATTGACTTACACGCAGGCCGCAAAGCAAGCTGGACCAAGTACCTAGGTCACGCGCATTAGGCTAAGGTGTCCAGTGGAATTACATATTGGGGGACCGCACCAGGACATAAAGCTACACAGGTTAGATTCAGATGTAATGTTGGACCTGAAACTGTGTACTGCAACAGGCATTTTCCTAAGGCCTCTTGTTTAGACGCTCCAGTAGCTGGGCAGACGCGTACTTTGGGGAGGATGGTCACAAAGGTATATAAGCCTGGGGCGGCGCAGCTAGCAAGACATTTTCACACTCTTCCCTAACAGGAGCATTTTGGGGGAAACAGTGGGTGGGGCATGCTATTTGGGCAGAGGACAGGAGGTTCAAAGAGCTGTCCAGGGTCCCTTGGCTTAGCCAAATGATCAATGTACTGTAGGATGGAGGGGATTACAATGGCCTCGCTGTTGGCATCATTGAATAAGTACAAAGTGCTACAGATAGGGAGCATACCAGCTACGCAGCGGATGTGTATCTCACGAGGATCTGATACACGCGGGTGTAGGCCTTACTGACACTTCGCATAACAGTCCAGTGCACTGCACAGGGCGTGAAGAACAGGACAAGTCCCAGGTCAATTTATGTCTCCTTGTTCCTTTTGTAGAAGATGGGGTTTCACCTGTCTAAAGTGGACATGGACTGGTTTGCTGGACCGAGTAGAGGCCCTGGTATCAGCTGTATGTAGGTGATAGATGCCTACCCTTGTCCAGTGTGGGCATGGACGTGTCTTGCTGGACCTGGGAGAGGCCCTGGAATCAGCAAGCTGTAGGTAAAGATGCGTAACTAGAGTAGTGTATAGAAAGGTGTGCAGTGCTCAAATAAAGGTTGTTAAGCAACCCAGCATTTTGTTTCTTTGCCAGCATCATTGGTCTGGGTATATCGCTTTTCGTGGGTCTTGAGGGTGGCACGAGGGGCGGAATGCAGGAAACGGAGGCATCGGTTGTTTTCACCACTGAGTTAATTCGGTTGGGGGGCTAGGCTTGCGCTGGAACAGCTTGCTGAAGATAGCTGCGGTGTCTCCCCTCCTAACAGTGCAACATACACTTGAGAGGCAATGATTTGACTTTACTAGGTAGGAAGGCACTGCTGTAAGAAATGAAGTCCTCCATGCATAAAATAAGCAACTTATTGGTGGGGCATGTGAGTTACAGGGGTCAGGGATAACCCCTCATTTAGTGTGGCGAGGAGCCCGGTCAGGCGAAGCCGTGAATCCTTGTGCAGGGGAATTTACAGTGCCTTGAGTAAATTCACTGAACAGAGGGGGTTTAGCTTCATCAGGCAGGGCTTTTAGCATGCCAAGTCCACAGGGTTTTGATTAAGAGGGGGATCACCTGTCCAGAGTGGGAATGGACCTGTTCTTGCTTGATCTGTGGGAGGCCTTGGAATCAGCAGGGTGTAGGTAACTAGGCCTATTGTGGTGGGGGGCCCTGGCGTGATGATGGCCACACCCAGTGCTGTGGCGGAGTTACAGGGTGATCCAGAGGAGGAGCGACGGCGCCCCGTTTGTCCTACGGGCGGATGTGGACCTGAGCAACCAGGGGTTGCCTGCAACGCTCTGACCCCCTTAGCTGAGGGGGCGTGAGTAAGAGGGTGGACTGGTGGTCCACCGGTGGGAGAGGCAATCATCTTCCCCAAATTTGGCAAACACCAGTTGGCTAAGGCCACGGTGTAATTTGGCTCATCAGGCGGGCAGGCGGCGAGGGGCTGCCTGCCCTGGGATCGCCCGTAAAATAACCCACCATGCTGGCATATTTATTATGCAAATAAACATGCAGCAATTTTCTCCACTAAGAATGTGTCTTGTCTGATTATTTATCCAAAGTATTGCTGTGGGATGTATGGGGAGTGTTGCCGATATTGGCACTATGCAGGGCTGCCCCGGGTCCACGAAGGGGGCCCTCCTAAAAAGCGGCCCCCCTTAGTGCCACAGGATGGCACACAACGGTCAGCCTTCCAGTGCTGGGGACCCTCGAGGGTCCCCCTGGCATGCGTCACTTCCGGGCATGAGGGCGTGGGGGAGAGGTACTTATACCTCTCCCGCCCTCAGCTCGCCCTCTTTCTCTTGCTGCCCTGACGCCGTTTCCCTCCCCACCACTTACCCAGCATACAGGCAGGGAGAGGTGTGTTTCACTAACTTATTATTTTGTGTTGCAGGCAGAGTTACAGGGCGATCCAGAGGCTGTAATGTACAGAACTGTACCCTCTGCAGGAGCACAGTAAGGGTGCTAAAGCCTAATATCCCCAGGGAGGTCCTTGCGTTGGACCCTGGAGGAATGACGGCGCCCCGTTAGTTCTATGGGCGGTTGTGGACCTGAGCAACCGAGTGTTGCCTGCAACGCTCCGCCCCCCTTAGCTGGGGGGGCGTGAGTAAGAGGGTGGACTGGTGGTCCACCGGTGGAAGGGGCTATCACCTCCCCCAAATTCGACAAACACCGGTTGGCTAAGGCCACGGTGTAATTTGGCTCATCAGGCAGGCAGACGGCAAGGGTCTGCCTGGCTTGGGATCGCCCGTAAGATAACCCACCATGTTGGCATATTTGTTATGCAAATAAACCTGCAGCAATTTTCTCCACTAAGAATGTGTCTTGTCTGATTATTTATCCAAAGTATTGCTGTGGGAGGTATGGGGAGTGTTGCCGATATTGGCACTATTACCTCTGTTCGGTTGTAGTCCGTAGTTTAATACCCCCCACCCTGCTCCTCCCCCACCACGGCTCACCGCCCCACAGCACTCCCTCCACGAGCCGCTACTGGTTATTTGATCGCTCAGGTGGCGAGCAGGGAGAGGGGCTGAAGCCACGCCTGTGAGTCACAGGGGGTAACACAGGCCCCCACATCCCCTGCGGTGCAGGGGGGCCCCTGAGCTGCAGGGGGCCCCCTCGGCACAGTACTTATGCCTGAGCGCTCCGGAATAAATCCGGAAAGGGGGCCCCTCCGTGTATATTGCGGGGGGCCCCTTGAACTTTCATTACACCACTGGTGAGTCATAGAAACCCTTGGCCACAACACACAATGGCAACGTGTCCTGGTGTTGGGCTGCTGCTCAGGGGTGGGCATCCTGTGTGCATGCTTTTGATGCTTATGCCACCACCGGAGGGTAGGTGGAAATCCCCTCCCATCGCTGGCATTTTAGAAGAAAGCATTGTCTCCCAAATGAAGGCTTGTTGGAAAGGAAAACAATTTTGCAAGCAACTGAAATGCATCTAAAACTTTTTCTTTCATCAGATTGCATGCTCATGGCAAACTAATTTCAACAACTCTCCATACCTGATTAATTTCTGCCGCATACACCATTTTCACTCCCCAATTTACAACTCCCAGGCATCGTGTTTTATGTATAGCTGCATAGCGTAGTATTTTGGACTTCCGATGCTTATCTAATGCATTCATCAGTGAGGCACTAGCTGACGCTCTTACAGTATTTCAACAGCGCAAAATCACTCTTGCCAGGACCAGCACAGCACCAGCAAAGTGTTTTTGGGATGTCTACAACCCTTCAGCTAATTTCCCTGTAGCTGTCTACATTGGTGGAAAGTTGCCCGTCTTACTCCGTACATCGTGTATTTTAATTTATATTTACACATAATTGTATTTTGGACTTACACTGCTCATTTTATCACATTTATCAGTGAGACACTTACAGCCGCTTGTAAGGAACCAGTCTTTGTATGGGGCAATAGCAGTCGATCTCCCCAAGCTGACCAGCACACTGGGGCATATTATCAAGCCAGGCGATAAAATTATCGCCGCTTTAGCGGCAGAAAACTGCCGCTAAAACGGCGATAATGGGCTTGATAATAAGCTCTATGGAATTCCAATTGAAGCCCATGTTAAATGTGAAGGACATCTAACATGGGCTTCAATTGGAATTCCATAGAGCATATTATCAAGCCCATTATCGCCGTTTTAGCGGCAGTTTTCTGCCTCTAAAGCAGCGATAATTTTATCGCCTGGCTTGATAATATGCCCCAAAGTGTTTTTGACTATTTTCGGTGTTTAAGCAAAACTTCCAGTAGTAGTTGTTAATTTGTAAAATAAAAAGTGCTGGGGCTCTCCTCAGGAGGCTGTGCTAACAGGAGTAATGTGCTGGTGCAAACTGCCTCTTGACTAGAGTCCCAGCACTCTTGGGCATATTATCAAGCGCGCGTTAAAATTATCGCCGCTTAGCGGCAGGAAACTGCCGCTGAAGCGGCGATAATGGGCTTGATAGTATGCCGCAGAGAATTCCAATAGAAGCCCATGTTGACACCAGAACATGGGCTTCAATTGGAATTCACAAGGGCATATTATCAAGCCCATTATCACCTCTTTAGCGGCAGTTTCCTGCCGCTAAAGCGGCGATAATTTTAACGCCGTGCTTGATAATATGCCCGTTTTTCTCGAGAGGACTCGACCTAATGGCTAGAGCTGCCGATTTCGGAGCTGGGGAACCGGGTTCGAGCCTCAGAGTGGCTCAAAATTCCTGTGATTTTGGGGAAAATCATGTGCTTTGAAAATGAGTGTCCTTAACTGGTGCTATAAGCACTCGTACTGAGGATTAGGTGAATTGGTTGGTGCTGGTCACCGGAAAGCCTCCGCTCAAATTAAGCACTGCTTAGCTGTCTGAATTGGCGGAATGTTGGCCGTCTTAGTCCTGCATACATCACTTTCATTCTCGACCTTTAGACTACCTAAAATTGGACATTTTTATTTATAGCTGCATACAACTGAATTCATAACGTACGCTGCTTATGTCGTCTTTTTGCGGCTGTCCACATTTGCTCGATGTTGAGTATTTACCTCAAGCACAATGTTATTTTCTAATAAATAAAATAACGTTTGATAATGTTTCCTCCCTTTAAATTGCAACTGCACCGACACATGCTGGTTGGTTAATGTTATAGGTTGCATTTTATTTACATTGTCTGACCATCACCGTATCTCACTATGATATCTATAGTATGTTGCCTGTTATACTCACAGGCATTGCAAATGTTTAATTTTGGCTGCATATTTCAGCAGTAATAATATCTCTGCATTACAAAAAATCATAACTATGTTTATGGGGCAAGGGACATTGTGCTTTTGTAGAATAGTTAATAAGGAGCGGGAATGCTCATCTGTTCTTTGTAGCCAGGACATTCATCAGGAGGTCCTGACAGGCGCTCTTAAAGTGGCCGTATTTGTACGGGGCAAAACAACTCTTGCCAAGCTGATCTGTACAGCAGCAACAACGTTTATTTAAGCTGTTTTAAACAAAAAACATATACTGTAACAGCAGGGAATTTTAAAAAGCACCAGCTGGCGTTGCCTTTTTTTAGGTCTCGCTGGCGTTGCAGCGCGAAGCGCTGCCGCCAACGAGACTATTGTTGCCGTGTTTACTCCCAAGGGAGACATACCTGGGCACGAGCCGATTCTGGTCTGGGCACGAGCCGATTCTGGTCTGTGAACGCGCTTCACAGTGGAACAGCTTGTGCGCATTAATTCCAGTTGAGTACTCGTCTCCGGAAGACGTGCTGCGCCGATTCTGGTCTGGGCACGAGCCGATTCTGGTCTGTGAACGCGCTTCACAGTGGAACAGCTTGTGCGCGTTAATTCCAGTTGAGTGCTCGTCTCCGGAAGACGTGCTGCACATTAATTATAGTTGAGTGCTCCAGCAGCCTGGGGCGCCTGTCGACATGCTGTGCTAATGATTACTGTGGGGTCTCATGCTGTGATAATTCTCACTTTCTGTGTTGTGATCGGGAGCAGGCGTATTACTGGCCCCACCGCCACGCCTTCATTAGTCATAAAAGCTGCATGGCAAGCGATAATTAGGGCGGCATGTTTTAGGACATTTTTAGCAATTACTTTGTTTACTTAGTCCTATTAGTGACATCTTTCGTGCATCCAATGCTCTATTTAAACGTGCATCACTGAACATTTTCAAAGAAGGCGAATCAGCGACATTCATTGGAGACACGACCTATTTGAAGACGCTTGTTTTACTGGGGTAAGTTCTGTGAACTGTTTAGTTTGTTTACTTTATTATAGTATAACTGGCAGGGTTGGCTAAATTATGCGAGAAAAGGAAAAATATGCAGGAGATGATGGTATGAGGCAAGTGTGGCAAATGTATAATTATGCGTACACCATATAAAAGCAAGTTGCAAAATGTCCGGTGTTGGGCGGATGGGTTCACTGTGCTGTTGCGTCGCCTGTAGGTGTGGTTATGAGTGCATGTGACTAGCTGGCGACATGTCCTTGTACTGTTACTTGCCTTTGCACCTGGTTTTTTTTGCATATATATATATATATAGCACGAACTCGACCCGAAGTTTATTGGAGCGCTTTACACGAGCACCGTATTTAAATTACACATTCAGGCATGGGGAGATTAAGTGATTTGCCCAGAATCACAGGATGTTGATGCGACCTCAGGGCTCAAACTCTGGTTTCCAGCACCAAAGTCGGCAGTTTAGCCGACGGACCACATCCTCGCCCTTGCCCTGCTGATTTTCAGGGACGGCTGCTCTGTCTTCACAAGGGTCGGGCGAACTATGACTCCGCTGCCTGACCTGGAACAGATCTGTTAGGTGTTTGTATTTATTTTTTAGTTTTTTTTATTTAGCGCAAACTCAATCCGTAGGTATTGGAGCACTTTACATGTATGCCACATCCATTATAGAAGGACACATTCATGTTTGGAAGGTACGTGGATATTAAGTTATTCATAACCGGCGGAGCCAAGGCTGGTCTCTCTACCTCTATGACTCCGGTTGCTGCTCGCGCCTCGTGTATAGCTGGTTTTCCTAGTTATCTGGTGAATACAAAAGCGGGCTTAGCTGTGTTTCTGTTTAAAGGCTACATATAAGGGGCTCAACTGATCGAATTGTAACCAGCTGTCCAACACAATACCGGCAGAAGGGCTCAGTGAGACGTACACTTGTAAGGGGCAGAGGTTACACTCCCGGCAAGTCTGCCTCACCTTCATTCTTCCGAGGTGGATCAATTGAATACCAGTGATTGGGTAGTAGTTATATCTGTTAACCGAGCGTAGAAATGGAGCAAATTTAATACGGAGGGCTATTTCAAAAGTATAATTTTTTTCCAATGTGCCAGATGAATTTGTCTTTATGTTCTTGGGACTTAAAAGAATCTTGTAGTGTGTACATCAGGCGGGTCATGTGTCTTTGGAAAACTAGCACCTTTTTGTGATATGGTAGTTGCATGATAGTTTCACATTATAATAGTGGGGGCTCGGATGTCAAACCTCCTTTCCGGGTGTTGGTCCTTGCCAGCAGTCATCACCTACTGCCAAAGACCTGCTTTTTAAAATGTATATCACCTGTCCACCTCCTTCCCCTTCCGGTACCCCCCTCACTAGTGCCCTCTCTCCCTTTCGTTTTCACCCTTCCAGCCTCTCTTCCCCCGTTCTCTCTCGGTCCGCCATTTCTCTCCATGCCCCCATTTCTCTCTCCCTGTGCCCCCTTTCTCTCTCTCCCTGTACCCCCCTTACTCTCCATCCCATTTTCCCATGACCCATAGCTTTGGCTGCAGGTGAGTTGGCACAACTCCTCTGAGAGAAGTGTCTCTAGATTAGGTGGCACGTGCCCCTGCTGGGACCATGGTCAGGCGTTTGTCTGTTACACAGAAAACCACGTCTCCATTAAACTGCAGTTTGAGAGTATTTTTGGTTATTGTGTTTATTTACTGTACCAAATGAATCAGGGTGGAACCGGGAATCTTATGCCAGAGCATCCCAGGAATCCAAAAAGTAAAACTGAAAAAACACATTTTGGAGAAAATCATGTGATGTTGCAGAAATTGCTTAATCTCTTAGTGGTGTTTAATGTAGGTTCATTTACAAACCCCAGCCATCATATAAGGTCTCTGGAATGCCTTAGACCTGGCAGAGTCTCTTGATGCCCATGAGCAACAGTAAAGAGCATGTTCACCGCTGAAGAGAGTGACCACTTCACCATTCATCCCTTTGTGCCTGCAAACAGAGCTGAATACTTCACCTTTCACCACTTTGCATCTGCAAACAGAGCTGACCACTTCACCAGCTGAACAACATTTGCACAAGCATCGCTAACACCCCGTACTACCGATTTTTTTATTGCATATGATGCCCCAATCACTTCAAGTACATTTGTTGTGATCTGTAGTCCCTGTCCCCTGCTATACATTCCATCGTAAATTTTTAGATCCAGTTTTTTGTATTTTTATTCATCCATTCACACTCCTTTATGTTAAATTAGCCATAGCTTTACTGTACAGTTGCTAGAATAGCTTATAATATGGTATAGTGTGTAATTTTTAAATTATCACTCCACTGCAAACAAAAACATTGCTAAAAAACACTGCCATTTACAATGCCAGTAGCTCCAACTGCAACAAATGCGAGACCTATTGCATTGCAAATGCTTGTTTGTTAACCTAACATATATTAATGTAGGCCAATTGGCACAGTTTAACCACAATACACTGTCGAGACTCTCTCTTTGCAGCCCCTTTCCCACGGGCCGCAGCTTCCACTGAGGGAATAACCATTGAAGGTGCCTGCATAAGATAGATTCTCGTTGAATTCGGAAGCCCCACTAGTTCCTCTGCGCAGGCGCCACATAAGCCAAGAAAAGGGTCCACTGGGACACGCCATTTCTGTTCCACGGTGTAGCGCAGAAGGTGAAGCTGCCTTTTCGTAACAGTGGCAGAAAATCTACTTTCACGCCATCAAAACATCAACATTATTTTTTTCAGAAGAGAAAAAAAGTGTGCTCATTTAACTCTGCAATATTTTGGTTTCTTAGGAACAAAAGTAATATCCTGTCTGTGCGGATGTGTTTCTGTTTCTATTTTGGCTTGTTGTAAATAGCTTGGATGCTGAACACCTGCGAGTCCAATTAGGATGTATTAAACAGATTTATGTGAACAACTCGATAAGCACATCTATTTCATTGTTTGGTGAAATTTCTACCATTGAATCTGACTCTTCTCTCACACAGCATTGACATGACTCTCACCCTCCACCCAGCACTCACATTCCTCTCACCCTCCACCCACACCTCTCAACCTGAACTTAAACTGCTGATCATGCACTTATGCTATTGACATACCGCTCACCCTATACTCAAACACCTCTTACCTAGTACAGGGTAAAATCTCTCACTGTACACTCACACAATTGTCATTCTGCACTGAGCACACATCATTTGCCATGCATTGAGGCACTTTCACCCTGTACTTGGACACCTACCTACCTTAATTCATGCATCACTCACCCTACACAAAGAGCACTCACACTGTTCACCCTGCACTCATACACTTCTCCCACACCTCTTAACTTATTATTAATCCCATAGGCGAAACCTAATGCATTTACCAATGTTGTTTTCTTTTCAGGCAGCATATTACTCTTGTCTAGTGCATAAAATTGGGTTGTAGCTGAAGGCAGTGTTTAGTTTCTCTCAGTGGGTCAGTATGGTGTTCAGTGGGGGAGAGGATGTGGCACCAACTCAGCACCACCTCAGCATCAGCGCAGCACCAGCCAGCATCACTCAGCATGACTTCTACATTATTCAGCATCACCACTGCAGCATAACCTGGGCATCACTCACCAGCACCACCACAACAACACCACAGCACCACCAGAGCATCACTCAGCCCCAGCGCAGCACTATCTCAGCCCAAGGCAGCACCATCTCAGTACCAGTGCAGCACCACCTCACTACCAACACTGTTTATGTTCCTCCCTAACCCCCCCCCCCTTCCCTGCTAACAAAAAAGATAACAAACTAGCATTAGAACAGGCAGGAAGAATCTGCCAGCATGGCAAGTCCAAAAAAATCTAGAAGACATTTTTTATGTAAATAATTTTTTTAATAGGGTTGTTCAGTTCTACATAATATATTCTTGGTTGTATATAAAATAACATAAATGCTTACAATGCTTTTTTATTATAATCTTTCAATATGCTGCTCAGCAGCCACACTGCTCTCCACCATAGCTTAAAGACATTGGCAAAGCCAACAGCTCTGGATAAACCCTTATAAGGTCCCAAAGGCAAGACCTATTGGCTATGCCAATACATGTTCTATTTATGATTCTATTTATATCACCTGACATCAGACTATACGATGTTACACAGGCCATGCACTTATTGGGGAATTTGGTAATCGTTTCCAATAGAGAGTCTCTGTTGTTATTTCTGGTGCATTTGTTTGCATTATGGACGATATTCAAATGTTATTGTTTTTCTGTTAGGTGCTTTGGTAGGTCTTCTGTCTATTTTTCATAGTCTTTCATTCTGTTGCAATTTCTGCATATCTGAAAGAATTGTCCATACGGTAAATTTGTAGAGTCCTAGGATGATGACTCAAATCTCAATGGATACGCAGATAATGCAACAGAATGGAAGAATGTAATGTGTATGCGTCCACACATAGTGAGCGTGTGCAGAAGAGTTCACTTCATGAGCAAGATGAATGTGTGACTTAGTGACCTGGATTCACGACCAGGCACGATCACAATAGTGAGCTGTTAGAACTGGGAGGTCTCTAGTTGGCAGAGGTATGCATCTTTGTCCAAGTAGGGACCCTTGATTCTAGTCAGGGTCAGGGGGATACACACTCTAGATAACCACTGCTCACCCCCTTGGTAGCTTGGCATAAGCATATAGGCTTATACCAAAGGCAATGTGTAAAGTATTTGTACTCAGAACAAGCAGTAATATAGTGAAAACACCACAAATGGATACCACACAAGTTTTGAAAAACTAAAATATCTCTGTCTAAACTCAACAAGACCAAAACGACAAAATTCCAACATACATGTAGTAAAATAGCACTTAAAAACAGTTATTTAAAAAATAAAGCTTGTAGAAAACAAATAGTGCCAACTGGGGCTATTACGATATCGTGACAGCAATAAAACCAAAGTACGGCATCGGGCACGGAGTTACACAGACACCCAAACAAACAGTACCTTGGAAAACAAAGTCTATGATGATGCACAGCATCGTGGAGGTGAGCTGTAGGTGCCGAGGTCGAGGTGGCTCCCAGGTTGCCACGGGAGAGGCAGGGCATTGTGTCCGCTAGAAGGTGACGTGTCAAATCCAGGACAGGGGAAGTTGGTTGCTTCAGCGGTGAGGCGTTGATTCCTGTGAAGCGATGTGAGGTCAGCGAATTCGTGGAGTCACCCTCGGTGGTTATTGGCCCCACGATAATTGGATGCAGGCGCCTGCAGTGACGGGTTTGGTGTGAGTGTTGACGTCCGGAAGGCCGATAACTGGAGGCATTGGCAGACATCAAAGCGGCGGCGCAGGCCGGGCGGTGCGTCATGTACTTCACGTGCAGTGCCCCTGCTCTTGGTGCAGGTCGCGTCGTCAGAGTGGTGTTGCTGACAGTGTCGGAGATTGCTTTTCTTGCTTCTTAAGTTTCTTCCAGTTTCCAACAGCAGGAACAACCTCCAGAGGACCAAAACTGGAACAGGCACCTTCTGGCAGGTCATAACTCTCAGCAGTGGAGTTCAGGGGAGCTGGTGGTGAAGGCTTTGTGTCCCTGACACTTCAGAACAGGAGACCAGCACACACAAGCCCTTGGAGATTCTTCTTCAAGCAGGTTCTCAGCAAAGTTCTTGTCTATGTCCTTTCCTTGGCAGAAGCAGCAATTGCAGGCCAACCCCAAACTGGACACAGCAAAGGGGCAGTTCTCCACACAGCTCTCCAGCTCTTCTGTTTGGCACAGGTTCCTCTTGAGTCCAGAAGTGATCTAGAGTTCGGGGGTTTAAGAGTGGAAGGGGTGTGGCGCAGCAGCCAGGGTGGCTGACTCCGGACCACGGGGTTCACGGTTCAATCGCCGGCGGCAGGTTAGCCCAGCACCATGTGACTCTGGGCAATAGCTTGCTTAATCGTCCATATGGCCCCCAGTGCCGGGACACCTCTCCGGAGGAAGCTGTGCGCTTTACCAATGCTGGTATTTCATTTATTTCACTGCCAATACCCCATTTTGTCTTTGTTCTTCATTGTGCAAGGGTCTCTGAGCTCAGTCCAAACCAGTTCTGTCCTCACTGGTGCAGTATGATCACAGGGGGTGGAGACAGCATTGTGAAAGGGAGACAGGCCCTACTCAGGTGCAAGGAAAACTCCTCTCACTACTCTAAATGCAGCCAAGGTCTATTCAGCTCAGCTCTGAGTACTCCAGGAAGGGCCAGGCACATCTCAACCCCCCAGGGGCCGTCTACAGTGAAGGCACATCCCCAGCCATTGCTACTCCAAAACCAGAAATCCAATCCACAACCAGGCAGAGGCACACATAATGGTTAAACAAAAAAAATGCCTACTTCCTAAAAGTGGCATTTTCAAACACACAATTAAAAAACCATCTTTGCTAAAAAATGTATTATTTAATTCTGAGTTCAGAGGCTAAGCGTTATCTTGTCTCAATGGGAAGTTATACTTTTTCAAAGTATCTCCTATTCTATTCTATGAGACAGATAGTCTTTCAATAGTGAAAAAGAAATTGGCAGTATTTCACTATCAGGACATGTCATACACACCAGTACATGTCCTATCTTTCACATACACTGCACCCTGCCAATGGGGGTACCTTGGGCCTACCTGAGGGGTGTCTTACATATACGAAAAGGGAACGTTAGGGCCTAGCAAGTGGGTGCACTTGCTAGGTCGACATGACAGTTCAAAACTGCGCGCAGACACTGCAGTGGCAGGTCTGAGTTACATTTGCAGAGCTACTTAGGTGGGTGGCATAATCAGAGCTGCAGGTCCACTAGTAGCATTTGATTTACAGGACCAAGCACATTCAGTGCACTTTACTAGGGATTTACCAGTAAATCAAATATGCCAATCCCGGAGAACCAATTGCAATAACAATTTACACAGGGAGCACATGCACTTTGATACTGATCAGCAGTGGCAAAGTGCCTAAAGCATCTAAGCCAGCAAAAACGAAATCCAGCACAACATCAAAAATACAGGTGATAGAGGCAAAACGTCAGGGGAAACCATGGCAAAGATGGCAAGTCTAACATGTGTCCCCTCCAGCTGAAAAGTGGGGAAAACTACCCACTCTCTTGGGAGTTCTTATCACTAAGGCGGAAGAATCTGGACAGATCATCAGCATCGGCATGTTCTGTACCAGGGCGGTGTTCCACCATGAAGTCCATTCAGGAGATGGACCACCTCAACAGTTTTGGGTACTCACCCCTCATTTGCATCAACCATCTGATGGGCCTGTGATTTGTCTGAACCCGGATGTGAGTCCCAAACAAGTAAGGTCTTAGCTTCTTCAGCACCCAGACCACAGCAAAAGCTTCTCTCAATTGCACTCCACCTCTGTTTCCTGGGAAGTAGCTTCCTACTGATGAAAGCTATAGGTTGGTCTAAGCCTTCATCCTTCAACTGTGAGAGCACTGCTCCCACACCATGCTCTGAAACATCTGTCTGCAGAACAGATTCTTGGGAGAAGTTGCGTTCCTTGAGCACGGACGCCGTGCACATGGCAGATTTCCGGGCATCAAAAGTGGTCTGAAATGCATCAGTCCAGATCACATTTCTTTGCTGCTTCCTTGAAGTCAGCTCTGTCAAGGGGGCAACAATGGTGCCATATCCCTTGACAAACTGTCTGAAGTACCCGGTGAGACCTAGAAAGGCTCTCACCTCTGTATGGATCTTGGGGGTGTTCCCAAGCCAGGATGGTGTTGATCCTAGGCGATAGGGGCACCACCTGGCCGCTTCCTACCTGTGCCCTAAGTACACCACAGATCCCTGCCCTATCTGGCATTTACTGGCCTTGATAGTGAGGTCTGCTTTCAGCAGAGCCCTCAACACTTTGCAGAGGTGCTGCATGTGTTCCTCCCAGCTGGAGCTGAACACAACAATGTCATCCATGTAGGCGGTGCTGAATTCCTCCAGCCCAGACAGTACCTGGTTGACTAATCTCTGGAATGTGGCAAGGGCGTTCTTCAACCCAAAGGGAATGACACCGAACTGGTAGTGCCCCTCTGGCATTGATTTCACAGACCACTCTCTTGCCCCATTATTCAAGGCAATCTGCCAGTACCCAGACTTTAGATCAAATGTACTGAGATACTGGGCATCTCCCAACCGATCAATGAGCTCATTAGTTCTGGGAGTGGGGTGTGCATCTGTCCTGGTGATGTCATTTAGCCCACGGTAGTCCACACAGAACTGGAATTTAGGAGTGGCAGTGGGTGCAGCAGCTTTTAGAACCAAGACAACAGGGCTAGCCCAGGGCCTGTTGGACGGCTCTATCACCCCTGACGCCAACATCTTGGAAACCTCTTCCTTAATGTTGGCCCTGACTTTGTCAGTTACTCTGTAAATCTTGTGTTTTACAGGTAAACTGTACCCAGTGTCCACATCATGGACACACCAATTGGTAATTTCTGGAGTCAGGGAGAACAGGGAGGCAAACTGTCCCAGCACCTGATGACAGTCCCTCTGCTGCTCTGGGGTCACGGTGGGAGAGAGGTTCACTCCATCCACTGACCCATCATGTTCCTTGGCCGACAGGAGGTCAGGAAGAGGCTCACTCTTCTCTTTCATTCCATCAGCTGTAGCCAGGAGAATCGTCACTTCAGACCTCTCAATGTGAGGTTTGAAGCGGTTCACATGCAGAACACTTAAAGGATTCCTAAGAGTCTGCAAGTTCACCAAGTAGGTTACTTCACTCTTGTGCTCCATCACCTCAAATGGCCCAGTTCACTTGTCTTGGAGCGCACAAGGCTCCACTGGTGCCATCACCCACACATTTTGGCCAGGTTCAAACTCAACCAGAGTGGCATTGTTTCAACTGTTCCTGGCTGGCTTCCAGATTCTGCTGAGCGAGCTCCCTGAAGCACTGAGTCTGGTTACTGAAGGCCAGCATGTAGCTGAACACATCTTGGGGGGTCTTACCAGGTGTTTTCTCCCAGTCCTCATTCATAAGACTGATCAGCAGTGGCAAAGTGCCCACAGCATCTAAGCCAGCAAAAGCAAAATCCAACACAGCCTCAAAAATACAGGAGGTAGAGGCAAAAAGTCAGGGGAAACCACACCAAAGATGCCAAGTCTACCATGAGCATATACTGATGCATGTACTGAAGACTGCCATATTCACATTTTAGATAAACCAGAATAGTGGGGCACAGACACTACGCACCATGGTTATCATTCACACAGATGGCAGGGGGCCAGCTCTGCAGACGTCGAGCAGAAATCCAAACAATTCACAACATGAGTACAGCTAGAGGAGAGGCAGTGAGCACACCAGAGTGTCTCAGCCATCTGTTCACTACAACAACCGCCCCGCAAAAGTCCACTCCTTATGCTTCCTTGTCATTACATTTGGATATGGTGGCGATCTTAGTAGGGAATGTCCAACTCATCAAGTCACATTGTGGGTACTTCTGCTGGCATATAGGGCATGACATGCTATTGCTGTTTATGTCAGTGGTGACTCTCACTGCAGCTGTTGGGAGTCTGTGGTACCACAGCAGTGGCCCGTGGTGGAGATTGACTGTTGCTGGGCTGGCGTTTTCTGGAGCAGTGGACATTAATAATGCACTCTATTTTGCAGTTTATGTGGCAAAACTGGTCTGTGCAACCAGGACTTAAATTGCCCAAATTCTGAAAAATTCTGTCTTTTACCTCTGGAGCCCTGTGGCCACCTTCCTGTTGGACCCAAACTGAGTACCATGTACACCACTTTAGCATTTGAACCTTGGATCATAAGGTTAACAATGCAGAGCTGTCCTAGGTTTATCAAGGGAGATGGTGTGTGTTAGGAACTGACTCCACAGCATGCAATACCGCTCAAGAAATCAATGAAGATGACCTTAATTTATCACAAGTCGAAACGTCATCGACTACCCAGCGCGATTTCTGGCACTTTTCTGATCTTTAAATTTGTTGATGATGATAAATGTCCCTCATAATCATATAGGAACATTTCTGTATATTCACAAACGTTTAACTAATTGTTAAAAATCTTTCCTTTTGCACTGTCTTCCTGCTGTGTTTTTATCTTACTTGTCACTTGCGCTGTTTTCTCAATTGCTCGAGCACTGTTGTGCACAAGTTCCTGTGGGTTACACCCTCATCCAATATATATAGTGTTGATATTGTTTCCTGCTCCCCCTTCCCCCTCTTTTTTTAATTTCTCCCAAAATACATTTTTGCTCTATCAAATTGAAGAGTCGTTGACATCTGCCTGCTTCTCTCCCTTTATAATTTATCTGAATATATCAGGGCATTTAATTTTATGAATGTTTGGGTGGCCTAACACATTTAGATATGATCCTAAACACCATAAAGCTTTTTAAAGAGTGTGTGATTTTATAGACATTGGCCTCTCTTTAGCCCTGGACGCCATGACCTCCAACCAGGGCCAAAAGTTCTACCCATCATGCCAGGCTCCAGCACTGGCTGCCAGTATTTTTTCGTCAATGCAGAGGTGAGAAGGCCATGGCAGGTATTGGTGGGGAAGTGGTGGACATCAACATGGCTAGACGTCGCCATTCTGATGTCCTTTTATCAGGCACCATTTATAGCTATCAGAACCCTTCAAATCATGATCCTCTGCATACAAGGAGCTTACCAGGGTAGCATATGTGCATGACTTACGATTACCTTCCTTGGGATGCACTAACATCTTCTGGAAAAGTGGGTATCCTGGGGATTCCCTTTTTGCTAGATGGTGTTGCACAACCAGGGAAGTTAATCCTAAGTCATGCACGTGTGCCTCAGAGTGCGCCGATGATGACAGCGAACTCTCCCTCCCTAGATGACAGTGTCATGGAAGGTGATGGTGGAGTTGTGCAGGACATTAGCATGACAAGCATGGTTATGCAAAGATTGCCATTCGGGTGACCTTTTCTATCAGGCAGAGCTTTTAGCTGGTAGATTCCACATCAGGAACTGCTTCATATTTGAGTCTCCCAGGGTAGGGACCATAGTATAACAGGAGCTGTCAACTGGAACCACTATAATCCTTATGATTGCCTTAATTAGGATTCACTTATATCCCCTGTGAAAAGGGAAATCCTGGAGATTCCCTTTCGCTAGATGTTGCTGTGCACCCAGGGAAGAAAATCCTAAAACATACAGGTATGACCAAGGGTGCACAGGTGAGGGGAGTCATACCTCTTTTGCAAGACTCACACAGTCCCTGGGGTTCAGGCTACCTGAACTACAACAAGGCCCTAGGCCCAGGGGAACCCCCATGGCTCCCTGCTGCCAATGGAGAGCTGCAAATGTTTCATGGTGACTCCCACTGCTGCTGCAGTTTCATCCTTCCTCACTGCTAGAAATGTGAGGTGAGTACTGCTACTGCATATGTTAGGTGTGAGGTGGAACAATTTTGGAGGAGGAGTTTGGGAACTCACCATCAGCCTAAAGGCATCCCTTCCTTTAACAATGCTTTTTAACTTGCGCCAGAAGGCAAGTGGCAGAGGCTTAGCAGAGAAAGGTTATTGACTACATCCAACATTGTGTAAATAGAAGGTCTTAGTAAGAGACCTGGGTGAGGTTGCTCATTACACCTGTACAGAAAATTCAAAATAGGAATAATCTATAAATGTCTGTGCATCTAGATCATATGGTCTAATCTTACAAAAGCCTATTTGGGAGAAAATGTTTTCAATTTACTGAGTTCAAGTAATTCAATTAATATTTCAATAAACTAAAGGTTTGGCAAACCAAATGAAGTCTAAATTTGAAAACTGGATGTCTACATGTACCCAGTAGGGCCTGCATCAAGAACAACTCTTGAATAACTATGAGGTCTACTGGTGAAAAGTGTGGCTTCCTTATGTAAGTGGTGGTAGCTTCCCTCCAGCAGCAAGCATTGTGATTAGCAAGATCTCCCACTGGCACTAATTTCCTCCTTGGAAGCCTTTGCACATGGCAGCCAGACAACAAATTAGTGGGGCCTCGTTTACACGAACCGGCTCCATGTAAATCATGTCAGGGTCCCTCTCGTTCAAGCCATAAATTGACCTTATCATGCAGAGAACATAAATGGCAATGTTTTCTGAGAAATCAGCAGGCAGGTGGGGTTAACCTTTTACTGTTAGAGCCGGGAGCACAGAGTATCTCTTTTCATGGCAGAACATCACACAGTCCAGTGGATTTGTTACTGCCAGGCATTGGGGGATGCTACCATAGGTTATCAAACTGAATAAGTTGGGCAGACAGAAAAATACATGTTAATATCAGTGAATGCGATGTCCATGTACAGCATGATATATGCAGACACAACAGCAGTAATACCAATAAATGCAATGTTGATGTACGGCATAAACCATGAACGCATAACAATGTTAAAACTAGTAAAAGCAATGTTGATGTAAGCTATGGCAACTGTTAGCACAATAATGAGAATGTCGGTAAATATATTAATTACTGCCATGTTCTATGTATACACAATAACAAACTCCTATTGTTGTGTTGAATTCACCCAAGATAATGACCATCCCACCAACTCCGAGATACGTGATCAGACAGGCCCAGCGACCCAAACTCAGTCCTACCGATTGATAGTTCACAGGTAGGGTTACACTCAGCCCGAAGACAAACATGCAACCAGGGAAAATCCTGATCGATCCCACAGATAGGCAGCTACACCACAAATAGGTCAGATTAAATTTGCCCCAATAAAAAAACATCTGTACAGAAGCTCACCTTCCCATAATACCACGAAGTTAGATGCCACATATAGTTAGGAACACTCAGCCAATCGAGACACAGCACGCACACCACACGTAGTAATCATGTGTTCCCCATTTCGGACATCTGGACACATACACACTGGCCCACACTAGCTCTCCCCGAGGTTGTGAGCCACCTGTGTTCCCTTTATCAGATGGCTGTCCTTATATTAAATAGGGCTGGACCCACATCCTCTCCAACAATGTGAAATCGGTTTATTGTACCTTACAAACTGTATATGATTGGTCAAAACTTCTGTACATTGAGACTGTCTTCAGACACTCCTTTTTTCAAGGTAAATTTATATCCGAGCAATATTTTGGCAACCCAGCTAAGAGAGGTTGGTTTATCAAGCCCAACTGCTGCCGTAGGACAAGGACCCCTGCCGGAACAGCTTCACATCTGCACAACAAGACCGGTGAGCAGTCACCATAATTGATTAAAAGTTCTGCTGAATCCAGGGGGCGGTGGCCCATCCGGAGGCCACTGTCACAAGTGTAAGAGACTACATTTGATCCCAGCATGTGGCGTGCGGCAGACTAGGAAAAGAGCGTAGATCACTTTCTAGAGACGGTGAAGGTAGTTTATATTGTTTTGCTTGAACCGTTGAGCGTGACTCAACTGGTACACCCGGGCCTTTTGTGTGTCATATAGGACCACTTATTTATTTCGCTCGAAACGCTGAGCGTTATGCAACTGGTGCACCCTAGGCCCTGGGAGTGTTATATAGGGCCACCACCTTGATCTTATTTTTTAGTTAAAAGAGTTTTCTTAGGGACTATTGGTTTCTTAACACTGACAGTGTCTGAAAGAAGTGAAGATGTGGATATTTTCACTTGGACCACTGGGAGGTACAACAGAAGATACGCATGACATCTGGGTGTGATATAGGGTGTAATTCAGATGTTAGGGAAAAATTTGAACCTAAGGTGCAGCTTGTGTTTGGCCATAAAGGGCCGATAGATTTAAGGTTGTTCCTTTTTCTCTACACAAATCATTGCTATTATTGTCCCTGTGCCGATATTGAGTATTGGGCTCACTGAGGTCAGTGTACCACACCTCGGGCTGTAGGTGCTAGGAGAAGGCTAAGATGTTTTGGACAAAAGAATCATTTTTTCTGTCAATCATTTCTCTTTCTAGTTTCTTTTAAGTTTTCCATTTATGCATTGTTGATGTTGTGGTGCTGTTAAAATTTTGCAAATTGCTTCAAGTTTGAATGTTATGCCATGTTAGTAAGTTTACGTGTTCATGAAATAATAACTATTTTTTACCACAAATCAGAATTCTAAATTTGCTATTTTGCTGCAAAAAAATCAAGTCATACTGTTCTGAACTAACCATTGCACTTTGTTACAGGTTGTTACTATTTTATTGCATTTGTTTTAGACAATTGTCAAGTGTGTTGTGATGCAATGTTTTTATAGAGCTTGTAACAGGCAGATTGTTGCCGGTATAACCCCTTGTGCACAGTTTCCCCACAATCAAAGTAGAATTTGTAAATCTTTAAAACCTTGAAATAGTCATAAGTTTATAATATCCCTAGCAAGTTTCTTAATCCATCATGGAGACACCACTAGACCACATGCAAGCTAGATTCCCCACACAGGCTCAGACACTAGAGAAACACTGCCATGAGTGGCACACCCATACCAAGACACATGCATTTCCCTTACCTTAGGGGGGAACATTTGATACCAACATCATAGAACACACCAGGACACACCTCCAGATATATGGCCCAGAAGAATGGCTCTGTTAAAACTATCGGCCAACTGCAGGGTGACCCCAATGTGCAACCTACACGGACACAGAGCTAGTGACATTAGAGGCCTCTAGCCCCTCAGGATTTGACAGCGAGGACGAAAGCATAGGTAGGGCCGCCAACACAGGGGAAAAATAGGGGGTGCATGCCAAAGGCTACCATGTTCCTTAGAAACACCCTCGCCCCACTATCAGCCTGAGGAGGGCCCCGTGGTCATGATGTTAATAGGCAAGACACCATACCACTTTCTGGTGAATTCACAGGCGGCAAGGTAATGCTTGTGGTGAGGAGCAGCCCCATATCAAATACCACTGCCAAAATACAGGTAATCTTGTGTTCCGTGGCCAAGGCCCCCCTCACAGAACACCTTGAATTGGAAATAAGGGAGAATAGGATAAGGGAACGATTGTTTTACTATCCATCCTCCCCGACCAATATACTAGGATGGGACCTGTTGTCCAAGCCATGAATGTCCATCCAGTTCACAGAGAATGGGACTATAGCCTGCTCTTCCCCTAGAGCCTCCCTCCAAGAGAACAAGCCAGCAAACTGGTCCCACGCCCCATGGACGTCAGCCAGGGCGCTCCCAGTCTGTAGAGCCCCCTTCAAGGAGCGTAGTCCTGGGTTGCATGGGAAGCCTCTTAGTGGTTTACGAATTGGCTTGGCAGCAGGCAGATTACGCACACCACCTATTGGTAGAAACTACCAAAGGATAGTATGTAAGGTGCGCATTGGGGAGCAGACTTAGAACCATGATGCCCACATGCCCACGAATCTGCCAAGGCTACGTGGGGAGTCTACCCAAGGCAGACAGGAACAATGGCGGTAGGAAGCAGACACCGGGCATCCCCGGGGTTACCTGGTTCAGCCTCTGTCACCACCCTGGCACCTCCCCGAGTAAAGAAGTGGCACAAACAAGGTGGCACCGTCCCTAGTGGTGCATGTCCGCACTAGAGGACACCTACTTGTTACCAAATGCGGTACTCAGACAAGTGACCATTGTAGGAAATATGGCATGCCCGACCAGTGGAACAACACCTCAAGGAGGTACCCACCTGCTACATGGGAAAAATACCGGGGCCTAAAGTGGACAGACCACCATCCACATCTCCCACGCAGTGGCCCCCTTGGAATGAAATGGGAGAGATCACGCTCAAGAGAACGGCAGCGATCACAAGAGTGCAAGTGAAACCCACCTGGAAGAAGACTCGGCCACGGAACATCAGAGGAATCCAACAGGGTGCCTGAACCAGGGGACAAAAAGGCTGGCAACTTCCAAACTCTATTGCTACTGAAGAAACCACAGGGCCGACTACTGTCACCTTAAAACATATAACAAGCAGAAAAGAATAGTCCCAGGACAGCCCCACAGAATATTCATCCTCAAAACCAAACCCAGAGCAGCGCAATTGCATCGTACACTCAGCCTCAAGGAAATCAAGACAGCCACCCCACGCAACAGGGGCTGGAGAGTAGGCTGAGCATGTGGCAACTGCCACAGTAGGCAGGGCGCCTAGCCTAGCAGGAACTGGGGCCCCAGCCATGGCAGGGAGGGGGGACAGGCTGGGGTGGCAATGCCTTAGCACAATCGCTTAATCTAAATACGTAGTAAATCCAAACCCCCAATATGGCACATCCACTTCATACCCACTTCAGAAAACTCACTACAATAATAAAGACCAATGGCACAGCATTAGGAAAAACTCAAGCATTTACTTACGTTCAGGAAACACTCAGGTTTGCCGTATGTTCGGTCAATTGGGAATCCACCCTAAATCCGCCATTTTGGGTGCTTGAAGAGGCCTAGGCCCCACTCTGCTGGTAGTCCCCCAGGGCAGAGTAGGCTGGACATGCCCCTGGGGGGGCAGGGTGGCCCCTGACCAGTAGATAAAAGCAGACACCCATGTCCCTTCGCCCAAGTCACTAATGAGCGCCCCAGATCGAAAGGACCCCATTCTTCAACATTTGTAGGCCTCCAGCTAAGGGAGGCCCCCTTTTTAGTTAAAAAATGAGGTGACGCTCCGGTGCCGAAAGCCAGGCTTTCCATGGACTTGGGTTGTTTAGATGAGCCACAGAACTCCGTAGTCCATGCACTAATTTGGCTCCCAGTCATTAGGAAAATTCGCCCAGGTAATCAGCTGTTTCAGTTCTTTACTCTCAGCACGATAAGTCCCAGCCGTGCACCTAACTCCCATCGTAAGCAGCACATTCTGCAGCCTTCCCTCCCCTAATGCTTCCTAAGAACATCCAAAGTCTGCTCATCTTATCATGCCCCTCCAGAGCAGCTGGAGTAGCGTTTCACCTGGCAGGAAGTCCCTGATTCCTGCCGAGGGTGGCAGACTCAAAGCATCCTGGATCCGAGGGAGAGGGAGGTGACGGGAGGAAGAGGGGTTCCATAGATGACCATCACTGCCCCCGCAGAAGGTGCATGGGGATGGTTGCCACCACACCAGGCTTGTCAAATAAGATACACAGGGACTCACAAACATCATCCAAGAAAGCAATAGGCCTGATCCCACTCATTGCCACATGCGAATAATGGGGGTCATAGAGCAGCTTATCAACCCCCACCAGTATGCTGCATTACAACCAGCCCTACACGAGACCCCAGTAATGCACCCAATGACCTGCAAGAAGAAACCTAAAAGGAGCCCAAAAACTGAAGCTTCCAGAAAAAGGGTGTAGTCAAAACACGCAACTGCCTTAGGAAGAACATCATACCATGCCACGTGTAGAGACCAGAGCGACATTCATGTGACAACCACAATTCACTTCCCCTCATTTTGAACGCAGCCCATGCAGGTCAAAAGGACACACCAATGCTGTAAAATGACACACGCACACATATATTTAACAGAAGCAGCCCACAGAAGAAACTACTCTCCCCGCTGCAGCAAGGAGAAGGAGGACCAAAGTACTGACAAAATAACGCTAACCAACTTAAACTGATTATTCCATAAAACCGTCATGGCGTCTTTCCAGTACCTTACTAGAAAGGTTGTCACACAGTTAAAGATATAGAGTGTACCCCTAAAAAAGAGAAACACAGGAACTCTCCGAAAACTGTCTAACGATGTGTTTTTTCAAAGCTAATCTACAAAGCAAAGCCTTATCGCACAGGTCCGTAATAGAACCACATGTGAACCCTCATTACAGCTGCCCACTGCTCCTTCAATCGAAACTCTCAAAAGGACATCAACCAGGCCAACTGCTCAAGAACACATACTGCGAATTGATTTTACAAACACTTTTTTGTGGACTACACCAAGATAAGACAACCCTGTGTGACCAGGCGAAAGAAAACACCCCTGAAGACCATCCCATGGTGAATGTTTTCCAAGTTATGTATTGTTGTTTTCTTGTACACCCTATGCTTAGCATGGGTGCTCTTGTACCCCTTTGGAGCCATAAATATACCTAGCTTCATGAAATCTACTTAGTCATTTTTGCAACACATGCACAGAGACCTTTTCACCGCACTTACACCTATGCCGAACCAAACTCTAGCATTCCTCATCCACTACACAGCGCACTCCTACACAACACTTGGTGTCATGACCACCGTGGGCCCTCAAATCATGAACAGGTGTGCTACATATGTTCAATTGTACCCCACACCTTAGTTGCAGGCAGGCTTTACTTATCTCAAGATATAGCCCAGAGAAAACAAATGTCTCATCCACTTGTACCTATGTAGGATTAGGGCCAACATTCAATCCAATAGAGTACAATCCCATAAAGCAGTGGTAAACATCACTCGGATATGAGACCAACCCCATGGCACTTTACCTTTTTACCGAAACTAAAGACAAAGAAACGGAACTATACAGGATGCGAGGAATGGGCACTGTAGGGGAGGACACTGTTTAGCCACATGACTTCGTAGAAAAGAGGTTTCTGGAGGTAGCAAGACCACTGCACTAGTGCACAAATATGTCCTCCATCTGCAGTCTAAGAGTGGCCCTTAACATATATGGATCAACAAAATGCAGCCTGAATAAGCTGCAGACCCATTCGCACTGCTTCATAAAGAATATGTTGCAAACTTTACAAATTTTTGTTCGTTTATTTTAAATATTCATTTGTTTTCCAACTTGACTTGATTAATAGCGATAAAGTTGTCCAAATATCCATAAGCTTCACACAAAATAGTTGTGCCCATCCAGACCTCTTACTACATTGCGTCAGGACATTGAATTCATGAATTGCAGCAAAAATCTTATTCCCAATGCATTTCGGGCATCTTTAATTGCCCTTCCTCAGGGGAGGCTGTTACAATACAATAAAACCCATGTTCATTTTCCATATTGTCATTCGTAAAAGTATTTACAACATTGCATGCTGTAACCTACACAATCAATCCTTTTAGCTAAGTGATCAACACAATAACTAACCCTCAACCTCTTTCCGCCACTGTGAAGAGTTAATTCAACGCGGTAACCTCCCCCTCTCCACCTCGATGTAAAACCTGCCAGAACTATACCCGCATTGCTGAATACACATTAAACATCACCCAATCAATTTAACGTGACCTGAAAATCAAATACATACATCCCTGCCCCCAAATGTTAAACTTATACTAACTGCCTTCATACCCATCCTATACTATTAAACAAATATACGTTCCAAAGTTTCCAGTGTACCTGCTGTTTTAAATATTGTTCATATCTGTTCCGTGCCGTCTCTCATTTAACTGGTCAAACTGACTTGCTCTTGCTGCGAGCGCTATTTAAACTCTAGCTTGTGTGCCAATCACACCTGTGGCTACGATTATCTTGCCTATAGTTACAACCAATTAAAGAACAACACCCTTTAGTCCACGTATTTCCGCCTTACGTTTCATATCAGTTCTTCAATACTACTTGTCCCATAAATCTTTGCAAGCACATGACGATTTTATACTTTCAGCTAAAACGTAAGCATTACGTTTAAAATGCAATCACCGTGGTTGTAACATAAACACTAAACAGCCTTAATGTATTGAATAATGATGCAGGTTTGTTGTTGCTAAGCATCAACTTGCAAATATCCATACGGTTACGATATGCTTTTCCGATATTACCATTTCATCAGATAAACAAAATACACGAGTCTCTTATGGTTATCCATGAATGATGACAACTTTCATCATCAAGGTGTTCAAATAACTGTATTCGTTCATCTTGAGTTTCCAGTTCACTGGCGGGTGCAACACAGCTTGTGAGGCAAAAATCTCATTCTAAATGCACATGGAAAGAAGCCGTTGCACACCTTTTTATCCATTTCATCTTAGTTATCGATATAATCCTTTTTTTCATTTTATGCGTGCAGTCTGGGGCCGCGCCTCACCTCAGTGCGCGGATTATGTATTAGAATCAACAAAATGCAGCATGAATAAGCTGCAGACCCATTCACACTGCTTCAGAAAGAATATGTTGCAAACTTTTCAAATTTTAGTTCGTTTATTTTAAATATTCATTTGTTTTCCAACTTGACTTGATTAATAACGATAAAGTTGTCCAAATATCCATAAGCTTCAAACAAAATAGTTGTGCCCATCCAGGCCTCTTACTAAAGTGCGTCAGGACATTGAACTCATGAATTGCAGCAAAAATCTTATTACCAATGCATTTCGGGCATCTTTAATTGCCCTTCGTCAGGGGAAGCTGTTACAATAGAATAAAACCCATGTTAATTTTCCATATTATCACTCGTAAAAGTATTTACAACATTGCATGCTGTAACCTACACAGTTAATCCTTTTAGCTAAGTGATCAACACAATAACTAACCCTCAACCTCTTTCCGCCACTGTGAAGAGTTAATTCAACGCGGTAACCTCCCCCTCTCCACCTCGATGTAAAACCTGCCAGAACTATACCCGCATTGCTGAATACACACTAAACATCACCCAATCAATTGACCCTGATGTCTGAGTTGTCCCAACATCCGCTGCAGAACAAAACAACTTTATTGCATCAGGTTTGAAGAAGATCTGCTAAGTATTTTGGCTGGGCTCGATACAAGGACATTCCAGAAGAATTTAGACAGTTTTCTGAAACTCAAGTCGATGCAGGAGGGTCGATACCCTTCTTCGCCTTGCAAACAAAGGCAAATGCCCGCTGGTTACAAATAACTAGGTGTGAAATGTTGAAGATGATCAATGACAGTGATCTCGGCCTAAATGCTATCAAGAAAGAACTGAGAGTGAATTCACTCTTCTGATATAAGGTTTTGGTATCAGGAATAGATTGGTTTAAGTGGTCCTCAATGTTTTTCATAATGGATAAGCACCATGGCATTTGGTGACCACCTGAGGATTTATGTAGCTTATCAAAGCATGTTAGCACAATGAACTTTCCATAAAAGAATAACTGTTTCTTTGCAATGAATTACTAGGTGTTAGTTTCCAAGTGTTAAAACTCTTGCCTGTTTTTGATTATGATGTAGTGCTGTATCCAATAATGTTTTTTTTCCTTGCTCAATAAAAATATATATATATATATATAAAAGAAAGAAATGAGAGCATTCCGCCTTATGGTGATGCAACCTTGGTACATGTTGGACTCGATGACTGAGATGGAAGGTGTGGTGTGTGCCAAAATAGGTTCTTCCTGTTGTATTTTAATTCGTGGAAAGGATCTCGCTCTTGCCATCCAAGCACTGCATCATCTACAAGCTGATATGAAGAAGGAGGGAGGTGCCCCTAAGCAGGACTGGTTTAATAGTATTTTTTCTTGAATCCCCCTGTGGATTTCCAAATAATTTACATCATTACTTCCAGTTTTCATTTTTGTACTACTGTTGTGTGGTTTCCTACGAATGGGGGTTTCCTGCTGTTAAGATGTAGTCCTCAGATTAGGTAGTATGCAAATAGCTAGGGAAAGAATAGCAGACACTACAGCAACACACACTGTATCAATAATGTGTCTGTCTTGACGTACAAGGAAAATGATGTAGCTAAAAATTAAAATAGAAGGGGGAATGTTAATATCAGTGAATGCAATGTCAATGTACATCATGATATATGCAGTCACAACAGCAGCAATACCAATGAATGCAATGTCAATGTAGTCCATAAACCATGCACGCACAACAATGTCAAAGCTAGTAAAAGCAATGTCGATGTGCACTGTGACAAATGTATCCACAATAATCAGAATTTCAGTAACTATGATACCACTGAAAGCCATGATCTTTGTACACGCAATAACAAACTCGTATTGTTGCTGTTGAATTCAGAGATACTTGGTTAGACAGGCCCTGCGACCCAATCCCAGGCCTGCCGATTTACAGATCACAGGTGGGGTTACACTCAGCCCAAGACAAACGCTCAACCAGAAAAAACCCTGATCGATCCCACAGATAGGCAGCTACACCTTAAACAGGTCTGAGAAAATTGGCCCCGAAAAAAACACATTTGGCCAAAAGCTCACGTTTCCAAAATATGACAAAATTAGATGACACATGTAGTTAAGAAAACTGAGTCGATCAGGACACAGCATGCATACCACACACAGTGATCACAATGCTGTACATCTAGACATAAACACACTAGCCCACACTAGCTCTCCCCGAGGTCGAGAGCCACCTGCGTCCCCGTTATCAGATGGTTGTACTTATAATTTATCACTAAGGCCGGACCCACATACTCTCTAAGAATGTGAAATCAGTTTATTGTACCTCACGAACTGTATATATGATTGGCCAAAACGTCTGTATATTGAGGCGGTCTTCAGAGACTACTCTGCCAATGCTCTACCGGCCGTTGCGTTTATTTAAATCAATGTGTTCCTGTTTTGCCAAACGCCTCTTGTCTTTTCCTTTTTTTTTTATGAAAACTCATATCTGAGCAACATAAACAATCTACTTGATTCAGTGTCTTGTCTGCCTGGGAGTAAAGAAGGTATTTTCTGTAATCCCTCTCCACCAAGCCGTTTCTACCATAATGAGGCAAAGAATATTTTAAAATGAAAATATCTTCCCACCATGGGTGAATGATTATTCTTACCATAAACATTTTAGTATCAATACTCTATTTTACTCAAGAGTTCAGTATTTGAAATCAGCCGCTTCCATTACCTTTAGTGCTATCCAGCCTTGCAACGACTTTTTGTTCGGACACATTCCAAATGATGACAAGATTATCGGCACTGGCACTTGCAAACATATCGGGGTTGTGTGGGCACCAAGAAATTGCTGTGATCGTCTTCTTATGTTCCGACATTATTGCACGAAGTTTGAATTCATTGTAACGGTGGTCCAGCTTTAAAAAAAAAGTTGTTTTGTGAAAACCAGCACACCACAGAGGAAGAAGAACTATCATGAATTGTAGACCCAAGGTACAGTAAATGTCCCAGCGCCTAGCAGGATAATCTGCACAGCTATGTATTCTATATAAGCAGTACCATTAAATAAAGAAAATGGCTATTTTCCTGGCCACCATCCAAATAGTACATAATCTCTGCTATATAATGAGTATGGTTTTAAAGCATGGTACATAAATATTTTATGCACTCATGAGAATAGATTGTTTTCCAATGTGCCTGATCCTGCTTTTAATGATTTTTGAGGACTGGGCTCTTTTTGGGATTGGAACACCTTGTGGTAGCTTAAGGCTTCTTTTTAAGGGGAGTTTGGCTTGCTTAGTATTTCAAACCTGGCAACCCAGCAGCAGTCGACAAGCAGCAGCAAACAGGGAATGCAGACAGATAGGTGGTATCTGGGCCCCAGATAACACATACAGTAGACTATTGGAGTTTTGGGCCACAGTGCTTTGGGAAACTTGCAAGAGGTAAATGGAGTGAGACACAGTAATGGGGCTTCTGTGGAATGGGGAAGTGAAAGCAGGAGATAGATAAGTAATACATCTGGATAATTCACAGGAGGAGTTCACTCTGCTGCCTGTGAATAAACACACTTATTCATAGTATTCGCCCTGCAGAGTGGGTTTCAGACATAGATGTCTATTGGTCTGATTAAGCCACACTCACATTTTAGTCACCTGCACAATGTATCTTAGGAATGGTAGTTTTGATTTTTAACATGATAAGCATTGCTTTCAGTAAGCAAGGTCCTATCTCTACTGAACATTTCTGTCCTCGACAAAGATGTCTTAGTAAAAGAAATCTTTAAGGCAAAAAAGGGCACCTTTGGGTGACAGGACTAGAGGTTGTACCTGACTAAAGTTATTGTGGAGGGGTTCTGGGGAAGGAAGCACTAGGACCAGTAGAAGGAAGATGATGACAACTAGGAGAGGAGAATATGGACCAGAAAGTGGACTACCAGGAGGGCTTGCACGACTGGAGTCACGAAGACCAAGACAAGAAAAACCAAGCCGAGGGAGATTTAATTTATGAGGACTAGTATTACCAATGCCAGAGGAACCAGAAACAAGTGGATGATAAGGAACAGGGAAAGGATAACCAGGACTAGGCCTACCAGGGTGAGAAGGACCGGGAGGGCCAGGAGATGTGCAACAGGGGAATCGTGGCCTAGTAGACAAGGGCCTGAAGGGACAGAAGCACCAGGGGTAAAGGAACAGCAGGCTCTGCACTATAATGATGAGGAGGGTCGAAGTGCACAAATCAGGACCAGAGAAATGAGGACAACCAGGGCCAGGAGTAGCAGACCCAGGTGAACAGATCAAAGAGGACCAGTACCAGGAGATCAATGGAAAGAAGGACCAGAGACAGGAGTGCCAAGACCACAGAGATCAGATCAAGGAGGACCAAAGGGCCAGAAACAAATAGACAAGAACCTGGAAGACCACAACCAGAAACGACAAATATTAGAATCACCAGGGGGATATAAAAGACCATGAAGTCCAGACTCAGTGGGATCAGGATCAGAAAGTCAATGAGGGTCAGACTCAGGAGGATCCTAAACCAGTGTGACAAGTACTATATGAAACATCAATGAGGAATACGAGCTCCAGGAGGACCATTACTAGAAAGACCATGTTTAGGGGGATCAGGGTCAGATTGACAAGTACAAGGTTGAACAGACAAACCAGGAGGACTAGTAGCACTAGGATGGGGTAAGAGGACTGGGGGCTGGGAGGGCTAGGGAAACCAAGGTCAGTAGGACCAGTACGAGAAGACCTGATGCATGAGGAGCAAGCAAAGAAGTACCAGAAGTAAGACAAGGACTATATGGACGAGGAGAACCATGAGCAGAAGGACTAGGGACAGGTAAACCAGGGGAATGGATAAACCAGGGGAGCATAACCAGGAGGACTGATTAGTGAGAATTAGGATACAGGGTGAAAAGGTCCAGGACCGGGAGCCTGTGAAACAGAAGACCCAGGATACAAAGGACAAAGTGCAGGAGTACATGGGAATGAAATTCAGACAGTTCAAGAAGTACAGGGTCAGTAAGTTATACGGCTAGCATGACGAACTATGAGGATTAGGACCTAGAGGGCAAGGGGAGTAGTATCAGGAAGCCAGGATCAGCAGGACAGGGACTAGGAAGACCAAAGGTATAAATGCCAAGACCAGAAGGACTAGGTAAACTGAAAGGATCATGTTCATGCCAGGGCTAAAAAAATAAAAATGAAGGTCTAGGGGACCAGAGCTCAGATAATCAAGTGGGGAGAGGAAAAGGACTGCACAGTGGAGGCCAGTACCATAATGACCAGGCTCAAGAGGACCCAAAAAAGGCAAACCCGAATCAAAAGGGCCAAGATAAATGGCCACAGCATCAGTAGAACTAAAAACCCAAGAAAAATGTCCAGGAGTACCAAGACTACTGAAGCCACGAGGACAAAGTCTAAGAGGGCCAGGACACAAGAGGCCAGATGGACAGGGAACTGGGGTGCCAAGGTTTGGAGGTTCAGGGTGAGAAGAACAAGGACAAGGTGGCCAGGACCAACAGGACCAGAGAGGAACAGAGCCAGATGGTCCAAGACTAGGGAAACCAAGAAGGGCCAGGATGACCAAATAGGCAAGGTTTATGATACCAAGCACAATAGCCAAGAAGAACGAGGATCAAGGAAACCAAGGCTAGGACGTTTAGTGAGCCAGGTCCATGAGAACTAAGCCTAGATGAAATCAAACTATAAGCACCAGGACCAAGAGCATGAGGACCAATGGACACATAATCTCGAGAAGTGCAAGGACTATGAAAAACAATAATAGTACGGTCATGGCCAGGAGAGCCAGGGAGGTGAGACCAGTGACACAGGAGACCAGGGGAAAGAGGATCAGGACCTTGAGTACCAGGAGCACAACAGTGTGCAGGAGAAGGATAATCAGGACCACTGAGATCAGGACCAGGATGACCACACCCTGGAGGTTTCCACTACAGGGCTAGGAACAAGATGGCAAGGAAGATGAGGGACAGGATGGCCAGTACCAAGACGGTCAGAGCAAGGACAGCCATGATCAGTTGATGTAGCAGCATGAGAAGAAAGAGCAAGAGGATCAGGACCAGATCCTGAAAGACTAGGAATATTAGGAGCAAGATGATTATGGCCAATTGGAGCAAGGGACCAGAATAAGCAATGAAGATGAGGGGCCAGAACCAAGAATACCAGTAGGACCAGAGCCAGGAGGACCAGAGCAAGGAGAATGAGAAGGATAAATACTAAGAGGACCAGAAACAGACCTAGTAGTGCCAGGAGACCCATGACCGTAGGACCAGGGCCCAGAGTAGCACATGGAGCAGAAAGACCTGGACCTTGGGGTAGTAAGACCAGGGTGAAGAAGTCAGGTGGACCAGAACAGTGAGACCCAGGAAGACTGAGGGGACTGGACATTGACATACAGAAGGACCAGGACCAAAATGGTGAGGCTAATAGGGACCCAAACAAGGAGCGCCGGGACCAAGATATCCCAGATCATCCCATGATCATGAGAACAAGGAACATAGGGTCAGGAGGTCAAGGTTTATGCAAACCAGGAAGACAAGAGCTTGGAGGGAAAGGCCTAAGAGAGCCAGGACACAAGAGGTGAGGTAGACTGAGAGGATCAGCAGGGCCAGGAACTGATGTACTAGGATCAGATTAGCAGGGTGAGAAGGATCAGAAGGACCAGGTCAAATGAACGAGACTCAAGAGGATTATGAAAGAAAAGGAAGAGCTAGGAGAAGGGGGCCTGAAAGGACCAGGATGGCCAGGAGGACCAGAACCAAGAGGATTAGGCATGCAAAGACGCAAACAAATTGGATCAGACACAAAAGGATCAATTCTAGTGGCCAAAAAAACAGGAAGAGAAAATGGACTGTGTGGACCAAGAATAGAAATACCATTGCTAAGCAAACCAGACTGAGAATGAGGAAGACTGGGAGAACGGGACCTGAAGAATCACAAGGATATAGCTAGGTAACCAGAGCCAGCACGACAAGAGCTAAGAGGGCCAGGGTGAGGAGGATAAGAGGGATCTCAACCAAGCTCAACTCACAGAGGCCCAGGAGTATCAAGAGTGGCATACCAGGACAAGCAGGACCAACGTCGGAAGGCACAGAAGGAACTGGAAGAGATGAAAAAAAGACCAGGAACAGGACAACACATATATGAGGCAAGGGCATTGCTTTTGTAAATGGTCTGTATTCATGCTTCTTATGCTGTCGACCCCTAGAAACCACTACCTCTTCAGCCCACATGTAGAACTAGTAAGTATTTGTTGAAAAATCCAAGTATACACAATGAATAGAAAGTCGGGACTGCTACACAGTAATTAATAGAAGATACTGTCTGATGGGGACTAAAACTTGGCAGAGAAGTTTGAAGGTGGATGGGTGAAGATTAGTCCGGTCTGTGAAAGATGGCAGAAAGGGTTTAAGAGGGTGCATAGACTCAGTCTGGCACTATCCCAACTGTTATGCTGCCCACAAACTACTATAGGGTGGAAACTACAAGACAGCACGACCATTGGACAAACAGTGCAAACTTGCTACTAAGTAGTCAGCGGCCAGGTAAATAGTGATGTTTTTCTGCTATTTGCAAGGCCAACAGCCAAACAGTGCAGAATCTCTACTATTTAGCCTGCGGCCGGGTAAATAGCAATGCTTTCTGCTATTCTTAATGCCACCAGCCGAATAGTAAATCATTTTTACTATTTAGCCAGTGGGCGAGTAAACAGCAGAGAAAATTCACTATTGACTCGGCAGCCAGGTAAGTAGCTACTACATCTATAGCATTTATAGTGATAATACATATACATGCTAAACATCGGCATGGGTCACAATGTGTGTGTGGGTAGAATTGGGAATGTAACCTTGTTGATGTCTTTGGAATATTTATGCACCTATCTGCCTTCGCCTTATATTGGTGGCCATTTCAATACCTTTTCAACATGCTAAAGTACATGTTAGAGGAAGGGGGTTTCCTTACAGAACACCTTGTATTTGTGTGCCTACCAACACAGCTTGTGGCAGCATGGAAAAAGAGTTACTTAAATGCTTGATGGTCCATTAGACGCTTTGCATAGAAGCATTGTGGTTTTCTTGTTTTCATGAAACCTAACTTAGGTAAACAGATCGCATACCATAATAAATCAACATAACACAATACTAAATATTTAGCAGAACATTTCGTTGAACATGTATTGAAAACAACATGCACTCAGCTCCAGTCTAAAATACTCACCTGTGGAATTTGGGTAGATAATACAAAAGGAAAATTATTCCCAAGGGGTTTATTCTATGCTATTATATTTGTTCTGACAATATAGGCAGATTATACAACTATCAACATATACACTATTGTGCACATGTTACAGTCATGTAAAAACTTGGACAGAAAAAAGCCTGTGTTTACAATGTACGCAGGCAAATATACAGAAGTTCAATTACACTGGTGACATGGTGTGCAAAATAACGATCGATTGGGATGCATCCCTGAGTAATTACCAGTAGCTGAGATTAATTCAAGCATTCCACCCATTACTTGTTTGTATACTTTAATGTCAAACATATAGCATAAAACACATTGGGAATAATACTGAACAATTGTCCCACAGCTTTTTTCATTGTGTGTAGGTAAAGCAGAATTTTCCAGGAACTGGAATAAAGTTGATTAGAGCAATTAATTACTATCCCAACCTGGCAAAATACCAGAGCAGTGAATACAAGTTATTTTTCACTGAGTTTTAAAAATGAATCATACTGCATTTTTCCTGCTTGGGGAAAACCAGTTGAGAAATGGTTTAGCTTCTCAGTCCTTGCCAAAAGGCCCACTACATATCTGTGACAGGCTGCTGAAAACCCTACTGCTGCAGCACAATAGTTTAGCCTCTGGGACTAGTCCCTCGGCCGGTTTTAACCATCTGGGACAGGGTGACTTTAACAGTTCTTCCTTTGATTTGGAGTTTCCATATGGGGTGGACAGGAACTGCTAACGTTCATTCCAAAGGCACTTCCAGACTTTCTGGTTCGAGCCCCTTCAGGAGGGAAAAACAGTTCTGGTCCTGACAGAAGGCAAACCACCACCACCTCAAAAGATTCCTTGGAAGGAAACATCCTGCAAAGACTCTGACTGACTGCTGGAAGGACCATTGACTCCCGTTGGCGCTCAGGGAGTGGAACTGCTCCTCTCTAAGGGTGTAGTGGTTGGCCGTCTGACAGCTGCTATAGGGACATAAGAAGCACAAGGACTCTTGACTCTAAAAAGTCCCAGCCTTGCAGACCACTGAAGACTGGACCCAACAGGAGCCCAGGCTAGAGAAAGGCTGCCAGGAATCTGAGGAAAAGTCTGGCTAACATTATGCAGAGGAATTGCACAAGCTTTGGTGGGAGTACACAAACGGCTAAAGAGAAGAGACAAGGTAGACCATATATCCCAAGTGCACTTGCACATATCAGGAGAATGGGATGTAAGTAGTCTTGAAGCAATGCAAAACAAGTCAATGAATGTTATATTCAAGAGTTAGAATGCTAACCCTTTAATGTACTCACTTCTGGATTAGGCCAACCAATTTCAGGGCAATCTAAGCAGTGGCAGAATTTCGGCATGAGGTCAGTATGCAGAAGCTGCCAGGCAACGTTCTTCTGTGCTATATGGCTTTTCGATTAAGCAAGTTCAACACTGTATTATGATCCCCTCACCTTTCTTGTTTGTCACTTTTCTTTGTTCCTTCGTATTTATCATGGTTAAGAGGGATTCTTGTTATTTTGCTCACTTGCTCTGTTTGTTCCTCCTTGATTTTGAAAATACTGGCTTTCCTGGCATCCAAAAGTTCCACGCCTGTGTCTTGGTAAACGTTGAGCTCAATACAGTGCAATCCATAAAAAAGTTTGGCAAGAAGAGCTCAATGTTAAATTGTCAGTTTGGTTACTTCTCTGCATTCACACAATGGCTAAATGTATATTTATCTGTAATCAAGATTCACATTCCTGATTACCTTGCCAACTTTCTTGTTGGTCCAAAGAAGCATTCAAATGACACCAATGTGTCTCTCCTTCTCTCCTTCTCTTTCACTCTTTCTATCCTCTTATTCGCTCTGGTTTATTGTATATGAGTCCTATTTATTGACATACATGGAGCAGGAGGAATGGAATTCTCACATCGTAGCCTTTCTTTCAAACTTGACAGATCTGTTGTGCCTAGAGGCTTGCCTGAGAACTCTAGGGGTAGGAACCCAGGCATTTGGTCAAGGTGCTGAAACTTCCCTAGGGACGATGCACTCTTGGTGGGCTGTAAAAGCAGATTAGTCCCACACTGAGCTATTTGCTGTGCTGAAAACTGGTTCAGTTGGACCTCACCATAAAGATATTATACGTTGTGAACCCTGCACGACTACAACTTTCAGTCCTGCCCCTTTGGTGGGTTTTGAGAACCAGAAAAATTACTAAGTATGAAGGTAAAACCATAGATCGGGAAAAGGTGGCAAATATGCCGTGGTGGTGACTTGACCAAGGCAGCTACAGAATCCTGAGCTGTTCTGAGCTTTTTTCCTGCTCTGAGGTTTTTTATGCCAAACCCATGACTTCAGCATGAGGTCGACGATGACCTATCCGACTTCGAAGGTCCCTTGACGACTTTAACCTTAAACTTTCTCATTGGAAAACCTTGTACTCACAAGAGAAGACTAAGTCCTAAGATAATAAACTGTGACCTGCTTACCCACCTGGTGTAGCCAACCGCAAACCGACTCTTTACATTGGAGCTTTACTTTATTTCGCGTGTTCCCCTTATCAGAATTTTAAATGTTATGGTGTCTTTTTCATCGATTTTATACATTAGTTTAGAAATGTGATTGTGTTGAGGGAATGGCCTGCTGATTGTATCATAGCTAACAAGAATTGAGCAGATAATCACTAAGTACTGTTTTAGCCCAAACAGATTATTTTTTAAGTTGGTATAGAAACCACCCTTCCATTTTAATAACCTAATTTCTGACCCTGTTTTCAAATTCCTAAAGGCAACTGTGTGTTCTAGGGCACTATTTACCACTGTCATGAATCAGATGTATAAACGTCCTTTACACACTATCTTCTATCGGTCCACAGGGGACTTAGCAATAGAACATGAGGTTCACTCTTCTTGGGACATTCAAGAAGAGTTATCCTTATGGATTCCACATCTCTCCCCGCAAAATCCGCATGGCAGACCCTCTCACTTAAGAACGATCCATGTGTTTTAACTTTACCAGCAAACGTTAGGCTAGTGAGATTTGAAGAAACCTCATATGCACGGGACATTGGAATGTGTGTTCTACTGCCACACACATGTTAACAGAGAACTCGTCTTACCTGGTATACATAGATAGCAAGTGTAGCACAGTAGGCAAATCTGTCTCCACTAGCAGCACACACATCTTTGTTCCACGGCTGACATCCTGCGGCCAACAGGCCTACTTGCTTGACCTGTGACATTTTAGCCTGAAACAAAGAAAGTTCAAGAAATTAGACTACACAATGCTTTACTGTGACAAAAGGCTCACAAGAATCGTCATCCCATACTGATGATTTCTTTGTTAAAAACACATTTGATTTGAGATAGATTGGTTTCTGTGTGATTGAAATCAATTATACCTGTATTTTAGATTGTATTAAATATGAAACACTTTTTCTTATTTACAGAAATTTGCTGTAATTCTGAATATTAATCAAATAAAATGAGACAAGCAGAAGGTTCTATAGCACAAAACAATACACGCCTAAGGGCCTATACACAGTTTGGTTGATGGGATACTCCCTCGCAAACATGGCAGCTGTACTCTAAGTGCATTAGACCCCTTGACACTGGGAATGAGGCAGAAGGGATAGCTGGCATATTTTAAAGGGGCATCTTAGCCATCAAACTGTAAACAAGGCCCTAAATCATCTGCTACAATAAGTATCAGAAAATTGGCATCCCGGTATGTGATAGATTCAATTCAAACCAATGTGAGAAGTTCTCAAAATGACGAACAATTCTGTTGAGTTAGGTTTTTTTCTGAACACATAAGTGTAGCTTAAGAGTGCAAAACACACAACTGTACTCCCTGATAGAGAATCAAAATCAGCAGGCATTTCCGCCAGCATACAGCATTTACTTTGTCAAACCACCTGCCTGCTAGTTTTGCAGAATGTCCTTTGGATAAATCACCGGCCCAGGGTGTGATTCAGGAAGGTGCCTAGAAAAATACTGGTAAAAAACCCCAAAATATGTATGTTTGTAGATATTTACAAACATTTTACAGAAGCATTCACTACTATAAAAGGCCGTAGAAAGTCCTTTCCCAGGGTGGGAGAGGAATGGATACATCTAAAAAGCACACTGTGCTGTACCCACTCCAGAATGTTTACGAGCTACATTAACTCAGATCAGCTTGGATGCTGCTCGGTCCTTCCTGAAGGAGGAGCTGGCGCTGCTTATTTCCTCAAGTAAAAAAGTTAACTTCATGCGCCCGATTCACAAAGGTAACCTGAGACGAAAGTCTAACTTTACGACTTTTGGTATTCACAAAGAGCATATACGAGTAGCAAGTTAGGCTTTTGTCTCAGCATAACTTAAAGTTTGGTTTTAAGTCTAACTGAGACAAAAAATTAAGTTAAACTGATACAAAAGTCTAACTGTACTACTCATAAATGCCCTATGTGAATAACGAACGTCGTAAAGTTAGACTTTCGTCTCAGTTTACCTTTGTGAATTAGGCTTAGAGTTCCGCTGAGGTTCTGCTTCTCTGCCTTGTTGCTGACCCTGCGATTATGAAAGTTGACCTGCTGGAGATGGCTTGATCCAAAGAAAGAAAGTGGCTCAATATAACCCTCCCTGTGCCACTGAATACAGTGTACATCCAAAACCAGTCACATACACTTGCCACTTAAATGTGTGGAAAAGAGACAAGCGCAGGTAGATATATATATATATATATATATATATATATATATATATATATATATATATATATATATATTCACTGAAAAAACCATAGGTTTCACACACGTTATAGTTAGGAATTAGCATTTAAAAAACCTTGCAAATTCACTGAAAAAACCATAGGTTTCACACACGTTATAGTTAGCTGAACATTTCACTCGTACAAAACCAATGAAATTCCCCCGTTATAGTTAGTTCAGCTAACTATAACTCGCGCGCCCGCATTCCACTGCTGATGATGTCACATATTACATCACTCATGACATGGTCAGTGACATCACTCATGACATCACTGATGACATCTCAAATGACATCACTCATGACATTACTGATGACATCATCCATTGAGTATGTGTTTCTGAACAGTTTTAATATGTTTAATAAATATAGGGAAAGGCCTGTTGAAGAATGAGTGGGTGTACAAGTGTGTAAATGGATGATTTTCTGTGGTGCGTAACTGACTCTATAAGTGAGTCATTAAATGTATCTTACTGCAGACTAGTGACTTAACTGTGTAAATGTCTGTATGTGTCTGTGTGTTGGTGTCTAAGTGGCTCCATGGTTTTGTGAATAGCTATATGAGTGTCTATATGGGTTATTGATTTGTTGTCTGAGTATGTATGGGTGCCTGTGTGTTTGTGTGGGTAGGGTGTGTGTTACTCTGTGCATAGATGTGTGAGTGGGTGATTCTATGGGTGCATGGTTTTAAGAGTGCATCTGTGAGGGACTGTATGGTTGGATGAGTGTATGTATGGGTGTGTTAGGGATTGAATGTATATCTCAGTGGTACATGTGTGACTAACTACATATGTGAAAGGCAGTATATATGTGTGTAAGAGTATATAGATATTCCTGTAGTAGACTACCTGGCACAAGAAGGCGTAGGAAGCATACGTTTATAAATTAGCCTACAGCCACATGCCAACGGGCTGCAGAAAGCAGACCAGATCACCCATGGACATGGTGTTAAAGACCATTTACAGAGGATGCACGTAAAAAAAATCCAGTGTGAAAAATTATTTCTTAACGATCATCTTCCAGCAACAAAACCCACGCTAAATATACAAGGTACAGTATATATATCCTGACCTGAATAATATACTGTATCTGCTCGGCATCTTTCTTTTTGCAAATGCATGAGTTTGGATGATTTTCTGGAAAATTCTAGAAACAATTTTTATTCTCATCATAAATGTACGAGCCCTAGCGTTTTTTTAGTTCTAACTACAATGAATACTTTTAGAATACATTTAAAACCAAACAACCTTCCCATTAGTACTGTATGTCACAGAAACATTATCCATGTGCTTTCACTGAAAGCATTGTTTGCTTTCAGTAGAATGATGGCCTCTGAAACATCACAGAGCTTCCGAGCGCCAGTAATCCACTCAGGTGCTATGAAATGAACTCTATATAAATATCACAAGAGTTCCCTCCCTGAGGGAGAATGGAATACAAACATAAATAGAAACGCATTGACGCAAAATGAGTCACGCGAGGTGCATCGAGGGCGACACAAACACAATTCTGAGACAGATAAAACACCTTTAAATCGTTCTGCTCAAAACACTGGAGAGACCGATTGAAGGGGGATGCCGGGTACCACAAAGAAGACGAAGATAAATCACATTTATTTATTTATTTATTAATTTATTTATTTTAGAGCGCTGAAAAGACCACAAAATAATAAACAGTTTCGTACAGAGGATAAATAGGAGATAAGCTATATGCTAAAATACGTACTGGTGCACAAAAGGACATGAGGTATATAATAAAATACAATCTGATAGCACCGTAAAATGTGCGATATTACAAACAAGATCGCGACAGTTTTTTAGGGTGAATTTCCAAAAAGCTGGTGTTAGAAGATTCTTCAACATTTGCCCAACCCTCAGATTTATAGCGAAAATGGAAGAGACTCTGATAGACTCTATGCAGATTAACGGATAATATCTAAACACACAAATACCGAAAAATATAAAGTTGAAATACTTCAATTTAGAAAATACGTTATATCGTTTTACCTAACCTGAAAGATCAACTACTTTTGGTATTCAGTAATGCCATATGTATGAAATGAAAAAATACAAAATCATATTACCGAAATGTAAAGGTGAAATAATTCAGTTTTGAAATATTGTAAGTTTAAGACATAACAAGTCATATATTTTTACTGATTGAATTAGATTGTGGGCCTAGGGCTGTATTAGTTATGACGAGGGGGTTAAATTCGAATCCCAATGCAAACAGGCATTTCGTTTTAAGCAATAATAACCGCGCCCCCTAACAGATTCTTCCAGATAAACATGGTAACTATTATCAAAGTGGAAATCCCAGTAGACAGGCAAATATTGGTGCAATACATTTCAAATATCCCTGTTAATGGACAGAGATTCTACCAGAGAGAGAATTATCAAAGGTAACTTGGTTTTCTGGTGGATAGTTCTAACTGCAGTATCCTCAACGTTAGAGTAGACACCACCCAAAGGTGAAAGGTCTGTGGAATGGACTCAGACTTAGAGGTTTTGCAGGACTCCGTGGGCAATTTTCCCTTCCCATTGGACCTGGTAGTCAAGACAGTAGTTATTTGTGAATGTGTGCAGGCACTCCGCATGCTAACACAATTGCAGCAGTCTTAGCCCTGGTGTAATGGGCTCTCAGTCCCTCAGGAGAGTAATATTTGGCCAGTGCGCAGCAGGTCTAAATGCAAAGGGCTATCGACCTGAACAGAGTCCTCTTTTGCACAGCATTCCCTTTTCTAATCCCGGAGAATCCCGCAAAAAGCTGATCATCGACTCCAAGGACCTTGTTTGATGTAAAAGCTTAAAGCCTTTTGAGATCCAACTGATGGAATGCCTCCTACTCTCTCTCCTGGCCCAAATCGGAGTCACAAAGAGGATCCGGGTCCAGTTGTTCCTGAATTATTTTCAGAACTTGGGGCAGGAGAGGCAGGGGCAGGAAGGCATAGTGTCCCTTGTTTCATTGCAGCCACAATGCATCTCCTAGTGTCTTCACAGAAACTCCAGTACATAAAACCATTAACACTGTGCCTTCTCAACGGTGGTGAAAAGAATTTGCCAGGGTTCTCCCTACTGCTGGAAGATGCTCTGTGACACTTCTGGATGTAGATGGCATTTAATGGTTCGTCAGACGCTGCTTTCTGGGCTCGTAGACACTGGCATTCAGGGATCATGACAGGTGGTTCATGATGAGGAAAACGCCCTGACACTACACCGATTCCAGAGGAGCAGAGACTCTTGGAACAGAGCCCAGGACCCCATTCCGTCCTGCTTTTTGAAATACCAAATGGCAGTGATGTCAACGAGAATCTGCATCAGCCTCCCCCTTGTTGGATGACAGGATGGATTTGTCAAGCATATGGCCTGCAACTCCAACAGACTGATATGGAGCTGGGTTTTAGCATGAGAACAGAGTCCCTTGATCTCCATCTCCCCCAGATCACCTGCCCAACCCAGAAATGAAAAAACAACAGTTGATGGACAGAATGCAGAACAATGTCATACATTCACCCCAGTACAGAGATCTGGGCCTAAATCCATCATCTTTTTGCTCACCATGCCGTTCCAGTTTGAACCCAACCATATGCAAATTAGTCTTGACCCTGTGCCTCATGGGAACAGTCCAGCCCGAACTGCCAAGCCAGGTCCTCCCTGGCATTCCAGTGGCATGGAGAGCATGGGACCCACGTCTGGGCATACTCTTCCCACTTGGGGTGACAAATGCAAAAACAACAGTTGGACAGAATGCTGAACAATGTCATACATTCACCCCTGGACAGAGTGAATCCAGATCTCTTGACTGGGGGCGAATGTTTTGATTTGTTCTGCATTCCGTCCATCAATTGTGTGCCTTTTGCTTTCTCGCTCTACGTGCGCCGGGTATGCCTAGACGTAGGTCCCGGGCTCACTGTGCCACTGGATTCAAGCTATCCTGGCTGAAGAGGGGTGAAACCCCGAAACCGGTCCTAGGATGCTTGTTTCCGATCCAGGGAGGACCTCGCTTGGCAGTTCAGGCTGGACTGTTCCCATGAGGCACAGGGCCAAGACTGATTTGCATATGGCCAGGTCTAAACTGGAGTGGCCTGGTGAGCAAAAGAATGATGGATTTAACCCAGATCTCTTAACTGGGGAAGAATGTTTTGATTTGTTCTGCATTCCATCCATCAATTGTGTGTCTTTTGCTTTCTCGCCCTAAGTGCACCAGGTATGCCTAGACGTAGGTCCCGGGCTCACTGTGCCACTGGATTCAAGCTATCCTGGCTGAAGAAGGATGCTTGTTTCCGATCCAGGGAGGACCTGGCTTGGCAGTTCGGGTTGGACTGTTCCCATAAGGCACAGGGTCAAGACTGATTTGGAAGGCATAGTGTCCCTTGTTTCATTGCAGCCACAATGCATCTCCTAGTGTCTTCACAGAAACTCCAGTACATAAAACCATTAACACTGTGCCTTCTCAACGGTGGTGAAAAGAATTTGCCAGGGTTCTCCCTACTGCTGGAAGATGCTCTGTGACACTTCTGGATGTAGATGGCATTTAATGGTTCGTCAGACGCTGCTTGCTGGGCTCGTAGACACTGGCATTCAGGGATCATGACAGGTGGTTCATGATGAGGAAAATGCCCTGACACTACACCGATTCCAGAGGAGCAGAGACTCTTGGAACAGAGCCCAGGACCCCATTCCGTCCTGCTTTTTGAAATACCAAATGGCAGTGATGTCAACGAGAATCTGCATCAGCCTCCCCCTTGTTGGATGACAGGATGGATTTGTCAAGCATATGGCCTGCAACTCCAACAGACTGATATGGAGCTGGGTTTTAGCATGAGAACAGAGTCCCTTGATCTCCATCTCCCCCAGATCACCTGCCCAACCCAGAAATGAAAAAACAACAGTTGATGGACAGAATGCAGAACAATGTCATACATTCACCCCAGTACAGAGATCTGGGCCTAAATCCATCATCTTTTTGCTCACCATGCCGTTCCAGTTTGAACCCAACCATATGCAAATTAGTCTTGACCCTGTGCCTCATGGGAACAGTCCAGCCCGAACTGCCAAGCCAGGTCCTCCCTGGCATTCCAGTGGCATGGAGAGCATGGGACCCACGTCTGGGCATACTCTTCCCACTTGGGGTGACAAATGCAAAAACAACAGTTGGACAGAATGCTGAACAATGTCATACATTCACCCCTGGACAGAGTGAATCCAGATCTCTTGACTGGGGGCGAATGTTTTGATTTGTTCTGCATTCCGTCCATCAATTGTGTGCCTTTTGCTTTCTCGCTCTACGTGCGCCGGGTATGCCTAGACGTAGGTCCCGGGCTCACTGTGCCACTGGATTCAAGCTATCATGGCTGAAGAGGGGTGAAACCCCGAAACCGGTCCTAGGATGCTTGTTTCCGATCCAGGGAGGACCTCGCTTGGCAGTTCGGGCTGGACTGTTCCCATGAGGCACAGGGCCAAGACTGATTTGCATATGGCCAGGTCTAAACTGGAGTGGCCTGGTGAGCAAAAGAATGATGGATTTAACCCAGATCTCTTAACTGGGGAAGAATGTTTTGATTTGTTCTGCATTCCATCCATCAATTGTGTGTCTTTTGCTTTCTCGCCCTAAGTGCACCAGGTATGCCTAGACGTAGGTCCCGGGCTCACTGTGCCACTGGATTCAAGCTATCCTGGCTGAAGAGGGGTGAAACCCCGAAACCGGTTCTAGGATGCTTGTTTCCGATCCAGGGAGGACCTGGCTTGGCAGTTCGGGTTGGACTGTTCCCATAAGGCACAGGGTCAAGACTGATTTTCATATTGCCAGGTTTAAACTGTGGTGACATGTTGAGCAAAAGAATGATGAATTTAACCCAGATCTCTTGACTGGGGGAGAATGTTTTGATTTGTTCTGCATTACGTCCATCAATGGTGTGTCTTTTGCTTTCTCAACCCAGAAATGATGCATCATTCACCACAGTTAACTCTGGGTGGGTAAGGGAGAAAGGCCTGATGGTGGATCAATGGCAGAATGGCATCTGACAAGGTTCCCTGATTCTGCGCCTATTGGAACTTAATATTCCACCTCAGAGTCCACACATCACCTGCCATTGTTGGCAAGGCAAAAAAGCCTCAGACCTGCTCTCACCAAGATCCAGGACCGAGGCTGCAACGTTGGAATCATAGCCTGAATGAAGTGGAGGGGAGGGCCTGAACTGAAACGTATCTAGGACAGCTCTAATGAAAGGAAGCCTCTGCGAAGGAGTCATGAGCGATTTTGGCTCTTTAAAAGTGAATTCCAATTATGTCAAGCCATTCGCCAGCATCTGTAGGTAGTCTAACTGACTCTGGCGAGCCTGCCTTCAACAGCTAGTCTTCAAGGTAAGAGAAAACTGGTATCCCCATTCTTTGAAGATGGACTCACTGGTTAGAGGAGGCATACCCTGAAGCAGAGATCAGACCCGGGACCTGGGTTCGATTCCTGACGCGGCAGGGTCCAGAGCCCAATCGTCCACGGACTCGATAATTCTCGCTTCGGTGCCCACTCTAAGCACGAGTTCACAATATGCAGCTCTGGGCAACAAGCCTGCTTAATCTCCACAACGGCCCCCCGCGGCGGGATGCCTGGCTTTCACCTTGGGGATGCCCAGTGCGGGTTATCTTACAGGGAAAAACCAGGACGGGTTCCCAATGCAAGCGCCAAGATGCCCGTAGGGTGATAGCTGCGCTCTATAAGTACATCAATCAATCAATCAATCAATCGACAGCGAGCACCAATATCACTTTTGTGAAGACCCCAGAGCACTGGTGAGGCCAAAGGGCAGCATTAAAAATGAAAATGCCCTGGTCTATCTTGAACTCCTGGTAACGTTTGTGGGAGTGCAGGGCAGGTATATTTAAAATATGCATCTTGCAAGTCCAAGGAGACCATCCACTTCTTCAGGTCGAGGGCAGACAGAATCCACACCAGCATGGCAATTTTAAAGAAAGCATTAAGAGGATGAAAGTTTAATGGAGAAGTGTGGCTCAATGATTAGAGCGGCAGACCCTGATGCAGAGGTCTAGCCCGGGACCAGGGTTCAATTCCCCGCCTTGTCGGGTCTTGGGCTCAAAAATTCCACGGACCTGATAATTCTCGCCTCGGTGTCATTCTAATCATGGAGTCCCACTCTGCAACTCTGGGCAATAGCTTGCTTAATCTCCACAACAGCCCCCACAACGCTGAGGATGCCTAGCCTTCACCTTGGGGGTGCCCAGGAGTGGACGCCTCACAGAGAAAAGCCAGGATGGGTTCCACAGCGGTATTCGTACAAGCGCCGAGAGGCCTCCGGGTAGTCGTGCGCTATACAAGTATCCATACATACATACATACATACATACAATATAGGTTGAAGGCCCACATCCTTCTTCAACATGAGGAAACAGCAAGACTAGCAACCATCCCCTACTTGCGAGCCTGTATCCCTCTTGATGGCTGCTATAAAGAGACTCTTGCAACATAATGGAGAGGTGCACCTCAAAGATTCACTTTGATGTTGGGAGAAGAATCAGCAGAGCAGAAATAAAGCCAAGGGCACAGCCATGCTGAACAATCTGAAGCCCTCATCTGTCGGACATGATGGATCTCGACCCTGGGAGAAAGTGCTGGATCCTGCCTCCCACAGAGTGGCTGTGCACCACTAATAGTAAGCTAAAGCAGGTTTAGACTGTTGCCATAGTGGAAGAGTGGGTACCCTTGATGGTCTGCATGTTGACCCCATTGATCCACAACTCTGGCCTCTTAAGGGCTGGCGTGATTGCTGCAGAGGCAGAGGAATGTGATGTTGCTTATACACCAGCTCCCTAAAGTAGCCTTGGAATTTATACAATTGGTGTGAAAATAGTTTGGCAGGGGTCAAAAGACCCAGAGAATGTGCTGCAGCCCTACTCTCTATGAAACGTTTCAAGGCAGAATTTTCTTATTTTGTTGCAGAAGAGGCATGAATCATCGAAAGGCATATCCATCAGAGAGGCATGCACATCTCCAGAGAATCCTGTGACGCGCATCCATACATATAGGCATGGAGAATCACACTAGTCCCATCCACCTTCCAAGACAATGCGTAGTATCAAGTCCAGCACAGATCACATGTTTGGCTGCATCTTTACCATCCCAAACGGTTTGAGACCCTGTGGTCTTCTGGGACCACTGGCAAGGTCTCACTGGCCAAGTTTCAGAAGGTGTGTGTATATCTGCTCAACAAACAAACGGCACTGATTGAACTCAATGCTGGGATAGCTGAATAAAACATTTGTTTTTTAGAAACTTCTATCTTGTTAGACTCCATATCCAGGGGAGTCGTGAGAAAGGAGTTGGGGGAGTTGGGGTTCACCTTGTTGGTTAAAACCTGAACAGCCAGACTCTTAGAAGTAGGATGGTTAGTGAAGAAATCATGGTTGCCAGTCCTAGGTCTGTGCTAATGGCAGCTTGCCTTTTAACTGGAAGGCAGGAACAGGGCTTTGACCGGGTGCCCATAAAGGTGTCAGAGGGGGCCTCAGTGAACAGGAGCAATGGCTTAGATGTGGTTAGACCGGACATTCTTAATGCGTCTTCCCCCACACATTTTGCCTTCATCTCTACTTTTTTTCTGAATTTCGCTTTTGTTGGCTGTTAGACCTGGCTTTTTCAGCTGGTTCACCCCCAGACTTTTTTCTTTTTGGCCTCCTGTTTTTGAACTTGTCTTTATTGGTTTTAGGACTCTGGGCACTTTACCACTTCTATTCACTGCTAAAGTGCTTATGCTCTCCATGTAAACTGTGTTTATGGATTGGTGTTACCATAATTGGCTTATTTGATGTACTACTAAGTCCATAGTACAGTGTACTGTGTGTGCCCAGGGCCTGTACATCAAATGCATCTAGTGGGCCTGCAGCACTGGTTGTGCCACCCACACAAGTAGATTTTCAAACGTGTCTCGGACCTGCCACTACAGTGTCTGTGCACAGTGTTTACCCTAAGGTAGGCCCAAGGCAGCCCCATGGGTAGGGTGCATTGTATTTAAAAGGAAGAACATATACTGGTGTGTTGTACATGTCCTGATAGAGAAAACGAAATGCACAGTATCTCACTATTTAAAGGCTATCTCTCCCATTGTTTAACATGGAGGCTGCTTTGTAAACACTTTTACAAAGGTGCCTGGCCAAGGGGAGCTGATAGAAAATTGTTTAGTATGTCTGAACTCAGGATTTAAAAATACATCTTTTAATAAGGATATTTTTTATGTTGTGTGTTTGGAAATACCGATTTTAGAAAGTGGGTATTTCCTTGTCTAACTATCCATGTGCCTGTGCCTGTTTTGTGTATTAGCTATCTGGGCTTTAGAGTGACAGGAGCAGGGGATGTGCATTCACACTAGACAGACACAAGGGGGGAGGGGAATTATGGGTGTGCTGCCTTTTCTGAGTGACTCCTAGCCTGGCTGAATAGACTTGGAGGCATTTAGTGTAGTGGGAGAAGTTGTTGCTTGCACCTGAATGGACTGTGTATGTCTTCCACAATGCTGCCTCCGCCCCCTGGAGTGAGCCTGGTCTGAGAACTGGGTTATATATGCCAGTGGAACTTGGCTAGTGCAAACTTCAAAGGGAAATGTGGTGTAAATATTGGGGCCCTGACCCCAGAACTTTAGATCACTGTTGGACGAAGGAACCTGCAAGGAAGAAGAGATGGAAGAGGTGTTTGTAGAGAATACCACTTTGCTGTGTGCTTAGTTCCTGCTTCTGTCTTGGGCAGGGAAATGATAGGACTGTTTTTTTTTGCATCCTAAGTATCTCAAGGGCTTGCTGTAGAGCTTGCCTCCTGTTGGAAGTTTCAGGGAAATCAAAGATTTCAACATCTTCTGGGTACCGGCTTCTGGAACTGGATGTTTCAGCTGCACAGAGGAGAAAAGGTAACATAACGCCGCTGCTGGCTACTTTACCTGAAGGCACTGCAGAGTGCACTGCAGAGTGCACCGCCGCACTTTGTGCTGCAACCCTGGTCTCACCGATGACGACGTCCCATCCTGCCACTTAGACGCTGCTTGCACCGTGACCTATGGGCACCGCAATCCGCACCACCTCACTTCACACCGCTGCCCTGGTACCCTCGTCGATGCCATAACTGATGGCCCTACCTGCTCCGAGACCTGTGGACACTGCTTGTGTAGAACACTGAGCTCCGTTCCACTTCGCACCACAGCCCTGGTCTCACTGACAACACCGCTCCAAGCTGACATCAACGCCTTTGCCTGCACCATGGTTTGGGGGCACCGCTCGTAGGTTACTCAACGCACCACCCAACCCACACCAAACTGTTGGCCCATCACTGTCAGAGCCATCAACCCCAGATCGTCAGCCAACGCTGCTGCTTGCACCGCGACCTGTAGAGCCGCACAACACATTGCCCCGTCTCGCACCGCAGCCTTGGGTCTACCAACAGCGCTTCAGCCACAATGATGCCACTGCTTGCAACGTGACCTATCACCACCGCAACGAGCACCACCCCACTTCGCACCGCAGCCCTGGTCTCACCACCGCTGCTGGACAACCGTCACCGAGCCACCACCTGCACCGCAACAGGAGGGCACCATCTGCCGCACTGCCTCGCTTCACACTACAGCACTGACGCCTGCTGAATTTGGCGCTCCTGACTACAAACTCACAGAGTTCGACCTGCAACGCATGTGACTTCAAAGGCCCAACGGCTCTTGCACAAATGTCCAGAACCGACGACTGCCTACACCGCTCTTCCGGAGCTCATAAGAAGGTCCGACGCCCTGCATCTCCAGAGCTACTGTTTTATAGGTCTCCCTGACACCGTAGCTGTCCTGCAACGCTGAGACCACCCGGAACTGCTGAATTTATTTGTTCACGACACCGTGCTAGCCCTTGACAGAGCTATTGACTTCAAGGAACTGTATATAAAAACTATTTTAGCTTAATTCGTATTTTGATCCCTGTATGTTCGATTTTTATTGCTTTGGTCTTGTATTACACAGATAAATATTGGAGATTTTTTTTTTAACTGGCAAAGTGTTATTTTCTAGTGTTTTCATTGTATTACTGCCGGTTATGTGCAAATGCTTTACACACTGACGCTGGGATAAGTCTCACTGCTCGTGCCAAGCTACCAAGGGGGTGAGCAGGGGTTATTTAGACGTTTAATCTCTTTCCTGACTAGAGTGGTGGATTCTGCCTAGCTTAGGCTCAGACACTAGCCAACATTGGTATTAGGCCTCAGTGCACTTTAGCACTGCTAAACAGTGGTAAAGTGCTTGTGCTCTCTTCCTTAAAGCATTGTTCTATTGACTTTCACCTGAATGGCATATTTACTCTACTGAGTCCCTAGTTTATGGTACTACATGATACCCAGGGCCAGTAACTTAAATTCTACTAGTGGGCCTGCAGCACTCATTGTGCCACTCACTAAAGTAGCATTTTAAAACATCTCATTCCTGCAATTGCTGACTGTAGTGCAGTTTTAACTGCCAATTCAACCCGGCAAAATAAACCTTTTGACAGGCCTTAACCCTAATTTGTTTAAATATGTCATATTGATTAGGCTCTAAACAGCCCATAGGGCAGGCCACTTTGTATTTTAAAATTAGGGCATGTTTTCAAGTGTTACATGTCCTGGTAGTGAAAAACTCCTAAATTTGTTTTTCACTACTATAAGGCCTATCTCTCCTATTGGGTAACATTGGGTAACCTCATTATGTTTAATAAATGCAAACATTATATTGGGGACAGATAGGGTTATCAAGTTTGGACTCAAATAAATTGATGGGGCCCAATCCACCTCGCATATCCGAACCGCGTTCCAGTGTGATCAGATTTAACGTGTAACTTTGCCCTGGTCTTGCACGATCACGTACCGGCGGTCATCACCTAGATCTTTTAGGCACTATTTTTCAGAGAATTTTAGAAAAGAATGATGGCTGTGACCATAGAGTCACCGGAAACATGTGAATATCGTGTGTGGTTATGAAGAAGATAGGTTGGTTTTTCCAGCAATGTGCAATACTGAGATGTTAGACTTTGGTTTGTAGGTTGACTTGGATATGAGCCCTGATCAAGCAGCAACCACACTCCTAATCAGAGTAAGGCACAAGCAAACCCCAAATTAAACTGTGCTCACCCCTTCGGTATCTTGCCACAGAGCAGTCAGGCTTAATTTAAAGGCAATGTGTAAAGTATTTGCTCAAAACTTCAAATAGTAACACAGTGAAAACACACAACAAAATGAGCCCAAAAGAAGATTTAGAAAAATAGAGTCCATTTTAATAACTTAAACAAGGCTATAACGACAAAAATCCAATTATTATAACTGGGGATATTACATTTTAAATTTTATAGTGACAATAGCACAAAGAATTACTGGATATATCTGATCGGGACAAAGACACATGTTCAGGTAGACCACGATGGAGCATGGGCTGGCTACAGGGACCCACTTAGGCTTGCTGAGCAGAGTACTTTAAATCCTGGTTGCGGAGGATTGAGTGGATCCACGTTGAAGATGCGCCTGGCAGCCAAAGTGATACGTCGGTTCTCAGATGCAGCGAGGCTGCAGTACGAGGTCCTGTTGCATCGTCATCGAGGGTCCCATAAACAGGGCTTGCGATGCAGAGTTTGGCATCAGGGATGTGGCGAGGCTAGTGATGCATCGGTTCCGAGGAGCTGCGAAGCTGTGATGCGAAGACGGACGCCGTCATCAAGGCTGCCTTTGGCAAGAGATTCATGGACCTGGTTTTTGGATGCACCGCACCGTGGGGGTGATGCTTCACCTCTTAGGACTTGCAGGGTTACAATGCGAGTCTTTTGCGATGGGTCCAAATCACCCAGCAGCGGTGATGTCAGTTCTGCCCGGGGATGCACTGCTCAGCTGAGGAGATGTCGTTCAGCAGAGAAGATTCTTCAGATCCGCTGGCAAGTGCCTTAGGCCCACCTCCAAGAGTCCAGGACTGGGGTGGCACCAGTTGACAGGGTAGACTCACAGATGGCAGAGTCCAGGAGCAGGGCGTTAGAAGCCTGCTATGTCCCTGAGGCTTGAGATCAGGAGGCCAGTTAACTATTGATTGGAGTCCCTCTCGGTTCTTGGGTCAAGAGATTCAGGTCCAGTCCTTCTCACCGAGGCAAGAGGGCAGCAGGCAGCAGATTAGCACAGCAAAGCAGAAGTCCAGCAGAGTGCAGTCCAACAGAGTGGCAGTCCTGCAGCAGCACATAAGTCCTTCTTCCTGGCAAAGTATCCACAGGTCCAACAGTGTACTGAAATGAATGGTGGTGTCTGAGGTCGTTCTTTTATACACAGTTGTCCCTTTGAAGTGGGGAGATGCTTCTAGAGGCATGCCTTTGAAGTGCACAGGCCTTCCGTGCCCTGTGCAAGGGCCTTCTATGCTCTGGATCTAAACTAAATACAGGGGATATGCAGCCCTTTGTGTGGGGACAGGACACAGCCTATTCAGGTGCAAGTGAGGCTAAGCCCAGCCCCTCCCTCCCATCCTGCTAGTGTTGGCCCACCCAGTCACACCTAAGCTCCCATTGTGTGTGGCTGTCTAGGAGGAATATACAAAGCCCAACTGCCATCTACACCCAGGCGTGTGACCAGAGACCGGCTGCAGGCACCAAATGGCTAAATTAAGAAAATGCCAACTTTCTAAAAGTGGCATTTTCAGGATTGTAATTTAAAATCCAACTTCACCATAATTTAGGATTTTAAATTAGGATTCCAAAAACATCAAACCTGAACCAGTTTATATCTTCAAATTTGGAAATTACACTTAGAAAATATAATAAGGTAATCCCAATGGTATCCTATGTGAGATATATGCCCTGAAGTAGTGATAAATTAAAAGTTTTTAACTACCAGGACATGACCAACTTAAAAGTACATGTCCTGCTTTTTAAATACATTGCACCCTGTCCTCAGGGCAGTTCAGGGCCTACTCTAGGGGTGACATATATGTATCAAAAAGGACGGTTTGGGCATGGTAAAAGGTTTATTTTTTGCCTGGTCAAAAAGTCAGGCTTAGCTGCACACACAGGCGCTGCAGTGGCACGCCTGAGACATGTTAAAAAAGGGCTACTTAAGTGGGTAGCAAAATCAGTGCACAGTCCCACTAGTAGCATTTAATTTACAGACCCAGGACACATGTAGTGTACTGTACTAGGGACGTATAAGTAAATTAAATATGCCAATTGGGTATAAGCCAATTCCACCATGTTTACAGCAGCCAGCACAAGCACTTTCACACTGGTTAGCAGGGGTAAAGTGCACAGAGTCCTAAAGCCAACACAAATGAATTCAGTAAAAAGTGAAGGAGGAAGTAGAAAAGTCTGCTCTCCTTGTACATGGCTTTCATAGTTCTTAACAGGACCCCACCATCCATCTAATATCAAAGTATATATTTTATAAAATTGTGATAATATAATATTTAAAAAAAGCTTTGAATCCAACATATATTCTATATAGCCATTGGAGCAAGGAAACACTCACACTCACAAACGTACACATTATATAATTGTTGCATTTTATTTTCAGTGTGTCTAATAAAAGGTATGTAAACCTGAAACTAAGCAAGTAGCAACTAAAAGTATTACAACTTTCTGATGTATATGTTATGTCAACCCCTGCTAAGCCTTGTGATCCTTTTAAAGAGCTCTTAAAAAATGTTCCATGGGAAAAAAATAAGGGAGGGGTGATTAAAAAAAGATGGATTTCTCATTTTGCCTCCCACTCCCCCTCACCACTATGTCACCTGGGTCGAGAGTGATAGCACTGGAGGTGTCTTTAAATTTTCCAGACTATACCTTGATTTGATGTCCATGTCAGGTAATTCAATGGCAGCGGCAGCTCCTCTGCTAAGGCGGAGGAGCGTCACCCCACTGCTTTTTGAGCAGAACAAAAAGGAAAAATAAAAGGATACTACCACAATGTTATTATCAATTTTTTTTCCGTACTGGCTCAGAGTTGTTTAATTTTAGGTGTGGGAACACTCTTACATGGGCATGATGGTTTGGATGGCCGTCTTGGGCCAGCTAAACAGTCATGCGCACTGAGCATGTTCTCCACCGGGCTGTAATGTACAGCCTGGGTGGAGAACATGCACAGGCTCCCAGTCTCTGTTTGAGCGCCAAACCAGGACACTCAGACCAATCACAATGCTGCTGTCTTGCTGTTGACAGCAGCATCATGATTACCTAGGGGACTCTGGGACCATGTGTGCTTCTGTGTGACAGAATAGGACAGAGGAGAGAGGCTGCGGCAGGTAAGTACATTTGTATTGCTTTCCACCTGCCTCACCAGTTTTATTCATTAGCAGCCACCACTGTTCTCTGGTCAACTCATTCTTCAGTGGTAACACATCTAGGCCCCAGAGTTTTTCAATAGCAGCTTTCCCCTACTGTGCACTTCCTTCCTCAGATGTCTTTCTGCTTAGCCAGTATCTTCTCCCATCTCACTCTGCTGGGTGGGTGATAGCAAGTTTGCTTGATCGAACCCCATGCATTCGCATCCTCCAGGCTTGTTTTGACAATACCTAGGATGTGTGGATTTGTCTGGTGCAGCTTATCGTTCCAGTGGAACGTCAGACAATATAGATGGTACCACTTGTGTGGCCACGTTTGTGAATGGAGGTAGTTTGTCACAGGCCAGAAAGAGTGTCTTTTCTGCAGGTTGACCATCGATAGGTCCTGAAACAAAAGTATTTTATACCATTTGATTGTGGTTTTGCTCTTTTTTCATTGCTGCTTCCATTATCCTTGCTTTCTATCACAGTAGAGCATTCTGTTCAGTAAATCTAGAGGTCCCTTTGCCCGCGTGATGGAGCTGAATGTTTGGTAAATTCTGTCCAGCTTCACGTCCCCGGGGTTCCCCTAGGAGAACTCTGCATGTAACTGCCTGCACACATAGCCTGCTATGCCGTTATCCTCTGCGCTTAACTTGCTGTCTTCAAAATGTCATGAAGACTTATTAAATAGCACCACAGCTCTTGGTAAATGAACACTTTTTGACCACCTCCTTTAACTGTATACTGGACGAGTGTATCTCTAGATGGTTTGGTGTCATATGAGCCCTTCAGGCATGCCTGACTCACCTGGAGGCGGTCCAACACAGCCTTGATACCATGTACACAGCCACTGTGAGATTCAAGCTCAAATTCAGGAGGCTGTCTCCGAATATGGAGAGATGGCTGACCCGGAGATTCACTTCCTGTAGAAGGAAAATCAAGTCAGTCCAGGAAAGGGGGGCAGTGCTGGCAAGATTCTAGTCTACCTGCTCCAGCAAAATTTGAGCAGCACCTATGTTCTCGAACTGGAGACTCACAATGAATGGTCTGTTACTCCACAGCTCACAATATGCAGACAATGATGTCCTACTGTTAAACTCTCTACCGATCGGCAATTGTGGTGATCCCTGATGATGTCACTGCATGCTTACAGTCAAAACAATTGCTCTGGCTAAACTGTCATATAGACAGTTGTAGATGTTCCCTTTGATGACAAGGACATTGTTTGGGTGATCCGCGATATGCTGGAGACAAAGTCCTGGGCCTTGATGGGCTAATGGTCCAATTTAACGTTCCCCTTAGATGGATCCACATGAAATTTGGCATGCCAAACCTCAACTAGTTTCACCAATGGTGTGTAAGGTTTTATTGAGATTTGTCAAACAGTGCCAAAGTTAAATACCAATCCAAAAAATGCATTTTCAGTTTAATACATATTAACTGAAAAAATGCAATTAAAATAAAGCTATAGTTGGACTGCATAATAAATAATGTTCTTACATTTAAAACTTTTCAAATTCACTCAAAAAGCACTGGTAAAGTGTACTGTTAGTTACAAAACAAAAGTTAAAATGTACCGCAATTTGACCATTATGATTATGTAAACTAGCCATACCTCTCCCCCATCATGCACTGCTCATGCCCTCACTGATAACATTTCAAGTGACATCATCAATGACCTCACTAATGGCATCCCAAATGACATTATTGTTGACACACTGATGACACAATACAGCTGTACACATTAGTTTTGATTTTGATACTATATTATAGTATATGATGTTTTATGAAGAACTGTTTTGGAAGTAGTCTTTTGGTTTTTCTTTAGACTATTTTTATAGCATTTTTATCAAGTAGAAGATATGTTGCTAGCCATCAAATTATGATGAATATTTGGGAGGATCATCACTTTGGGAGGATCATCACTTTGGCAGCCAAGAGACACCCATTGACGCTCTTCATTTCAACAATATCAATACACATAACAAACAGTTATAGAGCAGTAAATCGAAGGTAGGTCTATGTTGGAAACAGCCTTTACAATGTGGTTTTTACCACGTTGTGACTTTACCATGCATGTTTTTACAAGGTGTATGTTTTTACAACGGATACCTTTACCACATTAAGGTATGTTGGGGGGAGTGGCGGTCTACCCCCACAAATACATTCTTTTTAAATGAATGAACAATGTGTGGTAATGTCATCTGTTGTAAAACCATACATGGTCTAAAGAAATGTGTGGTAAAAAATGCATGGTTAAGACTTGCGACCTATTTCCCTACGTAGTTCTGCCGCACAGCCAGTCTAAATCAGCTAGTAGGGGTGTGAGTATTAATCACTAATAATCTTGCACATTAATTTTCTCCAGGTACAGTCAGCCTAGTGTGCAATTCAGAAATAACAGCAGTATAAAGCATAATACTTGAACTATAGCAAGAAGTATGTGGAGGATGTAAGTAATGTTTTTGTTACAGTGTTTTGCTTTATAAAAAAGTACTTAATATATTTGTATTTAATGCATATGTTGTTTAGTAAAATTGTGAAGGGTTTCTAGTTTAATAACAGTAATTGTATGTCTATATAACGGTTGTACAGGTATATGTTGACTGATGTTGATTATGTATTGTGGTGGCTGTATGGGTTTCTGACATAATTTTATGTCTGAGTGGTAGTGTATATGTTGTTCTATGCTAGAGGATTATAGTGTACATCTGTTTATTCTTGTTCTATTTTTACTATGTGTCTGATTTTTGATTTAGCAATTAAATTTTTAAGGGATGTTTACTTGTACGGCACTGCCCATGTGGTTATGGTACATTAGTGTATTTTTGTATATGACGGTGGCATTGTTGTAGTTTGAAATTGAGTGTATCATTTTTTATAGCAGTTGTGTTGTTTACTATGCTGATATTTTTAATGGTGTGTGCGTGAATGTGTGGGAGTGAAATTGTAGGTGAGTATCTGCATATTTTTTGTCTTTTGTGTTTTATAACAGTTGTATGAGGGAATAATTATATATACTGTGATTTATTTTTATATGAATAAAGTTGTATAACTGTATGTGTTAGACCTGTCAGTCTTAGGTTCTAATTCCTGCACCTGCAATTTTTGCAGAAATTTGTTTTTCTGGCCTTAGGACTCTGCACTTTGCCACTTCTAACCAATGCTAAAGTGACTCTGTTCACTCCCTTAAACATTGTTTGAATGGCATACACCTAATTGGCACCCTTAATTTACTTATAAGTCCCTTGTACAGTGGTATACCACATACCCAGGGCCTGTAAACTAAATGATAACAGTGGAACTGCAACACCTATTGTGCCACACACTTACGTAGCACCTTAGAACTTGTCCCAGGCCTGCCACTGCAGCCTTAATGCAGTTTTAAACTGCAATGTCGACATGGCATTAAAACTCCCTTCCAAGCCCCTTTTTTTTACAAATATGTTACCCCTAATTTAGGCCCTAGGAAGCCCATAGGACTGGGTGCTGTGTAATTAAAAGGTTGAATATGGACGTTTAAGTTTTCTCTCTCCTGGTAGTGAAAAACTCCTACATTCGTTTTTTATTACTGTGAGCCCCACCCCACCTACAGGATCACATTAGAGGTTCTTTATTAAATTTAATAAGCTGTAATTCCTAATTGAGAGCAGGTAGATATTTTGTGTTTGCTACCTATGAAATTCTAATGATTAAAACCTCTTTAATGGTAAAGTGGGATATTGCATTACAATTCTTAAAATGCCACTTTTAGAAATTTGGCATTTTCTTGCCGTTAGTCCTCTGAGCCTGCAGCCTGTTTTGGGTCACATGACTGGGTGTAGCTGACAGTTACACTTTGAGAATTCCTCCCAGACAAACATGCAATAGAGGGATTAGGTATGCCTCAATAGGCCATCTGCTAGCAGGATGGGGGCGGAGCTGAGTACAGCTCCACTTGCAACCGAATAGCCAGTGCTCTGCTTTCACATAAAGGGCCTTATGACACCACGTTGTCACTGCAGCCAGCTTGGAGCCAGTGCAGGGGAGTCAGAAAAATCCATGCACTTCAGAGAACAATACCAGAAGCATCTCCCACCTTCTAGAAGAAGGATACCAGGGACTAAAAACCAGACCTTCAGACTCACTCTTAAGTACACTTCTGGTTCTGTGGATACCCTGCCAGGAAAACGGAATGCTCAGCTGCTGGAAGGATTGTCCTGCAGCTCTGCCACCTTCTGCCTGGTTACACGACTGGACATACAACTGTCCAAGTACCTCCAGAGTGACTCACAAGGGCTAGTTTGCTGGCCTCCTGTTCAGAGTCCCAGGAACACAAAAGGCTTCCTCCATCTTGAACCCGCACCTCGACCTAGCTTGGGTGAGTCCTGACCCTCCAAGTGGTGCACCCCCAGCTCTGGACCCTTGGAGGTGATGCTAAATGTGCCCACATAGCCACAATTCAAAAGTGGAGACTTTTTGGGCTAAAAACTGCTCTGATGGAGACCGGGACCACCCTGTTTGTTTATCTGCCTGAGGTGCATCACCCGTCCGATTGACTTTACGGCTTCTCCCACTTCATTCTTCTCCACAGCAGCAAATCCTTTTCAGTGGTCCTTCACCAAAGGGGTATCCGACCTCGTGAAACAATCATCGGCTACAGCTCTCTACATCTTCCCACTGGAGATGTTCGACATCCTTTTCGGCGACTGAGTCCAAAAGTAGAAATTGGCACCGCGGCTTGACCCAAGGCCACAAGACAACAACACTCTCTCATCAGACTCCCCCTGCAGCCTGGCCTCACTGAACATCACTTTCTCAGAACCTTTTCTTCAAGAGTTGTATTAAGTCTGAGAGAAAGCGCTGGCTGGGCCTAATCCACTTCTTGTATCCAAATCGCGTTCCATTGCTGTTGGCCAAATGTTTCAAATTTGACCTGGTCATGCAAGACTAGATGTCCGTGATTGGCTTTTTGATCTTTAAGGTGCTAGTTTTCACTACAAACGTTCATAACTGCAGTTCTACTGGGCAATTTTTGCTGTTTTGCTGTCGAATAATTTATTAGAATTTACTATTTTTTTCTAAATTGGTTTAAAGTTTTGCATATTGTTTTTTCACTAACCCTGGGTGTAGTTTGCGTAGTAGCGCTACGCGTAGCTACGCGAAGTGCACTTCGCACTATGCGAAATATGCGTAGCATTACGCGAACTACGTATCTTAGTGAATACATGGCTTAGTGAGTAATGTTTAAATATGTAAATATCTGTATCAGTTTCTCACTTTGTGTATAAGTGGCTGCATGGGTTGGTGAGTAGCTACATGAGTGTCTATATAGGTTATTAGTTGGTTTTTTGAGTATCAGTATGAGTGTCTGAGTGTCTGTATGGTTCGGTGGGGGGTATTACGTAGTGCATAGGTGCATGAATGAGTGACTCACTGTTTGTATGTGTTGAAGACAGCATGTGTGCAGGACTGTATGGGTGGATGCGTGTGTGCATGGGTGTGTTAGTGAGTGAATGACTGTCTCAATAGTGTCTTTATGAGTAACTACATATGTTTTAAACTAGTATATGTGACTATTGGTGTATATAAGTGAGTATATGTGAGAGTGAGAGATTGAAAGAGTTCCTGTATGAATAAGTATGTGTTTCTATGAGTGATTGTTTAAAAGACTAAGGGTCATATGTAGGTAGCCTAACATTTACCACTTCATAAATACCGAATTTTACCGATTCGGTATTTATGAAGTGGTAAATGCTATGTAGGTAATCCATCGGTAATATTTACCGAATCAGAATGGGTCGGTAATTTAGAATCGGTATTTACCGATTGGGTAATGGTAACTGGCTTCCCATTGATTCCTATGGGCCAGGAGGCCCATAGGAATCAATGGGAAGCCAGTTACCATTACCGAATCGGTAAATACACACGTCACCTCAGGCCAGGTCCCCTCACTTCCCCACTGTGTAAACACGCCCTGTGGCCGTTTTAAGTTGGGAGATTAAGTCCCCTTGAATCCTGAGGGTCCCTAGGGTCCAACTAGACCACTAGGTACCTCCAGTAAGTGCCACAGAGCTGCGTTGCAGAGAGATGTAAAAAGGGGCACGGCCTAGACCACCTCTCTGCAACGCAGCGCAGTGGCGCTTACTGGAAGCACCTGGTGGGCTAGTTGGCCCCCAGGGTCCCTCAGGATTGAAGGGAAATTATTTCCCCACCTTAAAACGCGCCACAGGGCTTGTTTGCACACGTTAACTCAGGCCCCGTCCCCTCCCTTCACCACTGTGTAAACACGCCCTGTGGCCGTTTTTAGTTGGGAGATTAAGTTCATTTGAATCCTGAGGGTCCCTAGGGTCCAACTAGCCCACTAGGTACCTCCAGTAAGCGCCACAGAGCTGCGTTGCAGAGAGGTGTAAAATGTGGCACGGCCTGGACCACCTCTCTGCAACGCAGCTCAGTGGCGCTTACTGGAAGCACCTGGTGGGCTAGTTAGCCCCCAGGGGCCCTCAGGATTGAAGGGGAATTATTTCCCAACTTATAGGGCGTGTTTGCACACGTCACCTCAGGCCCCGTCCCCTCCCTTCCCCACTGTGTAAACACGCCCTGTGGCCGTTTTTTAAGTTGGGAGATTAAGTCCCCTTGAATCCTGAGGATCCCTAGGGGCAAACTAGCCCACTAGGTACCTCCATTAAGCGCCACAGAGCTGCGTTGCATAGAGGTGTAAAAAGGAGCGTGGCCTCAGAACACCTGTCTGCAACGCAGCTCCCTGGCGCATACTGGAGATACCTGTTGGGCTAGTTGGCCCTCTAGGTACGTCCAGTAAGCGCCATTGCAGAGAGGTGTAAAAAGGGGCACGGCCTGCACCACCTCTCTGCAACGCAGAGCAGTGGCGCTTACTGGAAGCACCTGGTGGGCTAGTTGGCCCCCAGGGTCCCTCAGGATTGAAAGGGAATTATTTCCCCAACTTAAAACGCACCACAGGGCGTGTTTGCACACGTCACCTCAGGCCCCATCCCCTCCCTTTACCACTGTGTAAATGTGCCCTGTGGCCGTTCTAAGTTGAGAGATTAAGTCCCCTTGAATCCTAAGGGTCCCTAGGGTCAAACTAGCCCACTAGGTACCTCCAGTAAGCACCACAGAGCTGCGTTGCATAGATTTGTAAAAAGGGGCGTGGCCTCAGAACACCTGTCTGCAACGCAGCTCCCTGGCGCATACTGGAGATACCTATTGGGCTAGTTGGCCCTCAGGGACCCTCAGTATTGAAGGGGAATTAATTCCCCAACTTACAACTGGCCAGGGGGCTCGTTTGCAGAGTGCTGCAAGGAGGGGGCGTGGCCTCCGGCGCGATCCCGGTCTTTTATTTATTTTATTTTTTTAAGAAGGAGGGCTGTGTGGCCCCCCTTCTTTTTCTAATTTACTGGCCCTGGGGACCCCATCCCCCAGGGCCTGCACTCTATTTTTTTTTGTTGAAAAGGCCTTAATCGGCCCCGGGGACCCCAACCCCCGGGTCATGACCTTTTTTTTTTTTATTCTTTAGGAGGGGGCTGTGTTGCCCCCCTCCTCAGGCCACATATGGCCCCGGGGACCCCATCCCCAGGGGCCGGCCTTTGTTTTTTATTATTTTTAAAAAATATATATTTATAGCAACACCTAGGACATGCTGGACAAACCGTATGTACCTATCACCATGACGATTTGCGTGATATTCATTAAAAGGCGACGATGCATAGAATGAATCCACATGGAATGTATTTACACCGCTAGTGAAGCTCTGACGTGTCTGACGCCCTACCGTGCCTAATCTCGGCACCCCCGCCGGTGGGTACTCTCCAAGTAGACACCCTTGTCGTTTATTTATACAAACATGGGTAGCTATTGACAGGCACATTTAATATACACGCACACCAAGCCATTCAAAGGGGAATCGACAAAAATTCGACCAAACTATGCAAGAAATCCCCCTCACGGTTAATAAAACACACATCCACCGCCGGATGTGTAATACTTTTTATTTTACTCTCTGGAAAGGAGACAAACCTCACTTGAGAGTCACAGCGTGCTCCTGGCTGAGCCCAATGCTATGTTACACCCACCAGTGCCCGCCGAGTGCCTCACACCTCTGTGTTGTATTCCACCAGCTAGTGCGTATGCTATGACACTCTCTAGCCCATGTGCACTGTAACACCACCCCGTGAATATGTCATGCCACACTTGCCTTCGCACGGGTTATATTGCCCCATCTAACGTACCTTCCTCGATGCCTATGTTATAACGCCCAGTGCTATGCCATACATATTACAATCTGGGATCCATATCTTTGTCACAGTGCATATGCAACGTTACACTCCCCAGCACATATTTTATATTACAACTTTAGAGACTAGTTAGGTTACACAACACTGCCCTGTGCATATTACACTCCAAGGCGCATATCGCATAGCACGCGCTAGTGCCTGTGCTATCTCGCGCTCTCCAATGAATCTGTCATTGCGCACAATGTATTGCATATTATATTTCACGCCCCGGTTCATCTTATATCACACTTTTTGGTGCATAGTTTATACCATATACTATATCTAGTTTTCATTTTCAATCGTGCTCTCAGGACTATGTTCTATATAACACTGCGTCCACCTACCCTTTTCACGGGCATTACATTTTGCGATGGGGGGTGGAGGGTCAGGGGGTGTTTCTGCCAAGTGAGCCCAGAGTCACAGTCACAAACGTCCTTTTCTTCCTGAATAAAAGTGAGATTATGCTGCATACTTGTTCATATTTTAAGTAGTTTGCACAGACACACATTTTAAAAACAATAAAGTTCCTAATACCCACCTTCTCTGAACAGTTAGCTTGCTGCCCCATCCACCTCCTCCCTATCCTCTGTTGTCTGAATCCATGGACTAGCCTCCTCCCTCCTGCCATGCATGGTCTGATGTGCTGCTGCTGGAGCGGGTTATGCAAAATCTTTGTATACCCATCCCATTTTGCATGTCGTTTTATTAATTAGATTAATTAATTAATCATAATCATACTAATGGTTTCGAGTGATGTGGAAATAACTAATCAACCTTATTAATGACCGAAATACAGAAGGGATTTGCATCTGCATGGCCTAATTAATGACGTGAACTAAATTTCGTACGCATATTAATGATAGATAATTAGAACATTGCATGATATATGTCGCTTTGGTGATGAAATTGTGATTCGTGCTTTATTTAGTAAGTATAAACCGCATTGAGTGTTGCGTTTGGCTAGATAAATACACACACATATGGGTATTAGCGAGGGAATAACATTTAATTAGTCATTTCTATGTATTAATTACGTTTTTGTGTTTCTTTGCTTAAGTTGACTATTCTGGCCTATCAAATGATGGCTGCTTTTGGTGCCTAACCCAACTGCCGACACTGAACCAGGCTTGGGTGAAGTGCACCTGCGCTAAAAGATGAGCAACAATGGCCCTGTCTTGACCCCAGACAAGCTGTACTTATCAAGGCCACTGGGATAGGTGCCAGCGCTACAGACAAAAGGCTTTATTAAAGAACCGGAACCAGCAAGTATGCTGACAACATGGACTAAACCTTATGGGAACGGAGAGGTTAACCCCTGATCAGCCAATCAGAACAGTTTAAAACTCAATATTCTTACATTTTGCTATTGAAATTATTATAAAACCCATAGAATAGAGAGGTTGGAGGGTCGCTCCTTCGATTTCCTGATGATATGCTGACGAAGAGGACAGTGACACTGCAGGACAGCTGTTAGCCTGAATCTTTGACGGACTGAATTAATGCCCAAAATCCTGATGAACTTAACCTGCTAAATTGATGGGCATAGATTTGCGAGATTGCCAGATTTGACATAGAGGACGACTTTAGCCAGAATAGGTAAATATGAATGGCAACTTGATCAAATGAATGATTTAATCTGCAATATTAATATAAATTTGGATTTGAACATCTACAGAAATGAGTTGGGTTGTTTATTCATTGAAATGTGTTAATGAAAAGGTTAATTAGAGTATTAGAAATTAACTTAAATCTACAACTAACAGATCCATCCCGGTCATGAGGGGAATACCAAATGTAGAATCTAGGGCCTAATGAGTATAAGAAGGGTTTGTAGGTTTGTTGCTCATTAGGGTAAAGTGGTATCTTCCTCCCTCATTATCCAGCACTTGGAAGGATAATCGCCTCTTGTACGGACTGATGGTGAGTGTGTGTTGGGGTTATGGGCCCCACTAGCGAATGTATGGATAGTGTGCGTGTGTGAGATCTTTTGGTCCGCAACGGTAGGGAGGGATTTTGCACTCCGCGCTGGAGCACTGCCACTGCCCTCCATTTAGCATGATGTACCAGTCCACTCCTCCTGCCCTCCATTGCCCAATTCTATGGCCCATCATTGACCTCCTGATTAGCCTCTGTGCTTAGCTTGCTGCCCCTATTCTCCTTCCCCCTGCCCTCCGATGTCTTTGTGCATGCCCCTGCTCCATCCTTTTTGCCCACCATGTTCCATGGACCTGCCACTCCTATCTACTCTGAGTGTTCTGTTGAGCTGCCACTCCCCTCCCACCTGCCTAACATTGTCAGATGAATGTAACCTGTCCCTGCCACCTCCACCCTGCCTGTCCACATGCCATGCCCCTATCCCCTTCCTCCTGTCCTCCATGGTCCATTTTACTGCCACACCCTTCTGCCCTCCCTGGTCTGTTGTGCTGCAACTGCTCCTCCTGCCTGCCCGCGCGGTCTGTTGTGAGGCCCCTTCCCCTGAACTCTCTTGTCTGTGCCCAGGTCCTGACCCTCCCTTCTATCCTCCATGGTCCTTTGTGCATGCCCATGCACCCTCCTTCTTGCCCATCATAGCCATTGTGCTGCCACTAACCCTCCCGCTTGCCATGCATGGTCTTCTGTGCTGCCATGGCCCCTCCCACCTTCCCTGTGTGGTCAGCTAGCTGCCCCTGACCCCCTCCCACCTTCCCTCCATGGTCTCTGTGTATGCCATCATAGTCTCATTGTTGCTCTCCATGGTGTGTTTTGTTTCTAGTGCCCAACCTGCCTGACCTCCATGGTCATCTTGCTGCTCCTGCCTTGCCCCCTTACCCCCAGCCCTCTGTTTCCATGTGCAGACCCCTATTCCCTCCCTCCTGGCTTGTCTGTTCCATTGTAATGCCCCTGATCCGTCCCCCCTGCCCTTTATGGTCTGTTATGCTGCAGCTTTCTCTCCTGTCTGCCCATTATGGTCAGCTAGCTACCATTGCCTCTTTCCCCTCTGTTCTCTGTTGTCCATGTGCATGGTCCTGTCCCCTCCCCATTGCTTTCTATGGATTGTTGTGCTGCACTCCTGTCCCGCATGTGCTGTGTGGTGTATTGTGCTGCTGCAAACCCTGATGCCTGCCCTGTAGGGTCAGTTTGGTGCACCTCTCCATGTCCCTCCTGTCCTCTGTTATCCGAGTCCATGTCCCTACCCCAATTCCTCCTGCCTACCATGATCCAATATACCATACTTGTGAACATTTTGAACTTGGTAAGAGGGAGATTTTGAAAAAAAACTGGGGTATTGAATTTCCCCTTTGAGTTACATTGAAAAAGAGGAGATTGTAGACAGGAGAGAGATCAAATAAAGCCCATTTGATCTTAAAAACATTGGACGTTTCCTGGCTGAAACAGGTCTGTTGGCATGTATGGTTGTACTACCACTGCCTCTTCCTTCTGCCCACAATGGTGTATTATATTGCCACAGCCTCTCTTGCCAGTCCTGTATTGTTGGTTTGTTGCCCCTGCCCCCCTTTCCACTGCCCTCCATAGTCTGTTGTGCTGCCACTGCCCTTCCTGCCTGCCCAGTGTGGTCAAATTGTTGCATCTGCACTCTCCTACCTGCCTTCAATTTTCAGAGTCCATGCCCCTGGCCTCTGCCTCTCAACAGTATCCCAATGAACAACTAGATTGCTAACATTCTATATTTATTACAAAAGTGTGGAACGCCTGACCTCATCTTGATGTAATCAAAACTGTAATATTTCCTTTAGAAATTACATATATGAGAGGGTCTTATTTGCATCAAAATCATGGTTAGTGCTCTAAAAAATTAAAATGAGGACATATTTACTGAGTTTTCAAATAGCGACAAAGAACTTTTACATTATTTGTATTCTTTATGTTTTTTTATCCAGTTGACCACTTGATTAAATGTTGCACCTAGGGGAAAGGATGTGGTGTTACTTCCAGAGCTGCAGACTTTGCAACTGGGGAACCAGGTTGGAGTTTCTGCTTCAGCTCAACATTCTGTGATTCTGGTCAAATCACTTAATCTCCCCATGTCTACAACCAAAATGAATTTGGTCTTGTGTGATGTAACCAATGCTCATGTAAAGCACTTCAATACCTGACAAGTCTGCACTATATCAAACTGCAAATACTCAACAAATAAGTGTTTTGCACACTTCTGTCATTGGGCTACATGTGGGCTACATCTGGGTGATATTTGTGCTGCATTTGGGCTCTTTTGTCTCTGGTGGCCATCTTGGGAGATTTATTTGTTATGAAGTGTCCTAATTTCCTCATTTACTGCAGTCTCCTCAGTAGGAAATGCTTTCAGTTTTTTACTTTGATTCCATCAAGAAGGTATTCAGATATGTCACACATTTGCCATAAATTCTGAATGTTAGCACTCTAGTTGCTCATTAGATCACTGTAGTAAAGCTACTGCTCACCACGGAAGTCTGCTGCTGGTATTAAAAGTGCATGTTTCAGTCTGCATATCAGAAGGTTTTAATGAAATAGAAGAGGATTTGAGAAGTCACTCAAAATGTGCCCTAATTTTTCTTTCTTCAGCACTAATCATAATTTCTATGGCAAAATGAACCCCCTCATTGTGTTCCTTTTTAAATTAAATGTTTAAAGTGTTACCAGTTTTTTCCAATCAAGATGGCTTCAGGTGTGCCATACTTTTGTCATTAGTAAGACAGTAAGCGCTCTAGTTGTTCTTAAGAACACTCTGGGACATTTTGTCATTGGGCTATACTTGAGCTACATCTGGGTGATATTTGGGCTACATTTGGGCTCTTTTGTCTCTGGTGGCCATCATGGGAGATTTATTTGTTATGAAGTTTCCTAATTTCCTCATTTACTGCAGTCTCCTCAGTGGGAATACTTTCAGTTTTTTATTTTGATTCAATCAAGAAGGCATTCAGATGTGTCACACATTTGCCATACATTCTGAATGTTAGCACTCTAGTTGCTCATTAGATCACTGTAGTACAACTACTGCTCACCAGGGAAGTCTACTGCTGGTATTCAAAGTGCATGTTTCAGTCTGCAAGTCAGAATTTTTTTATGAAATAGAAGAGGATCTGAGAAGTCAAAATGTGCCCTAATTTTTCTTTCTGCAGAACTATTCATAATTTCTGTGGCAAAATGAACCCCCTCATTTTGTTCCTTTGTAAATTAAATGTTTTAAGTGTTACCACTTTATTCCAATCAAGATGGCTTCAGGTGTGCCATACTTTTGTCATAAGTAAGACTGTTAGCGCTCTAGTTGTTCGTTAGAACACTCTGGGACATTCTGTCATTGGGCTATACTTGGGCTACATCTGGGTGATATTTGGGCTACATTTGGGCTCTTTTGTCTCTGGTGGCCATCTTGGGAGATTTATTTGTTATGAAGTTTCCAAATTTCCTGCAGTCTCCTCAGTAGGAAATACTTTCAGTTGTTTACTTTGGTTCCATCAAGAAGGCATTCAGATGTGTCACACATTTGCTATAAATTCTGAATGTTAGCACTCTAGTTGCTCATTAGATCACTGTAGTAAAGCTACTGCTCACCAGGTAAGTCTGCTGCTGGTATTCAAAGTGAATGTTTCAGTCTGCATGTCAGAATTTTTTTATGAAATAGAAGAGGCTTTGAGAAGTCAAAATGTGCCCTAATTTTTCTTTCTACGGCACTAATCATAATTTCTATGGCAAAATGAACCCCCTCATTTTGTTCCTTTGTAAATTAAATGTTTTAAGTGTTACCACTTTATTCCAATCAAGATGGCTTCAGATGTGCCATACTTTTGTCATAAGTAAGACTGTTAGCGCTCTAGTTGTTCGTTAGAACACTCTGGGACATTCTGTCATTGGGCTATACTTGGGGTACATCTGGGTGATATTTGGGCTACATTTGGGCTCTTTTGTCTCTGGTGGCCATTTTGGGAAACTTATTTGTTATGATGTTTCCTAATTTCCTCATTTACTACAGTCTCCTCAGTTTTCTACTTTGATTTCATCAAGAAGGCATTCAGATGTGTCACACATTTGCCATAAATTCAGAATGTTAGCACTCTAGTTGCTTATTAGATCACTGTAGTAAAGCTACTGCTCACCAGGGAAGTCTGCTGCTGGTATTGAAAGTGCATGTTTCAGTCTGCATGTCAGAATTTTTTAATGAAATAGAAGAGGATTTGAGAAGTCACTCAAAATGTGCCCTATTTTTTCTTTCTGCAGCACTAATCATACTTTCTATGGCAAAATGAACCCCCTCATTTTGTTCCTTTTTAAATTAAATGTTTTAAGAGTTACCACTTTATGCCAATCAAGATGGCTTCAGGTGTGCTATACGTTTGTCATAAGTAGGACTGTTAGCGCTCTAGTTGTTCTTTAGAACATTCTGGGAAGCTGTAGTAGAACACAAAGGAATCAACTGACAGTCTCTGCCCTTGTTGGATGTACATGTTTTACTGAGAATGTCAGACTTCATTCTCACATGACTGAGAAAGATAATGTGAATTTACAGAAAATATGCTCTCAGTTTAGCTTATAGATCACCTTCCAAACCTCTGTGGGAAAAGCATGAGAAAATAGTTTTCTCTCAAACATGATTCATGATATCACAGCAGAAGGCTTTTTCACATGGTAAAATCACCTTAGAACACACCACAATTCCTAAAATGAGTATGGTACCATCAACAAATGATTTATAAATTAACTAAAGTCTTAAAACCTTCTATTAACTGCAATGCTTTTTAATGAGGTGCTATCATGTATATTGGTCCCAAGATGGCTGCCAACACTTTTTGGATGAAGTGCTGACAGCCAATCAGATCTCACGATGAGATGTGTGGTTAGGCTCCGCTCAGATATATATGTGATTTTACTTTTGATTTTCTCAGGAACTACTGAACGGATTTACACCATATATGCAAAAGGCACATGCCTGACCTGAGGACTACCTCTTTGCCAAATTTCAAGTAATTCTGTTCAGCCGTTCGGGCTGTACATTCGACTAAAGGTTCTATGGGAAAATGCATGGGGAAAACGCGTTTTGGGACCCCCTTTTTTCTCGGCCCTTGCTTGACGAATCACCCCGAGATTTTCAGGGTAGGAGCTGAGCGGAGCGCCCCATTAGTTTTGAAAATTTCACGAAGATAAGTCAACCGGCGCCAAAGTTATTCAAAATAGAATTTTCAGATTTCCTATGGGAACTCGGTCCTAACTATAACTATCTACTGGCGACTGCCAGTAGATAATATATATATATATTATCTACTGCCGGTCGCCAGTAGATAGTTATAGTTAGGACCGTGTTTCCATAGGAAATCCGCAACATTCTATTTGGAATAACTTTGGCGCCGATTGACGAATCCTCGCGAAATTTTCAAAATAGGTGGGGCGCTCCGCTCCGCTCCTTCCCTGAAAGTCTCGGGGGGATTCGTCGAACGGGGGCTGAGAAAAAAGGGGGGTCCCAAAATGCGTTTTCCCCATGCATTTTTCCATAGGACCTTTAGTCCAAGCTACAGCCCGAACGGCTGAACAGAATTACTTGAAATTTGGCAGAGAGGTAGTCCTCAGGTCAGGGATGTGCCTTTTGCAGGTCTGGTGCAAATCTGTTCAGTATTTCCTGAGAAAATAGCATTTAAATCAATATATATATCTATAAGCGCACACCGTGCGCGTACGGTAAAACTTACCGTACGCGCACGCTGCCATCCGCGAGCGCGATTCTGATTGGTTGTTAGATCTTAGTAAACATTCGAATCGGTCGAAACCAGGAAGTGTCGGCCGCCATTTTGTCTCTCGCAGTCTGAGGGGGTGAAAAGCAAAGGTGGAGAACGTGAAAAGGGGGCATGGTGGACAGTTCCTGACCCCCTAGCCTTTGTCAGGGGGTCCCAGAAGGACCCACAAGGACCCACAAGGGCCAAAATTTCCTTTAATTTTTTTGCGAAAAATCGCAGAGTACGCGTAGCGTGCGCGTAAGGTAGAAACGGAAAAATTCCGCGAACTGCATAACGTGGGTGCGGGAAGCGCAGCGCGCGCCCACAGTGCGCGCACGGTGAAAAACCTTAAAAAAAAACAAAAAAAAACCATAACTTAGCATTTAAAAAAACGTACAAATTCACTGAAAAAACCATAGGTTTCACACACGTTATAGTTAGGAATTAGCATTTAAAAAACCTTGCAAATTCACTTAAAAAACCATAGGTTTCACACATGTTATAGTTAGCTGGACATTTCACTCGTGAAAAACCATTGAAATTTCCCCGTTATAGTTAGTGCAGGCAACTATAACTCACGCGACCGCAATCCTCTGCTGATGACGTCAGATATTACATCACTGATGACATATGTGTCTTTCTGAAAAATAAATATTTGTAATATATGTATAGCTAAAGATTAATGGAAGAAGACATGGGTAAATAAGTGTCTAAATACAGTGATGTAATATCTGACGTCATCAGCAGAGGATTGCGGTCGCGTGAGTCATAGTTGCCTGCACTAACTATAACGGGGGAATTTCAATGGTTTTTCACGAGTGAAATGTCCAGCTAACTATAACATGTGTGAAACCTATGGTTTTTTAAGTGAATTTGCAAGGTTTTTTAAATGCTAATTCCTAACTATAACGTGTGTGAAACCTATGGTTTTTTCATTGAATATATATATATATATATATATATACACTCACACACACACATACGTGGTCAGAGAGTCAGCCGCACCTCACCAGCGGCATCATACATGGACAGCACAGGACCAGTGGGAGGCTTTTAATCCTTTATTAGGTGCAACAACACCAAACATGAGGAGGCCGATGCGTTCCGGCTTACGCCTTCAACTGGCTAACCCCAATTACTCCAACCAACATGATTTTAAAGCTGGCCTCCGTTCATTGCATTTCCTTCTTTTAAAAAAAACTAGACCGTTGTATGTGTTCATCCGTGACCCAGCATGGCCGCCATGAAGTTGCAAATGTTGGGCAGTACATGAATTCATAGCTTTAAAATGCCCTTTTCACATTAATCCAATCATAACTACATTTTATATGTTACAATCTCTTTAAAATATATATTTAAGAATGTAATAGATGCAAAACCTAATATGTGCAAATATGCTATGGTGCAATCTCTTAGAAGGAGTTGTTTGTAGCAATGTCATACAACAGTAAGAGAATGACCATGCTCCATATTCTCTTTATATTTACAGAGCTGTACACATTTAGCAATAAAGTACATACATTTTCGAGTATTCTAAACTGCAATTATTCATATGGGATTAGATTCAATCTAGCGACCTTTGTTATTACATCTCACAATTACTGATAAATACATTTAGTGTTTCTTCTTGTGCAAATATGCTAAAATGCAATATAAAACCCAAATAAATGGTCACATTTGCTTATCAATTTCATACTCAAAACTCCGTAAATATCAGGTTGGCAATTGCAAATTATCCATAAGGTGCAAGGAGGTCTATTCATGAAACGCATATTTTTTTCTCGTAGTGGTTTCTTCTCTAGCTAATCTTTTCACAGACTCCACTAGAACTCATGTGACCCAGATAGTATATTTAAAGGTACCCCAGGGTATTCTTACTTCCTTTGTTCAGAATTTATGTACTATATGGTCACTAATCACTTTCAAAGTATGGCATTTCATCATCTGTGTTCTCACAATTATCATGGCTGTTACTAAAACCAGTCATGATAGGGTAATGTACAATGCAAGGTTGTGTCATCAGTCAGGTAAAGTGCATCATATATATTTATCTATATTATACCCAGTGACGGTCACCACTGGGAAGTTACAGTTAGGATCATGCTTCCATAGAAAATGCATTTTATTTTTTTTGTGTTGCTAATAGCTTTCGCACCGTTTTACGAAACTCCTCGAAACTTTCCCAAAAAGTATTCTTTTTGGCATGTTTACGCATGGAAAGTTTTCAGGTTGATCCATCAAGCGGGGGCCGAGGAAAATTAGGGGGGTCCCAAAACCTGTTTTCTACATTAATTTTCCCATAGAAAATTTAGACATAACTACAGACAAAACCACTAAACGGATTGACACCAAATGTGGCAAAAAGCTAAATCTAGTTCCAGAAAGAGTGATTTTTGTGTTTCAGTGTAAATCAGTTCAGTCGTTTTTGAGCAATTAATGCTCGAACACTTTGTATATCTAGGGGCGCGGAGGATCTGTGGATCCCAACAGATCTCAAACTAAGATCTGATTGACTGTCACCACCTCAACCAGGAAGTGTTGGCAGCCGTTGAAGGCTTGTGACAAACTTTTGCCACAATTTTTCAGAGGAACTGTGAATCCACGGCAAAATAAAAAAAAAACAAGTGTGGTCTCCTGAGTTTGTTTTAAAGCCCTTGGGTGGGCCAGGTTCAGGAAGGAAACTAAAATGTATAGGTTGCCCCCCCTCCCCATGCTGAGTTCAAACCTGGGGGACCCCATCCCCCGCTGCCTGGTGCTACTTTATTAGTTAGGGTCATGCTGCTCTCCCTTCCTGGGCTGATTTCAGCCTTGGGGACCCCATTCCTGGGCCCAGGTGCATATGTAAAGAGCAGGGAGCATGTGACCCCTCTACCCGGGCCTTTGGGCTCCCTCCGCGGCCCACAACCATAGACTGATCTTTTGTTGACTGGGCCCCAGGGGATGTGGTCCCCTGGGCATAAACTGGCCTGGGAGTGGGGCAGCATGCCTCCTCCCCTGTGAATATTGCACCAGGCCCTGGGGGATGGGGTCCTTGGGGCCATAATTGGCCTGCGGAGGGGGCTAAGTACCCATCCCCCAAAAAATGCACCTGGGGATAGACTCCCTAGGGCCAACAGCAACCTAGGGAGGGGGTCACGCGCTCCCCCCAAAAATATACACCACGCCCCAGGATCTCTGGGCTAAAATCATCCCAGGATGGGGGTCTGCGTGCCCCCTCCCCTCCTCTTAATTTTAATTAGTGGCCCGGGGGGATGGGGTCCCCAGGTCCAATCAGGGGTCAGGGAGGGGAGTGTGGCCTCTTCCCCTTTATTTTTAAAACAGCTCTGGGGGTGGGGTCCCCAGAGCCCTACAAGACTCAGGGATGAGGTAGGAGCACCCCTCTCCCTAATTTTAATAGTGGCCTGGTGGATGAAGTACCCAGCGCCTAACAAGGCTCAGGGAAGGGAACCATGCAGCCCCACTCCCTTTCAATTTTAATAGTGGCCCTGGGGGATGGGTTCCTTAGGGCCTAAGGAAGCTCTGGGAGGGGGGACACGTGCCCCCCTCCCTTTTAATATATATACGGCTCTGGGGGGTGGGGTACCCAGTGCCATAAAAGGTTCAGGGGGCTCCTCCTCTTTTAAACAAAAAAGGCCCTGGGGTCCTCAGGGCCAGGTTATGTGTCCAGTGTAGGGTTGGCTGCCTTTGGGGAGTTAGCCACAGGGCTTGGCCGCAGGTCGTGAATTGTGGTCAACCACCCACTGTGCGGGTTGGCTGCATGCTGGAGATTGGCCCCTGTGGCCAACCCCCCGCCATGCACGACCAAAAACTCTGTGGACCGTGGGGTTGACTGAATGCGGGGGTTGGATTAACATATGGTAAATAAATATTACTTTATGTAAAAAAAAACTAGAAATTCACGGAAAAAAACAAAGATTGAAGTAACATTATAATTAGGTGAAATATTCCGTTTTAAACTCTAAAAACCACTGAAATTCACCAGTTATAGTTAAAGTTATCTCAAGTAGCTATAACTCATGCCCTAAATTAAGTATAACTAGTACCGTCTCCGTGCACTGCTAATTACCCTACATATTACTTCACTCATGACATCTTCTTTGATATCATTGATAATATCACTGTGCATGGGGGCGCGAGTTATAATTACCTTAGGGCAATTTATAGGGGCATGGAACTCTGAGGTGATGGGCAATATTCTTACAATGTATGGCTGGGGTACTTTTTCATTATAATACATGGCCACACCATAAACCACTTAAATTCTTCTCTCTCATATGAAAGAGATAGCAGAGCTGCAGACATGACAAATAAAAGCGGATTGTATTGTGGAAAATTAAACACAACAAAACAGGCACAAATCAAAATGTGTAGAAACATAAACAGAGATTCTGTCTTTCCAATAATGATGTCTAGTGCAAAAAACAAATAGCTCCTTTTCGCTGATCACTATTCATTTTAGAAAATCAGATCAGAAAAAGGGAAAGTCAGTTCTCATTTATGTTGTTTAAACTACAGCTGAAAATATGCTCCATGACCTGCCTTTCACCTTGACTGCTGGGTCTGGCAGGAGGCGTTACAATGTAACAATTTAACTCTAATAATTTATTACAGTTGAACAGCTATGTAATTTCCTTATTACAGGTGACTAGAGACATCACAACATATGTGTAATTTTTGGGATAAAGTACCCCTGCCATAGATTATAAGGATATTGCAAGTCACAGTGGAGTTCCATGATCATATAGAAAAATGAGGCTGTGTTCCTTTATAAGATTATGAAACTGCGAGGTGACTTGCAATATCCTTATCGGGTATGGCAGTGGGTACTTTATTCCTTATGATTAATGGTCACACCATCACATTTCACACAAACTTCTTACATCCTTGCTGTGTAGCTCTTTCATATGAAAGAAAGAGCATGTTTCTAAACATGAAGAATAAAAATAGAATCTGTAGTGCAAAATTAAAACACATCAAAAAACTGTTAGATAGTTGTTGTAAAAAGATATTAGAATCAGTTTAACGTCCTTTTTTTTAAAAAAAGGGTGCAGCTGAAACATGCAGAAAGATTCTAACTTTTCTATAATACATATACTTTTTGCTTGTCAATGTACAACTAGAAAAACAGAGAAGAAGAAATAAAAGCAACGTTATGGAACAACAGAGCTTTATTACATTCCGTGGCCTGCCATGCCTTTCCCCTAGCTGCTGGCTCTGGCAGCAGGCTTTGTGATATCAGAACTCAACTGTAATACCTTATTATAATAGGCGACTTGTGGTCACCTAGTTGCCTATTAAAACGAAATTACATCAGAACCAACTGTAATTAATTATTACAGTTGAGTTTTGACATCATATTTTTATAATAGGCGACTGGATGGTCACAAGTCACATATTGTAAAGACAGCAGAAGTGGGTTTTTGTACAGGGATTGCAGAGTCCCATGTATTATAAAGACAGTAGAGATAGGTTTTCATACAGGGATTGTGGAATCCCTTGTATTATATAGAAATTACAGACGGGCGTGTATACACGGATTGCAGGCTCCCATGCATTATATGTATAACAGCCACAGTATCCAGTGATGGGTCACTCCCAAGTAGTTGCTGACTGGGTGGGGTTTGGCCCTGCACTTTCACTCTATTCCTCTGATTCCACCCGGCCAGCAACTACCTGGGAGTGCCCTGTCCTTTGATAATAAATAGACTTCATTATTGAACACATTGAAAAATTCCAGGAATTACATCCAATTCTCTCACAAAACAATTCTGTGGCATATGCCCTGATATTTTTTTCAAGAACTTAATTAGTTTAATGTGTAAAATGGTTTGAGCACGTCCGTTCTTCCTTGCTCTTAACCACTAGGCTAAAACTCCTTCACATATTCACTAGGCAGTCACACACTAATTTTCTATGTGTGTTTACACGCGGTTGGGCTTGAACTTTTTATCACAATTTTGCTAATCCTCAGATCCCAGTATGTTTTGACTTTGCAATGTAGGGTTTGAATTTCCTCAGAAATACACTTAAACACTCAATCCCGCATAAACCCTTCTAGTACTACTGATCCCTATAAACCTAGGGAGAAAACTAAAGGCTTGATGGAATAGTAACTTTAAAAGTGAACTCTGTCATTTATATACCAGATGATCCTTTATAGTACAGAAAACTATTTCAAACTTATCAAAATTCACTTCATAATGTGAAAGGGATTGTTACATGTAGAGCGCCTGCTTTTGTTAAATTGTTGTTATTCTGAAGATTTTTTTATTGCTGGCATCGACGCTGCAATGTTTGTGCAGTACACTGTTATAGCCCCCAGGCATTTCCATTAATGAATTCGTGTAAATTAGCATTAAACTAAGTAAAATGTAATAATCTGCAATCTCCTCTTTAAAATGATCATGAAGCACCCATATCAAAGCTGTAACACAATCCCACTTTATAAACCTTTTTATGCACTCTCAAAGGGGGTGATCAAAGTAACCTGTACTGAAAGGTACAGGGAGGACCCTAATGTAACAAAATATATTTCTGCTCCAATAAATGTTTTAAATGCTCACTCAAGCCAGATTTTTTTGGCAGAGTATTCCATTAAAATAAGTTAAATGTCATTAGGAGCAGTCTGTTGCGCCACTTGTCACTCCCCTCCATCCAAACAAGATCAGGCTGAGTTCCTCCAGACATTTCAGCCCTAATTTGAACTAAGTGCGAGCCAGGGAGCTGCATTCATCACATCCTCAGGCCCGACAAGATGGCAGCAAATTACATACAAACATGCATTGTAAACATACACACGGGAAAGAGGAGCTATACGGATTTCAGCCGAGCACTGCTTTGGCGTAGCTCCCCCCTGCACATAACATGAATTAGGCTGCAGCAAGCAGATTTTGACGTAATTCTCACACAGCTACCGGCTCAATATTTTAATATAAGCCACACTCGACTGACCATAAAATGAAGAGAGTGGAGAGTGCACCGGGAGGCAGCCCACAGCCAGGGAAGGCCAGTCAGTCCCTATGGAGACGGATTAAGCAGGGAGGCATACCGTATTCTTTGTTGGCAGAAGGCTCGGCGGCATTCCGAGCTCTTCCTGGTTGCTAAATATAGCAATCCAGGTTCGTGTGGCAGTCTTCTGAGGGAAGGCAGGCATCTGACAGGGGCGAGCTTAAGCGTGCAGTGAGTGCATGGGTCGCGCGACGCTGCATAGCTTCCCTGCCGGCGCCCCTACCTTGGCGTACGAGTCATTTCTGGTGAACCACTTCAGGATCTCCATGTCCGCGTCAAACCCCTCGCCGCTTCCCCTAAACTGAGATCGCAGGCGCTGGATCTCCCAACTGCACGTGACAGAAGAGGGGGTTAAAATCCCACCCGTTCGCCGGCCGATGCGCGGACACCAGACCGGAGCCCCAGCATTGTGCCTCACCGCATCCACGCGCGCACATGCAGCACCGAACAGCAGCCAGCGCCTGTAGCTTGGCAACTGCAGCTCTTTAATAGGTAGCGTTTAAAAAAAAAAGATCCCGGTCCTCTTCCAGCTCTTCCATATTCGTGCGAGTACTTCACGACGCTATCACGGACACGGACTGAGCACTGCAGCCCTCGCGAACAATGCAGACATCCAGGAATATGTTATACAGAGACAACATGGATACTATTAGTCTGCACTCTCGAAACTAATGCAAAAACGCGTCCCTAAATGGACATGTTTCCAAGGCTCTCTGTACGGTACAAAGGTCCTCAAATGTTTGAAATAGACCTCCGACGCAGGATCTTTCATTAATAAATATAACAAGAATTAATGTAATTTCGGTACTAGTTTACCAATGTTTTGAATCTTAATTGGCTGCTGCGGGGGAGCGGCATTGTTACATCACTCTTCTGCTGCTTGGCGGCTCATTAAGCATAACATGGTAATGAAACTGTTTTTAATTGGATATTTTCCTGCAACACATCCTCCCAGCTCCTCGGTGGCCCTTGTTCCAGAGAAGAGAAATGTATAAAAGCAGGGAAGGGCACTCGAATACACACTGTCCAAGACAACGCGCCCTTACAAATATTGTACATGCATACAGAACTTGTAAAGCTTGAAAACACATTTGGCTGAGTCATTCATGGCAGTAACCAGTAAAGGGATTTGCCACTAAACACAGTACTCTTGATTAAAGTATTGTTGTATAAAATACTGTTGTTTATTTCTTATGTTTCTGCCAAAGATTGTTGCATATTGGCTAAATAATGTATTTTCACACAATAAATAAAACATACTTTTGTCTCCATCCTTGCAGTGAGTGGCAGGAACAGTGCCACATTACGGCTACTCTAGATAAATGCCTTACAACGTCAACAGATATAGCAACAAGAGGGCAGCAATCAAACAAATAGCTTGTTGTTAGAGGGAAGGCGGCACCTGTGTGATTTTGGAGGGTGCAAAGAGTTATCCCGCAACGGAGCTGCTGAAAGATGTAAGGCTTAAGAGCTTAAAACCAGTGCGCCAGCTTTAGTGTTGGTAGCGCCCGTAGCAACAGTCTTTGTAGGCACCCCCCTACAATGACCTCTTTGTTCACTGATTCCCTCACTACCACCCTCCAATGGTGCCCGTAAACTCGGCTTACCACCTCTCTCACATGTATTTATTTTATAGCGCTACTCATCCCATCGTAGACTGTCAGAGCCCTTTACATCACAAATATATTATACAGAGAGAATGAGCCAAACAAGTGTGTCAGTTAATTTATAGTCGATTTTATGTAAGACCATGAGGGCTATAAGGTGTATTTTATCCATAGTGGTAGGTATTACGGGTTAAGAGTGGTTGGTCTGCAGAAACGAAAAAGCAGAGAACGTTTTTATGACGAGCAGTAACCAAAATGCTGCGCTGAAATGTATGAAAAGGAGAGAGCATAAAAGCACAATGGGGCAGATTTACAAGCCCCTTACGCGACTTTTGCGTCACTTTAAAAGTGATGCAAAAGTGTCGCAAGGAGCTTGTAAATGAGCCCCAATATCTGCTAAGATATGATGTTGTTCTCTCCCCCAATGCTGGTGTACCTTAGGCTGTGTTTTGTAAATAAACACACAGTTGCACCATAGTGCAAGGGTGAAGGGTGTTTGTATGATCTCAAGCTCTGATTTAACACTGGAAGGACACCCTTCAAGCACAAAATTCTATGGGGGATATTCTCAAGAACGTGTGATAACTATTGCTATTGCAAAATTTGCTTAATGCAACTTTGCACATCGCAGTCTATCGCGGGAAAATAACGCTATGTTAACGTATTCTCAACTTGGCGGCATCATGCGATAGTCTCACAATAACGCGCAAAATGACCGTGTTAGAATCAACGCGACGCTGAAAAAATGCGTAACACCAACACGAAAAAGGTGCGATGTTCCAAATCGCGAAACAAAAATCCGCGATAACCAGCAACAGGCCTGCAATTCCCACGCCTCATGTGGGTAAATGAACTGTAAAAGCAGTGTAAAACAAATACAAAAACAAAAAAACTGCGTAGCACCATGGATGCACCCGGACCGAGTGAAGAGGACAAAGCGAAACCCACAAGCCCCACGGACGACCAGCAAGGAACCTCGGGGTCGGGGAAGGCCAAGGAGAGGAGGAAGAGGAAGACGCGGTTCAGTCTGCAGGAACACAGGATCATTGTCACGGAGGTGATAGAACACTACCAACAACTGTTCGTCACAACCAACGTGTCATTGGCAACAAAGACGCAAATATGGCACACTATCTTGGACCATGTGAATGCAGATGCAGCGTTGAGGAGGACAATGGAAGAGGTTTGTATGCATCAGCATTCTTCTCCAGACATGTGTTGTGTTTTATTTCACGGACATCGGATCATTCCAGTGGACACTCATGCTCCGATGCAGGTCGTGATAGGGCAAGTACAACGCTTCCCGGTTATCCCCCTCACGTTCCACCCACTGGGCAAGGCAACTATCCAACCTCAACTCTTGCAGGAATGGTAAATAGAAGTACATTTTTAGAAAACCCCTACAGTCACCCACAGTACACACCTTACAATGAAGCCCGGCGATTCAGCAATCCTGCATTACTGAGTTCCCCTTATTAATATAGTGCAACATCCAGGAGCTCAGCACCTCCCACTGCTGCCACTGCCTATGACCGCCACTAGTTACCATGGAAATCACACGAAGCTGCAGGGCGACAGCTTAGGCCTCCATATTGTACCTGTCTGACCAACCTCTTCCATACCTGTGGGATGAAGATTGCTCCACACCTCACCAGCCTGCAGCCCTCCCCGCCCACACCCGAAGTACCCAAATACACCACAGGCGGAGCCTAACCCATCCAAACCTGCCACATCTCCATAGGATTCATATGTGGTGTGAAAAGCGGACATCAGGCCGGTTTGTCCTGCTAATGCTGGCACTCCCAACGCCGCACCAAGAGAAAACCCAGTTTCGGCAGCTTCTTCCAAATGAATAAAGGCATCCTACAAAGTCCAAAGGCAATAACAACTAAGCAAAGTAGAACAGATAATCAACTTGCACGTTTTGTGGAAAGGACCATTTATTTAAAGGGAGGATGAAGAAGATGCACATGGAGATACCACTCAGTGCCACATAATTACACACCACATAATTACACTCTACTGAATGCAACATACACTTCACACAAGACCACTCAGCGCCACATAATTATATGCTACATAATTACACTGCACTCAATGCAACATACACTCCAAATAATACAGGTCAGTGCCACATAATTACACGCCACATAATTACACTCTACTGAATACAACATACACTCCCCATAATACCACTCAGTGTGACATAGTTACACGCCACATAATTACACTCTACTCAATGCAACAAATACACCCCACATACCAATCAGTACCACATAATTACACTCTACTCAATGCAACATAAATACACTCCACATATTACCACTCAGTGCCACATAATAACATGCCACATATTTACACTCTACTCAATGCAACATAAATAGACTCCACATAATACCACTGTGGCACATAATTAGACGCCACATAATTACACTCTACTCAATGCAGCATAAATGCACTCCACATAATACCACTCAGTGCCACATAATTACACGCCACATAATGGCGGTCGCGGGTCTCGGGCTTGGAACTTGCACATGCACGTGGTGGGCCCTCTTTGACACATGCCGGTCTCGGGAGGTGAGCGGTGTGGCCTGGTTGTGCTGGGGCGGCCAAGACGGGTTTGGGGACCTGCGGCCTGGGTTGCAACAGGCACACATGGTAGCAGGCACCGCCGCTCACGGTGTGGGCCTCGTGGCAGGCTGGGAGGTGCCGCCCTGGCAGACACGTTGGCCATTCCAGAAGAGAACCACGCCGTGAGCTACGGGCTTTTTATTCACACCCCTACGCTGGCCTGGAGTACGCCGGGCCAGCCCACTACGCTTACGCTCACGAGGGGGGCGTAATGAGCTACTTTCTGCGCTCTTCCCCACTGCCTGGGGTAACATGGTTGCGTCCACTGTTCACTACACTCCAAACACCAGCAGTATATGTTGACATGGGCATGTCTGTGGTCTGCATACTGCCGTCTGGCCAGCACATCCACGCCACACTTGGCATTGTGTACATTCTAATTCATTGGTCACTTGCCTCCTTTGCACATGCAGGGTTCCCACCTTTCCCAACATTCTGCTATTGTGTGGCTGGGGTGCCATGCCATTGATGGCTCGTGTACATGGCTTGCCCAGGTCACCACAGTAAGTTGTGCTGTTGTGTCTGGTAGGCAGGCATGTTGTTTGGCATGTTGTGTGTGAGTTTGTAACGTGTGCATTCCCAGAGTTGTGAGTAGCATGATTGTGGAGTTGAGGTGTGTGGTGTGTTCATTTGGTACTTATCAACGAGCACTGCATTCCCATAGGTGCCATCCTGGAAGTGCTGGTTGATGAGGGACTGTCGGCAGATGAAGGAATCATGCACACTGCCTGGGTAGTTGGCGACGACATTGGTGAAGAGTCCACGGTGGTCCACTATTGCCTGCACGTTGATGGAGTGCGTGTGCTTCCTGTTGCGGTAATTGTGTGCTGTGGTGGCAGGGGGCACGAGGAGTACATGTGTGCAGTCGATTGCCCCCAACCCATGCGGGAATCCAGCTATGGTGTAGAAGCCTTGCTTGGTTTCCAGCTGTTCCTGCGCAGTGTGTGGGAAGTGAAGGTACTGGGGTACCAAGCTGATGATGGCATCCAAGACAGGTGTGAGGAACTTGGATAGGGCTGGCTGTGAGACCAGCCGCGGTCGGTAGTAGGAGTAACTGCAGGGCGGTGACGTGGGGAGGGGGAGGGGCAGGGTAGGGGGTAGTAAACTATGGATTCCAGAGGTTTACAGGTAAGTTAACATATAAATTAATAAAATGAATTTCGTTGCGTGCACAGCATCGCATTTGGGGATGCAGTGCACGCAACGAAATTCGTTTTATTAATTTATATGTTAGCTTTCCTGTAAACCTCCGGAACCCATAGTTTACTACCCCCCACCCTGCCCCTCCCTCTACCCACGTCACTGCCCTGCAGTTACTCCTACTACCGACTGCGGCTGTGTGAGACTCCTCCGACTCTGGCAGTTGTTGTTTGGAAGGTCCCAGGGGCCAACATGTGCAGCACAGCCAGCAGCTTTGTCAGCGGAGGGATGTTGCTTGACCGCTGTGTTGGTACCGTCAGCCTGTGGGCAACGATGGTCAGGATGCGTAGGATGGTTGTCCTTTTGAGCCTGTAGTGGGCAATGACATCCTCTGGTGTTAAGTCTATGAGGCTAGTGCGTTTTCTGAGGGTCCGCTGTCTTTGTCTGCACTGCCTCTGTGATGTTCCGGGGGTGGGCTCCTGGGGGTGGTGGTGGGTGTTGTGGGACTCTTAGGGCACCGAGCTGCATGATGAGTGGCTACATAGCTTCTGTAGTTCTTCAGGTGTGGCTCTGGGCTGGGCTCCCTTTATGGGGCAGGGTGTCATCCGACTTAAAACCAGGTCGGAGCAGGTGTTAAATCCCTGCAGCTAACGCGCCTTATCGCATGTTTTTTAAACTTATCGCCGATCTGGCTGGTCATTGAGTATGTTGCAAAGTGGCACTGCCACGGCTTTTTGCACGGGAACGCCTACTCTGCTTCTCATTAGCGTTAGTTGCCGGTGTCATCTGTGGTGGTGTTTTTTGCAGCTGCTATCGCCGGAAAACTGGTGTTATCGACTGTTAGCACCAGCTTGTGAATACTACGATGAATTTATTGCCACTTTGGCTGCGATAAAGTGCCGCTAACTCGGCAATAGGTCCTTGAGAATATGCCCCGCTGTTTTGACAAAGTTTAACAGTTTACCACTTTGTATGTGTGCTGTACGGTGCAACACACATGCAAAGGTGAAGAAGTATGGAGAAAAGAAATCCATTCTCCAACTTAATGCCTGCCTTAACTAGGTTACATTTTGTCTGCTAATCTGCATTGCTATCTTAGATTGTGTCACCTAAGCTACTAAATACAGCCAAGGTAACAAACATGTGAAACATAAAAGAATACTGTTGTACTTGGCCTGGCAGGTTCACCCCTGAACTTTTTTTGCCTTAAGCTCTGACATAGTGGTAGTGATTTTTGGCCTCTGCGCACTTTAGCACTGTGGCCCAGTGTAAAGTGCGTGTGCTCTCTGAGTGCGTGTGGTGAGATTGGCCTGCCCTCTCATAGGAATGCATGGGGGATATGTGTGTCCATGGTAATTCCTTATGTGAGTGGAGTGCAGAGTCGAATTTAGTATGTGCGAACTCGTGAGAATAAATGCTGTGCAATGATGTGCGCAGATTTATGGTGACTAGTGGAGAAGTGACACTTCTAGAAGTTGGCCTTTCAGCGTACTGTGTGTCTGCCTGCCTGATGTGGAGTGCATGTCTGGCTTGTGATTGACAGGAGCTGAGAGGGCTGGGGAATTCCAGGAGCCAGGGTGAGTCTGCCCGGTGGTGAATGGAGAGATCTGCATGTAGATGGGAGGGAGGAGTTGCACCTGGGACCTGAATAGGACTGTGCCTTCCCTCCACAATGCTGGCTCCGCCCCCTGCGGTGCGTCCGAGCACTTAGCCCCCACCTGACAATGGAGAGAGGAGCTGAGCACAACAAAGTGCTCCAAAGCTCCCACAAACCAGTTGCATCTGGTTTTCCCCCCAGCCCTGTGCTTTGTCACAAAGGAAATAGTGGTATAAATATAGGGACTGTGACCCCATGAAGATGTTCTCTTTTGGATCCTGACAGAGGGGGGCTTGCTGCTGGTGGGGCCCAGGAGGGACCGCCATGGGGGCTGCCTCCCTTTTGGAGGGTCCTTTGTGCTGGCCCCTGGGCCCTACATCGCCCCCCTGATGCCTCCAGGACTTCTTGGACCATTTTGGTTGCTTTTTCTTTGCCAAGGCTTGTTACAGCCTGCCAAGCGCCCTGGGAGCGCTTTTTGAGCTTTTCCTAGGAAAGGGAGAGCCTGGGGGCCGAGCAGCGCGGCGCTGCAGCCCTGGCTGAGGGAATCCCCATCGTAGGGATTCCCCCCCTCCTCGTGAGCCTTGCGGGTGCCCACCCCGCTTATTTCGCTTTAATTATATGCAGGTGCCCACACTGCATCTTTGCTTGCCAATGTAATTGATTAGCGGGAGCCCACCCCGCATGGCCGCCTATTTTTATATTTTAAATAGCAGGAGCCCATCCTGCTTTATATTCTAAATTCGGAGGGAGCCTACCCCTCATTGTGCCTTTTTTGATTTATAAACTAAGCAGGAGCCCACCCCGCGTTTCACCGCCGCCGGCCCGATCGAAACCAGGAAGTCAGGCATCCCTGCCCGTGACATGGGCGGGGCCTGTGAAGCGGCCGGGAGAGGCCGGTGTGGCTCGTTGATGCGGGGCTCCCATGAGGAGGGGAGAGCCCCGCAGTAGCGGTCGAAGTCCTGAGAACTCCCGGGTCCCAGGAGGGGGCCCTGGTGAAGTGGAGAGGTGGGGTCTGATTCTGCAGGGCTCCCGTATGCTGCAGAGAAGAGAGGAAACGGAGTCTCTGCACAGCAGCCCGGTGAGTGGGGCTGCATGCTGGCACTAGCGAGTGCCTGTCCTGAGCAGTTCCGCCGTTGCGGGCCACTCCATCGGGGGCATATTTTATTTTAAGCGCCAGTGCGCTGCCACGTCTTGGGCATTTTGTGTATGTCACTTCAGAGTCCCCGAGCGGGACTCCAACGTGCACCGTGTGGGTGCTCGCCAATGCCCGCACTTCCTTCCGAGCAGCCCCGCCTGGCAGAGGGCCGCTCCAACGACGGGCTATTTGTTTAAAGGGCCCCAGTGGGGGTCCCGAGGGCCAGTGGTGCCTGTACTTCCCCGTGAGAGCCCATGCCTCATTTTCATATTTACCGCTGCCCCGCTTGCAGAGGGTAGCTGCCACGTGTTGGGGGTATGATTGTTTTAGAGCCACCTGTGGCTCCAGCTTTTGCGCATATTTGCCAGAGAGCACAGTTGTGCCAGGGCCAGTTTCTGATCCACAGCTGCCCCACCAGACAGAGGGCAGCTTCAACGTTTTGCGCACCTTAGCGCAAGAGGCACAGTGAGTGTCCAGCCTTTTATTGTTGTTCACAGCTCCCCAGCAAGTAGTGGGCAGCTGCATCGTTTGGGCTGCAATTCTTTGGGGGCATGTTGTTGAGTTAGGAGTGAGATGCTCTCCTTTGCCCCATACTTTCCCAGCTGCCCAGCAAGTAGTGGGCAGCTGCAACGTTTAGGTTTGCGCAGTGGCGCACCCTTGACTTTCGCTGCTTAGGCAGCACGCCCTGACTTTCGGGACACAGGTAGGGGTGGGCGGAATTTGCGGAATTAACCTTCGCAAATTATCGCGAGAATGTTTAAAATTATCGCAAACAAGCAGAAATATCGCGAAGATGCGGAAGTTTTTTTCCGGCATGTTCGCGCGATTTTCTGCATGGTTGCGGGTCGCCAACTTACCCATGTGGCTGCTTGCGGGCGCGGCCATCTTGTTTTGAGTTGTTCTCGCGGTGCATGATCGCGAGAAGAAAGACGTGATCGCGCGACGCATGACGTCACTGCGGGCGCGAACTGTCGCGAGACAGCGCAAATGGCTAAAAACAATACAACATCTCATGGAGAACGCGACCGGATCAAGAAAACTTGTCGGCGAACGCAGGGAATCAGGTAAGGCGATCGCGCGCGCGCGAGAATGTATCATTTTACAGCGCGAGCAAGAAACAAATTATCGCCAAGCTGCGGAAACCGGAATTTTTGACATCTTCGCGCTCTCCGCGGAACGCAAAAATGTCAAATTATCGCAATTTCCGCGAACGGAACGAAATTTTTGCCCAGGCCTAGACACAGGGCACTTGAGCCCCCTTTTTGAGATGGCCAGTTGGCCAGGGGGACTGTGAGGGTTGTAGGGCGCCAGGCCCTAATGTGAGTGTGGTGCTAGGAAATGTGATTCATGTAGAATGATTTACGCACCCTGTGTTGATACCTCTAAATGTGTTTTATGATTATGAGGTTGGTTCACATGTTATGGTTTATGCTAGTGAGATTTATTTACTAATGTAGTTATACTTAGGAGGTCAGGGTCTAATGCGTTTAGACTTGTGAGGTGATTGCCTAAGTACAGTGATTACAAGTAGTTACTGGTTGCGTTCTATGTTTATAATAAGTTCTACATTTACTAAGTACACTTTGTGATGGTACTGACGGTGGTCCAGTTGACCCTGTCAGGTGTATATAAACGCTTGTAAATATGACCTAGTGCCAGGTGGCACCATGTATAATATGTGCTTACTACTCTAATGTGTTATGATAATACAAAGGCTATTTTTATATATAACCTTGTGTGGAGTTCCTTTTGTGGTGTGCCTGGGATGTTGTTGCTGTGTGCGTGCGCAAATGCTTTACACATTGCCTCCGGGATAAGCCTGATTGCTTGTGCCAAGCTACCAAGGGGGTGAGCAGGAGTTATCTTTGGCATGTACCTTCCTTGCCCTGACTAGAGTGGTGGTCTCTGCCTGGCTTTGGCGCACGCCTTAACCAACCAGAGATCCCATTTCTAACAAATACCAAAAAACAACAGCAGCAGCATCAGATAAACATTGTATACTCACTCGGCTGGAGCATTGTCTGCGAGGGAAGAGTGGAGGCAGAGAACCAGGGAGGAAAATGGGGGCGTGGGGTGCAGCAGGGCCTCCCCCACTGTGCATGAGGGTTACAATGGGGTCAAGATAGAAGGGGGTCCCAGGATATCCAGAGTCCAGCCCAAGGGGGATGCCTCACGTCCTCCCAAAGGCTAAGTATGTCTCACTTACGTAAAGTAGTGCATAGTGCTATGTTGTGCTACTTTAGGACTACTGTCCAATGCAATTCAGGATTTGCACTGAAAAGTAAGCCCATAAACAAAACTTTGCGCTAGGTCTGCTCACCGCTGGATTGGTAACTGAAACCATCCCTGGCAATCAGCTTGACCGGCCCTGGGGGTGGGGTGTATAGGGGGGGAGCGAGTGGGAAGCTCCACTCCCACTGCCGATTTTGTTACAGGCGGGTCATATTGCAGCACTGCTGTAAAACTGGCCACCTGTAACAAAACTGGCCACCAGAGGTCCAAAACCAGCCCCCGCCCACCAGCCCACCGGGTAAACGCCTGGTGCTCTCTATGGCCAGTCCAGTCCCAGGTCTGCTTCATTTTTGTGATGTAAAACATAAGCATAAAACAATTATTGGGGTTTCATATCAATAAAATTGCATTGCTACCCAAAGGAATCTTTTTGACCAACCCTAGAATAATGAAAGATTGAGGGGGAAATAATACGTTATTAAATCTATAGGGCTTATTTACAAGCGCGTTGCGCCACTTTTGCGTCATTTTTAATTTGGGAAAAGTGATGTACGGGTGGCGCAAGGGGCTTGTAAATAAGCCCCTATGCGTTTTAATTTACATCCAGCATTCATAGCTCAAAGTGCTATATAAAGATTGCTATGTATGAACTCAAAATAACGAAAGGATCTCTGTGACAAAAGCAACAACCCACTGAGATATCAGCATAACCTACTAATCTGTCATCTGCATATCACATGTTGTGCTTTGCAGCAGGAACCCTTACCCTGTATGCTACTATATCATGAGACAAAACTTTGACTAGATAAATCACAGATCTTTCTCTCAAGCGTATGAACCACCATAGTTATCATGCACTTCTCATATACCCTGAAAAATGCAGAACACATTAAGATTTCTGCAGCCTGCTTTTATCTCAGCTCAGCTTGTCCTTGACCATGGAACTCAGTGCAACAGCACTAGTCACACCACTCTAAAGCCAGCCCTGCTTAAAAGCTTATATGAGTGACAGCATTATAGGCGTCCTTTAACTGGCTACCAAACAATAGGTCAGTGTGAAATGTGCTTTATATCGACAAAAAGTGACACTGCATACAGGCAGAGTTGGCTTATCCAGCAGCACAAACCCCTCACTCAGTAGCAGCGTGCATGACACATAAACACCATGTCGACTTGGCAAGCACACCCACTCACCAGGCCCCAACCTAACCTTTTCTTACATGTCAGGCACCCCTCAGGTAGGCCCAAGGTACCCCCATGGGTAGGGTGCCGTCTATGTAAAAGTCGGGCCATGTGCTGCTGTTTTACACGTCCTAAAAGGGAAATACTGCCAATTTCACTTTTCACTTTTGAAAGGCTACCTGTTCCATAGGCTAACATGGGAGGTGTTTTGTAGCATCTTACAAGTATAACATTCCAGTTGAACCAGAAGAAGAAATGGGGATTAGGCTCTGTGAACTCAGAATTTAATCTATTTAGGGAGATGTTTTTTAAATCCTGTGATTGAAAATGCCACTTTTAAAAAGTACCAACCAAACGAAGGGGTTGGGCTCATTAAAGCCAGTAAGGCTGAGCCATCAAAACAGTAACTATCACCAACTATGCCAAAACTGATAACTCCTTTAGAGTTAAATTCAATTTGTGGCCTCTTTAACCACTAAAGAGGGTCACCATTTATTCAAAATTTTGATAAAAACATTATTTTCAAAACATTGTAGGTGCACAACTGATGGTCAATGCGTTTTGAACCCACTGCATCACCTTTTCAAGGTTTGTCCCAAGGAAAAAGAACTGATATCTACTCTCATGTCGTTTAAGTTTATTAGCACCTCTGTGCAAAAGTTGACTTGAATCGGGTAATAGGGTCAGACAACCCTCTTCTACAAAGCGATCACCAATTGAATGACGGCCCATCACAGATGATCGAAGAACAATTTTGTTTGTGTTCTTCATGGCCATCCACAGCATCTCATTGCGGTACAATTGGAAGTGCACCGCAACAAGATGCTGTTCACGGTAAAGAGGACAAAAATTGAATTCAACTCTAAAGCAGTAGTCAGTTTTGGCATAGTTGGTGTTGGTTACATTTAGAAAGTAGGCATTTTCTTATTTAAACATTCTGGTGTTTGGGTAGCGACTGTCTGGTTTTGGAGTGACAGGAGCTGGGGATGTGCATTCACAGTAGACAGCCACAAGGGGGTTGAGGTGTGTCCTGCCATTCCTGGGTGACTTATAGCTGGGCTGAATAGACCTTAGCTGCAGTGGCGTAGCTAGGCCTAAGGTTGCTGAATCTAGAAGCGGGGGTGCTTTGCGATTCCTGCGGCTGCCAACCCGCAACCGCTGCAGGTAAGAGCGGGGGTGGGGGCCGTCACCACCCCCAAAGCTCAGACCCCCACACTCCCTTCTTCCTACGCCAATGCTTGGCTGCATTTAGAGTGGTGAGAGGAGTTGTTTCACTTGCACCTGAATAGGCTGTGTCTCCTTTGTACAATGCTGTCTCTACCTCCTGTGGTTATGCTGCACCAGAGAGGACAGAACTAGTTTGGACTGGGCTCAGAGACCCTTGCCTCAAAGAGAACATGGGGTATACGTATTGGGCCTCAAACTCCAGAGAATCAGATGACTTCTGGACTCAAGAGGAACCTCTGCCAAGGAGAAGAGAGCTGGTGAGCAGTAAGGATGATTACTGCCCCTTTGTTGTGTGTGCTTTGCTGGGTTGACCTGCAGTTGCTGCTTCTGCCAAGGAGAGGACAAAGACTAGAAATTTGCTGTGAACCTGCTGGAAGAAGAGTCTCCAAGGGCCTGTGTGTGATGGCCTTCTGTTTTGAAGTCTCAGGGACACAAAAACTTCACCTGCAACCCACTGACCAGCACCTGGACTCTTCTATGGACTCCTGTATTCAAAAGGGTGCCATTTCCGGTTCCTGAGCCTTGAGAATTGTGTGTTTTGTGCTGCAAGAAAAACAACTCCAACGCCATCAGCGACGCCCCCAGTGATGCCGAAACCTGCACAGAGGCCGTGGGCATCGTTTGTGGAGTGCACAAGGCACGACCCCACCTATACCACAGCACCGACGCCCTGCAATGCCTGCTAATGCATGCAGTTATTGGCCTTCCCGATGCCAGTGCTCGCACTGATGCTGTTGCTACCAGCACCTGCATCCCGTTACGGCAGAATCAATAACCGATGAGGGTGACTCCATAAACTCTTGGGCATCGCATCGCATCATCTCACCAGAACCAAAGCCTCACCTCCAACTCTGCCTAAAACCCCCTGTCCTGGACTGGATGCTTCGCCTCCTCACAGACTCGATGCCTCACCTCCCCCGCGAAAACCTGGAACCGGCTATACCTCGGCACCAACTCCTCACATCCACAATGCTGTGCATCATCTGTTGACTTTGTTTCCAAAATACTGTAGTTCGGGGGGTCCGTGTGAGTTCATGGCCGGCCCGTTCACCTTTGCGGAGAGTGTCGTATTTTGGATTTGTGTCTGTCACAAAATCATAATAGACCCAGGAGGAGCTATTTTGTTTCTAAAGTGCTATTTTTGGAGTAACTACTCTAAGAATCATATTCTTGATACAATTATGTGGATTTTTGTTGTTTTGGTCTTGTTTGGTTAAGCTAAGGATACTTTATTTTTCTAAACTAGTGTGGTGTCCATTTGTGGTTTTTTCAGTTACTGTTTGTTTCAGTACAAATACTTCACACATTGCCTTTGGGATTAACCTGTCTGTTCATGCCAAGCTACCAAGGGGGTGAGCAGGGATCATCTAAAGTGTGTAATCCCCTTATCCTGACTAGAAGCAAGGGTCCCTACTTGGACAAAGGTGCATACCTCTCCCAACTAGAGACCTCCATTTCTAACAATGGATAGGAAAAAACATTTGATGCCATTCCCTATGTGGTCAATAACTTCAGTGTGCTTTCTTTGCTCGCTCCCTAACTGAAAAAAGCACTGGCAAAGTTAATAGGCCACACCTCTGCATGCAACATTTTGTATGCCAATGACTGTTTTTTTAAATGTTTTTCTGAAACTTTATAATATTATTCTCTATCTGGCACAGACCACATGTATATAACCACAGATTCCTCACTTTTTGAATAGTCCCCCAGAGATCAGATGGGATCCTATAAAAGGTGGTACCTATATATGCCCATGCACATCACATCCAGTGCGGAACAACATTGGCCTGGAGCATAGGTGTACTGCTGAATATTCTCCAGATCTAGTCTGACATATGGGGGAGAACTTTGGTTGTATTTGCTACTGCTCCCCCTCCTGCTGCCTAGCTCCTCGTGACTGGGACTGTTCAAGTTCCCATAGTCGGTAGACCAGTTCCACTGTCCGGAGGTCCACCTGTTTGGGCTTCTAATTCAATTCATTCTCAGTTGGGTTAATTCAATTGGATTTTAATTTGTTTACTGGCCCTTTATTTTCTGGGTTTGTCTTGGGTTATATGTCCTTGCTTGGTTGCCCATTCCCGCTGTTTACTCATGCTCCTATTGCTGTTCCTGTTCCCTGCGCTCCCAACTCCCTGACAGCCCCTTCGACTTACCAGGGCTACTTATGGAGGCTGCTGTGTGGCTGCGCCACTGGCACGCCAAAGGCACGCTCGTCTGCACCCTCTGCACCTGAACCGCACCCAGCGCAAAGACCCAAGGCCCTTTGTTTACCCACCAATAAACTGCCAAGGAGCTCCTGGACCTGGACGCCCACACCAAAACAGATGCTATACCTCTTCACCAAGATCAACAAAGGACCCTCCACTTGCCAACACGGCTGCTTCCCTTGCATCACAGCCCACGTTGGATCCTGAGGTGCTAGCGCCCAGACCACAAACAACCCGGAACTGGTCCAGTGCATACTGCTCAACGCTCGCTCCCTCTGAAAACACCCCACAGAAATCTGGGACACCATCACCACCCTCTCAGCGGACATTGCCACTGCCACGCCTGATGGCTACAAGATGATACACCGAGATCACATCAACAAACCAGGAAAATGATTGGATTCACCATCACCAACGACGACCCCATGCCTGTCATGAAACATCTCAACTTCCAACTACAGACCAACGCTAGGACTACGATAAGAGGCACCCTCACCTACAGACTCTCGGGACCCGACCAACTTTCTGTGAAGCCATCTCGAACCTCATCATCACCCCAGCCATCGACTCCCACCACTATGTCTTACTCAGCGACATCAATTTCCACGTCAACGACCCCTGTGTCGCCAACTCCATCACCCTCCTGGAGAACTTGAACAACATTGGCCTCACCCAATTGGTCACCAAACCCACACAGACAGCCAGACACACACTGGACTCTCTTGTCACTAACAGTGACAGAATCAAATTCTGCCCTGTCACAGAACTCACCTGGACCGACCACGCCAGCATTCACTTTACCATCTTCGAATCTTAGCACACCATCAACAGGCATCACAGCTCTTCCCAGTGCAGATGGGGCAGGGTAACTGAAACTCAGTGGATACAGGCCATCAGCGCTATCCATTCCAAAGCCTCAGACCTTTATCAGGTTGTCTAAAATGTCTCTGCCTGGATCACGAAAAGCGCCAACAGAACAAAACTAAGCCTGGGTGGAGTTCCCTGAGTTCCGCGTAACAAAAAGACTCCAGCAAGGTACGTGGTGCACAGCTAGCCACAGAGTGGGTTAAGTCGTGACATTCGCACTGATTTTTAGTGCCGGGTGTTTATTCTGCGCAGTATAATCAGCGCGAACGGCATCCTGCAAAGTGCAAGAGGGAGCTGCTTCCCACTGCTGCTCGAGTAGAGGTTTTACTCGAGCGGTAGTTTCCTAAACGCAAACAGAATGTTTCTCAATGCGAGCGGTAGCGACCATCCGCGACTGCCTGCATTGAGAAATCTCGCTGGGAAGTGGTCTAGAGTTGGATTTTCCACGCTCGCAATAATTCCAGCATGTAATTCGTATCCACTTCTTTATTGTTCTTTTTCACCAAATCGTCTGTACTTAGCCAACACATTTTTCGTTTGCAGTTATCATGACTTCTTCAGGGCTCTTATGTCTATGTGGCAAAATTGCTATCAGTCCGGTAATAATTCCAACGTGTTGGTGAACACGAGTGAGGAAAACACTTTTTTTTTGGAACTCTGCAAGCTCTGAGTGAGGAGTGCGAACGACTCTGCAAACTCTGCGAATGGAGCAGAGTTCACCTCCCAGCCTTAAACAAAAACTCAAAACAAGACAGATGGTAAAGCTCAGCACTCAGAACCACCAAGCGCTACTGCTGCTGACTCGAGAAGCGATGGAATGCCACTAAAAACCCCTCTGACAGAGCCGCTCACAAAGCAGCCCTCAGCAACTACCACCTATGCATCAAGGAAGCCAAGAAAGCAGCTTTTACTGCCAGCATTGATACTGCGGTCAACCACATGAAGGAACTCTTCAAAATAGTTAAGGAATTCTCCAACCCGACAGCCACAGAGAACACCATCTATCCCTCCCAAGAACTCTGCAACACCCTCCAAAACTACTTCCAAAGGAAGATTGCCACCATTTACAACAACTTCAACCTCCAACCCATCACCCATCACCCTCCACCTCTACAATATCAACCAACCAACAAACTATTTTTTCTACTGATGGGTGGTCTTCACTAGGGTAGTGGCATCCTAAGGATAAGTTCACAATATATTTGGAAAACAATCACCAATTAAATGTGGTGTCTAAGAGTGGAGAGCACCACCTCTCTCTCCAAAATGTTGCCTAGACCAACTAGACAATATTATTGTACTCCCCAGCACACACTTGTGACAATCAATTGACAGATAATTCCAGCATGTAATTCGTATCCACTTCTTTATTGTTCATCTTTACCTAATCTTCTGTACTTAGCCAACACATCTTTCGTTCGCAGTTATCGCGACTTCTTCAGGGCTCTTATGTCTATGTGATTAAATAGCTATCAATCTGGTAATAATTCCAACCTGGGTGCGAAAATTCTTCTCAAGTGTCTGTAATCGTGTATATATATATATATAGTCCCCAAACTCATATCATAAATCCAATTTCGTCAACATCACTTGCTTAAACCTCAGACGGTCTCTTATTCAGACCATTCTCTCCCGAGACACATGTATACTAAATGGCCTTCATCAAGGTCATCATATGTTGGTATTATCTGTGACCCGAGCCCCCACTGTATTCTGTTCAGCTTTATGTATTACCTTAATGTGACACCGTCCCACCACTTGGACACCTAGCTCTCTTTGAACCTTTCCAGCTGTACAAATTTTGCCCTGAGAACCTCCTGTCTCTGTGGGTTTCCCCTGCTGCTTCCAGTATTGTCTGTGTGTCCCCTGATTATGTTATTGACTACATCCTCTGTCTCTTTATTCCTTTCACCCAGGTCACTATTCAATAAAGTCATGGTGTCCCCTGGAAAACCCTGATACAAACAATTCTTTAAACTGATGGGTGGTCTTCACTAGGGTAGTGGCGCCCTAAGGGGAAGTTCACAATATATTTGGAAAACAATTACCAATTAAATGTGGTGCCTAAAGGTGGAGAGCACCACCTCTCTCCCTAAAACGTGGCCTAGACCGACTAGACAATATTATTGTTTTCCCCAGCACACGCTTGTGACAATCAATTGACAGAAAAATTCCAGCATGTAATTCGTATCCAATTCTTTATTGTTCTTCTTCACCAAATCTTCCGTACTAAGCCAACACGTGTATCGTCGCAGTTATCGCGACTTCTTCTGGGCTCTTATGTATATGTGGTGAAATAGTTATCAGTCTGGTAATAATTCCAACACAGATGGGAAAATTCCTCAATTCCAACAAACACCAGCTGAACGATTAATACCTGGTCTCCGCTCACTGATCAGATCACCACAACCATCATATCTTCCATCCACTCTGGGGAACCCTCAGACCCCTGCCCCACCACCTCTTCAACCTCAGAATTAACCCAATCAGCACGAAACTCACCAGCATCCTCACCACCTCCACAGCAACCTTCTCGGACAGATGGAAACACGCAGATGTCAGAGCCCTCCTAAAAAAACCTCAGCTGACCCCAGTGATCTAAAAAAAGATAAACCGATCTCCCTGCTCCTCTACCCAGCCAAAGTACTTGAGAAAGCCATCAACCAACAGCTCACGGAATACCTGGAACCAAACAAACTACTTGATGCCTCACAATCAGGATTCCATTCCAACCACAGCCTCGAGACCACACTGATTGCCACCACAGACGCCTCCACAGCGGAGGAACTGTGGCTTGATCCTCCTCGACCTCTATGCTGCGTTTGACAACGTCTCCAACCACACCCTCATCGACAGACTCTACAACATCGGCATACAGCAAAACACCTCAAGTGGATCACCTCTTTCCTTACCGGATGCACAAAGAGCATATGACTTCCTCCCTTTACCTCCGCACCCAAGGACATGATATGTGGCGTACCCCAAGGATCATTACTCAGCCCCACACTGTTCAGCACATGCATGACCCCCCTCGCAGACGTAGTCAGATTCTATGGCCTCAACATAATCTCCTACTCAGACAACACTTAACTAATTCTCTCGCTCACCAAGGAGCACTCCAGTACTAAAACCAACTTCTGCAACGCCATGACCAATGTAGCCAAATGGATGAGAGAGAACTGCCTCAAAAACAACTTCGACAAGACAGAAGTACTGATCTTCATGAGAACATTTCCTCCTGGGACCACAGCTGGTGGCCAGCAGAACTCAGACCGACACCTACACCAACAGACCATGCAACCAACCTCAGCATCATCCCTGACAGCCAACTGACCATGAAACAACAAGCCAACACAGTCACCTCCTCCTGCTTCCACACCCTTTCTTGTGCTCCACAGAATCTTCAGATGGATCCCAGTCAACACCAGAAAGATCATCACTAAGGCCCTCATCAGCAGCCGTCTCGACTACAGCAACTCTCTGTAAGCCGGTATCTCCAACTAGCTCCTCAGAAGACTCCAGACCATACAGAATGCTGCAGCCAGACTGTTAGAAATGGGGGTCTCCAGTTGGCAAGGGTTTGCACCTTTGTCCAAGTAGGGACTCTTCCTTCTAGGTAGGATAAGGGAGTTACACTCCTAAAATATTCCCTGCTCACCCCCTTGGAAGCTTGGCACGAGCATTCAGGCATATCCTAGAGGCAGTGTGTAAAGAATTTGCACATAATCAAGAGTAAGACAGTGAAAGCACTACAAAATCCTCAATACACCAGTTTAGAAGAATATCCAATATTTTGATATACTCAAAACAAGACCAAAAGGATAAAGAATCCACAATACAGTACTTGAAAAATAAATACTTTGCAAGATGTCTTCTAAACTGCAGAAATACCTCAAAAACACACTTCGTATGAGTTGGTAGCTCTGTCTGGGGCTATCGCGATGCTGAAACTGTCTAACAGTTCCGGCCGACCGCATCAATACGGGCCAGCAAAAGCATGAACAGACTTGGTAACAGTACCTTTCACGTTGCGGCTTACACAGCGGTGCGAGCAGATCGTGGCAACTGTTGCGGTTGCGTTGCAAAATGGAAGCGGTGCAGGGCGCGATGTCCTCTCGATGCGGTGCAGGCAGCGGCTTGGTGACGATCATCTAGACGACGTCAGTGAGACCAAGGCTTGCGGTGCAGGGAGAGATGGTGCTCGATGCGGTGCTGACAGGTTGTGGTGCAGGCGACAGACCCAACCACGATGCGGTCAGGGGTGTCGAGTCAGCAGCAGTGACCGTGTCGGTGAGACCAGGATCACGAAGTGAAGCGAGGTGGTGCGGACTGCGGTGCCCACAGGTCACGGTGCATGCAGTCGCTTGGTGGTGGCGGCGTCGTTCGTCGTTGTCGGTGAGACCAGGGTTGCGGCACAAGATGTGGACGGAGCGGTCTGCGGTGCCGTCAGGACACAGAGCCAGTGACGGAGTTGGTTGCGGTTCCCCTCTCTGTGGCAACTGAAACAGTGGTTCCAGAGGCAGTACCCAGAGGTTGGTGAAGTCTTTGCAGTCCCTGAGATGTCTGAAGAGGAGGCCAGCTCGATTTCATGCCTTTGGAGATACTCAGCACAAGTAAAGAAGGTTCAGTCCAGTCCTTCACTGCGCAAGGCACAAGCAGACACTGCAGGCCAACCCAACAAAGCAACAACACAGCAAGGTGGCAGTACTCTCCCTCGCAGCTCTTCCAGCTCTTCTTCTTGGCAGGTTCCTTGATTCCAGCGAGTTCTAAAGTTTAGAGGTTTGGGCCCCACTTTTTATAGCCCAAAATCCTTTGTCCACTCAGGCAGAGAGTGTTTGTGCTTAGTCCTCCCCGGCCCAGCTTCCCAGCAGGAGGTGGAGACAGCATTGTCCAAGGCAGACAGGGCCTAACCAGGTGCAAGGGAAATCTCCTCCCACAACTCTAAATGCAGACCGGGCCTCTTCAGGTGCTAGTGACAACTCCTCCCACTACTCAGCATGCAGCCCAGGTCTATTCAGCCAAGCCCTGACCCATCTAGTCTCTCTAGAGCCACTGCTCCTCTCCAGCCCATGTCATCTAAAACCCAGACCGTCAATACACATCCTAGCAGAGGCACACAGGATGGCTAAGCAAGAAAATACCTACTTTCTAAAAATGGTATTTTCAAACACAGAATGTAAAAATCACCTTTACTAAAAGATGCATCTTTAGATTCTGAGTTCAGGCATACTAAACTTTATTTTCCTATCTGATCCCTATGGGAAGATATATTTATAAGATTTCATAAATTAACACCCATGCTTTCCTATGGGACAGATGGCCTTTCCATAGTGAAAAACAAAGTGCACTGTAATTCACTACCAAGACATGCCACACACACCAGTACGTCTTACATTTAATAAACACTGCACCCTGCCCAAAGTGGTACCTTGGGCCTACCTCAGGAGTGACTGACATGGAAGAAAATGAAAGGTTAGGGATTGGCAAGTGGGTACACTTGCCAAGTCGACATGGCAGTACCAGACTGCACACGGGCTCTGCAATGGCGGGTCAGAGTTACATTTACAGGCTGCGTGTGTGGGTGTTGCAAGCCCACTATTTGATTTACAGGCCCTGGCATACTCAGTGCACTTTACTAGGGGCTGACTAGTAAATCAAATATGCCAATCATGGAAACACCAATCCATAACACAATTTACACAGAGAGCATATGTACTTTAGCCCTGATCAGACATGGTAAAGTGCCCAGAGCCTTAAAAACAACAAAGACAGGTCAGGAAAAAATAGGAGGAAGAAGCAAAAAGTTTGGGGATAACCGTGCAAAAAGGGCCATTTCAAACACAGATTCAACCTGGATCTCACCAAATAGACCCACATCACTCCCTACTTCAGAAACCTCCACTGACTCCCCATCCAGAAGAGATGCCAGCTCAAGATCCTCACGCATGCCCACATAGCCTACATGATCAAGGACTGTCCTACATCAACCACCGACTGAACTTCCATCGGCACTCTAGACACCTGCGTTCCTCCTCACTCACCCACACACACCCCTGCATGCATTGCAGCTGCAGTAGAGGCCACTCTTTCTCCTACATTGCCTCCAATACCTAGAGTGACTTGCCCCTCCACCTTCGAACAGTACCCTCCCTGGTGGACATCAGAGAGAAGCTCAAGACCTGGCTTTTCAATGGAGACATGGCACCCTCAGCGCCCAGATACCCTTAGGAGTGACAGTGCTGAGCAATACAAATGCGGATTGATTGATTGATTGAAAGGTGAGAAATCTGCAGTTATAAGTCTGTACCAAAAATACATTTTTATGAAAAACATTGAAAGATTGTCACCTATGCATGCGCACAGGTAGATGTCTTTGAATGTGTTTGAAAATAAACTTTAACAGAATGTTTGAAAGATGGCTACTGTTGCATGTGAATGCATATGCAGCTATGGCCATTTTGAAAGGCCATTTAAACACATGGACACAGCAAGCAGTGTGTAGGTGAAACGATGCACAGCAAGAGATGTTCAGGATCCATAGCAGTGTCTGCTGAGGTACCAGGCCAGGATGTGTGTGTGTGTGCATGTGTGTGCAAGTGTGTAATTTTTGTAACTGATTTAGACATCGAAGTGTCTAAGAATTCACAGAGGTTCCATTTAAAAATGCCTTCGTCTGGTTCACCATTTCCTAAATGGTCTTTGCCACTCTCATTATCCATGATGACCGATTTAATCAACTTAGGAAATTGAACCCCTGCAATACAGGTCAAGATTAACCTTTAAACCATTTAGGAGATTACTCCATAAAATGATCATGCTGGCAATAATAGTAGTTCTTATTGGAGAAATAAAGTATTCTGGCGTCAGTAATTCATCCACAATGTGTAAGTTTCAGAATTCACAATTCATAATTCTAGGAAAAACAGCACAGAAGTAAAATTACAAAAAGCCTTGAGCCAACTCTAGGAGTCAGTCGAACCCACAATGTGTATTTACCTGCAGAGTTTCACCTCTAGGCTATTCACTTACATCAGCATGTTTAGATTAAAGAAATCAAATCCTTGAAACAATGGAATTGACACCATGAAACTGATATATGAAATTAACACATTAGAAACCTACAGGACCCTGCTTGGTGTCCCGCTAGGCTACAAAATATCCACTGGAAAAAATGACAAAAAAAACAGGCCTCTCTCCCTCAATGTGCTTGATACAAAATATCACTTCACCACAAAGTAACTCAAAACAAGTGCTTTCACCAGCATGTGAATTTAAGCAAAAGAAGATATAATATAAAAAAAACAACAGCAACTCACTCCTTTCCACAAAAAACAGTAAGTTTAAGCTTACTGTGCACAGAAACTTAAATGTCAGCAGCAAGAAAGACGAAGGCATATGTGTTTTGACCTATTTATATTAGGTGTTGACTGACTATTTTGATGTCTTTTCGGGCGTAAGGGAGCATGATTATGGGAAATGCATTGTGTTTAATTGCTGTCAAACTAAACAGTGAGGAAAGACAGGGCATAACATAAGCCTCCGTTCTTCTAATAAAATCATAAGACTGACCTAAAATGATTACAGGAAGTATGATTGCTAATACTTCACAACATTATTTATGCACACCAACCTAATTATTGGCAAGAACCACGGCTCAATGCTGCAAAAAGGAGAAAGTATACTAGAGGGGGGACTACATCTTTTTCTGCAATGCAATATGCCATCGCTCCTGGGGAGAAGTTGCAACAAGATATCTTGCAGGAGGGGCAAGAACAGATTGATCTCTGCTTTACAGTTGTGGGCTTGCTTTAATTGGTGTTGCTCAAACAAGAAATACCTTGAAAAAGAAGAGACAAGAGGCGGTTTGCAAAACAGGAACAGTTTGTTTAATTAAACAGTATGGCCAGGAGCACAGTCAAACGGTCTGAGGACTGTCTCAATTTACAATCGTTCTAACATAGACTTTTATGCAGTTCATTTGATGCAATAAAATAGTTCCACAAGTCCTTTCGTGGAAAGGAATGAAGACTGCTTTCTCTGGAGCCATAAATTAATGTTTTATTTGACCAGTAGATAGCATGTCCAGATGTCTGGCATTGGAAGTGCGTGATCACTGCGTGTACTGTGTGTGCTGTGTCATGATTGGCTAAGTGTTTCTAACTTTATCTGGCATCTGACTTTACGGTGTATTGGGAATGCACGCACCCCTCCTGCCATGTGTGCTTTATTGGGGCCAATCACCCTGGACCATTGTGGTGTTGCTGCGCCTATCTGTGGGCTTGATCTGGGATTTCCTGTACGCATTTGTCTGCTGACTATGTGCTACCCCACCTGGATCTGTCAATCAGTGACCTCGGCCCTTGGTCTTAGGGCCTGCCTAACTATGTATTTCTGAGTTGGGGGTTGATGTGGAGTTCATAACAGGCGAATTTGTCAATATAGATGTGATTTTGTTTTTATACGTGAATGTATCGTTATTCACATTGACATCAACTTTTTCAATATTAATCGTTTGCAAACAGGTGATATCTTGTGAAACGCAAACTACAAGGGAACTGAAAAATCAAATGCCTCTGTCTTCACCAGAAGACTTAAAAAGAAAAAGCTACTTACCTTTGGTAATGATCTTTCTGGCGGATACTCTATCTACCAGCAGATTCCTCACCAGTTGAATAGACTTAGGGGTCAGACTGTATACAGAAAATTTAAGAGTTATATGACACTAGAAGGGGGCATAGGATTCATATTGGAACTGCCTTGTGCCTGAGTTAGGCCTGGTAGGAAATAGTGCCATTTTTACATGTACACAGTTCTTTCCTAAAGTTGCCTTCACTTTGCCATACCAACTTTTGACACACATTTGCATTTGTGATACTTGTGTTAGTTTCTAAGAAACACTGGCCTTGCTGACACATGGAACTTTGTGAGAACATTATGACACTGCCTTAGCATTATTTGCAAGGCCCTCACATGCGTGATACAAATATGTTTGTCATTTCTTACATGGAATACAAACAATGGCAGTATGATCACAATCTCGACCCAAGGCAAGGATGCCTTTTTCTATATAGAACCTTTTGTTTACAAATACAATCAGAGGAGACACTTCTGCGGATTTTGAGGGGTCCCTGCATGCTGAAGCTTTCGCCTAGCAGCTGTCTGACATTTCTATTAAGGGTGTCCAGTTCATGATCAAGGTGGGGTCCTACACCTATACTCACCAGGTAACGGGGTTAGATCATCCAGAAGGGGGTTTCTGGGCAAACCATATACTTGCACCTGAGACATGTAGGTTAGGGTTTGCATCGTAGGAGCACACTGGACTGCTACAATATTGTCTATTTATGCCTATATAAGTTGTCTCAACAAAATGGTGTAACTCTTCCTTCTATTCACTGTCTTGACACTTATTTCTGCTTCTGTCAATCAATCATTGCAGCATATATGTTGTATACAAGAATCACTTCTGTTCAATAAATATTGAAAACGTCCCTTTGTGTATTCTTTGTATATTTCTCTGAGTGAAAGAGAGCAAGAGTGACTCAGCGAAAAGTTCTAGGTCTGTCACCATGGTTCCTGAGAAACAGAGTCGCCATGTTCAGTAGTCACCAGAACTGTTCGCTCCCTGTCTAGGTTTAGGGGGGCTGTTGTGGCACTGTGAGCTAGCTGGTCCAAGGGACAGCATATCCTGCGGTGGTGCATGAAATCTGTCTGGCACCATCCTTAGTTTATGCCGTCGACAAACTTGGAGTTCCTACTGATTAGTGGACACTACGTGACAGAACCAACAATGTCAGGAGACGCCACTGAAGCCAGTTAGCACCGGGCTTGAAACAACGTCAGTTTTTGTCCATTTGTTCTAAAATTTTGAGGCGAGCAAGCGGAGAAACATCGATTGGCTAAAGTGCAGTACCAAACTTCTAATTGGAAACCTATTAATCTTGTACTTACACCCATCAGAATCGGAGGTGGGTGGAAATGTTGAAGAATCTGCAGATAGACAGAGTATCCACAAGAAAGATCATTCGTAAAGTTAAGTAACTTTTTCTACTGATGGGTACGTTTACCTGCAGATTCCTCACCATTTGAAAATATTTCCAAGCAATACATTTTCCGGATGAAGGCTGATTGAGTGATGGTTAAATAAGGAAATCTTGTAGCACAGGCCTGAAAAAGTGCCCCTCCCTATGCACCTCTGAGTCTAAGCAGTAAGATTTGGTAAAAGTGTGTAGGAACGCCCATGTTGACACTTTCCAGATTTTTGTGACAGGAACTCCTCTTGCAAGTACAGAAGACACGGACTAGACTCTTGTGGGGAGAAGTTGCATTCCTTCAAGTGGCTCTTTCTTGGCAAGCAAGTATCACATTTTGATACACAGTATAATCCAGCATGATCATGTCATTTTCTGTACTGCCTTTCATTTTCTTCTACCACAGTAAAGGACAAAGAGCGGGTAATTCAATCTGATGTCTTTAGTAAGGATGAGATAAAAACTGACCGCCCGTCTAGAGTCTAGGCAATGCATCCATTTCTCCTCCTTTGTGGGATGGGGCTGGGCATAGAAGGATGGGAGGGTAATGGACTGATCCAGCTGGAAAGGTGTAACAACTTTTAGGCGGAAACCAGCCCTGGTTCACAACACCAGAATGTTATGTAAAACAATCATACATGGTAGGAGGACATTCGGTGCGTGCAGCTCACTGAATCACCTTGCAGAGCTGATAGCTACAAAAAGACAATTTTTATGTTTAACAACTGCAACTGCCAACTGTGAAGAGGCTCAAACAGAGACAAAAATGTTGAAACAAAATTTAGGTCCCACCGGTACATAACAAAGGGCATTGGAGTGCACAGATTGTTCCTCCCCGTTAAGGAACCTCATCACAATAAGGGACTTGAATAGAGATGGCTGGTGTGGGAGACAGAGGAACGCCAGTAACGCAGCTATATACCCTTTTATAGTGGTCACTGGACACCCTCTCTGAGCTTGAGGGAGTGCAAACTGGAGGACCTCTGACAGTTGGGTATCGTAAATGTTTTACATTGTTGTCTGTGCACTATGAAACAAAATAGTTCCATCTCCTACAATAAGCAGATTTTGTGGTAGGGCGACAAGCTGACATGATGATGTCCACCACCTCTGGTGGCAGGTAAAGGAACTTTGATGTTCCTGCTCTCCAGGCATGAAGGAGGAGACCTCAGATGTGAAGTGAAGCATGATCCCCCACAACTGGGGGAGAAGGTCTGCTCTGGACAGCAATTGGAGTAGGGGACACAGGGAGATGCACAAATAGTCTGCAAACAACTCCCTTGTCGGCCAGTCTGGAACAATTAGAATAACTTGAATCTTCTTCAGAACCCTAGGAATCAAGGGTATTATAGTATGCATGATACAGCTGAAAGTTTCCCTTTAACTGAAACACATTCCACAAGACTCCCCTCAACAGATTTTGAAGGGTGCAGAAATCTTTGCACTGAGCATTTTATCAGGAGGTGAACAAGTCCACCAGATGAGTGCCCCACTTGGCGAAGATGTCCAGAACTACCTTCAGCAGGAGATGTCACTCGTGTTTGACGAATGCCGTTGGCTCAGGCTGTTGGCTATGACATTCAGAGTCTCCACTTGGTGATTGCCCATTAACTAAATCCCATAATGGTGAGTCCAAGACCACAGCCTCAACGCATTCAGACACACCATACTCAAACCTTGTTAGTTCACTTACCACATCACAGTTGTATTGTCTGTCAAAATCTAGACAGACCACCCTTGGATGGATGGGAGGAAGGCCTTGAGAGTCAGCTGAATCGCACGTAGCTATAGCAGGTCGATATGAAGCGCCATCATCCACCACACTGCCTACGTACTTCATCCCATATCACAATAACCGTACTTTGGTGGTCATCAAAGACGATTTGAAAACACTTCCCACATATGATCAAAACAAAGAGACCATCCTCCCAATCACATACCCTGCATGGTGTAGCATGCTACCCATGTATGCAAGTGCTTCAGTGCCCCACATAGTGATAGTAAGAACTATATAAATGCTACAATGCAATAAAATACATTATATATGGGGTCATCTACAAGTAATGGATGCATCATAAGACATTTATTCCCTGCCCAGAACAATAAGAGACCATCAGGAGAATGACAGGCTGCCTGGTAAGGTAAGATGTCTCACATTATCTAGGACTTGTAACTGCAGTCCCAATATTTATACTGCAACCTGGCTTATAGTGTTTTCGCTCTGGTATACTTACAGTGTGCCCAGGGCACCACTTTGGCCTAATTCAGCAACCGGTGGACAGCTGTACTATCACGAAGTGTGTGGGTCGCCGCCGCCGGTTCCACCAAAAAGATCACAAGAACACCTCTGAAATGAACAGCCAGCAGAGGTGGGTGTCTGCAGCACATCTCATTTTATCAGCAGGTGGCCTCACCACCCAACATTTTTGTATTTCCTGACTGTTAATTTAATAATTTATACTCTAGAATTCTATGAGGATAATAAATAGGAAAAAGTAAACAAATCCCACCTGAAGACGAAACATTTTTTGCCTTCATCCAAAGCGGATATCATGGATCCAATGAGGATTCACAGATATAGGCCAGAATGCCAAGCACCAATGCTTGTATCCTGAAAAAAGTGGTGGGGGGGAAAAAAGGGCAAGAGAAGTATCCCGCACACCAGGGTGTTTGTGAGGGTGGCTGCCCTACAGTGGCAGACACTGGCACTAAAAGAAAAAATGACAGTCCCTGAATCTACAAAATCTCAAGTAGATCCATGAATTGTTTTAATCATTTTTTTTAATCTGGCATTTTTTTTCTTTCTTAATTAACAGCGCAACTATACAAGCATGGGCGAAGGCTGTGCATTGCAAAGTTTAAGTTGGTCGCCTATGTAAGGAGTTCACAGGGCATGACCATAGTCAGCGAGAACATGTTGTTCTCCTATGGAGTGTTGGGTGCAGGACCTAGCAGGTCATGCCGTGCAGTCATTGGTCGCCCGTGGAGGACCACTGGCCCACAGCAGCTGAGCATGGCTGTCACAAAAGGTGGATATAGTAAAAAAATACAACTAGTCAATGAAAACTTTGTCATGCTTCAAAAATGACCTTGACAAATAAAGTTAAAGTTATGTCTTCAAAATTAAACTAACCCACTCCCCCTTATGATTTGTGTAGTAACTTATGGTTAACTACACAAATATTAACTCATGCCCCACCATACAACCCACAACTCACCCACCAAAGGTTGTTTACAACCACAGTTCTGTGTGCAAAATGTCCGGCATTGGGCCTGGCTGTAGGCAGGGCCTGGGCCCCATCTGCTGTGGGCATCCAACTCCTGCTGATGGCAGCCAACCAGTGGCCAACTCCCTATGTGCAACCCATCCCAGCTGCTGTCAGCCAAACCCTAGCCAGCGTTTGCATCCTGCCCCATTGTGTTAATAGTCCAGTGTAGGCACATGCCAGTGATCTTCTGTAGTACTTGTTCAAACCACCTCTATTCCTCTAAATCATGTCACTGGGTTAATGGTGCCAGTGTCCTTAAATAAGAGAACTCACCTACTTCTTCTACGATGCTGACTTTATTTGCATGCTGCTTGGGTCCAGGATGCCTCTCGCTCACACTATTAAAGAGAGTTAGGATTTCTCCCTGTTTTGGGCAATGGAAATTTGAAGGATGAGGGATAAAACTTTGCTATCTTCTGACACCTACACTTAGCCAGTTGGTGAAGGAGAGTGATGATTTTATTAAAGACAAATAAGAGAATATTATGCTGTCTCTTTTCTCACTGTTTATGTTTACAGCAAATAAACATACTACAACTTCAACAATCCTGCCCAGTTAAGCAAGAAATTACATTAAATCAGTCCGCCAAGCCATAGCAGAAATGGGTCCAAACACATGTGACTTCAATTGTTCCTGATGTATCCATAAAAGTTCATAAGCCATATACGAAACAAAACATAAACAACAGAAAGAAACCAAGTAACTGCAACATCTCTTCATCTTGCATCACCTCACAAAACATAGTTTTGGGTGTGAAGGAAACTTTGGAAATTCCACATTGGTAGGGGCATGCTTGGTATGTCTTGTAATATTAAGATGAACGCTAACAGGAGAAAAAGGCATTAGAGAAACATTCAAGTCTCTGACAACTGACACCCTGATACCAGGCTCAACTATGTTACAACTCAGATGATAATAATTTAAATGATACATTTTCACTCTCATTCCATTGCTCGAACAACTGTAGAACCAAATGAACATCCCACAAAGAGGAATAGGTTTGGGGTGATTAATGTACCTTATTTCCTTCAGTAAACTTCACACTAAAGGGTGTTCCACAACTGGTTTCCCATTGACCTACTTGTGCCCTGCTGATAATGCTGATCTATAACAATTAATAGTCATGTAAGACCTCTGCCCTCCTGCAAGAAATGCCAAGAATTTTTGCACTTTTGTGACATCAGATGCCATGGGATGGAAACTAGGTTCTATATGTCATTCCAGATTCCACAGGCTGAACTTTAGGCCTGGATCTAGCCCTGAGTCCAATATGCCCTAATGTACATGAAAGCTGGTTTTAAAAGCCCTGGCACGTCAGTGAACAGCCTGAAAGGTTCCATTGCACTAGCCTCAGCTTGCCCTGAAGAACAAGACTGTAGTTTTAACTATTAGGGCTCCTCAGACTCTGTGGAAAGACTGGCAGTTGGATAGGACAATTCACTGATATCTCCAGCAGAGAATGGTGCCAGGGCTGACTCCCCCACAGTGGTGTCACCATTACCACCTTTACTGACTGTCTGCGTATCTGAGCTAGACACCTGGAAATTAAGGCAAAAGCTGCAAAGTCTTGGAGAAAAGAATCCATCGATAAAGGTTATCTTGCCTTCAGCTGAGTTGTCCACCTGGAAGCAAATAGAGCCACATTAGACAGATTCCATACTCTCTCCTGAGCCCTGAAACCTCCCAATCTGAAGCCCACTTGCTGCTATCACAGAGATTGTTCGATGACCGATCTGCTACCATGTTGGAAGGTCCTGGAAGATACTCTGCTACTGGTGAAATTCCCTGCTGGAGACAAAATTCCCAATATGCTTTTCCTAACTCTGCTAGTGGTTTTGACCTTGTTCCTCATAACTTGTTGATATACTTGACAGCAAAAAAGGAGGGCTGCACACTTTATTTTGCCCTTTACTAGGCTAAGAATTGCAAAGAAAACTGCAAGACTCTCTAAACAATTTATGTGCACTGAAATCCTTTTCTGGACTATCCGTCTTCCTTCAGTTTAGAAGGTGTCAGAACTGGCCCTCCATTCCAAAAGACCTGAATCTGATTCTAAGACCAGATCTGGAATGTAGGTGAGATAGCCAGCACAACCATCCGAGGAGTCCATATAACTTAACTACAAATCCACTTCTGCCTTTGCTTCAGGACATAAAGACGTTCCTTTTGAATAACTTAGGTCCTTTTGCGGGTGCCTTATTTTTAACCTTTGATGCGCTCTGTGATAAAGAGGTCCTAGAAATATCACATGTTTGGATGAGAAGAGCAGGCCCACCAACCTTGCAAAGTTTCTGAGGAAAATCTAAGGTTGAGTTAATATTACCATCAATTTTTTACTGATCATTTTTTAACTTGATTCTTGAAGCATTAACACACCTTTGTACAAATCCACAAGGAAACCCAGAAAATGCATCCACCCATTCTCCTTTGTAGGAAGAACATCAGCCAGGAATATCTGAGATAGTGGTAGTGGTAGTAAGGTCTGTTGAAATCTGACCATCTGGCGAACTGACCCCTGTATCCGCTGGCCATGGGGGAACCCGACCAAATACCCTAATCAAACAAGTATTGATGAATGCATTAGGTTTCGCCTATGTGACTAATAATTTTTTCTACATTTTAGCTGGGTGAGCAGTTCTGCAATATAAGTTAATGAAACTCAATAACCATGTTACTACTAGTTTACTGAGAAAGGAAATATACTCTGCAGTAACTGGTGGTAATGTAAAGGGGAATGGTTAAAACAATGAACAGAGAGGAGGATGTGGTGAGTTACAAGCTCAACCGGAATGGTGTGTTATTATGCCGTGGAGGCCATGTGAACGATCACCTATTTGTTCTGTCACCAAAGTGTGGACACATATCAAACATTAAAATGGGAGAGGCTAAAAGCCAGTTAGAGAGCCAGTATTACCTGCCATATGTAACTAACACAACATTTGCTCAGCACCCCATCCATTCGCAGCCTGTATAACCGTAACCTCCATAACAAGAATTCTGTAAGTGTTGCTTTTATGGCTGAAGACAACACTTGAGAACTACACGTACATGAATAATATCCAGATGAGGCCCCCAGAATTTCACCCAATACTTATAGTATGGCCTAAATATCATGATAGATCACTCCAAGTGGAGCAGCCTAAAGGGATACGAATATAGCATGTTACAACGCATGCTATAACATTGCGTACTATTACAACGCGGTCGTTACAACGACCACATTGTTAGTACGTAATGCATTTACATCGCAAGTCATTACAACGACTTGCACTGGGGGGCGTGCTGGACTTAGGAATATTATTAATTACTATTTCTACTCCAGTTTGCGCAATAGTAGGGAAGGTGCAAGTAGTTGTAATGAGTTGCGATGTAATTGCATTGCATACTAACAATGCGGTTATTGTAACAACCGCGTTGTAATGGTAGCGCGATGCAATGACAGCGTTATAAACGCTGTTTCCCAAGGGATAAACTATGAAAGATGACCTTCTTATCCCCCACAGCCACCCACCCCGTCACATCTCCTGCCTTTCCCCTCAAACTTCCCATAGGAAGCATTGGAACATATTTGCATTCCACAGTCACAACACTTCAGTTCTCCTCTGAGTGGCCTGCGATTTGTTTTGCACTAAAACGTTGACCCTTTGAAGTGGTGGGCCCAGTTACTGCGAGCCTTGCCTACTCTGGGCAGGTATGATTTGCAGAAACAATGATGAATGTGTAGCGTTAGCTACAAAACAGCTGTTGAGCGTGCCATGGCCCTGCCCCCAGCCCACTTCCTAGACGAAAGAGAAGAAAGAGAGTGAGTCTGTAGGGGCTAGTCATCCCAACCGGTGCTGCAGTAGCTGGGCCGTCAGGGGTCGAGTTGTTTGAAGAAAGACCCGCTGCAAGCAAAACACTCGCCAAGCAGTATGACAACTTCCCTATTCAGGAAAGAGTGTGAGGGAGCAACAGGCAGTTCAGGGGCTGCCACGGGAAAAGCACAAGGCCAAACAGATGTTTCGAGGGCGGGCTGGCCTTTTGAAATGCAGTACGTTGTATAGTATTGACTGGTGCAGGAAGAAAGAAGGTAAAGCAGGGTTTCCAATAGAAAAACAGAAATGTTGACTCTTCCCCAAAAAAGCAAGTATCATAGGAGTGGAGAGGATGTGGTGCAGTGGCCAGAGCTACTGACTCCAGAGCTGGGGAGCCCGGTTCAAGTCTCGGAGGCGCAACATCCTGTAATTCTGGGCAAATCACTTAATCCCTCCAGGTAATAAATTGTGCTATATAAATCTGCTAATTTAAAGTATCACGAAAACAGAAAGAGGAGAAACTTTATGAAAAAAAAGTTCCACAAAAGCAGATTTTAACAACGGAAAACTGATAAGCGAAGCAGATGAGGCACGAGTATTGGTAAATGCAGGAAAATATGACAATTGAAATTGAGGGAAGGTAAGTGGCAAGTACAGGAACCTGTGAAAAACCAGGAATACCAGGAAAACCAGGGGATGGGAGGCAAGACTCTTTAAAGATTTATATTAAAAACAATTGATTTCACAAGTACAGCACAAGCGCTGTGCAGCGAAACCTAAAAAGGGTGATCTTTATCCAAAGATGGGAAAGCTTATATAAAATGCCCAATTTCTTTTAAAAATTTGTCTCCAAAGAAGAGATCCCCGTGCCTTTGGAGCCATCTCTGATCCTGCTAAATAATTTAAATAAGGGTTGATTTTCAGGAAAAGTTCCTTTCGCCTCCCGCAGGCAAGAACAGCATTTGTATTGCCCAAGAAATAAATCCCCTTTTGGGCCCATTTAGATATAACTTCAGGGTTGAGTGGTTCCCCTATATTTTTTGCTTGTTCTGCTGTACACAACAATCTAGTCCATGGGTACTCATAAATATTTCCCTGGCAGCCGCAAAGTACTATCTGTGGCATGCCCAAGGGCTGCACCGATGCCAGCAGGACAAGGTTATAAATCTAGAAAGAATCACACACAAAGAAAATTCCAAAAAGCCATCTCTAGGAGTAGATCGAGTTCGCATGTGTGTTTACCAGCCCAGGAATTCCCCTCTAGGCTATTCGGGCTACATCACCATGCCTGGTGTAAAGAAAACAAACCCTTAAAACAAGAAAATTGACACGATTAAAATGATATATGAAATTGACACGATAGAAGCTTGCAGGGCTCTTCATGAGGTTTAGCTGGGCTACAAGCTATCCAATAGAGAAACTGACAAAATAACAGGCCCCTGTCCCTCAATGTGCTTTATCCAAAGTATCACTTCAACAGAAAGTAACCCTAAAAAAGTGCTTTCGCCAGCAAATAATTTTAGGCAATGGAAGATATAAACAAACAATAGCAACACACTCATTTGTACAAAACATACTAAATGTAAGCCTATCATGCACAGAAATGTAGCTGTCAGCAGCAAGACAAGAGGAAGGCACATCTGTTTGTACCTATTTATACTATCAGTTGACTGACTGCTTTGATGTTTTTTCCTGCTTAAGGAAGCAAGCTTATGAAAATTGTATTGTGTTTAGTTGCTGTAAAAATAAACAGTTAGGAAAGAGACAGCAATCTATGAGCCTTTCTTCTTGTAATAAATTCATAAGACACACCAACAGCGATTCATTGTTGTCTGTGCATCATAAAACAAAATAGATCCATCTCCCAGAATAAACAGATTTTGTGTTGGGGCAACAAGCTGACAAGATGACATCTCCCTCCTCCAGTGGCAACTTCTGGTGCAACTGCATAATCGGGATGCAGAAGTAGGCTTTATGCAAGTTGAGTGACACTATCTAGTCTCCCGCTAACAGAACCTGACCTAGGATCAGCATTTTGAGCTTCTCCTTCTTGTGTATGAGGTTCAGGATCCTGAGGTCTAGGATTGGATGCAGACCATCATCCTTCCTTGAAAAAAGGAAACACCATACTTAGCATCCTTGCCCAATCTCCTGCTCTGGAACTTACTCCTCCACTCTTTTCAGAAGGAGGTCTGCCACTTTTTGCTGTAAGATGGAAAAATGGTCTATGGACAGGCAGGGGGAAGGGAAGAAGTTATCTGAATGAAAGTATTTGCCTTCCAGGCAGGTAGAAAAGAGGACGTCCGGCCTCTTACAGGCCCCTGTGTGCTGGCAGAAGCAAACTAGGCCTATTTTTCTTGTGGTGAAAAAGAGGAGGAAGCTGGATGGAGGGATAAACAGCTCTTACCTCTGTAATGCCTAACCACCATAGGGTTATGGGGCTTGTGTGCCTCTTTGTAAATGGGCTGGCATTGGTGAAAGCTGGAAAAGCACCAAAAGCAATCAAAAAGTCTATAACCGTGCTGAGGTTGAGGTTTTGGTGGCCTAAGAATCAGCATGGGGCATTGCTAGCCTTAAATTGCTCCAGGGGTGAGTACGCTCTATTGCCAAATAGGCAGGCACCATCAAAAGGAATGTCAATGAGGGAGGCCTGCACATCTGTGACAACATCGAATGTGAAGCCAGGCATGATGGCGGACAACTACAGAGGGACCCATAGCGAAGGCCACTGAGTCCGGAGTGTCAATGCCCGACTTAATAATGTGTCATGTGGCATATTGACCATTTTTGATGACTTTTGTAAAATGAGTCATGATATCATCAGGGACCTGGGAAAGGACCAGTTGGAATTAAGTAATAAATGTTTATGAGAGAAAGGAGGCACACACCTTATCTAACAGATATAAGCCTAAATCTGTGTAATTTCTAAATAATGGTGCTACAGTGTGACTCTTGCTGTCTGTACACGCGTGTGAGTCAAGAAGGGTCAATACTAACCAACGCTGTAGTATCCACTGTGCACTGTACACTGGGTTACTAGTGAACCCTAAACAATGTTCAAAATCTCAACCATACAGTAAATGAAATTAACCAATTTTGCTATACAGAACTTATATTGAATAGTATTTTCTTATACATAATTGTATATCAAATGATGATCAGGAAAATATAATAGTTTCACAACTTTGCATCTTATTACAAACAAATCATAACATGACATCATTTACAACATGAACAACATATGCAATAGTGCATAAATGTTTATAAAAACGCCCAATGCATTTCAGGATTGTGACGTCCCTTAGTCAGGGGCAACTTGGCTGAACGCTGAAAGTCGGGTGTGATGCAAGCCCAACTCGGATTCTAAATGAAAACGAGGGTGTGCCTACGTGGCACCTCAACGTTGATGTAAGTTGGAGGCAGCATCAGTGGTGGAGCAGGCCAAGGTACGGTTGATAGAGTTGGGGCTGACTATCTAGGCTGGCATCAGGAGTGGCTGCTGACAGATGGAGGGAACCAGAGTTCTGGCTCCAAATGACTCCGGGGTAATAGGCATAAATGTAGGCAGGTCGTATCACCCCATGGGACCTGAAGTTGCATCAGAGAGGATTGTCACCTATGTAACGATGCTGAGTATAGCGATGGCAAGCATTGCTGGATCAGACCCTGGTGCCAGAAAATCTGGGTATGCTGGTATCGGTGCCGGTGGAGGGGCTAGTGCCTCAAAAGCAACATCTACCTCTCTTTTGGCCTTGGGCTCAATCCATCTGCCACTCATTTCTCAAGCCATGAACGTTTGGGCTCCTCGTGTATTACCTTGGGGTACATGCTGAGACAGGTATTGCAGGATTTAGAGTCATGGACCAAAGATAAATAGAGTGGAGGTTGGCGTTAGCAGTGCTTAATTTGTGCTGTTGCTTTCTGGTGCTCAGCACCGGCACTTATTTCACATGGCCGGGTCTATGTGATCTTTCTCCTCCAGCAGATGGCCCAGTAATTATTAAAAATTAATTCCTGGTCTTTCTTTATTGCTGCCTGGTATGTCCTCTTACAAAGGCCCACCCCGGTGAAGGCATGTTAAAAGATTGACATCATGACGTTCATCACGTTAGTGATGTCACGTCAGCAGATCGTGCCTGCCTTCCACAAAGAACATGTTTTCATTTCTGTTGGGGAACTGCCGAGGACGGGCTTTTGGCTGAACTGAGGCAAGGCAGGCTGGAATTGTGCAGTACTGCAGGTCAAATGTTTTACAATAACGCAAAACGTCCAGCACAAGTGATTTTAAACGAGCGCCCACGATCAAAGCAAGTATGAGTTTCATAGATTGGATTTATTTGCTTCATAAAAGCAACAGGATCCGCAGAAAAAATAAATATATATCCGACATTAAGGCACATTATTAATCTCATGTCTTTCATGCTGAGGGCCTGCGCTTCAGATTTATTGCCATGTGAAATCCGGCCGATGTTTGCCAGAAGTTGCGCTTGAGTCACATAGTTTGGGTTTGATAGCAGGATGCTATGAAATCCTCTGTAGATTAATTTTGCTGCCCTGCCTTTCTGAAATTAAAAGAGTGCATACTCGTAGCATGCATTTGTATCTGTAGTGATGTGGAGAGCTGTCTGTAATTCTGCTTTCAAACTTAGTATTCATGGCCCAAAACTAATTAAAGTGTGCACGTGCTGCTCTGCACTTAGAAACTGCCAGCACTCTAATTGCGTGGCACAGGACCTGGCAGCATAACGAGGAGCAGCTCGGCAGCAGGCATAGCAGGACATGAACCCAGTCAGCACAAGGTGACGCAACACAATGTGACTAGCCCATCATCCCTCAAAGACCAGGTAAGTGGAGCAAATCATTTTCAGCGCTGGGAGGGCCATTGCTGATTTTGTTATTTGTGCATTTTTGTAGTGTTTTCATTGCGACAGATAGTTTGCACTAGCTCAGCTGTAGGATATAAGAAGTCCACATTTGTTAGAAGAAATTGCAGATACCTGAAAAGAAGGTTGTTTCTAATCTACAAGTTGCTTTTGACTTTACCAAATTAAAAAGACTGGCTAACGACAACCCTAAACAAAGAAAGCTTTTAAAAATGATACTCTCATTCAGAATCACAAGTGTATGCACTTTGTGATTTCAAATGTGGTTGGCAGTGGACCGAAGCAGATTAGTTAATAGCAGGAAAGTATTTGTGTGTTTATATTTCACATACTTGCTGCATTGTCTCTGCGAGTCTGTCCTTTCATTTCATTTCTACTAAATTCCATTACTAGATGAATGAACACAACAGCTGAAACTGATTGATCCAAACATACATGCAAGTTGATTAAAATGTCCAAAAGCAAAATGAGCAATAGTATGCTGCAGAAACCATTGTCCGTCTCCTTAATTAAATGCACTTATGGTAAAATGCCACTCCTGACCCACTACACTGTATGTAATTGGCTTATTATGAGATGGAAAGAGTTAACTGTTTTGAAAAAAGATTTATCATTTTGGAGCTAAATTGAAAGAGTCATATGACGTTTTTGTTCTTCCACAGGAGTTGCCTTTTGAGAACTAAAGAGTCACTCAAGTTGTGCGAATGATTCAGTGCACACTTGTTGAAATGTATACTGTTTAGGATACACTACAGGAAGACCTGTGCAAACAAGCCTGAAGTGGACAAATTGTAAAAGGAAGCCGTAATTTAAAAATATGACATTGTTTCTATCTACACATGGAGTTAATTTGTGATGTATTTTACAGTACTCAAGTAAATGTGAGTTGATGAATTAATGAGTTTCTAAGTGAACGTGTTGGCAGCGCCTGCTTTAGCACTACTGGCACCTGATGCAACAATCTCTTTTGTCGGCGCGTACACCAAGCTTGAGGAGGTGGGGGGGGCCGCCATATTAACAAACACTCTGAAAGAACGAATCCTTAAAACTAACAATGGCACGTGCTTTCACAGTGCATGCACAAATGGTGTGCCCCCAGGCTTTCCACTCAGTGACATGGCGTCCTTAATCACTATTGTGTGTCTTGGACAGCACAGCTAGGCATTGATGAGACAGGCCAAGAATGATATAGCCCTGTCACCCCTCAACTTTACATAATTAATTACTGTACATTTAATAAAGCAGAGGTGTACTCTTTTCTTGCTTTTCCTCAGTATTTGCTTTTCTTCCTACCCTTCACACCTTACTCCTCCCTTCTCTCCATTCTTCTTTCACTTTCTGCCCTACATCCATGTTTCTTCTTAATCGCCACCTCCCATCATTAACTGCTTTTCATTTTTCACCTTCTCATCTTTCCCTTCCATTCTCTTTTCACGCACTCTCTGCAGTCTGCTCTTCTTCCCTTTCTCCTCTTTCCTTTTTTCATTCTCATCCTGTTCCTCTCCAATCGTGCACTCCCCATCTCTGCTTTCCTCACTTCTCTTCACATTCTTTGTCTACCGTATCTATCTTTGCCTTCAGACCTCTCCTCCTTCCTCACTCCCCCTTGTATGTTTTTCCTTCTTGCACTTTTTTTATACCCACTCCAGGAATCAGTTCTTTGTTCTCAGGGTCATAAATGTAAATCTTGGTGCGGCAACTCAGTCTTTCATCTTCCTGAGGTCGATAACATTTGTGCAGTTGAGCTGGATCACAACATTTTAAATTCATTGTCAAGGCTTCCTTTGGTGAATATGTGCTTTACAAACATACATGGTATGTTAAGGACACAAATATATTTCAATCTGTTTTTCCAATTTCTTTGCAATATCGCACTGTCATTATTCTCTCTGTACCTCCTGGACCCAGTACCTTTCATACTCATATCCGTTCCCCTGACCTCCCTTCTTTCCTTCGTCCCATCTTTTTCTTTTCCTTTTTTCTCTCCCTCAGCACCTCCAGCCATGCCTCCTTTCCCCTCTTGTTTCTTGCTTCCGTACACCCTCAGTCCATTCTTCCTTCCTTACACCTTCATTCATTCCCCATCCTTCCTCCCTTGGTGCATTTAATCCTTCTTCCTCCATTCAATCCATACTTTCTTTATTCCCTGCTCCTTCCTTCATCCCTTCTTTAGTTTCTTCCTTTCTGATCCTCAACCCTTCCTTCTGCGTTTCTTCCTCCTTTCCTTTCTTCTTTCTATTCATCTATCACACATCACTGATTTCTTTTATCCTTCTATCCCTTAATTTCTTCTTTTCACATTATTTTCTTATATCTTCCTTCTTTCATCCATTACATATTTATTTCCTCACTCCAGTACCCCCTTCCACCACGCATTCGATGCTGCCTTCTTTAATGTATTTCTTCCTTCATCCCTTCCTTTCTTTTAAACAGCACAGTACAAGCACATTCTCTTTAGTTTGCAATACTGCCTCAAGTCCTCTAATGACCTTTCCTAAAGCTGCATTTTGAGATTTGCACACATTCTCTTATTTGAGATCACGTTTAAGTTGTTGTCATAGGCTTCCCATATGTTACATTATGTTATGGTGTAGTATTGATTTGTATAGCACACTAATCACCCAAGAGGGTATCCAGGCACTTGGGCAGGTGTATAGGTGGGAGGTCCTCGAAGTGCTTATGCGAAGAGCCAGGTCTTCAGATTAGTGCAGAACTCAAGGTGTAAGGAGGTGGCTATGATGTGTTGAGGCTTGATGATGTGAGTGGAACCAATAAAGGAAGTGGGTGGAGCCTCTGGAGGAAGTGGGTGTGGCCTCACCCAAAAATTTGAGCACCTGCACTTAATATTTTATAAACTAAGCACTGGGTAATAGACATCTGAACATTGCAGTCCCTACAAGTCTTGAAACCTGAATGCTTAGGAGGAGACATAGCACTGCAATTAAAGTATTTACTATGTGAAGAATTTCCACACAAACACTTTCAGACAGTGAGCTCTGGATCTGCGCCAAAGGTGCGGAAAAAGTTTTCCAGCTCTAGTCTGATGCTTGGGATTACTCAACAGGTGAGGAATCTGCAGGTAGAAGTATCCATCAGAAAACAATCTTTTTTTAAAAGCCATATTTTTCCTCTTTTTCAAGCTGCATTTTGTTTTTCCAAAAACGTAAAAACAGAAGAAAACGAAAAAGCTTTTTATAAAGGAAAAACATGGTTCTTTTTAGAAGCAACTTTCATGGTTAAAGAAAGAGAAAAATGAATGTTGTTTGTTTTGTACATCATTAAGAAGGCACAACAGTGAGTGAAAGTGATTAATAAGAGGATAGATCAGTGAATAAAACAGTGAATGAGAAAGTCAGTGAAACAGCGTGTGAGTAGGATTTTGCAATGGGGTCTGCACGTTGGGCCTTGGCCAGGTCCTAATGCCGGACCTGCCACAAGCAGCTAACGCTGATGTGTTCGGTCTTTGGCTGGGCACAGCAGGTGCTGCCCACAGGCAGCTAACCCACTAGTGCGTGCAGCTGCAGGACCTGGGTTAATGTGGTATTGAGAGACATCGAGCTAGCAAAAAAATGTGTTGCAAGTGCCAAAATATACCAGTATACCAATTTAGCAAATATGGTATAGTTTTACACTATCCTTTGAATCCCTCCAGGCTTCTCGAATGCTTAGAGACAGCAAAATATTTCCTTTATTTCTTTATGTGAAACCCGTATTGCTCTGTGAGAGGGACGTCCCCATAAAACATTTCAATCCTTTTTGATTTTTACTGTGTACAAGGCTGCTACACTCCCATTGAAAAAAAGTTCTGGTCTGGACTTTTTTAGGCACAGTCCAAGTACCAGCAGGGCTGCTTGATCCCACTGCCTAGGCTTGCCCAGGGGCAGGGGAATCTCAGCTTTTAAATACATAAATACATACAAATGTTCAAACTGTGAACCGGGCACCTGGGTGGCTGTCTCCTGAATCAGTCATGATCCACTGTCAAAAGAATGAAGATCAGACCAATAGGAGTTACTCCAATGTCTGATTTGCATTTGCAAAGGCATTTGGGTAGATGTCAGTATCCTCAGTCCTCTTTATCCAGCAAAGGCTGATGGACAAGAAAGACTCTCACAGCTAAAATGTGCCCTAGTGTCCTGTTCACTATTCCGAAAAGGGCACCATGGCTTTGCTTATGTGGCCTGCTCCTCCAACCTTACAAAACCAAAGGTCTAGGAGGACACTGACAGGTGACACTTCCCTCGTGCCTTCACATTAATGTACTCTGAGAGTAAAGACCCATAGATAAATGGTCATTGATGCCTTAGTAATGCATGGGCTTCAACAGTGAGGGGTGGGGCGTCCTTTTAGCCCCTACCAGTCGCACAGCTGTATGCGCCATCATGGCGATCCAAAAGTTAATCCGTTTTAATCAATATTAATCACTCTGATCCTTGTAAACCTGCGTTTTGAACTTCCTTTCAAGTTGCGCTTATTTGTCAAGCCACACACGGAATAGTTTGCCATTTCCCAAGTTTCTTATGTTCCAACCGTGCCCATCCAGACCTCATGAAAGAACATGACCAATGCAAAGATTCCTCCAAGGCAGTGTTTTATTAAATTAAACCCAATGCATTTCGGGCAATCAGGTGCCCTTCATCAGGGGTCACTGTGAATAACGATAAAAACAACAATATTCAACAATGTCATTTAAAAAACGAAAATAATCAACATTACCATATAAAAACAACATTTCTGAATTGTTACTTTAAACTAACATGTACAAATGCGTTTTCCAAATGCCAAATTACAGTACACTCCTCTTTGTTTCCCCACTCTGCCTCCCTCAGCCAGTACTAATATACATCCATCGTTCATCTTACAAGCCTATATAATGATTGATACGTTACCCAGTCTTTGCACCGTAGTTACACAAAACCTGTTCAACAATCGACTTTCCCATGATGTCTCCAAATAACGCTCAATTCACACTCACAGCACTCCCCCCCATGACCTAAACCCTCCTCCTTATCCTAATTCCATCACCCTACATGCACCAAACCGAGTTCTCTCCCCTACTCTCTTAATCATAACATTGGTCTCATTCTACTGTCGGTTTTCTACGTGCAAACACTCCTGTCTCCTTAGATCGATCTATTTCAGGTTTCCCTGACTTTTCCTCTTGTCACTGCTACACTTCTATAACCATTTCTCCCCCCATAACTCAGTCTTAAACCCCACGTGTACCCTTCAGTTATAATAAACAACCCTTCTCCTCCCGTACCTGCCATGAGCGTTTTAAAACCATCCAGTCTCCTCTCCGTACCAAACCGATTGTTTACTCTGCAACCCTCCCTTATTTAACCACGTGTGTCTTTTCTTAAAGCTCCCTGATAGGCTTATTACGAACGCTTTCCCGCCAACAGTGCAGAAGTCAAACCTACTTTCAATTTCAACCAACTACATTACCCATAGTGCATTGGACAGGTCCTAGTTACGACAAAGCTAACACCATCGCATTACTCCCTAGCCCATGGAAAACAAATGATGTAAAGTATTCAATAAAATTAATCACCAACTCGTAATGTCAATTATTATCATGAATATCAATTGTTATGATAAAACGTTTTTTATATTGCTTTTTATAAATAACCATTTCCTTTTTAATATCACCACCGACTTGAATGATGAATCAAGATGTTCCGCCGTGTGTGGTCCCATGCACAGTTCTCTCACTCCGCTTCTGTTTCCGTAAAAATCTTGAGGGTGCTACCCCAGAGTTGGGCAATCTTCATTCATGAACAATTGTGGGGGGAAGGGATGCACACCTTTTTCTACTATTCATTTGTCCAAGTTTTATCCATTATTCAACAAGTGCGTGCAGACTGGTGAGTAGTGCCTTGCCCAATTGGCACCAGATTGGCTTCAACAGTGAGGGGTGGGGCGTCCTTTTAGCCCCTACCAGTCGCACAGCTGTATGCGCCATCATGGCGATCCAAAAGTTAATCCGTTTTAATCAATATTAATCACTCTGATCCTTGTAAACCTGCGTTTTGAACTTCCTTTCAAGTTGCGCTTATTTGTCAAGCCACACACGGAATAGTTTGCCATTTCCCAAGTTTCTTATGTTCCAACCGTGCCCATCCAGACCTCATGAAAGAACATGACCAATGCAAAGATTCCTCCAAGGCAGTGTTTTATTAAATTAAACCCAATGCATTTCGGGCAATCAGGTGCCCTTCATCAGGGGTCACTGTGAATAACGATAAAAACAACAATATTCAACAATGTCATTTAAAAAACGAAAATAATCAACATTACCATATAAAAACAACATTTCTGAATTGTTACTTTAAACTAACATGTACAAATGCGTTTTCCAAATGCCAAATTACAGTACACTCCTCTTTGTTTCCCCACTCTGCCTCCCTCAGCCAGTACTAATATACATCCATCGTTCATCTTACAAGCCTATATAATGATTGATACGTTACCCAGTCTTTGCACCGTAGTTACACAAAACCTGTTCAACAATCGACTTTCCCATGATGTCTCCAAATAACGCTCAATTCACACTCACAGCACTCCCCCCCATGACCTAAACCCTCCTCCTTATCCTAATTCCATCACCCTACATGCACCAAACCGAGTTCTCTCCCCTACTCTCTTAATCATAACATTGGTCTCATTCTACTGTCGGTTTTCTACGTGCAAACACTCCTGTCTCCTTAGATCGATCTATTTCAGGTTTCCCTGACTTTTCCTCTTGTCACTGCTACACTTCTATAACCATTTCTCCCCCCATAACTCAGTCTTAAACCCCACGTGTACCCTTCAGTTATAATAAACAACCCTTCTCCTCCCGTACCTGCCATGAGCGTTTTAAAACCATCCAGTCTCCTCTCCGTACCAAACCGATTGTTTACTCTGCAACCCTCCCTTATTTAACCACGTGTGTCTTTTCTTAAAGCTCCCTGATAGGCTTATTACGAACGCTTTCCCGCCAACAGTGCAGAAGTCAAACCTACTTTCAATTTCAACCAACTACATTACCCATAGTGCATTGGACAGGTCCTAGTTACGACAAAGCTAACACCATCGCATTACTCCCTAGCCCATGGAAAACAAATGATGTAAAGTATTCAATAAAATTAATCATCAACTCGTAATGTCAATTATTATTATGAATATCAATTGTTATGATAAAACGTTTTTTATATTGCTTTTTATAAATAACCATTTCCTTTTTAATATCACCCGATTGCCCGAAATGCATTGGGTTTAATTTAATAAAACACTGCCTTGGAGGAATCTTTGCATTGGTCATGTTCTTTCATGAGGTCTGGATGGGCACGGTTGGAACATAAGAAACTTGGGAAATGGCAAACTATTCCGTGTGTGGCTTGACAAATAAGCGCAACTTGAAAGGAAGTTCAAAACGCAGGTTTACAAGGATCAGAGTGATTAATATTGATTAAAACGGATTAACTTTTGGATCGCCATGATGGCGCATACAGCTGTGCGACTGGTAGGGGCTAAAAGGACGCCCCACCCCTCACTGTTGAAGCCAATCTGGTGCCAATTGGGCAAGGCACTACTCACCAGTCTGCACGCACTTGTTGAATAATGGATAAAACTTGGACAAATGAATAGTAGAAAAAGGTGTGCATCCCTTCCCCCCACAATTGTTCATGAATGAAGATTGCCCAACTCTGGGGTAGCACCCTCAAGATTTTTACGGAAACAGAAGCGGAGTGAGAGAACTGTGCATGGGACCACACACGGCGGAACATCTTGATTCATCATTCAAGTCGGTGGTGATATTAAAAAGGAAATGGTTATTTATAAAAAGCAATATAAAAAACGTTTTATCATAACAATTGATATTCATAATAATAATTGACATTACGAGTTGGTGATTAATTTTATTGAATACTTTACATCATTTGTTTTCCATGGGCTAGGGAGTAATGCGATGGTGTTAGCTTTGTCGTAACTAGGACCTGTCCAATGCACTATGGGTAATGTAGTTGGTTGAAATTGAAAGTAGGTTTGACTTCTGCACTGTTGGCGGGAAAGCGTTCGTAATAAGCCTATCAGGGAGCTTTAAGAAAAGACACACGTGGTTAAATAAGGGAGGGTTGCAGAGTAAACAATCGGTTTGGTACGGAGAGGAGACTGGATGGTTTTAAAACGCTCATGGCAGGTACGGGAGGAGAAGGGTTGTTTATTATAACTGAAGGGTACACGTGGGGTTTAAGACTGAGTTATGGGGGGAGAAATGGTTATAGAAGTGTAGCAGTGACAAGAGGAAAAGTCAGGGAAACCTGAAATAGATCGATCTAAGGAGACAGGAGTGTTTGCACGTAGAAAACCGACAGTAGAATGAGACCAATGTTATGATTAAGAGAGTAGGGGAGAGAACTCGGTTTGGTGCATGTAGGGTGATGGAATTAGGATAAGGAGGAGGGTTTAGGTCATGGGGGGGAGTGCTGTGAGTGTGAATTGAGCGTTATTTGGAGACATCATGGGAAAGTCGATTGTTGAACAGGTTTTGTGTAACTACGGTGCAAAGACTGGGTAACGTATCAATCATTATATAGGCTTGTAAGATGAACGATGGATGTATATTAGTACTGGCTGAGGGAGGCAGAGTGGGGAAACAAAGAGGAGTGTACTGTAATTTGGCATTTGGAAAACGCATTTGTACATGTTAGTTTAAAGTAACAATTCAGAAATGTTGTTTTTATATGGTAATGTTGATTATTTTCGTTTTTTAAATGACATTGTTGAATATTGTTGTTTTTATCGTTATTCACAGTGACCCCTGATGAAGGGCACCTGATTGCCCAAAATGCATTGGGTTTAATTTAATAAAACACTGCCTTGGAGGAATCTTTGCATTGGTCATGTTCTTTCATGAGGTCTGGATGGGCACGGTTGGAACATAAGAAACTTGGGAAATGGCAAACTATTCCGTGTGTGGCTTGACAAATAAGCGCAACTTTGAAAGGAAGTTCAAAACGCAGGTTTACAAGGATCAGAGTGATTAATATTGATTAAAACGGATTAACTTTTGGATCGCCATGATGGCGCATACAGCTGTGCGACTGGTAGGGGCTAAAAGGACGCCCCACCCCTCACTGTTGAAGCCAATCTGGTGCCAATTGGGCAAGGCACTACTCACCAGTCTGCACGCACTTGTTGAATAATGGATAAAACTTGGACAAATGAATAGTAGAAAAAGGTGTGCATCCCTTCCCCCCACAATTGTTTAGTAATGCATGGGGCCATTCAGGGTCATTCCTATCCGGACAAATTGCCCCCTATAAAGGGTAGGTCCATTGATGCAAAGGAATTGTGTTTGGAACAAAGAAGAACACAATTAACTGGAAAAAAACTTAGTTGTAGGTAATATTCCTAGAAAGTGAAGAGTGCCTACCAAAACCCCTGAAAAACAGAGAACATCCTATACAAGTTAAGTTGGTCTTAGCTCCCACCCCACCATGAGAAATGCTTCCTGCAGATCTGGGAAACTGTGAGGGTTTGATGAGAAAACTCAATATTTGCATTTACGTAGGAGACGAAACAATGTCATCCTAACGATTGCAAAGCCGCTGCCCCTCTTCGCTGTGTGCGAGTGAGCCGCCGTACTCCGGAATCCGGTGTCTTTTTTCCGTGAGGCTCACTGATACAAATTGTAATTAGTGTGCGCCTTTCTAAATATGGTGACCTCTGTAAATATTAGTAAACTTGCATGAAGAATTCAAGAACCAAGGGACGCTGTGAATTATTGTCCCTCATACTAAATGTATTTTCTACAAAAGCTAGACAGACCACTTCAATATTAATTTTCGAAGCCTTATATGCAACACCGAAGATCGTACTGTCAATGTTCATATTATAAAACAAAGAAAAAATGATTGGTAAGGTTAATCACTCTGGAGACATCATTGGTTCAATGAAGCTTAAAACCGCTTTAGGATGAGGTGAGTGACACACGTTGTATCCAATACAATGACCTCCCAGAGTTGCCTTTACAGGCCTTTCCCACACCTCAGTGCAAAACATGCACACTGTCACAGCAAAAGATGCAAGCGCTGCTGGCTTTAAAAAAAGTAAAAGCATGCAAATAAAAACATTATCTAAATATGTCTTACTCTTTGTAGTACTTCATACCAATCGTCCAGCATAAACCAGTGTGAAAAGCAAAGCATCCAAGCCATGGATCAACGTCACCCGCCCTGGTGGGGTTCTGTGCTGAGGTTTAGAGCCCAAACTTAATCACCACTGGATGCTTCTAATGCGGAACTCCTAGTGAAGCCCGTCCGCGCAGCAGCCCTCGGCCGCGCGCTTCCAAAGAAAGATACCTAACAATCAACTACAGAACGCAAAATCATGAATATTTCAAAGACAAAAGTACCGCGCAGGAATCGTGTTACATCAAATCGAAGAAGGACATGTGTATGGAGAACAAGAGACGGCTTTCACCCCGAGCTGCTCTGCTGCTTTGTAGCGCAAGTGATATTAGAGACTCACAGGGTCATTTGGAGTTTATTCAGTAGCTGGCAACAAGAAGCGTGGGCAAAGCCAGTAGGTTTAGCCTTTTATAGTGCAAATTCTTAGTGTGTTGATTATGAAGTTGCTTGGTCGTAAGAATTAAGATTTAGAGTGGCAAAAAAGAAGTGTATTTATTCTGAATGCGCTAATTGGTAGATAGGGCTATTTATCCGTGACAAGCTGTATTCATATTTAACCTGACTATAGTGTGAGAGCAAGGTAAGGCCTAAAGATCAAGGCGGTATGGTGTGGAAGCAGGATAGGGAACATGCTGATCTAGAAAACTCAGAGGCCTAGAAGTAGAGCAGAGAAAGCTTACAAGATGAAACACAAATATGGGAAGGGAGCTTTCAGCCCTAAAGAGAAGGGAATATGATACAGGAGACAATGCACGTAGAATTCTGTCCCACAGACTTAAGGTGCAAGCCAAAAGCTAGGACACATATCGTCTGAAGAAACCGTGATAACAGAGCGCAGACCACACTGTTTGGTTTCTTTCTATGCCAAGTTGTTCAATAACGAAAAGTGCAGGGAGGCACCAAGACACATCTTTCTACACAGCGCAAAATCCTCCACTTTATCAGAAGACCAAACCAAGGAGCTGGCAAATCACAGAAGACTCTGAACCAGATGGATTTACCGGGGAACTCTACAAGACCTTTCATTTGAAGATGGTCCGATGCTCATGGGACTGTTTAATTCTATCTCAGAGATAGGAAGGGTGATGTCTTCTATGGAGATTCGATCATCGTGTAGCTAACTAATCTGGTAAAGGATTTCTTGGAGTGGTTGACCTATAATCCAATCACCCTACTAAATTTGGATATTGAAAGAATAGCTGACAGTTTTAGCCAATAGCCTGGTGCCTCTTCTGCCATCCCTTATGTACGAGGATCAATCATGTTTCGTGACAGCCAGGCTGAGATTTCATAATGTTCAAAGATTGGCCAACCTCTTTGAAAAGACAGAGTGAAAAGTTAAAATTAGCTTTTTTGGCACTTGATGCTGATAAAATCTTTGAGAGGGTGAACTCATCATTCATGGAGGGGATAATGGAAAGATTCACACTTGGGTGATCCTTAACCAATAGAGGCCTGGTAAGCTACACAAGGGTGGGCAGTGAAGTTGGTAAACAGGTACAGTGGAGGCACTCCAACCTCTGCAGGTGAAAGAGACAGGGTTTCCCCTTGTCCACATTGCTGATGGCCATGGTTATGGCCCAGCCATGAAAATTAGAGCAGATGACACTGCTAATTCAATTAGGTTTAGGGAGATACAGCATAAAATATTTCTGTTTTCTGATGGCCAAATGATGTTGTTGTTAATGAACCAAGAGCATCCATGCCACTGCTGATTAAAGTGTTGGAGCAATATAGGAGATATTCTGGGTACAAGGTAAATGAATTTAATAGGAGCGCCTTCCCATATGCTGTGGACATTCTGGAATTCAGGTACACTGTAACCATTAAGATTACCAAGGGGTCAATCCGACATTTGGGGATAAACTTTATGGCCTTGCTCATCAAATGGTACACGTTTAATATACCCATAATAATTCAAGAGATAAAGTAAGAAGATGGAGGATCTTTACATGCTATGGCTAGGGCGCACTGCTAAGCTAAAGATGGGTACTGTATGTGCTCCAAGCTGTACCGATCAGAATAGAGAAGTCAGTGCTTGATGAATTTCAGTGAGCCTTGACCTACTTTGTGTGGCATAGAAAGGCTTCCAGAATGTCGTTGAAAAATGTAAGAGCACCTCAAAATAGAGGGGGGCTTGTACTTCCTGAATATTATGGAATGGCTTAATTCCTTAATATGGGAGAATAGCCAAGGAGAAGATCAGATAAACACTGGATGCACATGTACAGGGCATTGGTCAGAATATCTTTGTAGAACTTGTTCTGGTTACCAAAATGCCGCAGGCCCAAAAATAAAGCAGGCGGTAATCAGTTTATGACCTTTCCATCTCCAATCAATCCAACACTCCAGAATTTACACCCGCTAGGGTGAGGATGATTTTTCAGAACTGGAAATTTGATGAATGTCAGATCATATCAGAAATGCCTAAATGCGGGTAGATGTTATTAAGATCATGTGATGACTGTGCAAGGAATTGATTTATTATTTGGGGTGGGTGACTACAATCACAAACATTATCAGGATGAATCCTCAAAGTCATTAAATTGACCTGAGCTCAGTCCACCGGAAGATAGGGCACAGATTGAGCAGACTTAATTTGGGGCAATGTGTAAAGTGCTTATGCACTACCAAAACAGTAATAAAGTCAAAATGCACAACAATAAAAACCCCAACCCAAATTAGAAAGATAAAATGACACTTAATAATTAAAATTAACCAAAATGAGGGGAACAGTAGATATGAATTTTTATATTTTTAGTTAGGACTAGCGCCAGGATGTATAAAATTCCAATGATAGCCAATGGTCACAGTTGCGGTGAACCTTGACACTGACCGCAACGCAGTGCGGGTCAGATACACCAACCAGGTTCATCCTAGTCAAAGATCTTACCTCCTGACTTTAGTTGATTAGTGTAAAGTAAAGCTTCCCCTGCAAATGGGTAAGAGTTCCTCTAGACAGGGAAAAATTGAAATGCAAACACCTAGGGAAACTCATATATATTCAAAATTGACATAATGTACCTTTACATGAACATATGGGGATAACAACAAAATATTATGAACAAATACAAATAGTATTTTGTTTAAACAATACAATATAAATATTGAATTATATAGTTCACATCCACACTCCAGTCATATCTACATTCACTCAAAAATCATTCTACACAATAAAAACAATGTACACTGACAAAACAATGCCAACGAAGTTATGATGAACTGATGATGTCTCGTGCTTCATAATTTATAATACACACTTTATCAAAGTATAAATACTGGTGAATAACACAAGTATAATCAAATAACAGTCAGTGGCTTGGTAAACACATTTCTTTCTATGCGCGTTTCGGCACAAAAATATCTTCATCAGGAAAAGCCACAAACAGCACTTGTGTAATACCTGTAAATATGAAAAATGTATAAATAGTCCCAACCAATATTTCAGTGATAAAGATAAAAATTTAGTGCTTTGTGTCTATGGATTAGCTGCTGGTGAAGACACAGAAGAAATATAAGGGGAAAGAAGATGAAAAGGGATTGAAATTAAATTAGATTAGAACCAATTGCACCAGAAAAGTGATGAAACAAAAAGTTCATTTACCTTATGCTTATTTGCTGTGCAACCCACCCAAAAACCACATATTGATACACACAATCAGCCGAGACCCTCAAAGCAACATAAGAAAAGTTTTAAATTATACCAGTGATTATGATTTTAGGTTTAAACCCCAACAAGTGGGAGGAGGTCTTCCCCAGTTCCTGGAAACTTATTTGCCCATTAATGTTAATTTCCAGGCTGACTAAAACTAGACAGTGGAAACAATGCTCCAGCCCAACCTGACATCCTTGTTGCTACAGAACATGGGATATAATGGCAGTGGAGAAATTATCAGCCCCCGTCATCAAGGACTGGGGCCCCTTCCTAAATAAATGAATTCCGCTCCTACCATATATCGAGAATGATGACTGGATAATTTCATGCCCTCCCATAGTGAGAGTGCTGAGAATGTTTAACTGATTCCATGGACGAAAATGTGCTGTCAAAAAAAGTACTGTATGCTACTATTGACTAATAATACATCATTGCATTATCTACATCTTATGTCTGGTGCTCACAGTTGGCAGTGGGGTGGGGGGTTCAAGTGAGGCTTGGCTTTGTGTTTTTATGTATTGTGCCGGCGAGAAAGCAACATGTCAACCAATGCCTGGAATGAGTATGGATGGATACATTTAGAATAATATATATAAGGCTTTCATTAGTTTATAAAATTAAATCAGTTCTGCCAAAAAAAGGAAATAATCATTATCTCACTGAAGTTTAAACTGCAAAAAGCCAAGCCTATAGACTTTGTAAAATGTGTTCGGAGACAAGCCTTTGATTTTGTAGCTACTCCTGTGAGAAGGGGAGTCTTACAAAAGGATGTGTTTCAGAAACATGTAAGACTACCAGAAAGAATACATCCTCAACTTTTATTTGAAATAAAACCTCAGAATACATTTGTGGAATGGAACAGAACCAGGTGTGACTAGATACACTAGTGGAAGCAAAACATGAATAAGACAATTGATGATTTAAAACATACATTTTCATGATGTATTGAACACCATTCAAATAAGGGGTAACTGAAATTTCAGGAGGTGGTCCCCACTTTAAAAGTGTAAACCTTTTTATCCAAAAACATTGGAAAGGTGAGGCTGAAATGACACTAAGGATTGCAGATGAATGCGATAAAGCTGTAGCACAGTATAATATAACAACACATTATAAGTTGGAAGGGGCCAGGTTAAAAGGCACCCTTTGTCCAAAATCACCGTACACCTGGAGTAAACACATTGGGCTTTGACCCAAATGAGAAGATGGGGTGATCAAATAGCAAGGACAAATGCATAGTTGCAAAACTAGGTCCAGTAGCACAAAACCAGTTTGAGGTCACAAAGTCTTTTATTTGCAAAATCACAAACTTTGCAACACAAAACAGTTTGTTGCAATGTACAAACTATTATTTGCAAGTCAGTTATGTTTCTGAGTTGCAAAGTACACTTTGCAAACCACATCAACTCACAAAGGACAAGTGATGTGCAATGGGCATCCCCCTCACCTTTGTAAGTCAGTATTCAATGTATCAAAACTTTGTGAGTACAAATGTGGTGTTAAATCACTGAAATGTTACTGAGTGCCGAAAGGTAGTGGTAACACAGCCAAAAAATGGGAGCTGTCATCTTTGGACAATTTCAACCTTATGAATGGTGGTGGTCGGCTTTAGGGGGTGAAGAAAGCACGTTAAGGGACAGTTGCATACATCCTCCAGTATAAGTCACTTAATGTTAACATTTATTTTTTAAAGCAGCTCTGTCACTTAAAAAGAACAGAGGATGCTTTAAAAACACGTTGATATTCAGTAAATGTGAATCTAGGGATAGAGGTCCACTACCATCACAGGCCTACCTTCTCTGCATTCATTGCCATCTAGAGTGGACAACCAATTCCTGTGTTGTGAATATTACAGAGTCTGAAGTTTTTGTGACTCCCAGTGAAAGGGTATTTTGCTCAGTAATTGATTAGTACATCAAAAAAAAGACACGGTGGCCAGCCAGTCGATGTGAGTAAAACACTAACTGGTTTTCAACCTTACTTTGGTACATCAATTATACATTATTTAATGTGGTTGTTTCTGTCAAGAAGCAAATCCATTTTTATGAAGTAATGATAACCTTGGGAAACCTATGAAACATACAAGCCCTGACTGGAATGAACACTAAAAATGCTCTATCAGTGGGAAAGTGCTGCATAAATGCATGCATTTTGAGGTACTGCAATCTCCCGAAGCAAGAAGCACACAACCACTGGGCGCATTTTCTTGCAAGATGGTGAACCAGACCAGGAATACTCTGGTGTGGTGCATTCACCATTGTAAGAAGGTTTCTTTTGAAAGTTTTTGGAATACATTTCCATGCAGTCTCTACTAATTCGTATATGGTCTTTCCTATTTGAAGGAAGCTAATCTCAGCTTCTTAGTGTGTGCTCTATATAACTGATTAGATCAACTGAGAAAAATTAATGCCTTCTATGTGGAGTGTTCGATTGATTTATGGCCTCACCCACCTGTTGTTCCCAGCAGTCCTTTTGATACTCTTCTCTAAAGAGGGTTAGCTGATATTTGTTGAAGAAGGTAAGGGTCAGGAATTCTTGTTGCTTCCTGACAAATTACTTCTACTGAGTGGTGATTGCCTGGAATTAGCTCTCTAAAGACTGTGTTAAAGATTCATAAGGCGGTATGGTGACAGGTGTTGAATATCCTGATACCTGAACCAGGACTTTGAACCATATAAGCAATTACATTAGCAATTTTAAATTTAAGGCAATAAGATGCGTAGGCTCTGCGCTAGCCACCATAACAAATGCCAGTTGAACTATCTGGCTTATAAGTTTAGACAATAGTAATAATATGTTTTGGGCGCATAGAATAATACAAAACTACATCAGTAAAATTCACTCTTTTTATTTGCAATATAGAACTTATAAATAGACTAAATTCTCTTGTCATTGAGATATAGAGGTATTCTAGTATCACAACTGGTAGCATCTATCCAAGGGTTCAACAAAAAGATAACTTAGTATCACATGGTGAACAAATAGAATGGTATCTAAAATTTCAACAAAAAGGACAAAAGTATATTCAAACAACTATTCAGTCTCTATACAAAAGTATATTCACAAAAATATTCAATCTCTATTGTGTAGAGCCAACTTGACAACTTTCAGCCAACCCATGTTTTGTGACAGACTATTCCGCTTCTTCAAGGCTGAAAAGAGATAAGAAACTTTTTTTTCATTTTGGAATTCAATTTATTGGAATTTATCTAAACATTTGACTTTATAATACTTATAAGTAATTTGTTCCTATTTGTGGTAAAGAACATTTCTTGAAGATAATTAGCTATATTTCAGCCATTTTGCCCCAAAACACTCCCAAACAAAATATACCGCTATATTGCCCATTTCTTAAAATTAATTGAAGTTCTAGTAAAATAAACTTGAAACGGTGGGAATATAATAGTTATGATACTCTCATGGAAATATAACCTATTAGTGTTAACACTTACCTAGTTACATATGTATGTAGTGTATCATACGAAAAGGTTTCCCGATTAACTTCAGTTATAAGTAGTGTGGCAATACGTTTATTGGATGTAGAATACAAAGTAGTTTCCGAGGTACTCTGTATTAATGAAACACACCATAAAAGTTTTTATTGGAATACTGGACTCGACTTGTGGAAGTAAGAATGTCATACTTTTCTAGGGCTTACCTCAATCAAGGTAAGAAGAGGTGAGCATGGATCGCGAGTGATTCTTAATTCTAACCAGGTAAATGGGGAAGCCTCAATAAGAATTGTCCTTGCGGCTTGAACTACATCAATAAAATGTATAAACTACAGTAAATTCAAAAAGATATAAGGAAGAGACAATACTCTCACTGAATACTAAAGTGTCTATATTCCAAAAGGAAGTGGTACTGATTTTTTTTTTTCTAAATGAGATTCGTTAAACAAGCAGATAGGCGGATCAAACCTGCAATGCTTGTCTTGCTAATGTGCTTCCCGTACACAGAAAGCTAATGGGGATTCCTGCTCATATAGCAATATCTAGATTGAATTGCCGTTGTCATGGGGTTTCCAAATAAACAATGCCAAGTACAACTTAATCACACAAAAGGTCTAAATGCTGGGAGCCTGACCGGAAAAGGACTCGCGCCTTATTTCATATAGTTGAGTTAACCTGATATGTAGTTTCAGTATATCTCTCTGCTCACTTGCAAATATCGCCAAAAGGGAAATGCTACTAGAAGGGTTACTAAGTAACAGCTAACAGGTTAACGTGACCCCTATTGGTTCTAAAAATAAGAGGTACAAAGAGGTAAACTGTTTGTTGTTAAGAAGTATATTCGATTTCTAACCTAAAGCCATTCAGTCGGGGTCTAACTCTTGGTAACAGCCTTTTTTACAGTAATGTTCCCAGTTACGTTGTTTGCATGTAAATAGATGGATACACTATTCCTAGAAATATCCAATTTTGAATAAACTATATTGCCATTTACAACTCTCTTTGTCAGCTAAATAACAAGATAGTGTTGAGGTGCTCACCGGAATAGTAAAAATCGCTTCTAGGCAATGTGCTTCAACTGCGAAATATTAGGCTAAAAACTAAATAAAAGACAGTATTTAAAGTTATGCTACTCAAAGAAAATCTGGTTGGTAATAAATAGCTCAGGTCCCATTCTCACCTTAAGAAAATGTCTAAAGAAACTTTGCCAGGGTTTCCGTTTCAACATGGTGCTAAAGGAGACACTAAATTTTCCTTCCACATACTGGTTGAAATGACTAATGATGCAAATCACCTGAGTCCAATAACCAGTCTCAGATTATACTGAAAACCCAGACTGAAGCCTGGCTAAAGAGTATATAAGTCTCAAGCAGTGTATCCGTATATGCTCGAAAATCTATCACCGACTGTTAATATTCAATCAATGCTTCTCCGAGTAAAAATCACAGCATAATCACACTAATAAAAATTCAACTAAGAACAAAGTAAACACACAAAAAAATGTATAACTCAAGATTGAAATGGCGATCCATATTGTGATACCTAGTTCCCACGTTGTAAAGAACTACCACCAATGTGATCGTATAGTAAAGTTCTAAGGCACGATGACAAAAACCTAACCACAATCTGACCCAGCTCGAGACAAGTATTTAAATTGTGTGTTATAAGCGGGACAATGTAAACAATAATTTGGAAAAGATTAAATACATAAAGAAACCTTTTACATTTTCAACATTTTGAGTATTAAAGAGGCTCGAACTTGCAATCTAGAACATGATAATACAAGTATTTAGTCAAGTGTGCTAGTGCTACTCTTTGGGCTAAAACTGATTGTATAAAGATATAATTAGAAGAAATGCATGCCCTGCACTATACTGGCGGTTGGTGATCATTACTTGTACTTGAAAGGAAATTCAAAACCTATCATAACATTTACACCAGAAAATGTAATAAAAATGTAATCGTATATATAAACTGGGTAGCATTCCTAAGGCACCTAAAATTTCAAAGCAATTCTATATTATATAAAGGCCACTTAGAACAAGTTATCATCCTAGAATGAATAAGTTGAGGTACACAATTCTGTTCTAAATTAGGTCAATTCTACACGTAAAAGTGATTCCACTGGGAATAGCAATTCACACATCGGAGAAGTAACAATAAGTTGGCAAGCAGGAAGAAGAAAGAGAATATACCTATATTCAATAGTATATCTAGTATGAATATAACAGATGCAGTTCTACATAATAGATTGCACTGGTCAAGATTATGTTTTCCAGGAAACAAAGCAAAGACTTATAAAGCACTAAGTAGGAATACAGTAAGCTGGTTACTGATGGGAAAAGTACATAAACTTGAAGTTTAACATTTGATATAAGAGTTCTAAATGTAAGAGACGAAGTAAATGAGTGTGCCTAATGTGGACTTGGATGTTGATTCTGAATTTATAGGGTGGTGTACAGATCTCTATCAATATTAAGGCCAAAATCAAGTGTACGCAATGTGTCTATCCACCATGTCTATTTTTAATGTAGTCTTAGGAACCAGTCTCCTCCTCTGTGATTTGCGCAGATCTGTTTGATACCACCTATAACTCTAACAATTGACACATCTGCATTAAAATGGAATTCTACATAGTGTTTGCTAAGGGGTGATTTACTATGCTTTTTGTTCATTTTCTCCTTTAAAGGATGTATAGTTGATCCAGCGTACTGTTTTCCACATGAACATGCTAACATTTAGAACCAAAAAGGGGTATTGCAATCAATAAAATATTTAATGGTAAATAGTCTTTTGCCATCAAATCCGGTGAATACTTTTGTTTTGTGTGGATATATTGACACAGTTGTAACATTTGCAGTTACAGGAGGGATTTTCCGACAGCCAAGTCTTGTTTTCCCTTGGTGCAAATCTAATAGTGTCATTAGGACTCAAAATATTACTCAGAGTTTGAGCTCTTCTAAAGTTGACCTCATTAGATTTGTACATCTTCACATTCTTATTAAAGATGTTATTTTAAAATCTATTTTGACCTTTTCACAGTCAGAGATGGCGTTACAGCACATTATATAACAAGAGTTTTGCCCTTATACATATGGATGATCTTGTGTTTTTATTAATAAATGTACTAACTATCATTTTTTCAGGTAGGTTATTTGTTTTGTGCAGATGTACAAATGTAATATTTTCACCCTCCTTTATCTTAAGGTAAACATGACCAGCTATTGCTAATAGCTGAGAGGTGTCCTGTTCATAATTGTAAAAGGGTGCCAAGACAGCTTTCATTTGTCAATGTCCTCCTGGTGACTGCAAACTGGTGCCAGGGCTCTGGGTGCACGAAGAGGGAGTCAGTCAGGTTTGTTGAGACCGGAAAAGGGGTGTACAGATTGGTTTGATTGTAACGAGGGGAGGAGGAGTTGGGGAGGTGTCATTGGAGAAGCTTCCAGTAAATGTCCAGCTGGTGGAGGAAATGCTATCAGCATGGATTATTTACTTTTCCCTTACAATGCAAAGTGAGGTGATCCATTCTACTGCATGGAAGCAGAGTCCAAGTAAGCCAAATTAAGAAGATATTCTTGTCTCTTTCACAGTACTTTGACATAAAGTTTCATCTGAGAGTACCACTATGTGGGTGCCAATAAGGTCAAACTTTAACAGGTGACTTCATAATGAGCTGAGGTACTAAATTTTGTTTAATCTTTTTTTATTAATTCTAATCTATCATATATCTAGGCGAATAGCGTCTTCCACTTCATAGTTCAACAGCAAGGCACATAAAGGAATAGCTAGGGTCCAAGCGCAATATAATTCTCCCTTGAGAACATCCACAAAACAAAAACCTTTTATACATATTTACATTTCTCTTCTAAAAACGAGCACAAATTGTATTCCACAACATATGCTTCAAAGGTGAACGAGCATCGCCTACATCCCACTTTGTTTGGTAGCAGACTTAGCAAAAGGTAGGCATGTGCAGTTTTTCTCAATATATATTATTCAATTAACATTTAATCTGAATACAGGCAATAATAAAGTTTGAGATTTAAGTTATTGCCCTTAGTATTTGGTGTATTTCGTGGCCTAAGCTTATTTATTTATGTGATATGATGTTCCTTTTAGAGCATGGCAGAAAGCAGGGCATCACTTAGGAATGCTGCTAACTTTAGCAGTCAAGTTGACTTTTTCTTTACTCTGGGTAAACCTGAAACTTTTGGCTGATGCTCGGTTTTCATATCCATTAACAACATTTGTTTTCGCATAAAAATAGCGCACACTGTATTTAGAACATTGAAAAGGATACTTCAGCGGAAGCATTGACGCCTCACGTTTACGTCACATTGCACCATTTTCTTCATATAGCCCGGTAATACATAGCACCATGAAGATAATTACACACTAATGAACTCTAAGATGAAAAGTTGCACACCCTCTCCGAATAAGGTTCATAGCATACACTCACTTTGCTAAGATATGGACAACACAAATTTTTCTAACTACTTTTCTATTAAAAAAATGCAAGATACTCACAAATGTGGGAAAGGTCACACTTGATTGGAATTTTTCCACATGTTCTCCAAATGTTATTTTTGATATCCGTAAAATATTTCTAGCTTGTATAAAGATAGCGTTTGGTGATCAACGAAGGCCCAGACCTAAAAAAATAAATAAAAGAAAACACAATATCTTTAAAAACAGCAAATGATTTCAATGAAATATAGATAACAGTTCTAACCTTAAAAATGATACAAAGGTGTTTCCTCTTAATACCTTAACAAAGAGGAATGATTTCTATAATAAATTGTAACAAAGAGGAATTATTTCTATAATTAATTAAAACATGTATTGGGTTCCTTCTCGGTTGGTAAAGAACTATTTGTGCCTCACTTTTCCTGCTTTCTTCATCTTTTCAAATACATCGCATGCATTTAAAAAACATTATTTGTTATTTTCCATCCATTCCTTTTCTTTCCAAAATACTTTTCAAGAAGTCATTCTTACCCTATAATTATCCAGCTCGCTTCCCTCCTACTATTCTAAAATACTTATATTTGATTCCCTTTAGATGCTGCATTGCTCTTCTCTGTGCTGATGTTCTCACAGAGGCAAAGTAGTTGCTGGTGACAGCCTTTCTTCAGAGGGGAGATGAGCTTGGGAACTCAAACAGTTTGTGCGCGGAGTCTTTGTATTATTTCCTGTTTCTGGGGCACCTGAGGTGGTGTTGGTGTGGCATGCACCATCTTACCCTTCACAGATTCTGATGGGTACGCGGATGATTGTACATTCTGCCACAATAATGGGAAGAGGGATTATGAGGATATTACTGCTTTTACAGCCAACAGTGAGGTCAAGTTCTTATTACAGACTAGTTCTGCTGTAAGAACCCCCGGTAAATAGAAAATGAACGACGTGATCATATAGTGGGCCAATACTGTCATATAAAATATACAAGATAAAGTGCCCCTCCTGTAGATCACTTTCTCATACTTCTTATAGCATTATAGCGGGGGTGACCAGATTTTGTTAAGAAAGACAAGACATAAAAGTAGGACTAAAGCCTTTAGCCTTACTTTTATGTCTGGCCTGTTCCGATCTTGTGTAGCCTTGTAAAAAGAATACTCTGGCGCTAACGCATAGTAAATGGGTGTGTCTATATTTATGTCACACATTTACAAGCTACACATAAATAACATTAGCTATGGAACCCTATCTGCTGCAGCATGCATGTAGCTGAACTCCTCCTGCGCTCTCTGACTGGAAGAAATAAACAATTTACTTAAGGAGAACATAGCTGTCAATTCTCCTTTCAGTATGAATTGGCCCCTTGTTGTGTTTATCATAGCACGCAGCGCGAGCACATTATGTTTTAAATGTAAACTTGTTGGGGCACGGACCCTTGTTAGACTCTATGGATGTTCTAGAGTCTGGGTCCATGCCGGGAAGATTTCTTGGGAGACAGTTATGAACCTTGCTCCTGTGGTTGGTGGACGTGCTTTCTTGTGGTGCTGTTTTTTACATTAAATCTTCAAGTGATACATCTTGGATACTAGCCTTATTCACGACAAACTTGGCGATGAGCGAAGTCTCAGCAGCACCACTATTTATCAAAAAAGAAAAAAGAAGGGAAAAAGAACTCGCGTACGAGGTGAGAAGCTGCTCTGCGATTCAAAGTGAAATCTTCATCACCGGCGAAAGAATACGACCTCGGACCCCTTTTCTGGAAGCGCCTACCTTGCCCAGGTACATTTTGAGTGAATTTTGTACAAAATTCATCGTTTCTTCAAACTTACAGAGTGCATGGGATTCCGTTGTTGCTACGGCTTGCTCCTCTTCAATGTGACGTACTACAAGAGTTTGTGCGCACGCATGACGTCTCTAGGAAGCGCCAGCAACGCTCTGCACTCTACTCTCTATGGTTTTCACGCACGCAAGCAGCGTGCCGCCATTATTTTTTTTCAATTTCATCGGAGCTGGCATATTATCGCCTAGCAACAAGAGATCGGAACCGGGACTTCAGATTCACGGTCGATTTCCTTCAAGGTACTGCTTATTTACAGAGCGGATTCACTTCCTTAATTAACACCATGTTTTGGAGAATGTGTGAATCATTTTAACTGATTTCTGTTCAATTTCTACTCGTTTTAAAGACCTTGAAGTCACTTATGGTTACTGGTTAGTTAAACAACCTCACAGTTTATCCATCTACAATTCTTTGGAATATTTTTTTTTTTTTAAACAATAATGGCTAACGCCCAAAATTACAATTTAGCTCCGCCCCAGTGCTTTTGGCCAGCTGGAGGTAATCCTTGCATGGAGTGGGCAGAATGGAAAGCCTATTTTATTAATTATATAGAGACTTTAGATGTAGAAGGAAAAATTTCTCCTGCAGAAAAAATAGGTATCTTCCTACATTCAGTGGGTCCAGAAGGTCTCAAAGCCTACAACCAAATGTCTAGACCTACAGGCGGCACTGATCAAAATGTTTTTAGAGCAGCTGTCAACAATTTTGACTGTTATTTTTCACCGAAAGTATGCATTGGCATACTGAGATATAAATTCTTCCAGAGGAAACAGCATTCTGATGAACCTGTGGACAGTTACGTTTCCGCTTTAAGAACTCTTTCTCTGGATTGTCAATTTGGAAATCTACAGGAGGATTTCATAAGGGATCAGGTCATCATGCATATTAAAGACACTTCTATCCAGGATAGACTATGGGTCAATGGCGATTCAAAATTGGAAGATATTCTTGCAATTGTTAGAAAGGCAGAAATGTCTAGCAGAAGCGCAAAACAAGTGAATGTTAAAGTTGAGGAAAATAGCAAAGTAAGCTATACTGTTGCCAAAATTGATAACGCTAAAACCAAACCACTTTACAAAAACTTGTTAAAGAAAATGCTACAGACTCAAACAAATTTAGATGCTACAGGTGTGATAGTAGCTCGCATTTGGCGAATTTTAAGGGATGCCCAGCAATTAAACAGAGATGTTCTGTCTGTGGTGTAGTCGGCCACATTGCTAAAGCTTGTAGAAAAAACAAAAGCAAAAAAGTACGATGCGTGGAAGATGGAGAACCTAGTGACAATGACTTTGACACCAAAGAAGAGTTTGAAAAATCTTACATGTTGAACATCACGGAGGATCTTCCTATTATCCTGAATATTGACAATAATATGATAAAGAAAAAACCTATCTGTGAAATGACTATTGGTGGGGTACAACTACAAATTTATGCGGACTCAGGGTCTCCCTATTCCATAATTAATGAGAATGTGTGGAAATCCAAGTTTATAGATAAACGTGGTCCTGTGTTGTACCCTGGAGACATTAATCCGCAAGGGTATTCAGGTGAAAGAATCGATATTCTTGGCTTCAAGGTACTAGTATTTAAATTCAAAGATCGTGAATGTACTGCCAAACTATACATATCCAAACATGGGCCTTCTGTTCTAGGGTGGTTTGAGCAAGGGAAACTTGATATCATCCTCAACCCTAATAGCCCAAATCCAGTAATGGTTATAGGAGAATCTGATCAATGTGGTAGTTCCATGCTGAACAAGTTTCCCAATGTTTTCAATGATAGCATAGGGGAATTGATTAATTTTAAGCATAAAATTATATTAAAAGACAATGCGTGCCCAAAGATTTATAAAGCCAGGAACATTCCCATCACAGTTAGGGATGAAGTCAAAAAAGAAATTGATAAGTTAGTTAAGTGTGATATTATAGAGAGAGTAGAATCCTCTGAATGGATTTCTCCCATTGTGGTGGCCAGACGCTCTAATGGCAATATTAGGTTGTGTATTGACCTGCGCCATGTGAACATCAACATTGTCATTGACCAATTTCCCCTTCCCCGCATCTCTGAAATGTAATCCTTAGTACCTGGAGCAAAATTTTTTTCATGCATCGATTTATCGTCAGCTTACCACCAAATTGTCTTGGAAGTAAATAGCCGGAAGTACACTGCTTTTGTCACGCCGTTTGGTTGTTTTCAATTGAAGAGAATGCCATTCGGTCTTGCCTCAGCTGCGGCAGTTTTTCAGCGGGTAATGTATGATATTTTTGGCGATTGCAAAAATGTTATTTGTTTCCAGGACGATATACTAGTGTTTAGTGACAACAAACCTTCTCACGATCAAGTCCTTGAGGTTGTTCTTAGCAAGTTATCGGTGAATGGCCTTACAGTGAAACACAGTAAGTGTAAATTCTGTTACTTATTTGGGGCATACTTTATGTGCCGATGGTGTCAAACCTAAGCCTGATCTTGTAGAAGCCATCCAACTTGCTCCGCCTCCTAAATCTAAAGACGACATCCGATCCTTCCTAGGGTTCACAGAATTTTACTCCAAATATATACGAAATTTCTCTGGCAGAGTGTTTAATATTAGACAGCTTTTGAAGAACAAGTGCAAATTCGTGTGGGATTCTGAGTGTGAGAAAGAGTTTACAGATGTTAAATCTGCCATTAGCAATGCCACTGCATTGAATAATTTTGATCCTCAACTTCCTTGCATTGTCACGACCGACGCTAGCGCAAAGGGTTTAGGCGCTGTCCTGTCCCAGAAAAGAGTGAATGGTAATGAATCCACCATTGCATATGCTTCTAGAGCTTTGACCCCGTCAGAAGAGAAATATTCAACTATTGAAAGAGAAACATTAGCTGTAGTTTGGGCCCTAGAGCACTTTAGAGTGTTTGTCTGGGGAAAAGAATGTGAAGTTAGATCTGACCATAAACCTCTTGTGCGGTTACTTACTACTGAGGGGTTGATTAAAGCCTCTGCTAGGATTGCACGTATGTCTATGAGGTTACAGGATTTCATATATAAGATGATTTATGTTCCAGGTCGAGATAATGTCACTGCAGATTTTTTATCCAGACTACCTCTACCCTTGAAGGAGTGTATTCACAATACTTGGGATGATTTTCACATTGCTTTAGTCCACGATGAGGGAGTACCACCCATTAAGATTGAGGTTTGGAACATGGAATTTCACAAAGATAAAGTTTTACAAGAGGTCCAAAAGTACTTAATTGAGGGATGGCCAGCTAAGAAGAACCTTTCTCCCGAGTTAAGACATTTTGGGGAGGTGAAAGAGGAATTATCCTGTTCCGATTCTACTATCTGGAGAGGTGATAAGGCGGTTCCTCCTTTAGGATTGAGGGAGATTATTGTTAGACATGGCCATGAAGCCCATAACGGCATCATTAGGACAAAACAGTCTGTCAAGGTTACGTTCTGGTGGTCTGGGTTAGATATTTGTGTCGAACGTATTGTTAGAGATTGCATCCAATGTGCAAACGCTGACAAGTCTTTGAAGACTTTGAAACCTGTTATGCAAGGACACCCTATTCCTGATGGCTCCTGGGAATCCATTGCGATAGACATTATGGGTCCCATTGGTCCTTTAAACAAATACATTGTGGCTACTATTGATTTATTCTCAAAATGGCCTGTGGTAAAAGTAGTCGAGAAAGTTAATACTGATACTGTTTTACTATTCCTAGATGAAGTGTTCACGGAAGAGCGATTGCCTATACGTGTGATCACTGATAATGGTGTACAGTTTTTATCCAATAAGGCAAAGGAATATTTCAGTAAAACTGGAGTCAGTCATTGCACTACTTCACTTTACAATCCTAGTGGAAATGGTATAATAGAAAGGTTAATTAGAGTACTTAAAGCTGCTATTCAAATTGTTGGTGTGAGTGACAGCAGGTGGGAGTATCAAGTAATGAAGACTATGTGGAAGTACAGGATTACCCCTAATGACATGACTCAATGTACCCCGTTTGAAATCGTGAGAGGTAGACTACCTAGAACTAAGGTCAATCCTGCTTGGCTTATTTCATCCACTAAATGCCGCATTGATCTTGATAAGGTGACAAGGAGGTTAGAAAAATCCCAGATTGTAAATAAGCACAGCTTTAACCTTAAGGAAAGAACAAATCCACAATTAAACATAAAAGTTGGAACGTTAGTGAAAGTTAGAAAACCATGGAAAGCTTCCAAAGGGGATAGTCAATTTATGGGTCCCTTTGAAGTTAGTGAAGTTTTGAAGAATGCTGTTAGACTTTCTAATGGTAAAGTGTGGAATTTGAACAAAATTGCTGTGCTTAAAGGTGACAGGAAATTATATAAGGAGGTTCACTCTTCTCCGACTGTGGAAATATGGATTTTTCTGGTCAGTTATGTCCCCTATCTTGGACCCCAACGGTTTCATGTATAAATCACAAGTACATGTATGTTTCCTCCAGTTCCAGTTATGAAGACGCAAACACATGTGCGTCCACCGCCAACATGTCCTCTTTCAGATCCGCCATGAATGGGCTGGATATTCTATCCCTAAGTATGAAAGGCCACCGGCTTTATATGGTTCACTTATCCCATTTTACAGTTCAGACGAGTAGGCCCTGATTCTGCCATCAAGCCTTTTCCTGCCTTCTGCCTCTGAAAGCTCCAGTCCGAGCTCGCATCTGTACCCATGAACTTTGTCCTACTCCCTGCGCGGCTAATGGTGCCTGACTCCAGCCTGTTGCCTGCCAAAAACTGTATTTCACCTTCAAGATTATCTGCTTTGCTCCGCTCCCTATCCAATGCATTCCTGTCTAGTAGTTTAAAGTAAACATTCTTTCAGCTACCGAGCAAAAGGCCCGGCTTCTCTGTCTTTATGCAAGTAATTCATAGCCCTGTTAATATGAAAGATTTCGGCCCTCGCATCTAGTGTAGACACTTAGACGCTTGTACACGCACTAACAGTCAGTATAGTCAGTATAGTCAGTATAGAATAAGATTCTACTCTAAGAGACCTTTCTTTCTGGATAACACAGTTCTTTAAACATAGGATATTAGATATGATTTGGGATTAGGTTGACATAACCCCAGACTTCTGTCTCCACATGTAGAGCTAAATGTCAAGTTCCCTTCACCCCCTAGTTACACGTCAGTCACACGTCATGCTGCTGCGTGCGCATCTCTGCCAAGTATTTCTGCTGACATTGCGAAATTCTTTCATGGAACCACCCATTTATGACGTCATATCCAATGACGTTCTTTAAGCTACGCCCAGTTACACCTACTTTAGTGACGCATGTATGTTCTTATCTTTACTATCAACTGTTACGCCTCCTGCATTTGTTTCACTGTAATGCCTATTGTATAAAAATGATTACCTGTCAATAAAGTTGGGTCTTCACTTCCTGAACCTTCGTGGTGATGGAATATGGAGCTCATCGATTTAAATTGATTCTGGAATAAAGCCAGTTCCGAACCTCTAATACCACGGATTCTGCCTCTTATTTTACTGAGCTATTGTTATAGATTTTCCGCATCAAATTAAGTCCCGGTAATTAAATTATTTACCACATGAATGGCGCCCGAATAGGGACACTTTCTCGTCTCACGCGCCGGAGGTGCGTTGCAGGCCCGGTCTCCTGTCACGGCTGGACGGACAACAACGCGTACCCACAGGATTTCCTGTATCTCCCTCCTGCCGAGCGGGGGTAACTGAGGCTGCGATCAACACCCAGACGAGGCGGTGAGAAGTGCGAAGTATCCCGACCAGAGCCTAGCTGAGAGAGCAAGATCCGAGGTATACAGAGGCCCACCAGTTCCGAAATTCCGAAGTTCCGAAGTATCGAGTCGAGTCTAGTCCGGTCCGAGTCCAGTTCAGTTCAGTTCCGAGGCCTTCCGTTCCGAGCTACCCGGTGAGTACCATTATCGGGGAGGCGTTCTGACGTGCACATAGGTTGTGCCGGTCAAGACGGGTTTGGGTACACAAATCCGGTCTGCACTGTTTCAGCAGTGTACCTGTACTGTTTAGCAGTATATCAAGTATGTCTAGTATATGAAGTCAGAATTATCTAGTTAGTATCGAGTATTATGCTTAGTGAACGGCCATCATTGTTGTTCATTAAATGTTAAATGTTAAATGTTTTAAATACGTTCTGCATATTGTGGTATGAATGACTGTTCATTATTGTGTCTCGTTGTATTAAACGTGTTCAAAATTTAGGTATCAGATCAGATCAGTTCTCAAAATGCCGCTCTTTTCGAAATTAAGACAGATCAAAACTAGAAAAGGGTTACTCGAAGAAGCTGTTCCCATTCCTCCTAGGGACACTCCAGGGTACTTTATGTATCATAAACATGGCCTAGACGCCATATTATTTCTTGATTTATGGGTAGACTACACCAAGGAATTACCAGAAAGTCACAGGTGGCCCGCAGCTGGGACCTGGGATGCAGATTGCATCGTGAAAGTAGAGGAAGAATTATGGAAAAAGAAAGCTAGACAATCACAGAAAGACGCCATTGAATTATGGCGTAAAGAATCGTATAGACGTACAGAAAAAGCACGTAGACAGGAAGAGAAGAGTAAGGAGAATTCAAATAAAGTTCGAGAAAATATATTAATTGAAGAAGGTACTCGAGTAAAATCAGAACAAGGAGACAGACAACGAAATACCCTTATGAATGGTATGTATCCTCTCCTGGCCGAAGGATTACCTAAGGCTACGCCGGAGATACCGAAAGACTTGCCACCCCCATTGTTTCCGATAAAGGTACATCCCAAAGGACATCCCAGAACCGCAGAAGATGTTTTTCTTTCCTCTTATTTAGACGACGCAGCTCCCGAGTATACTAATGATGCGCCACATAGACCGCCTGCAGAGGGGGTTCAACGCCAAGACCCTCTTCCGTCTGTACCTCCGCAACAGCAAACTCCGACACAAGTTCAGGCAAGCACATCTGCTTCGACATCTGTATCCACACCTATAGTTGCTATGTCACGATCGACGAATCCTTTCACATCCAGCACCCCAGGTGGGGCTACCGGAGGTGCATCAAACATTTTTTCCACGCCACCCAGAGTAAATAAACTTTCCTTTCAAGAATTAGCTCACCAACGTACGCCCAAACTAGTAACTCCCAACACGCTCAAGGAACTTCTAATAGACTGTAGATATGACCCGGTGCCCGGAAAAGGGGACGAAATGGTGCTAGCATCATTACGTATCCGACGAGCTGCTATATATTTAGGGAAGCTACCAGGAATGACTACGCACTTAGAAAATATATATCACTTTGTCCAGTCAGGACGAGATTCCGAAAGTATTGACAGAGCCATGGAGTACCAAAAAGTGGAAATACAGGGGGAACTGTTACGTTTCCTCATAAATTGTGTGATCAGAAATCAAGACCGACCAGGGGTAAATCCGAAAGAAATGCAAATTCTTACCACATGGAGTCGGAATATATCAGAGGGGAGACATGATAAACGATCATGTATAGTAGCTATGTGCCGAAAGATCCGCAAAGAAATAGAACGAATACACGAAGAAAGATTAGCAGTAGACGAACCTGAACAAAAGGAGGAGGAGGAGGAATTAGAACTGCCCACAGGACAGTTAGAAACCATGGCCTATGTAGGTAGAGGAAGATCTTGCAATAATACTAGATGCTTCACTGATCCGATACGTCCGGTACGTCCAGATAATAGCAGAAATTTCCAAACTCCTATAATAAAATAAGGTCCCCCGAACATTCGTTCCAAGCCGCTGACAACCTACTCCGAGAACGAAGGGGTTATCATATACTCGATTCTATGGACGAACAAGAATTAGCCAGGTCAGCCGTTCATTGGGTTGACAGTCCCGGAAAATATAGTGATGATACATTAGCACACACGTTTTTGAACCTCGCTCCAGATGAACAGCGTTTAGCTGGTACCTATATGATTCAACAACTCCTTATATTATATAAAGGCCAACACTCCGATCCTGGTCCATTACCTGATATATTGACTAAATTACTCACGAATAAATGGAGAGGTTCAGGTACTGAGCTAATTAGAGAAATACTAGAATCCAGAAAGCAGTACATTCTTTTTGTATGTCCCGAACATGTTTCACTGCCCATCAAGGAAAGAACGACGTACTATATGGATAGACAGAATCCCTTACGCGAAGTGCACCCGATAAAAGGTGAGGACAATCAGTTTAAACGTGTGTTTGTATACACACCCATATCTAAAATAGAACTATTGGAAATGAAGAAGGTGGTACCCAGTCATGATAAAGACCCAGCGGGTTTCCACCGTGAAATTAAAGACATGTTGCTCATGGGAGAGTATACCTATCCAGACATTATGACGATATTGAAGGTACTAATGCCTGCGGGCATTTACGAAAAACTCAAGGAAAAAGATTGGGAAGTGGGAGACCAAAAGATAGATTGGACAGCATTAGAAAACGAGGAAAAAGCTCGAGGTCCAGGTGCAGGGCTTGGGGAGAAGACCAAAACACTACCAGGTTTACTAGTACAGGTACTGCCACGTTTATTAACTACGAAAAAGGAAGACTGGGGTGCAATTTCAGCCTGTAAACAAAAGCAAGATGAAGACACTAGTGATTTCTATGCCCGATTCGAAAAATGTTTTGGTATAAATAGTGGAATAAAAGCAAGTAGCGAATCTTATCCACATCTGTTTGTGACAAAGTTAGTTGAAAATTCTTTGCCCCAAGTTAAGAATAGAGTATTGAAATTCGAGAGTACCTGGCAAGGTAACACTCTGTCACAAATGTTACAGATGCTACAGTACCATCACAATAGAATTAGAGAGGAACAAGAACATGAACAAAGACGCATGAAAGACACGAAAATGAAAATGCTAGTTTCCCAGACAGTTCCAGCTGACGGTCATAAAAAGGGTATGACACAGTCCAGTGTTCCAACAGGTCCTGTAAAAGGAATGTGCAACTATTGTAAACAGCCAGGTCATTATGTACACGATTGTCCAGTTTTAAAACATAATATCGCCATAGGTAATACTAAAGAAAGACCACGGCCACCTAGACAGGATCAGAACACACAAGGAGCTCCGCAGCATGCACAGTCCATGCCAGCTCCGCAACAGTCCATGCCAGCTCCACCACAGCAGCCTATTGCTGCCACCCAAACAACGACCCGACAGATGTATCAGACCGCACAGTATGACTATCCTGATTACCAACGATACTCATGAAACAGCCTAGAGAGGGAAGTTGGCTTACCCCTTATTGAGGTCCCTGTAGATCAAGAAGGACCTTATGTACACAGTGAACTATTAGGCCAAGATAGAAAATTTTTACTTGATACAGGGGCAAGCCGAACAACAATAAAACATAGTGAAGTTCCAGGGGCACCCCTCTCAGGCTCACAGAATATTTCCCTTGGCTTTTCAGGAAAACCTATCGTTAACGAAGTATCACAGCCTCTTCCCCTTACGATTGGTCCTTTGACACGAACTACAGATTTATTGCTTACTAAATCATGCCCAGAAAACTTGTTAGGTATAAAAACTTTGAAAGCTCTAGGAGCTATAATATGTTGTTCTCCGGAAGGAGTAAGATTGTTTTTACGTGATTTCAAAGGGCACTATGTGTCCCGAGACATGGATTCCCGACTACAGACTTTACCCACACATTTATGGGCACAAGGCCCTACAGATGTTGGTTGCATGAACATTACACCATATCGAGTCACACTAAAGGCAGGAGTGGTACTACCACGAATGCGACAATACAAGTTACCCCCAGATGCTGTAGTGGCTTTACTGCAAATCATTGACGAGCTTATTGGCCAAGGAGTGGTTGTGGAGACCGACTCCAATGTATGTAATTCACCGATAATTCCGATTCTTAAACGAACTGATCCAAAGGCTCCGCCAGTATATCGATTGGTTATTGATCTGCGCGAATTAAATAAATGTATTGTACCACAATACCCCGTAGTTCCAGACATTTCTTCATTACTGACAGCTATTGATTCCGAAGCAACATTCTTTACTGTAATTGATCTCAAGAATGCCTTTTTCAGCGTCCCAATAGATCCGGAAAGCCAATACTTGTTCGGATTTAGTTTAAATGGACGAAGCTTTAAATTCACACGCGCACCTCAAGGATTCACAGAAAGCCCCAGCATCTATAGCCAAGCACTGAAACGAGAACTTGACAGTATACACATGCCGGTCAACACTGCCCTGCTTCAATATGTCGATGATCTGCTGATCACCGCTAGAAGCGAACCTGAATGTGAAAAAGCCTCACTGACGGTTTTACATTTTTTGGCCGAAAAGAGGCACAAGGTGTCCCCTTCTAAGCTGCAATTCTGTGTCCAGCGAGTTGTTTATCTTGGTCACTCGCTGTCCAAGGAGGGAAGGCAGCTTACACCAGATCGCATCCAGTTAATAGCTAACATGCCAATACCCAAGACACAAAAGGAGGTGCGGGCTTTTATAGGCCTCACTTCATATTGTAGGCAGTGGATCCCTCAGTATGCATTTCTAGCAAAACCACTCATTCAGTTGACAACACAGGAGGCAGCCACATCGACTGTCCTCCCTTGGACTCAGGAACATACACACGCTTTTGAAAGCCTAAAGAAAGCTTTATGTCAAGCACCCGTTTTAGCAACACCATGTTACAGCAAACAATTTACGCTCTTTGTTACAGAACGCGAAGGTACTGCTTTGTCAGTACTCACACAGGAACAAGCAGGATCACACAAACCGTGTGCTTATTTTTCTAGTACATTAGATCCCGTAGCTCAGGCTCTGCCTGCGTGCCTGAAATCAGTGGCAGCGACAGCTTTAGCAATTAGACAAAGCGATGCCATAGTGTTAGGACACCAATTGACAGTACAAGTACCACATGCAGTAGAGGTTCTCTTGAACCGCACACAGACACAACACTTGACTATAGCACGACTCACTGGTTACGAGTTAACATTGTTTCAGCCACATATAGAAATCAGACGTTGTAGTACATTGAATGCTGCTACACTGTTACCAGTAAACGGAACAGACCCACTTGCACATGATTGTATTGAAGTTATCACTATCACGACGAAACCTAGACAAGACTTGACAGATGTCCCATTGTCAGATCCAGACCTGACGTTGTATGTAGATGGTTCATGTATGAGAACAAGTACAGGAGAGTTAGTGGCCGCGTATGCAGTCACAACAGACACTGAAGTCATTGAAACAAATCGTATTAATACCTTGTCAGCTCAAGCAGCAGAGCTCATCGCTCTGACACAAGCCTGTATTCAAGCTACGAATAAGGAAGTCAACATATATACTGATTCACGTTATGCATTCGGAGTTGTACATGACTTCGGCGTGCTGTGGCGAGAGAGAGGTTATTTAACTTCCCACGGTACCCACATCCAGCACGGACCCCTTATTCATGCCTTACTAGATGCAATACATCTACCTACTGCAATATCAATTATGAAATGTAAAGCTCATACGAAAGTTACTGATATCATTTCCCAAGGCAATGATTTAGCTGACAGAACAGCTAAACAGACTGCTCAAACCCACACGTCTGACATGACAAAGACAATAGTTCGGACACCAACACATTGCATGACAGTTAAGGATCCCGCTCTTGATGTAATCGACATACAGACACATGCTACACCAGATGAAATAAAGAAATGGACTGAATTAGGAGGGACCCAAACGGATCAAGGATGGATGACGAAGGAAAAATCTGTGTGGTTCCTTCCTGATTCAATGGTCCAAGTTATCATTAACACTGTACATAGTCCAGCGCACCTAGGAGAAAAAGCTATGCTAGACAGCATTCAACACATTTGGTTCAACAAACATTTACGAGCAGCAGCTAAACAAAAAGTCCGTACCTGTATGATCTGTTGTCAGTTTAACCCAGGTAAAAGCATTCCCGTAGAACAGGGTGGATTTCAGCCTCCTGATCACCCTTTTGAAGTCCTCCAGATGGATTATATCCAGATGGAACGATGTCGAGGATTCAAATACGTTCTTGTAGTTGTTTGTGCTCTTTCCCGTTGGACAGAGGCATACCCGGTTTCAGATTACACTGCCCCGACTACTGCCAAACAGTTAGTTCGAGAATTCTTCCCACGGTACGGTTTACCACGTGCTGTCTACTCAGATAACGGCCAGCCGTTCTCCTCCGAACTAATGAAACACGTTTCACTCTTGTTAGGCTATCAGTGGAGATTCCACTGTGTCCGACACCCCGAGGCAGCAGGTCTCGTGGAACGACATAATCAAACTCTGAAAATTAGATTGTCCAAAATATGTAGAGAGAAAGGTGTCGACTGGGTAGTAGCCCTACCAGTTGCACTCTTTTACATGAGAATGGTAGCGCACTCTCGAACAGGGCTATCCCCTTATGAGGTGATCTTCGGTAGACCACCAAATATGTGGGGGACGCCTATACCACGAAAGATAACTGATATTGACTGTAATATGCTGACAGATTACCTGGCTTCCTTGATGTCTGCACTACAATCTTGTCGTTCACAGGTAGCTGCAGCCTTTCCCGACAACACCGAGGTGAAACCCCATGACGTAATTCCAGGGGATCTAGTTCTAGTGAGGAACTTTGATCGGAAGTCCCAGCTGGATCCTAGGTGGAAGTCGCCTCAGCTCGTATTGTTAACAACGAGGACAGCCGTGAAGATCGAAGGTCGAAAAGGCTGGATACATTCAAGTCATATCAAGAAATTTCATGGACTACCATCCGATATAGAGACTAAACCCTGTATTACCTCAAAGACAGACTCAAAGCTTCCTTTGGTTGAACAAAATAACTCAGAACAATATAGACTAAAACTTAGGTCTAACAAGTCAGGCAATTTGATTGTTTAAGTCCTCTCCAAGGTGAATCGGTCGAATTTGTCTCTGACATGTATCCCTTAGACCTGTATAGAGAAAGAAACAGAAGGATAAAGTTGAAACGACATGCGTACTGTAAATCACTGCGTAGTCATTGCACAGTGACGTTATTAATTTTGTTTTTCCTAAGTCTTTTAATAATTACTGCAAGTATATTGTTGCACACATATTATCCTATTTCTAAACATGTTCATAATGTTACTGCTGAACATTCTTTTAGTGAATTTCCCCCGCATGAGTTATCATATAGATTTGCGCTGCGCAACAACACTTTTATTAGTATGTTACATCATTCCCATCAGGTTAGCAATGCTACAAATTGTTGGATATGTGGCCGACTCCCTCCCTATCAGAACTATCAAGGAATTCTGCCTCTCTTCCCATATCCGTTCACACACAATGGCTCCTGTGGAGCATGGTTTAGTTTAATTAATTCCCTAGATTCGAATTCCGCAGTTTATCAAGACAACTGGGTATGGGGAAACTTGCACTTAGTTTTACTTAAAGTCTGCTACCCTGACAAGGAGGGACTTCCCAAAAGAACAGGAACTGATCTAGAAAATGAAGTATATGGATTAGGTAATTTCACGCTTAACCTCATGATCCTGAATGTCGAATCCGAAGCTGCCCCAATTTTGCCCGCTATGTCAGTATTTCCAGTTAAAGGTGAATTATGTATAAGAAAGAATGGCTCTATACACATGGGCCGCAGTAAATGCACCACTGTAATAGAATTCAGTGATCAAGGCAAGTCTACATTTAAAGCTTCTCGCCATTCCTACTTTGTATGTGGTCAGACTGCATATATACGTTTGCCTCTAGATTGGGATGGTACCTGCTACATTGGATTCCTTTTGCCACCTGTTTTCCTAGCTCCTCCTGATTATCACAGAAATACTCATTTAGTACACAATAGAGAAAGGAGAGATCTCCCAATAGTCGATTACACTGAGACAGCATGGGAAAAATACACAGATTTCAATAAAGGTCTTTTTCCCTATATAGGTACAGTTACCAATAGTAAACTGATACGTAGATTAACCAGAACCCTTGAAGCAGTAGTGAACGAAACTATCTCCGCCTTAGGCAATTTAACAGAAGAGCAGTCTGCTATGCGGATTGTTGTGCTTCAAAATCGTCTTGTCCTTGACGTCATCCTGGCCGATAGGGGCGGAGCTTGTAGGGTCATCGGATCAAGCTGTTGCATTTTCATACCAGAAAATTCGCCATCTGTATATAAAGCCATAACTCGCCTTCATAAGATTGTAAGCCAGATACACCATAATCCAGGCACCTGGACTTGGTCCGGTTGGTTTTGGAGTGTATTATCTACCTTTGGATGGAAGGTCCTATCCTTCCTAGGTATTGGCTTTCTCATACTATTCAGTTGCTGCTTATGCCTACAATGTGGACCAGCGATCTGTGGTCTGTGTGCCACATCGTGTATTCCACCACCAAGATTTCATTCATCACGGAAGAAGAAAGAAGAACAAATGATGCTATATGAACAGATCGATGGATTAATGAAGATTGATATCTCTTGACGGGCAAGTAGGGGACAAGGAGGGAATGTGGAAATATGGATTTTTCTGGTCAGTTATGTCCCCTATCTTGGACCCCAACGGTTTCATGTATAAATCACAAGTACATGTATGTTTCCTCCAGTTCCAGTTATGAAGACGCAAACACATGTGCGTCCACCGCCAACATGTCCTCTTTCAGATCCGCCATGAATGGGCTGGATATTCTATCCCTAAGTATGAAAGGCCACCGGCTTTATATGGTTCACTTATCCCATTTTACAGTTCAGACGAGTAGGCCCTGATTCTGCCATCAAGCCTTTTCCTGCCTTCTGCCTCTGAAAGCTCCAGTCCGAGCTCGCATCTGTACCCATGAACTTTGTCCTACTCCCTGCGCGGCTAACGGTGCCTGACTCCAGCCTGTTGCCTGCCAAAAACTGTATTTCACCTTCAAGATTATCTGCTTTGCTCCGCTCCCTATCCAATGCATTCCTGTCTAGTAGTTTAAAGTAAACATTCTTTCAGCTACCGAGCAAAAGGCCCGGCTTCTCTGTCTTTATGCAAGTAATTCATAGCCCTGTTAATATGAAAGATTTCGGCCCTCGCATCTAGTGTAGACACTTAGACGCTTGTACACGCACTAACAGTCAGTATAGTCAGTATAGTCAGTATAGAATAAGATTCTACTCTAAGAGACCTTTCTTTCTGGATAACACAGTTCTTTAAACATAGGATATTAGATATGATTTGGGATTAGGTTGACATAACCCCAGACTTCTGTCTCCACATGTAGAGCTAAATGTCAAGTTCCCTTCACCCCCTAGTTACACGTCAGTCACACGTCATGCTGCTGCGTGCGCATCTCTGCCAAGTATTTCTGCTGACATTGCGAAATTCTTTCATGGAACCACCCATTTATGACGTCATATCCAATGACGTTCTTTAAGCTACGCCCAGTTACACCTACTTTAGTGACGCATGTATGTTCTTATCTTTACTATCAACTGTTACGCCTCCTGCATTTGTTTCACTGTAATGCCTATTGTATAAAAATGATTACCTGTCAATAAAGTTGGGTCTTCACTTCCTGAACCTTCGTGGTGATGGAATATGGAGCTCATCGATTTAAATTGATTCTGGAATAAAGCCCGTTCCGAACCTCTAATACCACGGATTCTGCCTCTTATTTTACTGAGCTATTGTTATAGATTTTCCGCATCAAATTAAGTCCCGGTAATTAAATTATTTACCACACGACGAGAAGTCAAGTTCTGGAAGACATCTCTGAGGAGATTTCTGGAGTTGAGAATTGCAACAATAACAGTGTGGATTGCAACCATGATTTATGTCAAAATAATGTTGATGAAGTTGTGTTACCTTGTATCCCTATCAATTCTGGTGCATGCCAAGAAGATGCAAACTGTCAAGAGACCAAACGGTTGCGTAAGAGACCTGTATGGTTGTCAGATGTTGTATCTCTTATCCAAAAGAGATTTCATCCGTAATTTATTTACCTATTTATTTATTTATTTATTATTTTTTTTTGTTTGTTTTATCGTTTAAGGGAGGAAGATGTGTTGTGTTTATCATAGCGCGCAGCGGGAGCACATTATGTTTTAAATGTAAACTTGTTGGGGCACGGACCCTTGTTAGACTCTATGGATGTTCTAGAGTCTGGGTCCGTGCCGGGGAGAGTTCTTGGGAGACAGTTATGAACCTGGCTCCTGTGGTTGGTGGACGTGCTTTCTTGTGGTGCTGTTTTTTACATTAAATCTTCAAGTGATACATCTTGGATACTAGCCTTATTCACGACACCCCTCGTCCCATTTTTGTTCCAAAAACCATAACATGTGTTTAAAATTAAGAAAAGCGTTGGGACACTGGGGCAGTCCTTTGAAAACCGAGACTGTCTGGGTAAATCCGGGATGTCTGGTCACTCTAATTATAGCCCAGGGTAGCAGGGAATACCGGCCATTAAAGGCCCGCTCCAGTGGAGCTGGACTTTAATGCTGGTATAGCCCAGCTACAGTGTGCTATAAGGCTATTAGAACATTTTGCCACTAGAGGGCAGAATTTTCTAACAAATAAAACAAAGGCCTCACATAGCCAGAGGAAATTGAAATCCACTTGGCTCGGTTAGGCCTTTGTTCACAGCAACTGCTGTGAGAGCCAATATTGAAATGTTGGAGCCCCGGGCTTCTACCCGCCATTGGAAGCCTGGAGAACTCCATTGTTTGCAATGGAGCTCCTAGAATTCCTGTGTTCTAATGTAAGTTCAACTCTTCATCTCCCTCACTAGCAAAATGGTGCACTTGCCAATATTCTTACATTTTACATTTCATCTCTTCAGAATCATCCGTTTCAGGCAGTGGCACTATGAATTGTACTGAGAAGAATTCAGTTTACAAATGTGTCACTCAAAATAACATGCAGAAAGAACAGTGACGGGAAAGCACGAGGGGTAATCTGATATCGGATCAAAATAGAAATATTAAGATAGCACGAGGAGAAAGAACAAACAAAAGGTCTAAAATGAGAAACACCTTTCCATGCAAGCCTATGGACTGACAAAAAATAAATACTAGAAACACAAATATTCAGCTTTTGCCGTGCTCACTCTTACAAAAACATACAGGGGTATATTCTCAAGGACTCATCGCTGATTTAGCAGCACTTTTCCACCATGAAAGTGGCAATAGATTTATCGCCCTATTCACAAGCCTGCGGTTACAGCCGACATCGTCAGTTAACCTGTATTAGCTGCCGCTAAAAACATCGCCAAGGCTGGTAGCGACAACTAACGCTAATCATATGCAGAGTAGGCGTTCCCGTCTAAAAACTCACAATAACACCACTTCGCGATATTCTCAACGACCAGCCGGATCGGCGATGCGGGACAAAAACAGGCGATAAGGCACGTTAGCAGCAGGGACTTAAGACCTGCTTTTTTCTGGTCTTAAGTAGGACAAAAACCTGCAGTAGAAAGGGAGCCTAGCCCAGAGCCAAATCTGAAGACTAACAGATGCCATGGAGCTACTAATCATGCAGCTTGGAGACCCAAGAGGGCCAAAACACCCATGGCCAAAACCCCCAGGACCAACCCCACCCCCAGGACTACCACGAGGCTGCGCAGAAAAAGACAGCGGACCTTCCGAAAATGCACCAGCCTCAGAGACTTAACACCAGAGGATGTAATCGCCCACTACAGGCTCAAAAGGACAACCATCCTCCACATCCTCACCCACATCGCCCATAGGCTGACAGTACCAACACAGCAGACAAACAACATACCTCCACAGACAAAGCTGCTGGCTGTGCTGCACTTGTTGGCCTTGAGTACCTTCCAACCAACAACTGCCAGAGTCGGAGGAGTCTCACATCCAGCCCTATCAAAGTTCCTCACACCTGTCTTCGATGCCATCATCAGCTTGATACCCCAGCACCTTCATTTCCCCCACACTGTGCAGGAACAGCTGGAGACCAAGCAAGGCTTCTACACCATAGCTGGCTTCCCGCACATGTTGGGGGCAATTGACTTCACACATGTCCTACTTGTGCCCCCTCCCGACACTGCACGCAATTTCCGCAACAGAAAGCACACGCATTCCATCAATGTGCAGGCAATAGTGGACCACCAGGGACTGTTCACCAATAATGTCGCCAACTTCCCAGGCAGTGGGCATGATTCCTACATCTTCCAACAGTCCATCATCACCCAGTGCTTCCAGGATGGCACCTATAGAAATGGACTGCTCGTTAGTAAGTACCAATGGAACACACCACACACTTCAACTCCACAATCATACAACTCACAACTGTGGGAATACACACGTAACAAATTCATATACAACATGCCAAACAACATGTCCACCTACCAGACACGACAACACAAGTAACTGTGGTAACAGTGGCCAGACATGTAGACAAATCATCCACAAAGGCATAGCCCCTCAGCCACACAATTGCAGAATGTGGGGAGAGGTGGAAACCAAGAATGTGTGAAGGAGGCAAGTGACCCATGAATAAGAATGCACACAATGCCAAGTGTGGCAGTGATGTGCTGGACAGTCTTGAGTATGCAGAGCACAGACACGTCCATATGGACATATACTGTTGGTGCTTGTAGTGTTGTGGACAGTGGACGCAGCCATGTTGCCTCAGGCAGTGGGGGAGGCCGTAAACATGTAGCTATGTCGCCCCCCCTGTAAGCGTAAGCGTAGTGGCCTGGGCCAGCGTATGCCAGTCCAGTGTAGGAGTGTGAATAAATAGCCCAGGGCTCTGGGCGTGGTTCACTTCCGGGATGGCCACCAAAGTAACTACTGCGTGTGTCTCTGTGGCCGCCATATTCTGACCATAGGCCTACACACACGTGGCCGACCACCTTCAACAGACAAATCTACACCGGCGACGAGGTGGCTACGTCACACGCCACCCGGCGCAAATCTCGTCATCGCATGAAGGGGCGTGTCTGCCAGGGCGGTGCCCATCACCCTGCCATGATGCCGCCTCCATTACTGGTGGTGCCTGCGCAATCCTGTGCGCCTGCTGCACCTCAGCCCACTGGTCCCCAGACCTGTCCAGTGCCCAGCAGTGATTGCCCGCCCCTGCGCACCCAGGCCTCACTGCTCACCTGCCACCACCTGAATGTCTCCAAGAGTGCCCACCACGTGCAGGTGCGATCATCAACCCAAGGCCCGCGAGCTTGGCAGCCTCCTCAGCTATCACTGGCTTCCGCGCAACAGGCCCCCAGCGCACCCAGCGGCAACGCACCGCGGAGTTCTGTGTGTGCTGACTGCTTCCTTCTGCCTACACTGCAGTCCAGCAGGTCTCAGACAAATCCATTCCAGTCTGGCCCAAAAGGCCTACAGCATCATCGCAGGCTGCACACCCGCTCAGGTCTGCAGGTGGACCTACCTCAGTGCCCCACAAGTCATGGCCACGTGGCGGAAGGCCCGAGCCGGATGCAGTGCCTCAGGTGCCACTACCTCTGTGCACCACAAGTCACCGTCCAGCCTCCAGGCCACTACATCATCGCAGGCTGCACACCCGCTCAGCTCGTCCAGTGGGCCTAGCTCAGTGCACCACAAGTCATCGTCCAGCCTCCAGGCCACTGCATCATCGCAGGCTAAACACCCGATCAGCTCTTCCAGTGGGCCTACCTCAGTGCACCGCAAGTCATCGTACCGTGAGGCTTCCTCACAAGTCCGCCTCCAGCAGCCATCAGCATGTCCTCAGTAACGCCACTGGAGCCCTTCACAGTCACGGGGCCACCCCCGTCCCAGGCAGGCCACTGGAAAGCCTGGGGGGAATGTCTGGAGACGTACTCCAAAGCACACAACGTCCCAGCACAGCAGTGGTGGCCCATGCGTAGGCGCGTGAGGAATGTGAAGAAATGGCCCAGGGCTCTGGGCATGGTTCAGTTCTGGGCTCAGGGCATGGTTCAGTTCTGGGCGCAGGGCGTGCTTCAGTTCCAGGCTGGCCACAAAAGTAACTATGGCGTGTGTGTCTATTGTAGTGTCGGCGCCACCTGGCCCTTCATTGACAATGTTGCAATGCAGCATGCACTCGGAGGGCAGGCTCGCCCGAATGGATAAATAAATGAGCACAAGACCGCTCGGGGTCTTGGCTCATACATGCCAACTGTTTTGTGTGTATCTTCATTGCTGCAGCATAAGCCAAAGGCCTAGCCCCAATCGCAGCGCGAGTTCAGCCAGGCCTGAACTCTACATCTGTGTCCACCCTATCCTTACCATAGGCCTACACACATGTGGCCGCCCACCTTCAACAGCCCACATTACAGTGTTTTAGTCAGGCTTGCGGACATGCGCAGACAGGCATGACAATTGTGTGCCGTAGGAGGGCAAGTGATGCAACCGCGCTGCGCACACAATTAAATAGGTTCGGGGAGGGAGGAGCAACTGTGAGGCTATGTAATACACATTGATCCCGCACATTTGCCAGAAACAATACATGGCAAACATGAATCCCAAAGTCGCACTTATCACATGCCACAAGAACTGTAAGTCTGCCAACACAGCATACAGGACCACCAATTTACACTAATCGTACTTACCTCTCACAGGTGATCAAGGATATGCACTCTGCCTATGGATGATGACACCCCTCCGAGCCCCGAACACCCCGGCCCAGAGGCAGTACAATGTGGCCCACAAACGCATCAGGGGCATTTTTGATTTGAGCGCACATTTGGCATGTTAAAGTCACGTTTCAGGTGCCTGGACATCACAGGTGGAAGACTCCAGTACAGCCCAGAAATAGTGTGCAAGATGATCATTGCATGTTGTGTATTGCACAACATATGTGTACGCACCAATGCTCCATGGATCCAGGTGCCAGATGTACCAGATGATGATGAGGAAGATGAAGCAGGTGGACTACACCCCACTGCAGCTGCAGCAGGAATAGCCCGAAGGAACACAATCATTAACAATTTCTTTGCATTAGCACGTTAGTGTGACTGTCCTTAGCAATCATGGAGCAGTACAAAATAAACACATGAACAGCATTTGCAAATAAATTCATTGCAAAACACATTCCCTGTGTGCATGTCAGTCCTCTGCATTAACACATCACTCTGACAAGTGTAAGTTCAACATCAGTGTTAACAGTGTCACGAATAGCAAAAAGATGGTGGGTATGTCACCTCTGTACAGAGAGGCTGTTTAGCGTGTCACATATTCGAAATGCCATTTCAGGGTGTCAAATGTAGTACGTAATCCCGCTCATCAGCGTATCACATGTGTACAAAAACATGACAGGAAGGCTGTCATTGGTGTCCAAAAAAGACAACAGAGTGTCATTTGGTGTCAAATATGACAATTTGGGTGTCTTTTGGGGTCAAATATGACCCACTCTGATGCAGAGATGCACCCTGTGACTCAAGTCCCACAACATGAGCAACATGGACATAAGGGGGATGACGTCAGGGGTTGTATGTGCACGTGGATGTGTCAAAGTGTGACCTGCTCCTTTATGGATGTGGTCCACACTCAGTCACCTCAGTGTCGTGGCGTGCACCATGTCATGATAATTGGACTGTAGCCATGCTAATCGTCATGCAGTGTCACTTGCATTGTCAGTGTGGCTCACGGACCCGCAGCTTTGCTGGGTTCAGCACATGTGCATGGGTTTGTTGTGAGATTGGTGATGTGTGGGGAGGGCCCCCTCTGGGCACTTTGTCGACGGGGGCCTACTTGCTGTTTCTATGTGTGCTGCAGTATGCCAAGGAGATCAGGGACATGATCCAGAGTCATTGTGGATGTGCACTGTGCTATACTTAATTGTGCATGTGTGCCATTGTGCCCATCTCTCACGTCCCCCCAGTCCCTGGTCATTACTCATCCTGTTGCTGTTGGGTCAGATCATGTTGAGCAGTGTCCGGTTCCCCAACTTCTGCCACCATCGGCCCACTGATGACTGTGGACACCATTTCCTCCATCTCATCCAGCTACTGCTGTGGCGCTGGACTCCCACCTCCAGTTTGCATTGCTGCTTTCCAGTTGTTAGCGAGTTTCAGCTTGGTTTTGCGCCTCACATCATTCCAGTTCTTCTTGGCACTTCACTCCGAATGCATTCACCTTGGCCAAGATGGACTGCCATATTGCATTTTAGTTGCCAATGAAACAGTGGTGGTGATGAACAGTTGTTGTTGGTGTTCTATCACCTCCGTAATCAGGATCATGTTTTCCTGCGGACTGAATCACGGGTTGCTCTTCTTCTCCTTGTCCTTCTCCTTCCCGAGGTCCCTGGCTGTTCTTCCGGGGGATTTGTGGGGTTCTGGTTGGCCTCTGTAGTTGCTCCAGCTTCCTCCATGGTGCTTCTCAGTTCTTTGTTTTTTGGGGGGTTTTTTGCAGCTTTTATGGTGATTTTTCCCACCTGACATGGGAATAGCATGCCTGGCACTGCTTATCGGTGATATTTTTATCACTGTTGGGCCCATCACCACTTTTTTCACGTTCGGGTTTCCTTTTTTGTGGGCGTCCCGGTAATTTCAACGCGGACATTTGACGAGTTATCAGGAAACTATCGCCTGTTGCCGGGGTGTTGAGAATACGCCGTTAACACGGCGTTAGTTTCCTGCGATAGACGACGTTATGTAAAATTGCGTTAACCTAGGTTGGCGATAATAATCGCCCGTTCTTGAGAATATCCTCCCCAGTATTTAAGTTCCATTCAGAAAAGAATGAACAAATCAGTCAAATAAATGTGGAATCATTTACTATTTCGATTTTCGAGGCCAATACATTCAGCTTTGCTGACCTAGCTAAAGATAATAGCATTCAATGTTCTTATAATTAATGACTACAGGTAATGTAAGTCAACTGCAAGCCTTACGTTGAGTTAAGAATGCAAATCCCAACATTACTAACATTCCAGTGCCTTAAACGTCCCATTCAATGTCACGTGCCTGACACCCCTTTATTACTAATCAGTGCATGTTCACTTTTCTTCCCTGGGTGCACGTGTGGCACAGATGCAGAACTGGAAGGCCTGTCAAACACTGTGATCCAAGGGAGTAGCCAGAGTAGTAAAATAGCCCCCATTTTGAACCATACCGTAGATGGCAATAAGTGAGCGAGTGCGATGAGAGATCTCAACAGTTGTTTAGGGGGTTGCTCCCACCTGAGGGAATTATGAAATCTCCTTCATTCTCTCCAACCTTCTTTGTATTTTTCCTTCTTTCTTTTCTTCCTTCCTTCTCTCATCTTCCTTTCTGGCTTTTTACAACCTTCCATCTATCCTTCATTCTTGCTATCCTTCAAACATCCATCCCACCTTCTCTCTGGTCTTTGTGTCTTGTCACTTTCTTCCATACATATATCCATCCTTCACCTCTTTATTCTCTCCCCCATTCATTTCTCCACCGAACATCCATCCATCTTTCCTTCCTTTTTAAATCAGTCCATCTAGCCTTCTCCTCATCCATTCATCCTTCTCCGCATCTGTCCACTTTTCTCTCAATCCATCCTTCCATGCTCTACATCCACCCATCATCCATCCAATCCTTCTCTACATCGCTCATTCATCTCCTCATCCATCTGTCCGCGTTGCCTTCATTTCTCGATCCTTCCATTGTTCTATCCTTTCCTTTCTCTAATTTCTCACTCCTTTTCTTCCACTCTTTCTTGTTTCTTTTGTTTCCCCACCCCAAAATATTATCATGCTCCCCTCTTACACTGCTGTGCATGAGCCTCTATTTGGATACAAGCGCTCTGATCAAAGAAAAGGAGGTATACATAGAACGCCTACTATTCATTTTAATGGCAGCTGCCCAGTTGGGGGGGATCATGACGGCCCAGCTGTCACCTGTTATTGTGCCACTAGGTACATTTCCAAAGCTCTGGACAGGTTGCTCGTGGTTTAAGGTTTTGTGATGTACCAGTATAATTTATTTAGATCAAACGCAGTCTTTAGGGCAACCACCATCTATCAGACTCACAACTATAGCTTTCTCCTCTAGAATACAATGACTAATACACAGTATTTTGTTAATAGGGGGTGTTGCTTAAATCACCTCCTTAGTTTGTATACAAAAAACATCAAAGTAGAAGATTTTCTAGAAAAACAAATGTTGTTTTGTCACGATGGAACTTGCTGTTAACTAAGGATGGCATCCAATGTGCCGCTTGTTTGTGCCAATGTGGTTGATTAAATCTGAGCTACATAAATATTTGTCTACATTTTAGATGATTCATAGATTATAACTAATGTTTGCCAATTAAGTCAACTGCTTTGCATTTATTCCACGAGATGTGTTTTGATTTTTTCGTATTTTGTCCCAATTAAAGCTTAATTTGCAGTTTATTTTACACAAATGTTTTATTGCTTTGTTTTCATCTTGTATTAAATAGAAATCCCAGTTTGACCACAAGTGAATTTTCTTGCTAGTTAGATGTATTTAACATACTCGACAGACATTATATGTTATGTTATGTTAAATTATATTTATAGAGCGCCTATCACCGGAAGGTCTCTAAGCGCTATAACATAAATCAGAGGTCCAGAATCCTTTTGCGCAACTATGCACGACACACAGCGGAGTGAACTTATCCAAACGCCTCTGTAAACAGAAGGGTTTTAAGTCTCCTCTGGAACGGTAATAACCTGGCTTACTTACGCATACCGTCAGGTAATTTGTTCCAGATCTGGGGGATGGTGACTGAAAATGCCGGCCCCCTAGGGTCGTTCTATTAAAACGTGGGCAGGCTAACAGACAAGACTCTGATGACCGAAGAAAGCAACCAGGCACATAGGGCCTCAGGCGATCTTTGATGTATTTGGGTGCCTCTTCAAACTGAGACTTATGTGCAATGCACAACCCCTTGAATTTAACCCTTTGCTTGATGGGAAGCCAGTGTCACTGCTGCAACAGAGGAGTCGCATGGGCTCTTCTTGGCAATTTTTAAATCAACCTTGCCGCATCATTCATAACCACTTGGAGCTTCCCCAGAAGTTTTTCGGGAAGCCCACTGTATACTGCGTTGCCATAATCTAAGCGTGACAAGATTAGTGCCGTCACAACCGTCTGCATGGTCATCTCTAAACATTTAGTTTGCCAGTGGCACGTGAGTGGCACTGATTTTCCTTACAAGTGAATAGGTTAGAAAGGTTTTTGAATTACTTTATAAGTACTGATTTACTGTTGCAGATAAGACCTAACTTCTTGTCTACCAAGTCTTTATAAAAATGTGTTTAGTGAAGGATATTTCTTTTTCTCTGTTAGCCTCGCCCTTTTAAAACTCTTCTTTGGTCTTACTGTCATGGTAGAGGATGTGGCCGCTGAGCAGGCTCTTGACATCTCTGAAACCTGGGATCATCGCCTCTTCCCCTTAATGTTGGCACTGCTGCAGAAGGTCTGCTCACCGCAGCCAGGCTGGCTCACTAGCATCCCCTTCCATGCCGCTATGCCTACAGTGGAAGACGACGACAAGTTGTCTGCCACCCATTGCACCTGTAGGCTGTCTGAAGTGGGCACATCAACAGTCAGCATGCAGACAGATCACAATAAGTGCAGTGCTATACCGTCCTGTACATCATGACAACTCTAGTCTTCGTAGCTCACTTCACCACAGTATCAGGTTACTTTCCAGTTTGAACTCATAAGACACCACAAATTCAATAAATGTGAATATATATGCCATCAATGATGTCATTTGAGATGCCATTAGCAATGTAATAATTTAACATGTAATGAGTAACGTAATTTCTGAGTTTTTTGTTTTTTCAACGCACGTTTTTTGTATCAGTAATCACTTTAACCTTTGCTTTATATATATATATATTCACTGAAAAAACCATAGGTTTTACACATGTTATAGTTAGTGGAAATTTTACTGATAAAAAACCAATGAAATTGCCCCGTTATAGTTAGCGCAGGCAACTATAACTCACGCGACCACAATCCTCTGCTGATGCTAATACTGTATTTAGACACTTATTTGCCCATGTCTTCTTCCATACATTTTTAGCTATACATATATTACAAATATTTTTTTTTCATAAAGACACATATGTCATCAGCAGAGGATTGCGGTCGCGTGAGTTATAGTTGCCTGCGCTAACTATAACGGGGCAATTTCATTGGTTTTTTATCAGTAAAATTTCCACTAACTATAACATGTGTGAAACCTATGGTTTTTTCAGTGAATTTGCAAGGTTTTTTAAATGCTAATTCCTAACTATAACGTGTGTGAAACCTATGGTTTTTTCAGTGAATTAGTACGGTTTTTTAAATGCTAAGTTTTTTTCCCTTATAATAAGCCCTGTACATTTGGTGGCCTACGGCCACCAAAAGCACAGGGGGTGGGGTAAGTGTGGATAGTGTTTTTTTTATTTTTATTTTTTTACCGTACGCTTACCGTAAGCGTACGGTAAGCGTACCCCGCGAAATTGCCGAAAAAAAAATAAAACCGTTTTTGCACTTGGGGGATGTTTGGGGACTCCCTCAACATGACTATGTGGGAGGGAGTTGTCAAAACAGCCCCTTTACATGTTTTTGGGCTTCCGATTTTAAAAATCTCTCTCAGTGCGAGAGACAAAATGGCGGCCGCCGCTTCCTGGTTTCGGCCGATTCGAATGTTTACTAAGATCTAAGAGCCAATCAGAATCGCGCTCGCGCACGCCACCGTACGCTTACCGTAAGCGTACGGTAAGCGTACCGTAAGCTGGCTCAGATATATATATTGATTTAAAGGCTATTTTCTCAGAATCTACTGAACAGATTTACACCAAACCTACAAAAGGCACATCCTTGACCTAGGGACTACCTCTCTGCCAAATTTTGAGTAATTCTGTTCAGCCATTCGGGCTGTAGCTCGTTCTAAAGGTCCTATGGAAAAATGCATGGGAAAAACGCGTTTTGGGACCCCCCTTTTATCTCAGCCCCCGCTTGACGAATCCCCCCGAGACTTTCAGGGTAGGAGCGGAGCGTAGCGCCCCACCTATTTTGAGAAATTCGCGAGGATTCGTCGACCGGCGCCAAAGTTATTCAAAATAGAATGTTGAGGTTTTCCTATGGAAACGTGGTCCTAACTATAACTACCTACTGGCTATCGCCAGTAGGTAATATATATATATATATATATATATATATTCACTGAAAAAACCATAGGTTTCACACATGTTATAGTTAGCTGTACATTTCACTCGTAAAAAACCAATGAAATTCCCGCGTTATAGTTAGTGCAGGCAACTATAACTCACGCGACCGCAATCCTCTGCTGATGCTAATACTGTATTTCGACACTTATTTGCCCATGTCTTCTTCCATTAAATTTTAGCTATACATATATTAAAAATATTTTTTTTTCATAAAGACACATATGTCATCAGCAGAAGATTGCGGTCGCGTGAGTTATAGTTGCCTGCACTAACTATAACGCGGGAATTTCATTGGTTTTTTACGAGTGAAATGTACAGCTAACTATAACATGTGTGAAACCTATGGTTCTTTCAGTGAATTTGCAAGGTTTTTTTAATGCTAATTCCTAACTATAACGTGTGTGAAACCTATGGTTTTTTCAGTGAATTTGTACGTTTTTTTAAATGCTAAGTTACTTTACGCCATTCGTGGCGTGCGCGCCCAGTTAACGCATTTCATACCGCGCGTGCACGTTGCGCTTCGCGCACCGTGCGCGCACTTTACGCAGCATTTTCTCGGTCTTGTTGCTGTCATCCAAATAAAGAAGCAAGAAAT